>NC_082687.1:71654376-72854376 GCF_949987515.2 Delphinus delphis
TCCCTTAAATACTTGTTGTGCATATAGATGATTCTACTACTTTTGTCTTTTAATCTTTCTACTAGCTTTATAATTGGTTGATCTACTACTTTTATTGTATGTTTGCCTTTACCAGTGACATTTTCCCTTTCATAATTTTTATGTTTCTAGTTATTGCCTTTTTCTTTTCTGCTTAAAGAAATCCTTCTAACATTTCTCATAATGCCAGTTCAGTGGTGCTGAAATCTTTTATCTTTTTTCATTTTTTTTCTTTTTGTCTGTAAAACTCTTTATCTCTTCTTGAAGTCTGAATGATATCCTTGCCAGGTAGAGTATTCTTGCTTGTAGATTTCCTTTCTTCAGTGAATGTATCATGCCTCTCCCTTCTGGCCTGCAATGTTCTGCTGAAAAGTCAGCTGATTATCCTATGGCAGTTTTCTTGTATGCAATTGGTTGCTTTTCTCTGGCTGCTTTTATGGTACTTCCTTTATCTTTAATTTTTGTTATTTTAATTATACTGTGTCTTGATATAGACCTCTTTGGTTCATCTTATTGGAACTCTTTATGCTACTTGAATCTGGATGCCTGTTTCCTTTCCCAGGTTTGGAAAGTGTTCAGCTATCATTTTATCAAATAAGTCTCTGCTCGTTTATCTCTCTTTTCTCCTTCTTGACTGGTATAGTGCAAATATTAGTATGCTTTATGTTGTCCCAGAGATCTCTTAAATTATCCTCATTTCTTTTACATTTTTTTTTCTTTTTATCTGTTCAGCTTGTGTGACTGTCTTCCAGATCACTGATCTGTTCCTTTATATCATCTAATTTACTGTTGAATCCTTCTAGTGTATTTTTAAATTTTAGTTATTGTATTTTAGTTATTATATTTTAGTTATTGTGTTTAATTTTAGTTATTGTATTTCTCTCTGTTTAGTTCTTCATTATATTTTCTAACTCTTTGTTGATATTCTCACTGTGTTCATTCATTCTTCTCCTGAATTTGTTGAGCATCTTTATGATCATTATCTTGAACTCTTTATAGGAGAGATTGCTTATCTCCCCTTAGTTTAATTCTTTTTCTGAGGTTTTGCTCCTTTGTTTGGAATGTATTTCTCTATATCCTCATTTTACCTGATTATCTGAGCTCATTTTTATGTATTAGGTAAGTCAGTTACATTTCCTGATCTTGGAGAACTGTCTGTGTTTAGGACATGTCCTGTGAGACCCAGCAGCATGCTTTCTTCTGGTCAACAGAACTATATGCTCTAGGGGTGCACCCTATCTGGGTAGAGTGCCACCTTCTATTGTGACATTGCTGGCCACTATGGGCATGCTGGTCAGTGTGGCTGGTCCCTGGTTATCTGTGAGGCCCTTCTTTTTGTGGTGGCTGCAGGCCTGCTATAGGGTGTGCAGCTGTGTCCCCTCATCGTTGGCTGTGCAGACCAGGGAAGGACTCTGTCCTTGAGTGTCTGGCTGCCCAGGCTGAGGAGCTTTGGGGCTGATGCTGGCCTGCTGGTAGGTAGCACTGGGTCCCCAGATGGCTTGTTGTGAGGACTGGGGTGCCACAGTGCTGGAGCAGGCCTGCTGGTTGATGTGTAAGCCCTTGATACTAATAGGCTAGAGGGAGGGCTGACTTTTAAATGGCACTTGCCAGCATCAATGTCCTCCTGGTAGAATTAGCTCCCACAGTGGTTGTCGCCAGCATCTCTGTCCACAGCAGAGTCCCAGTTGCCTGCTGCCTCTCTGGGAGGATCTCCCAGGTCAGCAAGTGTGTTTGACCCAGGCTTCTTTCAAATTACTGCCTTTCTGCTGGGACTTGCAACATGTGAAATTTTGTGTACACCCTTTAAGAAAGGAGTCTGTTTCCTATAACCCTCCAACTTGACCAAATGTAAGCCCTGTTGTTTTTTAAAATCAGACATTCCAGAAGCTTGTCTTTCCATTTCAGGACCTCTGAGCTTGGAAGCCCAACGTGGGGCTTGAACCTCTTACTCCTCAGGGAGTATCTCTGCAATTGTGATGTTCCTCCTGTATGTGGTTTGTGGACTCGAGGATTTGGGTCCTGATTATACTGCATCTCCCCCACTCTTACCTGCCTTATGTGGTTCCTTCTTTATATCTTTAGTTGTGGAAAATCTTTTCTGCTAGTCTTCAGGTCATTCTCATAAATAGTTGCTCTGTAAGTAGTTGTAATTTTGGTGTGTTCATGGGAGAGATGAGTTCAGGGTCTTCCTATGCCACCATTTTGATTATATACCCCTTTTCTCATTTTTAATTGGGTTGCCTTTTTATTATTGACTTATTGGAACCCTTTTAAAATTAGGGTTCTTATGCTTTGTCTATCACCTATGATGCAAATACTTATTCCAGTGTGGTATTTAGTCTTTAACTTTGTTTATGGAGCTATTTTTATACAATGATTTTTTTTCTATTTTTAATCTTTTGATCTTTATAGCTCATCATTTTCTGTCATGGTTAGAGCAGCCTTTTCTACCCAATGAATATAAGCTATCATTCAATATTTCTCTTATTGAAAATGTTTCTTTTTAACTGGATGCCAAAAATAGGAAAAAATACAACATAATAATTGCTAATATATATTACTTGGTGCTTACTCTGTGGCCAGCAATTTCCTAAGGTTTTCACATTTCTCATTTATTTAATCTTCAAAACTATCTGATAAAGTAGGCTTTTATTATTTGGTAGATAAGGGCACTGAAGCACAGAGAGATTAAGAAATTTATCAGATGTCACTCAGCAGGTAGGTTGTGAGACAGGAATCAACCCTCCACAGTCTGCTTTTTTAACCTGTTCAGTAAACCATAATTAATTATTCACTAATACCAATAGGTTTACTTAAGAATGATATTTTAATATCTTTTTACTTCTAGCACTGTGTTGAAGTCTGTAGCAAATATGGTAAAATTTAAGTGCTTCTTCCTTTAATATGAAATGCAGAATGAAGGAAGTTGTACATTAACTTGAGAAAGCAAAAGGAAACAAACCATTATATCATGCAAGTAGAAAACAAATTGTATAGTTCAGAAATTAGAGACTCTTGGTGATAAAATTCACAGGTTCTAGAGCAGGAAGATTTTAGTTTTGGAAGTCCTCCTTACCTCTCTCTGAAACATCAAAACTATGTTGAATCGAAGGGTAGCTTTGGAGGAACAGAGGTCATTCTGTTTTTGATAGAAAAACAAAACAACAAAAACCTCTTCTTAAGAAAAAAGACAGTAACTCAATCTAACACACTATAGGGATCATCTGAAACAATCACTTTATTTTTATCAAAGAAGAAAAAGAGATTCATAGAGGAAAGTGATGTGAAAATGTCATTCTGTAGTGGTTCTGGGAACAGAATGCAGTTTGCCTGCTTCTAAATCAGTATACTTTCCACTACCTCCAGTTATTCTACTGCATATCCATTATACTGTAACGGCCTTGAAAGAAACAATTTTTAAACTGCTAATTAAGCAGTGACCCTACCTTGATATTTTAAGTAACATGTTTATGTTCATATTCAATTGCAGGAAGTGTATAGCTTCAAGAGAGGGGAAGAAAACCCTCCCCTGACCTTGTGAAGTCCTTCCTCTATGGGTTTGGTAGAAATTTCCAACTCAGTTTCACTTTCTATATTTAGAGACTTTAATAGCATTCAAGGTTACCATAAGAAAATATTTCCAGCAGTGTTTCTTTTACCTCATATTTTTTTTTTACTATACTATGAAATAGAAGCAAACAAATAGAATAGGTGAAATCTGGAACATCTAATTAAAGAATATCTATATATTTAGAAAATATCTGACTTATGCTGGATATAATTAGTCCTTAACTTCATATTTCCTTTTATTTTGACAATACCAGAGTATAACATTTATTCAAACAGAAAGTAAATGTATAAAATAAAATATCTACTTAAAAGTAGATACAGAGTTGACTTTTTTTTCTCTTTCAATTTTAGGTAAGTCACAGAATGGTGACCATTATATGTAGTGCTCCTACTTATTTCCTCTGAATGATATATCCAACTCTGGTGATTCCTTTGAGCAGAGCTTCTCATGGACTGTTACTTATATTCTTTGTTCCTTTTTGCTGGGGAATTAGCTTTAGGAGGCAAATAGTCTGTCATTAAATAGTGGTGTTAACTGACCCCCTACTCAGTCTTAAATATTCTTGCAATAGACTTCAGCTGTTTGCTTTTCTGTATTGAGAGCCAATGTAGTTATTTTATGGAATTTTCTGTGCCTTGGATTAATCTTAATCAACAGAGGAAGAATGCTGCATGCATTCATTCATTGAAATATGTATTCCTCTTTCTCTGTGCCGGTGGTTTAGTAATGATGGAGGAGAGGAGAGAGAAGGAGAAAGGGTAGACTGGGGAAGAAAGAACAAAAGTTGAATCCAGAGCTTTGTGTCTGGGGTCAGGCTGCCTGAGTTCCACCACTTTACTAGTGTGACATTTGTCAAATTATTTAATCTCTTTGTTTCTCACTTTCCTCGTCTTTAAAAGTAGGACAGAATGGCGTGTTAGAGGAAGAGGTATGGATTAATTCATGTAATGTAACCATTGACTATTTTATATCTTTGTTTTGAAGATTATTTTTTGTTTTAAATACCTTTTTGCAATAATTACCTTTAAATTGAGTTCTGTGAAAAATGGCATGACATCTTACAAAGGAGGATTGTCTACAAAAAGAATATTTAATAATTTTATGCTGCTTAGATTTTCAAAATATTGTTCTGAACATGGATTATTGAGTCTTATGACAGTTTTAGGTCAGAGTTATCACAGTCATTGATATCCTCATACAAACTAAGTCTTTTATTCCAAGTACACAAATAGCAAGCAGCTGAGATGGAATGAAATATGGATTACATAAATTCTAGTACACTGCTCTTTTCATTTGATACTACCTTGCCCAGGATCTAGGCGCCTGATAGGAGGTAGAAAAAACAGGGCTTTAAGAACATGCGATGAGATCTATGGATAGAAGCAATTACTTTTTTATAACTGTCAACTAATAAGGCTTAGTCTTTCCTTTCTTTTTTATTTTACCATAAAAGAAGAAACAATGCACAGAAATATAAGGAGAGAGGATAAGGATACATCCATCATTTTAAACTCACAGCAGACTTCTTGGGATCTTCAGGATCTTAGTAAATGTTAGGTAAAGTAGGTAAATATTAAAGTTGAGTGAGAGGTAGTAAAAAAAAGAGACTTGACACAAAGTTAAACACTCTTAAGCTGTAGTTGAAACCTGAAGACTATGTAAGATTCAGACTAAGTTAGAAGGATGTATATATACTACTTAAGCATGAGGGGCAAAGCCTAGTTAGGATGAAGAACTTACGTATCGTGTATCTACATATCGTGTGTTTGTGTAAATATGTTCCAAGTTTAGATAGTGATAATTTTGCAAATGATTTCTGATGATAATACTCAGATTTTGTATAACTTTTGCTGTAAATTGTATTGATTACTTTTTGTACTTCTGTGAATTTTATTTAATGATTAGATTTTACTCTTAAAGTAGCTTTGTTCATTTACTAAACATTTTAAGTAACTACACTGCACCATATAGAAAGCAAAGATAAATAAGTTGCATTTTTATCTGGAGGTTAATATTATGGAATGGAGAAGTTTGCTAATCCGGATTTCTCAATTGATTGTGTCCATGTCCTCAATATGCAGACCAAATAAGTTTCATTAAGACACTGGATGGTAATTTATTCTATTTATATAGATACTCTATTTGTGTAGAAGTCATATTTTGATGACTCTAAAAATCTAAACAAATTCACTAAGAAATAAATGAAAACAATTTCTTAAGGGAAAACACTGCAAAGTCCATAGCGGATTACAATAGAATTAGAAAACCCACTATGGCAGAGAATATTTTTAAAAATATGTGTAAAGTTATGTTGTCTAATTTAGTAAATTTGACATCACAAAATACTAACATCATGGATTAGGGTTACTTAAAGTGGAAACACTGTATCATGGTTCCTAGTAAGGAAGAAGACGCAAGAAGCAACGTGCCCAGCAATAAAGCAAATGTCTTCATCGATCTCGTTTAAGTACTGAAGGCATGACCTTATAACTGCATATTTTAGTAATCAATATTTTTGATGACTATATTATCAGAGAAAGGATAAGTAGTGCTTTGGTATCCCCTGTTTTAAAAGACAGAGGAAAGCATATATGTTTCAAGAATTTTCTCAATAATAATAAGTTTAAAATAAAATTTTATTACATAAAGGGTAAACTTTATCTGGAAACAGAATTTCCATTAGAACTAGTAGTTACTGAATTCTTCTCAATTGACTCAATTTTCATAAAGTTTTCTACTTCAGTTTTTCGTTTTAATAGAACAATTATGCAAATAAAGTGTCAAGGCAGCTAAAACTATTATTTATTGCCTACTTGCTAATTCCTGTGCTTTTGTCATTTTCCCCAAATTAAATCAACTTTTAAAAAAGAATTACATTTCATGGCAATTACTTTTCACTCTTCCTGCCTCCCAGAGGAGGTACAAATACTTACTGTGCTATGCCTGAGCTATTCAGGGTATTTGCAAAGCCACTGCCCTCGTGGGGCTCATAATATCGAATATATCTATGATACTGTAAGGATGTGCTAAGTAAAACAACACAGCGTGGTGCTTACAAGTGCTGTAGTTTGTAGACAACTTATTTTAATTTGCATGAACACTTAGAAAAGTAAGTGGCACATACTAAGTGCTCAGTAAATTGATAAAATAAGAGTATACTATAATGGTTCAGAAGAAGGAAGTTACATCTATATTCTTTAGGCTCAATGAAAAATACAGAATCTGAGATGGACATGAAAGATGTGATTTTGATAAGTGGAGAAGGCAACACTCTGGAAGAGGCAGCTGTTTCAGATGGAGAGAGCTATGACTCACAGATGGGACTGTGTGTCATATTTAGGGAAGAGTGATCCAGTTTCACTGGTATGGAAAATAAGCATGAAGGAATAGGATCGAACTATCTAGAAACATTATGCTGGGGTCAGAGAGTGGAAGGGCTGCTAGGCCAATCTGAGAAGTTTTTTACTTAATTTAGAAATTACAAAAAAAATACATTAAGCCTAGAAGCTGATATGATTAAAATTTTATCTTAGAAAATTAATATATTTAGTGTGTTTTTTTAAAAAGAGATTGGAGGAAAAGAGACATGTTGTATGTTATTGAAAAAAAAAACTAGCAAACAAAGTAGGTTAGTGATAATAAGAATGGCAAAGAAGGAGTCATGGATGGATTTTAGAAAATTAACTTTTGTTTAAATTGAGTATCTACTAGATTTTTTCTAATGTTGGTTGCAAGGTGAGCAATAACAATGCTTTGGAATAACCCAAAGCAGGTTTTCCAACCATGACACCATACCTGGGGCTAAAGTAGCTGTGTCTCAGTAAACAATAGAATACTGGATAAAATAAGTTGAACAAATGTTTTTGAACATTGGGCAATGGGAAATGCAGGACTGTGATCACAGAGAGAAGAGGAAAAAAAAAAATGAGGAGAGCCTTATGATCACTTTGGCTTTTTCCCTGAAAACATTTTCCTAACCATGGTGCAAGGAGGAAGAGTCAAGGCAGAGTTCAGGGGTCTATCTGAGTTGAGGTGAGAGAAACAGAGATTGGGGAGGCCCGAACTGCTGGAATTTACAAGGCAGGAGGGAGCTATGAGGAAAAAGAGCTCTAAAAATCCGAATAGTTGTATCATTGAGTCTATTGGTGAATACTAAGCCAGCCAGGTGTAGAAGGAAATTCCATGAAGCTGATTAGGGAATAAGTAGGGAGCTTTAACGTGATCAATTTTCAGAGATCACACAGGGCTAGGGGATGTTTTAGTTCCAACAGGCTAGAGTAGGGAGAACTGTTTGAACACCTGGGACATTCATAAGAGACCACATAAGATCACACCTTAGAAACAGATGTAAATTTAGCTTAGAATAGAGGCTACACAAGACCCTCCCCCTCTCCCCAGTAAAAAATCAACACACACACAAAACCTAAAACAAGTCTAAAAAGGATCAAGCTGGTCTGCACATGACTGCTTGTCAGAAGAAAAGTCAGATACCTTTTTGAAAAATTCAACACAATTCAGTACTCAATAACAACATTCACAATGTCCAGAAACCAAAACCAAAAAAAAGTGAGATATGCAAAACCAATGTAACGCCTAATCTCTTCAGGAAAAAATATGATAATAGAAATGAATGCAGAAATTACAGAGATGATGAAAATAGCAGAAAATAGTTTAAATCATTTGTTATAAACATGCTGAAGATTTAAAGAAAACCATGAAAAGAATAATAATAGAAATAGAAGATATGAAAGAGAATTAAATGGGACTGACAGCTGAAATATAAAATATCTAAATTGAAAATTCAATGGATTGGATTAATAGCAGTTAATCTGATGCCTTTCTAATCTTTTTATTACAGAATTTCCTGTCCCTGTCTATTCAAGGGAGCTATGCCTTTTCTAACCATCATCACATATGTCACCCACTTAACCACAAGTCAGCATCTTGCTGCTTCAGAGGTAATGAGTTCATTGATAAATGTGTGAGATGTCAGTGTAAGCTGAAAAAAATGTTGAGTGAGGCTAACAAGGCCTTCATTTTTAGGAAGCTGGCTTCATTTTAATGAATCCTGGCCTATATCCAGGGTAGTATTCCAAGATAAGTGAGCAAAAATTTTAGGATTCATGGAATGAAAAGAGAATGTCTGTGTCCTTGGTAATGACCAGGCAAGAAGTTTTTCAGATCTCTAGGCCCATTTTCTTCCTTAAAATACGTAAACTATTTTATTGTTTTCTTCTATTTAGACTATGCTTGTATAAGCAAAGATGAATGGACATTTACTGGAGCTTGAATTTGCCTGAATAAATTGAAGCTAAAATGTTTAATAAAGAATAATAATAAAGAATAAATGAATATTCATCTCAAATAGCTCTCATGGGTGCCAGCCCTCTGTACTCAGTAGTTTTCTAGGTAGAGAGATAATATAAAGTTACTGAAAGGTCAGGTTCATGATTTCAAGGATGTTATGATCCCTTTGTCCTATTATAGCATATTGATACTTTACATTAATGATATTTCCTGGATCATCTCATTGTTAAAGTAATAAAACCACATTTTTTACACCACCCTAACCAAAGGAAATACTGTGTGGGCCTTCAATGCATGAAATTAAAGAAAAAAGGCAGTTGGATGGGAGGGAATATGAGCCTGAAACACTTGAAACTCAGAACTCAGTGTCTCACTCACTCCAGAAAATTCCACAGAGGTCTAGGGTTCTTGCTGAGATCCCCAGACTTCCTCTGAACTTTATGGTCCAGAATCACACAACCTGAAAATCAATGACAAAGATAAACTTTCAGCAATCTATATTATTTTTTTCTGAAGAAATATAGCCAAAATAATATGGAAATCTTGGTTTTGATACTAACTAAATGTGTTTGGGTACTTTTAATGCACAAAAATCTTTTTCTTTAATAACTAAAAATCAAACTAATTTCAGTCCTCTGGTGAAAATATCAGATCATCTAACCCATAATGCTATTCTCATACCATCATTTATTAATGCATGGCACAGTTATTTACTGATAGCCAGGAGATTTTCTAAGTGCTGATGGTAAAACAGTGAATAACACAAAGTCTATGTCCTTATTAAATTTGCATTCCCAGAAAGGAGACAGAAATTTTGACCATTTTAAAGAGTCAATATGTAAATTATGTCAGGTAATTATAAGTATGTGAGGAAAAGCACAGAAAGAGAATAAAATAAATGGGGGAAAATTCTCTCTTAGATAGGGGGTCAGGGAAGCTGAGGAGCTATACTTGGACAGAGATCTGAATGAAATTGAGGTATTGGGTGAATTAGAATCTACCCTGTGAGTGTTCCAGAGAGCCAACATGGAGTTCATTGGTGACTGCGATAATGCTTGTATTCATGAAACGGTGACAGAAGTTTGATTGCAGTGGATAAGAGGATGGGAAGAGAGGAGGTATTGACAGTTCTTTCAAGGACTTCGAATTAGGGCAGAAAATCAATATTTGTCAAATAAATGATGGAAAGGATGGTCTAGTTTTTCTGATTCATTATAATGTCATTTTACCTTGATGACATTTCATAGATTAGGGGCTATCAAACTTTTTTCTAAACAATGAAAAATTTTTACTCACTTTGCCAACATACATCTTTTGTGGTGCCATCATACGTAAGCAGATATCCTTCAAATATCACTAAATACTGTTATGAAGCTGTTAGACTACATACAACCAGATGATGTTGTATTGAAATATTTATTGAGAATCTACTAGTGCAAAAGCTGTGTATGCATGTATTTATGTATAATATGTGTGCATATACTGACCTTGACCTCATGATCCACTTATCTTAGGAATAAATGAAAACATATGAGTGTAGAAATAAAGAGTACATTGCAGTCTATGCAGGTTCCCCCAAATTTCATTGTTTTGTTTTGTTTTTGTTTTGGTCTAAATTATGGAGCTGCATCTGACTGGGGTGATCAGAAGTGTTGGACTGTAAGACTTCAGATGATGGGTAGGATTTTAATAGCTGAGAAGGTACTGTGGAAATGGTATGGTGCAGAGAAAGAGTTTAAAAAAGGGTCAGAGGTAAGGCATAGGCAAGAAAGCATGAGTCATATTCAAGGCATGGTAAATGATCTGATAGGGTACTTAAAATACAATTGGATACAGAGAGGAGAAATAAACAGTAAAGGGAATTAAAACATGTTGTGTTTTTTATGCCCTAAAATTATCTCAATAAACTTTCAAAAATCTACCCCACATATTCCTATTTTACTAGCGAGGAAATTAAGATGGAAAAAAAGTTGTATACCTACTGAGTGGTGGATAGAATCTTATCTCTCTTGCTCCGAAGTGTCTTTTCTACTGGACTTCACTGTCTCTTAGGTAAGTCCGTAAAGAATCATTGGGCCCAGATTTTGGTTAACCTTTGATACTGAGTTAAATAATTTCAACTTCATTTATTGAATAATAAATACATAATAAATAATATTAAATAATATCGAAGTCTTTTTGAATAAACATTGGTACAATCAGAGTTGTGCTTTGGAAAATTAATCTGATGGCTGAGTCTAGAACTGATTGGAATGGAGAAATAGGATTAGAACACACCAAGCCTAAGTCAAATGTATTCATGTAAGCTGAAGTTATTAAGAGTATGGCAGCCATAGAGATGTGCTGCTTGGCTCTCCCTTTCAGAAACAACCTGCTGGTCAGCTGCAAGTTGTACAGCTAGTGGACAGATTCCTGCTGTTTAGTGCTTTCAGGATTCACATTGGTTTTGGACCGAGGTCATGCTTTTTCCTGGGCATTTCTGTACCAGTGATGACTGAGCATGTCAGGGGCCGTAGAGTCTGGCCATTTCTGCCCAATGCAGGACTCCTGTAATGGGAAGTCCTTGCTCCAGAGCACCCCACTGGGTTAGGCAAAACTTTGTTAGATCTTTACTGTGGCTTGAGGCTCTCTCTGCCAATTCTGCTTCTCTCCTTCCCCTAAGTCCTTGTCTTAAATATTTTTCAGATCTGTATCACAGTCTGAAGGATTTCCCCACCCAATCTTCCTTCTTCACCTCTTTTATCTTTCACAGGTATCATCCCCAACAAATCTCATGTGCTCCTATCTCTATCTCAAAAATGTTCATCTGGGGGTAATTAAAGTGTGAAAATCCGAAAGTGAAGACAAATGCTAGAGCTGATGCTGGATGATGAGGATAATTTGACCTTTGCATCACTTAATTTTTTTAGCATCTTATCCAGAAATACAGTTTATAAGTGTGCAGTTTCTAGAACTGCCAATGTATCCAAAGAGGTGGAATCTAAGAAAGAGAGAAAAAGTCAGAAAAAAAGGAGGCTTAAGGATAGTAAGAGGAGAACTGTGCCAACAGAGAAGGGAGTTTCAGTGAGGACAAGGGAATCAATACCATAAACACTGCCAAACTGTCAAGGAGGGTCAGCACAGCAGAAAGGTCATGTTACCTGGTTTTTGTTTCTGAAATGTGACTCTGTTCTTCAATGTGAGCATAAATGTCTGTAAGCAACAAGGACAAAGAGGGGTCACTAATCTCCTAGAACCTTAGGTCTAGAACTTAACCCTAAGGAAATACCACTTCCCCAGTGAAGCAATAGATATTTTTTATAAGTATTTTTGATAAGGAATTGATATAAGAATCATAATCAACTGTTGTTAAGACACACATATTCATTATTAGAATGAATACTATTGATCGTAAGAATAAACTTTGAAGATACACACTCACACATTTCATTTGCATTTGTCTTCGTGGTTCTACCTAGTTTGCATTCATTTTCCACCCTGGTTGAAGCAAATGGAAGTAAACATCATATCTCCTTAGTTGGTTTACACCTTTATTTTCTAGAGTGTGTCTTTCAGATTGGTGTTACACATGTCATCTGCATTATTGCAGTTAGTTAAAACTATGTTAAGAAAAGGGAAGTAGAAAAATAGGGCTTTGAATAATGGCTTTCCTGTGTCATTTTCTTTAGTCATTTTCACAGCTGACCTACAGTCTTTATTATGCAAAGTTGTGTGCTTCTTAATGAAATACAATCACTTTAATTATGGTCTTAACTCTGTCCTTCTACTTTGTTTGAATCTAGACATACTCATTAGGAAGAAGTGGTGTATTTCCAAGTAAAATTGGGCTGTAATTCCTGTACCTGCTGTGGGTATTCAGAGAACAGTTCTCCAACTGTGATATTAAGATTACATTATTTATCATGAAGGAAACTTGTCATCTTATCTTAAGTGAAAGGCCAAGATTATGCCCTACAGGGATAATAATGGCTTTTTTTTTTTAATAAAAGTATTGATCTAATTATTTCTTTACTGGTACCAGGAGAAATATGTGGTTGCCTGCATTACCATTAGCATGATTCTGGCTTATACACATAATATTATTATATTTAAAACTAATTTTAAAAATCATATAGCTGAAGAGTTTTATATAAAGTTCTTTTGTTGATCATGAATGTCGGAGTGTTGATAATGCTGATGTATTTTTATCTAATATAATTTTCTCATTAATTCTACTAAGGACAAATACAAAAATTGGGACATAAAATATCTTACTTATTAGTCATTTCCTAAGGATTTTAGTGCTAACTAAGCATGCTTAGTTGAAAAAGCTCAGGAATACTGCATTAAACATTGGGGAATTAATAGGAGCAAACAAAGAGATTTCTCCAGGATCAGATCTTGAAGATGGAGGTTAGAAAGTCTCCACTGGCCAGTAGCCTTCTGCTGTTGTCTTCAGGAGTGCCTTCTGATCCTAGTGCTTTAGTTGCCACCAATTAGCACTGAGAAAAAGCTGAGTCACTTGCCATCCTCTCTGCTTCATGCTGCCATTGGTGATATTGAAGAACTGGCCTGAGCCATCTGTGGTCCAAAGCCTTTGTTCCAGCCATGATTGTTATGGGCCTTGATCAGAGGAATTTAGATGGCCCTTCCTTCATTAGATGTACCTAATGATGATGTTACCATGTTTAATAAGGTTTGATTGAATCTTTAAAATAATATGAACAATTGCTTATTTCCACTGGTTGACATTATGTTCACTTTAAGAAGAGCTAGAACTACATCTTTATTCACAGCATTTGAGCAGCAGCCTCCACTTGGACATCCCCAATCACAACATTGCTGTATTTAATGTTGTGGGCTATAGAATCATCCTAGATAATGTGTTCTGAGGAATATAAATCTGAAGAACCCTAGAGAGCAATTTGGTACACTGGTTTTATTTCCCCATTTCCTGCTGAACTCATGAGAGATTCAGTCCAGGTTTTAGTAATCTTGTTCTTTCCCTTCAAATATGTTCTTCGCTTTTTGTGTTTATAAAACCAAGGTTACAATCCCAATCCCTCCTACTAAACGTGAAGAGGTCTCTTTCTTTTAATTAAAAGGTTGTATATTTTGTTAAGAAGAGCACAAGCTCAATGAGAGTCCCGGTTTATGGTGACTTGGAGAACTAAGGAGGGCTGGCCAGCATTACAGGTTTCTTTTTGTGCCACTCCTACACAGTCATTTGTGTTCCACTATCCCGTTTATTTCATGCAGCCAGGAGGTGGTGTGACATTTGTATCTGTATACATTTTTGGTTTGACATATTTTCATTCTTTCTCTGGAACTTGAGGTCTATCACTAAAAATGACCTCTGGTCACTTGTTTATTAATTAGTTCAATCATGTGATATAGTTACTCTGGGTGACTAACAAGCCACCAGTAGGAAGCTGATGAAATCAGTTAGTGGCTGGGCCTAAGATATAGAGGAAGTGTGTGACTGGTTGAATTTGTCACTTTTATTAGCACCACAAGGAGGTTTGGGAGTTGGAATTTAAAATGGCTACAGAATGTAATGGATGTAGGGATATAAAATTTGCCCATTCTTGTAGTTTGCTCTGACACCTCCTCAGTAAGTATCTTTGGAATGAGGACCAGAGCTTCTGGTTACAGGTGTCAGTTAAGACCCTGGACAGAATGATATTGCAATCCTAAAGCCATTTTGACAAAACCAAGTCTTTGAGGTATATAAATGTGTATATAATCATTTGAAAAAGAGCTTGCAAGCTACCATAGAATTCTCAAGTGGGGTCTTATCGAGATCTGATTCTGCTCAGCTATTCAAATGCAGATCTAGCTAATGTTCATAACTTTTCTTTAATATGGTAGCAAAGTGTTAATATTAAAGCACTGTCACATAGTTTCTGAGCTCCTCAATTTGATTGACATCTCCACTTAGTAGGATATAAGCATCTCTAATTATTCGTATATTTCTTTCATTGTCTTTGTCTTGGCTCCCAGTATTCAGCCTTTTGAATGTATTTTTGAAAGTTTACTCATGATACACAATTGCTAAAAAGTCTGTTTTGTTTTTTATCTAGGTAACATATAAATCAGTTTTAATTTTAGTAACACATAGTGTGTTTTCTCCCCAGTCCTCTGCTTTGTGGAGAATCTGGTACTTGAGAATAGAGTCTAGTCTAGTTGTGGTGATAAGAAAGAAGGAAACAAATAACAAAACCCCAAACCAAAACCAAACAAGCAAAAAACATGAAACCCTTTTGACCATAGGAGAGTATGCTTGTGTTTCGGGCATAATATAAAGGTGAAAACTTGATCAGTATGTACACTAAATACATAAAATTTTCTATTTCTTATAGTAAATTAAACTGATTGTGATGATGCTAGGTCTCTAATTTAATGTTTTCTGAACACTATATGGTAAATTAGGGGTATATAAGTGGTCACTTAGATAGCTAGGACCAATGGTATGTTTTTGTTTAAACTATCCATATTGTTTGAATATACCTCTAGAATTTATCATTTAATTGTTAGTTCTTTATTTCACTTTGTATAAATCTAACCAGAGTACTTTTGAAACCATTTCCTTAGGGCGTTTTATTCTAATCTGCCAAGAGCATGTTTGAGAAAATTTCCAGTTTTCTTTACTATGTTTGAATATATCTGATATTCATTTGTCTTTTGCATTTAATATTCATGAAAATTCTTTATAGTAAAAATAGGGGTTTTTGAATGTTAAAAATAATTTCTATTGCAAATTAGAAATTAAAGGCTAATTTATTGTTCTTAGTACTTAATAAAATATTCTCAAACTAAATCCTGAATTACTGGAAATGAATAAAACATAAAGTAAAGAAAGTAGAAACTGTCTAAACTATCCAGACCTGAGAAACATGCTGAAGTAGTTTCAATTACAGTGTGTTCTAAACGATATAGGAAAGACTGTGAAATTTTTTCTTAGAACTCAATGAAACACAGAAACAAGTAAGAAGGGAATAATGTTGATCTATTTGTCTATTCTTTGCCATTACCACATTCTTGATTACTGTAGCTTTATAGTAATCTTGAAGTTGGGTAGTTTCAGTCATCCAACGTTTTCTTCTCTTTCAATATTTTATTGGGTATTCTGTGTCTTTTGTCTCTTTTGATAAGCTTTAGAATAATTTGTTTGTACCCACAGAATAACTTGCTGGAGTTCAGTTCTTTTATTGCTGAATAGTATTCCATTGCTTGAATATGCCACAATTTTTATTTTTTTAATAAATTTATTTATTTTGGCTGCATTGGGTCTTTGTTGCTGTGCATGGGCTTTCTCTGGTTGTGGCAAGTGGGGGCTACTCTTCATTGCGGTGCGCAGGCTCCTCGTTGCGGTGGCTTCTCTTGTTGTGGAGCACGGGCTCTAGGCGCACGGGCTTCAGTAGTTGCAGCACATGGGCTCAGTAGTTGTGGCTCATGGGCTCTAGAGCGCAGGCTCAGTAGTTGCAGCGCACAGGCTTACTTGCTCCGCGGCATGTGGGATCTTCCTGGACCAGGGCTTGAACCTGTGTCCCCTGTGTTGGCAGGTGGATTCTTAACCACTGCGCCACCTGGAAAGCCCTGCCACAATTTTTTAATACATCGATTTTTAGGTGGACATTTAGGTTGCCTCCAACTTTTGCTTGTTATGAATAAAGTTGCTAACATTCTTATATATTTCTTTATGCAGACATGTTTTATTTCACTTTTGTAAATCTAGAAGTAGAATTATTGTATCAAATGCTGAGTTATTTAATTTTATAAAAGTGCAAAACAAGTTTCCAAAGTGGCTGTACCATTTTCACTCTCATCAGCAATACAGAGAGCTCCAGTTTCTCGATGTCCTTTCAAAATTTTTGGTGCTGTCAGTCTTTAAATTTAGCTAGTTTAGTGAGTTTGTGTGGTATCCTGTGGTTTATTTTATATTTCCTTGATGACTAATGATATTGAACACACTTTATGTAATTATTGACCGTCTGTGTGTTTTACTTTTGAAGTGTCTTTTCAAGTTGTTTCTCCATTAGGTTTTGTCTTTTATTTATTTGAAAAATGCTTTTATATTTTGTACAAATATTTCATCAGGCAATTATGAGACAATTATTGGATGTTTAATTTCCAAGTATTTGGCAATTATCTGAAATATATTTGTTATTTGTTTTTAATTTAATACTGTGATCAGAGCCCTCTATTTTATGTGATTTAAATTCTTTCAAAGTACTGGTCTCTCTTGGAATATGCTCCCTCTCAGTATTTTGCTGTAATGTTCTAAATTGTCAGTTACTTTAAGTTGATTGATGGTGTTTTTAAAATCTTATATATCCTTGTGGATTTTTTGCCTCCTTGTTTTATCAGTTACTGAGCAAGGAGGCTTACATCCTTCAACTATAATTGTGGAACTATTTCTCACTTCAGTTGTATCATTTTGTTTTATGTATTTTGAAGCTCCATTTTTAGGTGCATATGTATTTGGAATTTCATCTTCCTGATGAATTGATCCTTTTATCATTTGAATTATATCTGTTTCTTTTCTTTCTTTTTTTTAACATCTTTATTGGCGTATAATTGCTTTACAATGGTGTGTTAGTTTCTGCTTTATAACAAATTGAGTCAGTTATACATATACATATATCTCCATATCTCTTCCCTCTTGCATCTCCCTCCCTCCTACCCTCCCTATCCCATCCTTCTAGGTGTTCACAAAGCTAAAAAAAATAAATAAATAATAATGGTCATATCTGTTTATTTTCGATGGTACTCCTTAACTGGAGATTACTTTTTCTGATAAACCACTACAATTTTCCAAGGATTAGTGTTATCAAGCTGTATCTTTGGCCATCTACCTACTTTTAAGCCATCTACGTGTTTACGTTTAATATGTGATAAAGATAGCATATACTTAGTTTTTGGTTTTTTATCCACCCTGATAATTGTTCCTTTTAATTAAAGTATTAATAAGTTTATGATTAATGTAATGATTGATATAGTTGTTTGTAAGCCTATTTTGCTGGGTTTTTTTCCTACTTGTGTCATTTGATTTTTGTATTTCTGACCCTTCAATCCTGTGGTCTCCTGAGTAGCTTTCAGCATTCCATAATATATACTCTGTTGGCTTTTTTTTTTTCACTTTAAACAATTTTTTTTTATTGGAGTACAGTTGATTTACCATGTTGTGTTAGCTTCTGCTGTACAGCAAAGTGAAACAGTTATACATATATCCACTCTTTTTTAGATTCTTTTCCCATATGCGTCATTACAGAGTATTGAGTAGGGTTCCCTGTGCCATACAGTAGGTCCTTATTAGTTATGTATTTTATATATAGTAGTGTGTATATGTCAATCCCAATCTCCCAATTTATCCTTCCCACCCCCTTTCCCCCCGTATCCATAAGTTTATTTTTTTACATCTGTGACTCTATTTCTGTTTTGTAAACATTGCCTTTTTATATATTTTTAATTTACATAGTAAAACTTATTCTTTTTGGTTTACAGTCATGTAGGTTTTAAAAAAGAATGGAATTGTGTCTATCACCATAATCAACATATAGAACATATATAGAATGCTCTATTAACTCCCTTTATAAACAACCATTCCTCCCACACCCATCCCCAGTTAAGCATTGATCTGTTCTCTATTGCTGTAGTGCTGAATTTTTCAGAATATGATATAAATGAAATATATAGTATATAGCCTTTTGAGTCTGACTCTTTCACTTTGAAAAATGCATCTGAGAGTCATACTGTTGTATGTATTGATAGCTCCTTCCTTTTTATTGCTGAGTACTATCAGAGTTTGTTTAGTCATCCCTTGGGTAAAATACAGTAGGGCTATTAACAACTTTTAGTGGTTATGAATAAGCAGACTATAGATATTCATGTACAGATTGCTTTGTTAATATAAATTTTCATTTCTTTTGGATAAACACCTGGGCAATATGCACAGTTACCTATAAGAGTGGGTGACACATAGCTTGCTCTCAAAAATATTTTTATAAGAAATTGAAGAATATTTATTTTTAATTTGACTTCTTATTTGTATCATTTCATTCTTATTCGTAAATGTCAATGTTTGAAGTGTTTTGTGATATTTTTATTTATTAAAAGAATTCATATGCTGCTATATTTTGCAAACTTTAGAGGGTATTAATTATTCTGTGAAAGTTCTGGTTCTGGGTCTTTGAGAAATACAGTAAAATAGTTGGAGCAGAGATCCTCCAAAACATGCAAATGACACAAAGCCAAATTTGCCAACTACATTAATGGGTAATATATAACATTTATCATAGTATTAAAATCACAAGGTTTGTTACCAGAGATTAGGGTTTGAGTTTCATCTCTCCCTTTTACTATCTGAGTGACTTTAGGGAATTTACTTTATTTCTCTAAGCCTCAGTTTGTTTATCTGTAAGATAGGGATAAAAATCAAATCTACCATAAGGGCTTTCTGAGGGTTAAGTGAGATAATATTAGTCACGTATTTAGGATAACACTTCACATTCTGTGTACATAAGTTATTGTTAGTAGTAGTGGTAATTATATTTTTTAGATTATATTATTTGATGATACTTAGTAAATAATTAGTATAAATGCTTTATGATCAGTTAGTGCTCTGATAGTATTTGACAGAACATGAGTATTTTACAATTGTCCTTTTTTCTTCCAAATGACTTTTAACATTTTCTCTGAGTATATGATTCTGTATTAGTTTTCTATTGTTGCCATAACAAATTATCACAGATTTAGTGGCTTAGACAACATAAATATATTACAGGCCCGCAGATCAGAAGCTCAGTAAGGGTTTCACAGAGCTAAAATCAAGGTGTTGGCAGGCCTGCAGTCCTTTCTGGTGGCTCTAAAGGAGAATCCATTTATTGCTCCTTTGGGTTTTTGGCAGAATTAAGTTTCTTATGGTTGTAGAACCAAGGACCTCATTTTCTCTTTGGCTGTAAACTGAGGGCCATTTCCAGCTTCTAGAGACTGCTGGCATTCATTGGCTTGTAGCCCCCTTTCTCAGTGTTTAAGGCCTGCAACAGTAGACTGAGTCCTCACATTGGGTCTTTCTGATCCACTCTCCTACTGTCTTCAACTTTAAGAACCCATTTGATTAGATTGGGCCCACCCAGATAATCCAGCATCATCTCCACAACTCTAGGCCCTTAAACCTATCATTATTAGCAGAGTCCCTTGTTCTCATTGAAGGTAGCATAGCCACAGGATCTGGGGGTTAGGTGGGTCTAGGACTTTTCTTTTTTTAAATCTTTTTACAGGGGGAGAAGTATTATTCATCCTACCACAGATTCTAAGAAATTCTTTATGAAATCTCTGTTAGTTCAGGACCCACATATAAGGCATAGCACCTCAAAGATGATAGACTTTGCTTTTTAATATCCATTACAATTCGAAGTGCTAATTGATGCCCTTTAGAGGCATTAGAGGAACCAATAATTTTCTGACCTTTGTTATATCAAATGTTGGCTGAGTGGTTCTTACTGTGTAGTGAGAGGTGGGGGAGAAAAAAGAACAGATATGGGATTGAACTAACAAAATAAGAAGGAAGACATATGTGTAAAGAATGCCAAAGCATTTGATTTGTGTGTGTGTGATCTTATTATAGCTACTTAATCTTTTTTTCTCTTTCTGTAGATTTGGGTAAAATGATTCATACACACACATACTCTTTGAGTTGATCCAGTTTTCACCCTGACTGAAATACTGGTACATTTAAAACAGTTTTTTCTCTTGTTCTTAAATGTTTGGGTATTTTGTTAGGGATCCTAAACACTCTGGAATAATCATTAATACAACCTTTAAAATTCCTTTTGCAATTTGAGGGATCTTTCCTCTATACACCCAACATGAATCCCCAAAGCTCATCTTGTGTATGTATTGATAGGTTGTGTTTCTTCTTTCCTCAATAAATAAAACATGAATTATAGTAAATATACTTCAAATTTAAAAAAAGTAACCTTTGAAAATTTTAAAGAAGACTGTATCACAACTAGTAATCACTTTGTTAGCTATACATTTCTACATTATACTTGGTCTTAAAACAATCCCGCTAGGTAAATTGGGCAGGTAATATCTCCCTTTTGGAGATAAAGTCAATGAGGTTCAATGTTACCCAGCATTTAAACTATAGATTCAAGAATCTAACCTGTTTCCTTGCCTTCAAAATCTAAATTTCCCTGCCATGCAAGGGAGTTAAAAATAGGAAAAAATCCCATTTTTCCTCATTTAAATTCAGAATGTGCTTCCTTATTCAAAAAAGGCCTCAGATAGCTATTTCTCTGCTTTGTTTTCTTGTGAGTATTTAAGGTCTTATGAAGAGAGATTTTTATATTATAAGTAAAAATTATTTGCTTAACCATCTTCTCTGCGTTTCCTTGCACTAAAAATCCTATTCAAAATGTATACTTTAAAAAATCCCTCTGATTAGTTCATTAAAGTTAGATTAATTAATCTGTAATTTGCTTTCCTTTATAATTTATTATTAGTTATATTGAACATTTTAGAAGTTTGTATTTCTTATGTGTGTTTCTTCTTTATGACCTTTTAGTTCAGATCCTTTCCTAAATTAATTCATATTTTGGCATCATTACTCTAAATATTTTCCCTTTTGTCAGTTTATTGAATTGGTTTTCAATTATCATTTCTTCAATCCTTTTTAAAGATAAAAACACTTCTTATTTAGAGATTTATGTACCATTTATTTTAAGTTTTTAAGTTTCTTTTGATATACAGAGTGGACATATAATATTTTCTAATCTTTATTGGGGTATAATTGCTTTACAATGTTGTGTCAGTTTCTGCTGTATAAAAAAGTGAATCAGCTATATGTCTACAGATATCCTCATATCCCCTCCCTCTTGCATCTCCCTCCCATCCTCCCTATCCCACCCCTCTAGGTGGTCACAAAGCACAAAGCTGATCTCCCTGTGCCATGCGGCTGCTTCCCACTAGCTATCTATTTTACGTTTGGTAGTGTATATATGTCAATGCTACTCTCTCACTTCATCCCAGCTTACCCTTCCCCCTCCCCAAGTCCTCAAGTCCATTCTCTACGTCTGCATCTTTATTCCTGTCCTGCCCCTAGGTTCATCAGAAACATTTTTTTTCTTATTTAGATTCCATGTATATGTGTTAGCATATTTCTTTCTCTCTTTCTGACTTACTTCACTCTGTATGACAGACTCTAGGTCCATCGACCTCACTACAAATAACAATTTCATTTCTTTTTATGGCTGAGTAATATTCCATTGTATATATGTGCCACATATTCTTTGTCCATTCATTGATCAAAGGACACTTATGTTGCTTCCATGTCCAAGCTATTGTAAATAGTGCTGCAATGAACATTGTGGTACATGACTCTTTTTGAATTATGGTTTTCTCAGGGTATATGCCCAGTAGTGGTATTGCTGGGTCACATGGTAGTTCTATTTTTAGTCTTTTAAGGAACTTCCATACTGTTCTCCATAGTGGCTGTATCAATTTACATTCCCACCAACAGTGCAAGAGGGTTCCATTTTCTCCACACCTCTCCAGCATTTATTGTTTGTAGATTTTTTGATGACGGCCATTCTGACGGGTGTGACATGATACCTCATTGTAGTTTTGATTTGCATTTATCTAATGATTAGTGATGTTTAGCATCCTTTCATGTGTTTGTTGGCAATCTGTATATCTTCTTTGGAGGATTGTCTATTTAGGTCTTCTGCCCATTTTTGGATTGGGTTGTTTGTTTTTTTTTGATATTGAACTGCATGAGCTGCTTGTATATTTTGGAGATTAATCCTTTCTCAGTTGCTTCATTTGCAAATATTTTCTCCCATTCTGAGGGTTGTCTTTTTGTCTTGTTTATGGTTTCCTTTGCTATGCAAAAGCTTTTAGGTTTCATTAGGTCCTATTTGTTTACTTTTATTTTTATTTCCATTTCTCTAGGAGATGAGTCAAAGACGATCTTGTTGTGATTTTTCTCAAAGAGTGTTCTTCTTAGGTTTTTCTCTAAGGGTTTTATAGTGTCTGGCCTTACATTTAGGTCTTTAATCCATTTTGAGTTTATTTTTGTGTATGATGTTAGGAAGTGTTCTAATTTCATTCTTTACATGTAGCTGTCTAGTTTTCCCAGCACCACTTATTGAAGAGGCTGTCTTTTCTCCACTGTATATTCTTGCCTCCTTTATCAAACATAAGGTGACCGTATGTGCGTGGGTTTACCTCTGGGTTTTCTACCCTGTTCCATTGATCTATATTTCTGTTTTTGAGCCAGTGCCATACTCTCTTGATTACCGTAGTTTTGTAGTATAGTCTGAAGTCAGGGAGCCTGATTCCTCCAGCTCCGTTTTTCTTTCTCAAGATTGCTTTGGCTATTCGGGGTTTTTTGTTTTTCCATACATATTGTGAAATTTTTTTGTTCTAGTTCTGTGAAAAATGCCATTGGTAGTTTGATAGGGATTGCATTGAAACTGTAGATTGCTTTGGATAGTATAGTCATTTTCACAATGTTGATTCTTCCAATCCAAGAACATGGTATATCTCTCCATCTGTTTGTATCATCTTTAATTTCTTCCATCAGTGTCTTTTAGTTTGCTGCTTACAGGTCTTTTTCCCCCTTAGGTAGGTTTATTCCTAGGTATTTTATTCTTTTTGTTGCAATGGTAAATGGAAGTGTTTCTTTAATTTCTCTTTCAGATTTTTCCTCATTAGTGTATGGGAATGCAAGAGATTTCTGTGCATTAATTTTGTACCCTGCTACTTTACCCCATTCATTGGTTAACTGTAGTAGTTTTCTGGTAGCATCTTTAGGATATTCTATGTATAGTATCATGTCATCTGCAAACAGTGACAGCTTTACTTCTTCTTTTCCCATTTGGATTCCGTTTATTTCCTTTTCTTTTCTGATTGCTGTGGCTAAAACTTCCAAAACTGTGTTGAATAATAGTGGTGAGAGTGGACAATCTTGTCTTGCTCCTGATCTTAGAGGAAATGGTTTCAGATTTTCACCATTGAGAATGATGTTTACTGTGGGATTGTCATATATGGTCTTTATTATGTTGAGGTAAGTTCCCTCTATGCCTACTTTCTGGAGAGTTTTTGTCATAAATGGGTTTTGAATTTTGTTGAAAGCTTTTTCTGCATCTGTTGAGATGATCATGTAGTTTTTCTCCCTCAGTTTGTTAATATGGTGTATCACATTGATTGATTTGCATATATTGAAGAATCCTTGCATTCCTGGGATAAACTCCACTTGATCATGATTGTATGATCCTTTTAATGTGCTGTTGGATTCTGTTTGCTAGTATTTTATTGAGGATTCTTGCATGTATTTCATCAGTCATATTGGTCTGTAGTTTTCTTTTTTTGTGACATCTTTGTCTGGTTTTTGTATCAGGGTGGTGGTGGCCTCATAGAATGAGTTTGGGAGTGTTCCTCCCTCTGCTATATTTTGGAAGAGTTTGAGAAGGATAGGTGTTAGCTCTTCTCTAAATGTTTGATAGAATTTGCCTGTTAAGCCATCTGGTCCTGGCCTCTTGTTTGTTGGAAAATTTTTAATCACAATCTCATTTTCAGTGCTTGTGGTTGGTCTGTTTATATTTTGTTTTTTCCTGGTTCAGTCTCAGAAGGTTGTGCTTTTCTAAGAATTTGTCTAGTTTTCCAGGTTTTCCATTTTATTGGCATATAGTTGCTTGTAGTAATCCCTCATGATTCTTTGTACTTCTGCAGTGTCAGTTGTTACTTCTCCTTTTTCATTTCTAATTCTATTCATTTGAGTCTTCTCCCTTTTTTTCTTGATGAGTCTGGTAGTGGTTTATCAATTTTATCTTCTCAAAGAAGCAGCTTTTAGTTTTATTGATCTTTGCTATTGTTTCCTTCATTTCTTTTTCGTTTATTTCTGATCTGATCTTTATAATTTCTTTCCTTCTGTTAACTTTGGGTTTTTTTTGTTCTTCTTTCTCTAATTGCTTTAGGTGTAAGGTTAAGTTGCTTATTTGAGATGTTTCTTGTTTATTGAGGTAGGATTGTATTGTTATAAACTTCCCTCTTAGAACTCCCTTTTGCTGCATCCCATAGGTTTTAGGTCGCTGTGTTTTCATTGTCATTGGTTTCTATGTATTTTTTGATTTACTCTTTCATTTCTTCAGTGATATTTTGGTTATTTAGTAGTGTATTATTTAGCCTCCATGTGTTTGTATTTTTTACAGATTTTTTCCTGTAATTGATATCTAGTCTCATAGCATTGTTGTCAGAGAAGATACTTGATACAATTTCAATTTTCTTAAATTTACCAAGCCTTGATTTATGGCCCAAGATATGATCTATCCTGGAGAATGTTCCATGAGCACTTGAGAAGAAAGTGTATTCTGTTGTTTTTGGATGGAATGTCCTATAAATATCAATTAAGTCCATCTTGTTTACTGTGTCATTTAAAGCTTGTGTTTCCTTATTTATTTTCATTTTGGTTGATCTGTCCATTGGTGAAAGTGGGGTGTTAAAATCCCCTACTATTATTGTGTTACTGTCAATTTCTCCTTTTATGGCTGTTAGCATTTGCCCTATGTGTTAAAGTGCTCCTATGTTGGGGGCATAAATATTTACAATTATTGTATATTCTTCTTGGATTGATCCCTTGATCGTTATGTAGTGTCCTTCTTTGTCTCTTGTAACAGTCTTTATTTTAAAGTCTATTTTGTGTGATAGGAGAATTGCTACTCCAGCTTTCTTTTTTTTTTTTTTTTTTTTTGCTGTATGCGGGCCTCTCACTGTTGTGGCCTCTCCCGTTGCGGAGCACAGGCTCCGGACGCGCATGCTCAGTGGCCATGGCCCACAGGACCAGCCACTCCGCGGCACGTGGGATCCTCCCGGACCAGGGCACGAACCCGCGTCCCCTGCATCGGCAGGCGGAATCTCAACCATTGCGCCACCAGGGAAGCCCTCCCCCCCCAGCTTTCTTTTGATCTCATTTGTGTGGAATATATTTTTCTATCCCCTCGGTTTCAGTCTGTATGTGCCCATAGTTGTGAAGTGGGTCTCTTGTAGACAGCATATGTATGGGTCTTGTTTTTGTATCCATTCAGCCAGTCTATGTCTTTTGATTGGAGCATTTAATCCATTTACATTTAAGGTCATTAACGATATGTATGTTCGTATTACCATTTTCTTAATTGTTTTGGGTTTGTTTTTGTAGGTCTTTTCCTTCTCTTGTGTTTTCAGCCTAGAGAAGTTCCTTTAGCATTTGTTATAAAGCTGGTTTTGTGGTGCTGAATTCTCTTAACTTTTGCTTGTCTGTAAAGGTTTTAATTTCTCCATTGAATCTGAATGAGATCCTTGCTGGGTAGAGTAATCTTGGTTGTAAGTTTTTCCCTTCATCACTTTAAATATGTCCTGCCACTCCCTTCTGGCTTGCAAAGTTTCGGCTTGGACATATAATTTTATTCTTTTCTTTTTTAACAAAGTGCTCATCAGTTCTTTTTATATCTCCTAATTAACTTATGTAGATTTCTCCAAGTAGATGTCACACATTTATTGCTTGGGATATTTTAATTTTATGATGTTATGATTGTTTATATATTTTCTTTTCCTGCTGTAACAGAATGTAGTTTTTCACTTCTATCTTCTCATCCATTTGAATATGTTGTATCTCTAATTTTTAGTTGATATTTTGTAAATAGTCACACTTTCTCTTATAATTATAATTTTTATTTATGTTTCATGTTTTGTTGTTGTTTTATAGCCCAGAAACAACAACAGTTTGGGGGTTTTGATTTTGGTGTGTGTGCCTTCATTGACTCACCATAAATGGAAATAAGTAAAATGCTCTCTATTTAAGTATGACATGCTTCTTGACTTTAAGGAGGTATGTTTTGTTACTGATTGTGTAATTGAGTAATAATGAAAATTACCAGATAAATTTTCAATTCTATGAAGATGATATTTTTTCTTGTTTGTTTTATTGATATGTTAGTTTATTAGAGAGTCTAATATTAAGCCATTTCATATTTGTGAGATGAATCCTTATTGGTATTTTTCATTATTGTTTTAATATTCAATTCAATTCACTAATACTTTATTCAAACATTTAAAATTTTGTTTTATAAATCTTCAGTAATTTCTTCTGTTGTGTTCAGAGGTCCTTTGAGGTTATAATCTTCTCATTGAATCAGAAGATGCTTCCCTTCTTTTCCATTCTCTAAAAGACTATCATTTTTCTTGTATCTATATCTATATTGCACCTGTAACAGGTACTGTCAGGTCTGGAAAGCATAGCAAATTCACTAATAATTCTCAATTCACTAATAAAACTGTCATTCTTGCAGAAGATCCTTTCTTATTTTTAAAATGTCTTCTGTGACTAGTGGTCTTTTCATGGTTTTCAGAATTTATGTTTGCTTACTTGTTCTTGTTAAGTATTTCACTTAAAAATAATTTTCCATTTCATTGAGATAATCAACTCTGTTAGCATAGACTGGTACATAATATCATATTTTTCAAATATCAATAGTTCATATGTGTTATATGTACATTTTTATTGCTAACTTTATTTGTGCTTTCTAGATAGAGCATTAAAAAATCTTTTGCCAGAACCAATTATTGTATTTAATTGTCTATTTGAATACTTTTGTTATCTAAAACCTTATTTTCATGGTATTATCCCTGATGAAAATTAATCAGGGATAATTTGATGAAAAATTAATCATTTTTCTAATTTGCCTATTATGTGTTAGTGTTTAAAAATTTTTGATATATGTTATCCTCATTTTGGTTGTATTCTAGGTAATCTGAAGTTTGGATTTCACCTTGATTATAAAGCAATTGAGCAAAGTATTTCAAAATTTCCAATGTGTATTTATTTATTTCATGCCCCCAGTTCCAAATATTTATGGTTTTCATTTTGATGTTTTATTCTTTTGTGATCAGACTGTATACATTAGAGTACATTCTGGATTTTTAAAATTCTTATGTTTAAGAATTTTCTCATATTATTGTATATTCTCCTCAAACCTATATTTTAAAAGTTTGCATATTATTACATCATATGGTTGATTGAAATTTTTTCCATAAATTTACAATTCAAACCCTATGGCTTTCATTAATATAGTTAATGCCTTGGCAAATATCCTTGCAAATAAAACTGTGTGCCCATATCTCATTATTTTCTTAGGATAAACTTCTAGAACTTGTATTGCTAGGTAAAATTGTCATGAACATGAACATTTAATACAAAAAAAGAACAAAAAGCCTGGTGAGGGTTTTGTTTGAACATGTCGAATTTAATTTCTTCTTATACTATGCTGTGGTTAGAAAATGTCTTGTACAATTTCTACTTTGGAATTTATTGAAGGTTTCTTGGCGGCTTAGTGCAACAAAATGTATGCTTCATGATGAAGCGAATTTTTCCTTTTGTTCTTTGCTGTATTCCAGTTACTAGGAGAGTGCCTGGCATGTAGTAGACACCTAATGTATTGAGTGACTTTTTAAAAATGTTCAGTGGCTTATTGGAATAAAAAGTATAATATCTCTCTATAGAGTGCTAAGTTGAATACACTGTAGCTGTTAACTCAAATGTATTAATTCTATTCTTCAAATTCTGCCCTAATTTCTGCCTTCTTAATTGACAATAAATTGGTAGTGCTATTTAGAGTTGCATTTTTTTCAGTTTTTCTCACACTTCTAATAGTCTTTGCACCATATATTTTGATGATACCTTTTTAGTGTATAAAGGATTATGAATATTAGATCTTTCTATGCATATTAATTTTTAAATATATAAAGTGATCGACTTTCTTTCCTTTAATTTCTTTGGCAATTAATAATATAGCCACTACTCCTTTTTACATTTGGATTTGCCTTATGTTTTTGCATTTTATTTTTAAAACTTTTCTGTCAAACGACTGTCCATCTCCATATCATCAGTCTCATTCACCTCCATACATCACATCTTTAGCTCAGCTGCTATATTATCTTTATTTTCTGGTCTCTTACATATTATCAGATAAAGTGATCATTTAATAAATGTGTGGAGCAGTGGATGAGTGATGGGGTCAGTTTCGAGTAGTCATCACGGTCTTCCTTGAAGGACTGTCAGTTATGTATTGTCCTTAAGTATTAACTGAACACTTGACCTTAGTTACACCCAGCTTGTGCTCAGCTCTACCTTTGACAATTGAATTACTGCTGTGCGTTCCTGGGAGGATATGGGTAAAGCACAGTATTTGAGAAGTATTGAGTTATGTCTTTAATACAGTAGCACAGGTTTTTATTCAGAATATTTCCAATAAAAGGCTTCCCTTAATTTACTGGTGACTTATTTAAGCACTGATATTTTCTATACAGTCTGCTGTTCTATATAATTAGAGTCATAATATTCATTTTAGGACTCACATCTTTCCTGGTCTCTGTATTAGATTTCCTGTCTCTATCTTCAATATCAATGAAGAGATACAGTGTCTTCCAAGGTCTAATAAATTACCCACATGTCTTATGAGGTACTCATTCCACTGTCTCCATATGGGTAAAATGAGAAGGCTTCAGTGGATTCAGTTGGTTATTTGGGCCATTTAACCACAACAACAACAACGAAGAATGGCATTGTTCTCTATTCAGTTGTGCAAATAGTTGAAAATATGGCAGGCATATTGAAATGAATCCATCATTACATTTAGTCTCAGTGTTTGTCTACCAAGTGGCTCTCTACTGGAGATGATTTTGCTTCCTAGGGGATATTTGACAACATCTGAAGACATTTTCAGTTGTAGCAACTGGGGAAATTTAAAAAGTATGTAGAGGGTAAAGACCAGGGATGCCAGTAAACATGCTATAGTTCACAGGATAGCATCCCTCAACAAAGAATTATCCAACCCCAAATGTCAATAGTGCCAAGGAAGAGAATCGCTGGCCTCTCATATAAAACAAAAGGCATTTTTGAAAGAGTGATATGAATATGGGATATGTGTGCTGTGTGGTCTGATAAAAATATAATCATTCAAGATGGAATTAGTATGATGGATTTGTCTTTTCCTAACTACTGAGATTTTTTTAAAGAGAAAGATGAATACAGTAAGAAAGAATCTCCTCTTTTATTTATACTTGTCTTGCCTACTTCATAAGTGGCAAAAGCAAATGAGAGAATGAGAAACTGTGGAAGTTCTTTGTAAGAAGTAAAATAGTACATAAATATAAGGTAGAACTGCAGATAAAGGCATTCAAGTCAATAACCATTTGTTAAGCACCTATGCTGTGTGATTCCACTGAGAATAAAACTATTGACTAATATTCCATTCTCTTCTGTGTTCAAAGACTGAAATTCATAGACTTGTGATGAATAACTTTTAGAAGTGGAGATAATTGATTTGAAACAATGTTTAAGGTATTTGTATAATAGCCATGTGTGACAGATCAGGCTGAAGTTACTGGACCATGTTTCTCTCATCTTCATTCCAACAGAGCAGATCCACTGTCATCTGTTAGACATGTACTGTACAGACTGTGTTTGAAAAAGTCAACTGTTAAGAAGACTAGTTCGAAAAACTCTAGTTGATCTACTCCAAGTCCTTCTAGAACAGTATGGAGGTTCCTTAAAAAACTAAAAATAGAACTACCATGTGACCCAGCAATCCCACTACTGGGCATATACCCTGAGAAAACCATAATTCAAAAGAACACATGTACCCCAATGTTCATTGCAGCACTAGTTACAATAGCCAGGACATGCAAACAACCTAAATGTCCAATGACAGATGAATGAATAAAGAAGATGTGGTACATATATACAATGGAATATTACTCAGCCTTAAAAAGGAATGAAATTGGGTCATTTGTAGAGATGTCAATGGACCTAGAGTCTTTCATAGAGTAAAGTAAGTCAGAAAGAGAAAAACAAATATCGCATATTAATGCATATATGTGGAATCTAGAAAAATGGTACAGATCAACCTTTTTGCAGGGCAGGAATAGAGATGCAGATGTAGAGAACGGACATGTGGACGTAGGGTGGGAAGGGGAGGGTAGGACGAATTGGGAGATTAGGATTGACATATATACACTACCATGCGTAAAATAGATAGCTAGCGGAAACATGCAATAAAGCACAGGAAGCTCAGCTCGGTGCTCTGTGATGACCTAGATGGGCAGGATGAGGGGGTGGGAGGGAGGTCCAAGAGGGAGGGAATATAGGTGTACATATAGTTGATTCACTTCATTGTATAGCAGAAACTAACACAACATTGTAAAGCAATTATACTCCAAAAAAAAGAATATTGAAATTTAGAAGATGTGACTTACTGGAGATTGTGTAGCTAGAAATTAATTGAACAGCCAGTGAAATTTAGGTCTTCTGACTCCTTAGAGTGTTTCTTTTCACATATTGCATTAAACTTTATACCTGTCAAAGCATGATGATCTGAGAGAAATTTGGCCTGTTTTACTTGAGGGTATCCATTAGTTTCTGTGGAGTAACTGTATAATAACTCTTTATCATTTGTGACTTATTTCAGGCTTTTGAAAAATTGGTCTCAGAATGAAACAGTTATTTGCATGGATTCTTGTAGGGTTGCCTTTTCTCTCTCCGCCCCTCTCTGTCTCTGTATTTCTGTCTGTCAGTCTTTCTCTTTCCCTCCCTCTCCCTCTCTCTCTCTCTCTCTCTCTCTCTCTCTCTCTCTCTCTATATATATATATATATATTTCTGTAGTTTGCTTCTGTAAATTGCTATCTCCAAATCAACAAGGAAGATGAAAGACGAACAGTGAATTTTTCTACTCAAAAATGGCAGTGAGGGGCTTCCCTGATGGTTCAGTGGTTGAGAGTACACCTGCCGATGCAGGGAACATGGGTTCGTGCCCCGGTCCAGGAAGATCCCACATGCCGCCGAGCGGCTGGGCCCGTGAGCCATGGCCGCTGAGCCTGCGCGTCCGGAGCCTGTGCTCCGCAACGGGAGAGGCCCCAACAGTGAGAGGCCCGCGTACCGAAAAAAAAAAAAAGAAAGAAAGAAACATGTAAAATGGGAGAGGTGACTTTTTCTCAAAGTTTTCAGAATATTACCTACAAAACTTCATCTTTGCCAGAAATGCAATTAATTTGTGAATGACATTTTTGGTATCTACACGTTTTAAATAAGACAGATTTTAGAAGAAAAAATAGCAAAATTGTTTTCTATCTTGAAAAACAAAAAGTAGAGAATTTATCCTTAAAACTATTGAAACCCATTAATTAGCATAAGACCTTAAAGTAATATTTACTTATCTGATGTAATGTTCCAAAAGGAACACTCTGGTTCTTATGGTACCTACGCAGTATCCAAACAGTTAGCAAGATTTTAAGAGAGATATTTCAGTGTCAATATGTAGATGGAAATACAAAAGCCCTGGGACCATAAGTGACTTGTACAATATATCAACTAAGTGGCTATACGATGGGGACGAGAACCCAGTTCTCTTTTTTCTTTACTCCTTAGCTGCCAGGGAGTGATGGGCGAACTCAGTTTCTACTGACAGTCAGTAATGAAGTAAATCTCAGAGCTCTCTGAAGATTAATGGATTTTCCAAAGTAACTTGCGGGTAGTTAAGATTAGACTGAATAAAAGCTGGAACTATTTCCCCTAGCTGAGTTCAGCCACATCTACTATTTGTTGAAGCTTAAAAGCAACTCTCAGGATGCCACTGATTATTTAGCAGCTTGATTCTCATGGTCTTTGCTAGCACAGAATAGTTAATGGAAAATCATCTAAATTTATTTTTAATGAGTTCTTACTATGCATAATAATATCAATATATTTTATGGATGCCTTCCATGAGAAAATTGCTAGAAGCTAAGAGAAGAATCATGTAGTAGGACCATATCATTGGATTTACCAGAGTATATATTAACAAAGTGGTCATGCAATTCTCAGTTGTGCAAAGATCTCTCTCTAATTCAAATATGTTTGCTGGAGTCAGAATAAGACATTTAGTAGATGTTAGGAAAACTCCTTTAAAGATAAGTCAATTACAACATGGTTGCCATTGTCATCAACAAATTTAGCAACTATGTGGTTTATTTTTATGTTGATGCTTTGTGCAGAGTGCCATCTACAACCAATAAATCTATTTTTTTTGTATTTGTATTTGAAAATGAAGACAATACATAGGACAGTTAAATATTAGTAAAACTGTTAAATTATTAGTTGATATGAGATAGTGGCATTACTTTATTTTCCTATAAAAGAAATATCCCTGAAGGAGTGTATAAATTGCCAATGAGCTTTCAAAATTAATATTTTAAAACTTAAAGTTACAAACTTCGGGGATTATAAATTGCTTAGAATAGTGTCTGAAGCAAAGCAAGTGTTCAGGAAATGATTACAGTTTGTAATGAATCATTAAATCTTCACAACGCCTATATGAGTTACGACCTACTTTATTTACCGCTCCCCAACCCTGGCCCCATTCGACACATGAGGCTATCAAGGCATAGATATGCTGAGTAACTGCCCAAGATTGCACAGCTAAACAGCTAGGTAGTGGTGAAGCTGGCATGTGAGTACAGAAAGTCTGTCTCCGGAGACTGTGTTTTCTTAATTCCTACCTCTGTAAGTATTTAAATAAAATAATACTAATTATAATATTAATGATAATAATAAGTAACTTTATCTCAGACTCTTGTGTTCTTTCTGAGCCTTGATTATTTCACTGTATCCTTAGGGTTTGCTCTCAGCTCAAATATTTGTAAAATCTCTTGCAACCAGAGCTACTGTGGAGCACATTACGCAAACATTCTTTATCAACCTGGTGTATTAATTAGGAAATATTTTATTTGCCAGAAAAAGTAAAACAGAGACCTATAATTACGAGAAAATAGAAATGGTGGGGCTGAACTTAATGTGCTTAATACTTTACTTGGAAAAAATATTGGATTCTGAAACTAATATGTATGAAAAACTGATATAAACCAGACTAAATTTTAAATTGTTTTTCGATGAATTGCCCAAACTGTTAAGAGAGAAATCACAGCAAAAGTTGTGCTGGTGATTTCACTTCATATGGAGGTTGAACTTCTTCCTATAAAAAATAAGAAAGTCTTTTGACCCCTGACTTTGTATGCTTCACTTGTTTGAACTGCACTTTTATTTTCTCACAAATTAAAACCATATCTTTCAGCAAAGAGCCCATTAAAGGAACAAATCTTCCTTGAAAATGCTCTGAAACAGTCTTCATTTTCATTCTTGTGTAATTTTATTTACAAACTGAGAGCCAACTGGAGCATGTCAGAAACAGCTGATGAGTAGATGAAGTAATGACTTCTTACATAACAAGGTTAGTTTTCTCATTTGGAAGAATAAAGGGATGAACAATATGAGGTGTTTAATTTCACTGTCAGAATACTTGTTACTCATGCATGGGAATCTTTCTGGAAAACAGCTTGCTTTAAAATGTTCAGATATTAGAAAGACAGGAATATCATCCATGGCCATCCGTAGTAAATAACAAGTAGGGAGAAAAGTAACTAGACAAACAAATAGGGCATAAAGCTGAGGAAGAAAGACACAACCTGTTTTATAGAAAAAAAAAAAAAGATTAGCTAAAATGTGAAAAATAAAATGGTGCTTAAGTTTTAAATTGTTTAGACAAATACAGTGAAGAGTGAAGGCAATTATCTCGGTAATTCAGGTCCCAAACCCTGTAAGTAAAATGTATGGGAATAGGCCTGAAGTTTTTATATTCTGAGGGATTTAAGTAATCACTTTCATCAAATCAGACTGGTTTAATCGTAATTCTAAACCCATAGAGGTTAAAGACATATCGCACAAAATAGAATCTTGTTTTTTTAGAAAAAATTAATCTAGGTGATAGACAGCTACTGAAACACACACACACACACACACACACACACACACATGTGCGCACACACACACATACAAAATCATGTTTAATCGTAGTGTGATTGGTGCTATGCTGTTGTTCCTGAGGGTAAAAATGACCCAAAATATGAAGTGTCGAATGTTAAAAATATACAAAAGGCTCATCACACATAGAATATGCCCAATTTACTCAATGAATCGAACACACAAAACCCCAGAACAATATAAAGTTGTGAACATAGCAGAGGAGCAATGGCATACAAGGGATATGCATTTCAAACTGAATACTTTAGAGCACATCTCCTGCCTGGTCATTTGCACAGTGGTTGCCTTGTTCACATTTGTTTTTCCTGTATATTTAGAGATTCTATTTTGAGAAGTTATGCCTTGAGTCTAGATTTTTCCCACCTCACCAGTGTTTGAAGCAGATGAAATGTATATCTTATATCTCTACAAGTTTCTTTCTGCCCTGTTTTGGATGTCTCGTGCCATGTAACACTGGATTGATTATATACTGCATGAATTGAGGAGATGAAGATACACCTCCTTCTGCAGGGCTATTTATAAATATTTCTTAGGTATAGGGAGAGATTAAGATTTAAGCCAGCTGCTAATAACATTTGCAGGTATGGGACAAGAATATATACTATATGTATGAATATTTTAAATTGTATATCGAATTAGTAAATTATTAAATAAAACAGGTTTTACCTTTGTACCTTGACTAATATAGTTTCATAAAAACTAGAATGCCAGGTTTCAATTTATAATTATTAGACGCCTCAGAGTTCTATTCTAGAAGATGGCCATGCTAGGAGAGCTTGCCCTCACACCCTCCCCGCTACAGTTTTTGAACTATTCTCTTTACCTTGAATTCCTTCTGTATTTTCAGGGGCCTTACATACACACATGTGAGGTATCTCAGCTTATATATCCAAACTCTTTGCAACCCTCCAAAGAGGCAATTGTGGCTAGAGATCTGCATTGGCTATATTCAAACAGACAATTGTATTTAAAGTTCTTTCTTCCAGAATTGTAGAAATTTAGTTAAGCAACACTTAGAAATTCTTGCCTTAACCAAGATCGTTCCTTCCCTCCTACTTTTTTCTCATGCCTATGTAATCTGATTTTTTAAACAATTTTGTATTATAGCTTGGCAGATGTATCACTGGATGGAGAAAATCAAGTTCAGGGATGTCAAGTGAGTTGCCTAAAATCACAGTTAGTATTGTAAAGCCAGCCTCAAATTGGACCATTCAGATTCCAAACCCTTACACTTAAAAAGAGAATAAATTGGTAAACTGTTAAGCAATCACACATTCAGAAATGTTAACAATTCTTAGGTTAAGAAAATAATATATTTACCAAAAGTCTCCAAGGGGAAACCAGTATCAATATTGGACATTAGCAGAAGAATCTTTATTCCTAAAATACTATTGGGGACAATTATCCAGCCTAAGGGGCAATTGAAGGAATAGTTAATTAAGCAAACTTTGAAAGATATTTTATGATGAATATTTATTACTCAATTTTAAGATTGCACACTAGGTATTGTCTACTACATATATCCGTTGTCAATATTTTATGACTATGCTGAAATGTCTCAGGAGCACTTGGGAAAAAATGAGAATGAAATTGTTTTCTGAGAGTTAAACTTTGAAGTCAACACATAGTAGATCAGCTCAGAGATATACAAAGTTGCCCTAAAGAGAAATACCAACTTCTTGAATTATAAGACTAAATTTAATTTAATTTCATATAGTAAAATATCAAAAGAAAGAATATGCCCTTAAGAAAGGATTTAGTCAGAAAATGAAGTATAGAAAAGAGAGGGTCCCAGAATTGATTTGACTGTGTCAATTCGAATATGGTCTAGAGAAGAAGGTGCCTTTTTCAACAAACTTTGAATATTCCTATCTCATTGGACAAGCCATCCCTAAAGTGAATATGTATACATCAGGCTGTCTTATCCTTCCATTCCATTGTTATCTCATTTATCTACCTCTCTTCATTTTAACTCAGTATTCTCTAGACCTTCTCTGATAAAGATTTTGTTTCCTGTATAGAACAGTCTCTATAGCTGATTATGCCTGCTGGGGTGATATAGATCATGTGATGATGATTTTTTGTTGTTGTTATATGTCAACCAGGAGGCATTCTAGTGTGTATAAAGGGACTATTAATTCTTCTCTCAGACTTATTTCTTACGAACAGAACACTGATATTTCTTACAATATTCCCAACAAGCAAAAAACACATTTTCCAATCCCTCTTGCAGGATGCTAAGGCTGGGAAAACAGAAAAATCAAAGGATTTTAGGACAATGGTAATATGGAGTTGTCACACCTTTCCTGAACTACTACTTACCTCTGAGCACTTTGTTATGTGAAAAAATAAAGTGAAACAGCTATATCCTTTGGACAAGACACTGTAAAGTCTCTGTTGCCTGCACTCAAATACAAACCTGAGTGACGCAGTGAATCTTACAGTAAGCCTTTGGAAGACTGTTGTCATAAAGATGAGGATGGCAGATTAATTAATTAAATCAGCAAAAGATAATCAAGTACATACTGTATACAAGGTTCATGGTGGGAAATTGTGCATAAAACAGCCTTGATCCTGATCTAATCGCTCATACAGTAAAAAATAGGGGTTAAAGAGAGGACAGAAAGCGAGAATAAAAAGTACAAGTAAAACAGGTATTATGATAAATACTTTGAAGGAAATCGGTACAGAGTGAAGTGATAGGCAAAACAGGGTAGGAAGTGTTTACCCAGGGAGGTTGATGAAGGCTGCTGTGAGCACATGGCACTTTCGGAATACAAATGGAAGAAATGGAGTATGGGCATTTCAAGGAGCAGATTCTAGGTATGAAGAACAGCATGTGCAGATCCATCTGGAAATGCCATTATGTGAGGCCCCTGCTTCCACTATCAGGCTTCTCCTGTCACTCTAATCTTGTCCTTTTGCTTGCCTTCTTAAAATGTCTTAAACAAGGTACATTAGAAAAGAGGAGGTATTGATGGGCTTTTCTTAGAATCAGGAATAATGGATTTTGTTTCATTTCTCTCTCTTCCATTCTTCCAGTCGCCATTGCATAGGGATTTATTATAGATTCAATAACCTTGGCTCCATTTTCTCACACACAACTGCTGCTTTACTGTTGTGCATCCAGTCTTTCAATTGCAAAACTTTTCCTGAAAATGAATTCTAGCAGAGTTTTCTAAGGCTGTAATTATGCTTCCAAAATAAAAATACTTTATTGGGTGAGGTCTATTTTTCAGTGATTCTCTCTACACCACCAAAATGTATGAAGTCTTATTTCATAATATTTACAGGGAAAAGGTACCAGTGACTAGGCATAGCTATATATCTGAATCATAACATGTATTCTTATAATTTAAGGCAATACCAGAATCTAAAGTGGATTTCTACTGAAGAAAATTCTGAAATATCCTTTTCTAAGTGCCTTTTAAAAAAACCTAGTTGCAAATAAAAAATTCCCTCCAGATCTGGAGTGCCCAAACATTTTCACAAAGGGATCATTTTCTTTATGTGAAATTGTGTATGAAAGGATAGACATAAAATATAGGAGCGGATAAGAGTAACTTGCTGCAGGACTTGATGCTCTTTGGGAACAGGGCATAGGAGTGTCATTCTCTACTGGTCCACTTCTCATTGGAAATATCATTGAGACACAGGGAGAACGTGAAGAATATAGGATTAATTTTACAAACAGCTATACTTTTCAAATTTCAGGTCCATCAGTTTTTGGCATTGTGTAAACCTTTGCAAGTTACTGTTCTTATACTTGATTTTCTCATCTCTGAGAGGAATTAAATAATAGGTCTTCAATTTGAAGTGAGAATTTAACTAGAAATTTATCTATAAGAAGATCATGGCACAGGAGTGCATTATCTCTATTATTTTATTTTATTTTATTTATTTTTTGCTTTTGAATCAGTATATTAAGGAGACATTCATACGTTTCAAGAATTGCTTAAATTCTGATATCCAGATTTAAGCTTGTGAACATATGACTTTAAACATACAATTAAAGCTATTCATAATTTGCTATTCTACCAACATTAAATTACATTTACTTTGGAGCATAAGTTAAATGGTTTAAAGTAAGCCTGTAACATACCTGCAAAACACCTTCCTAACTCATACATGCAAATTACTTCTCATCACTCTAACCTCTAAGTTACCCTGCTCCAGAAGTGACTACTCTAAGACTTACTGTGGTCCAAAGAGAAGGAAGAAGAAAAAAAGTAACCAGGACCAATAGCTAGATATATTAAAAAAAAGATGGCACAGCAGAAGGGAATGCAATCCTACAAGTGCAAGCCCTCAAGAAGCAGCATGTTATGTGATAAACCCCTTCTTTAGAAAGGTATCATTTCTATCACTGATACCACAGGCTAAATTATATAGCATGCCATCTTCAAGTAACAGTTGAGGCAATAGAATAAATGCAGAGGCATCACAATGAATCCCACTTAATACCACTATACAGACCAACACTTTTCTACAAATTCTTTGTCTGACTGCCAGTTAAATACAATTTTAACTTCATAGCTTAGCAATTAAGGATCATACACTGAAGCCAATACATATACCTGGCATTTCAGTCTAAGCTATTCCATGTACATAGCTGAAATCAGTTACAAAGTATGGCCTAACAAATGCTAGGGGAAATTTTTTAAAGTAGTTTTTACAAGTTTTAAACTTATCTTGCACACTGAAGTCATCATACATACAGGGCAAAGTCAGAGCTTTTATATTTGAGTTTATTCTTCATTTAACTTTTAAAACACTACTATAGTTGAATATTAAAACAAACAATAGCAAGTAATGAGCATGTTATGATTCTAGTCCTTCACTCAGTCACTACTGCAAATAAAATGCCAGCAGTGAGTGTTACTCACTGGCCCCATTAGGAGGTCTGACACTGAACACCACCCCGAGGATGATGTTCACCATCCCCATATGCTTCTCCATTGTAATGGCACCATCTTTCCTGATTTGGATCGAAGTTCACTAGTTCTACCTGGTCCATTTCATCAGTCTCTTCTACTTCCTTCCTCTCAGGTAGGAGTTTTTCCATCAAAGAGAGTTTATCCGGGGAGAGAAAGCCATTCTCAGGAAAGTTTACCTTAAATTCAATGATTAGGCGACCCTTTTCATTGGTCTATGATAAATTGGCATGCCTTCATTTAGCACACACTTGATATCTCCACGCTTGACAATCTGACCTGGATGAGAAGTGATGACTATGGTTCGGTTGTCAAGAGTAGATATTGGCTTTTGGAAGCCACACAATGCCTCAACCAGCTGTATGTCCAGACACATGAAAATGTCTTCTCCTTGTCGAGTAAAAACAGCATGGTCCTTCTGATCTAAAACGATGATAATATCTCCTGGCCCCAGTCCTGATTCTTGGTCTCCTTCACCATGGAATGTTATCTTCTGGCCATCTTTCATGCCTTTGTCAATATGAACTTCTAGAATTTTCTTCTCTCCAACTATCTTCCTTCCATTGCAGCTTTTACATCTATCTTTAGGACTGATCCGCTCCCCATGGTCCTGGCACTCTATGCAGACAGACTGAATTTGCTGAACCATTCCAGGTCCTATCTGATGAATTCTTATTTGCATTTCAGTACCTCGGCAATTGGGACAGCACTCTACTGCTCCTTTCTTACCACCTCGCCCTTCACATTTGTCACAAATCACATTCTTTTGCAGAGCTAGTTTTCTTGTTGCACCATTATATAAATCTTCTAAGGTTACTGTGAGTTGATGCACAACATTTTTGGCTCTCCTTTCTCTCTGCATCCTGCCTCCTCCTCCAAAACACATATCGAAGATGTCCATGGTGGAGCCCAAACCACCACCTGCCCCACCTTCTTTAATTGCCTGCTCTCCTCCTTTGTCATATAATTCCCTTTTCTTTGCATCAGAGAGCACTTCGTAAGCTTGAGAAATCTGTTTAAACTTCTTTCCTTCATTTGGATTCTTATCAGGGTGGTACTTCAAGGCCAGTTTCCTGGAAGCCTTTTTCAATTCTTCTTGGGTGGCATTGGGTTTGACCCCCAAAACATCATAGTAAGTGGTTTCTTTCACCATTTCCTACAGCCGGTGAGAGGGACGATGCTGGTGTGGGGGAGTGGGAAGGAGCGCGTTGCCGTGCGCAGCTCGGGCAGCCGCTGCTCCTCCGCTTTTTCACCGAGCGTTCTGGAAAGTTTCGCCTGGAGCGCCGCAGCCTTCGTCTTTTGTAGCCGCTATTATTTTAAATTTAAAAATTGACTCTGTAGTCACAGCATCTTTCCCTGCAACTCTCTCACTCCATGTTTTTACACTGTCATGCATTGTTAACCACAAAAGTATGCAGTCCCTAAATCCTCTATGTTTTCTCCATATCAGTCACCTCCTATTTTTACTTCCTTCCTATTCATCTTAAGCATCGTGGTCAAATTTCAGTTAGTGTTTTGCAAATCTCCTGTTTCTTTACTGGGTAAAACCCTGACTCTGGATAAATCTAGCTGTGTGCTTCTTCTGCACCCTTATTCAGAGTGCTGAAAGCTGTTATAGAAAATTACAAACTGAAGCTTGTACTAAAAGAGTGGTGCCCACCCTCAGTTGGATCCTTAATGCTTCCTCAGTAGTTCAGTGTTCTTTGAGTTCTTCTCTCTTCATTATCTATGGCAGCTATTCCAACCCTCTCTGAATTTCCAGGGCTAGCTAACACATAACACATATTCCCAGCTGGTTCCTCACATAGAAACTAAAAGTAATAAGGATGAAAACCTTTGTGACTTACTGCTATCGATTTCTAGACTGTATCCACACTGCTCTTCCCTCCTCTCCTTCTGTCTACCATCTTATCTAAAGTGAATTCTTCCATCTCTACCCAGGATTCTACTCTTTTCTGCCTGTTCAAGGACACATTTCATAAATTAAACCGCCTCCTTTCCTTTTTCTTTCTTCAAATAAAATGTTTTTCTGTTTCAAACTTTTTTTCACTGGATTTTAAAGATGATGTATTCACTTTAATCTTAAAAAGGAAAAGCAGCCATAAACATAAACCATAACCATAAAGAAGCAAACATGAGTCCACAATTTAATCATACTTTCCTGGTCACACACTGACCTATATCTCTCCTCTCCCTTACAATCAAACACCAGGAAGTTGTATGTGTATCTACTTCTTCAAATCTCAATCATTCCCCAAGCTACTGCTCTCTGCCCTCTTCCCCCACTATTCTACTTAACCTACTATCTACAAGGTAACCAATGACCTCCTTGTTTCTATGTCTAGAGCCACTTTTCCCCCACATCTCACTTGAATTCTCAGCAGTATTTAGCAATATTGATTATTACTTCTTGTAAAACTTTCTTCTTTGGAGTTTCATGTACCAGATGACAGCTTGAGCACCAGAATCTGGCTCACTTATTTCAAAAGCTTTTATAAATCAGTCAGAAATTTCACAAAAACAGAAGTTAAATACAGTTACAATAATAACAAGAAATAATTTATGTCAGTAATGAATCAGAAATTTCATAAAGTTGGGATATAGAAAGAAGATAGCATAAGATAAATGTAGAATATCCTGTAGATATCAGGGATAAGCAAGGACTTCCCAAGGAAGTCCAGAGATGCTCCAGGTTCAGAGTCAACAAATTCAAAGACCACTGGGAATCAACCAGATAATTTATTAAGTAAACACCTTTAGAATACCTGAGACAGATGACTTTCTTCCCCCTTCCTATTGTAAACTAAGTATCTAACAACTGGTATTTTTAACATAAAGATAAGTACTGGAATTTCTTTCTTAAACACAGAAAGTGATCTACCTGAGCACAGTTACTAGTGTGCATTGAGGATGAGAAAGAAGTATCATGGAGCTTAAGGATACCCTAGCCAAGGAGTTGCCAAACTTTTCTTAACAAAAGACTTGATAGTAAGTCAAGTCTTTCAGGCCATATAATCTGTTGCAACTACTCAGTTCTGTCTTGGCATGAAAGCAACCATAAATAGTACCTAAACCAATGAGCATGGCTGAGTTCCATTAAAATCGTGTTACTTGTGTCAACCTCTGCTCTAGATCCACAAAAGACCAAGGAGAGAAATGAAAAGAAATATAGTTTCATCAAGTAGTAAAATGACTGTCTCCACTGCCAAATTGCTTACTCCTTCCCCTGGCAGTGTAGATGTCTGACGTCCTGTTTCTTATCTGTGCAGCCTATAGGAAGATTACCTGTTGACATGCCCAAATATTTATACTGACAATTGCAGTTGATCTTCCAGTTGAAGAGAGCTATCACCTAGAAGAGACATATATAACTGGTGAGAAAAAGATTTAAGCCACTATACTAGCTAAGATAGTATTTCACTTATGAATGAACATGTGACATCTGAAAAAAAATTAACATCACCAAAGAGAAGACAAGAACCAAGATAAACTAAAAGAAAAATCAGCTCTGGAGGATTAGAGATAATTCAGAGAATGAAAGAAAACTTAAAGTTAAATGTAATTGTCCTTATTAAGATTTAGGTGTAAATTAAACTATTCGAATGATTATTTATAAATTATAAAAATGACTGTGGAAATAAAAAAAAGACAAAGTCTGAGTGGTAAAAATGAACATAGTTAAGGTGTACTGGTGGAAGAAATTATCTTAAAAAAGAGCAACAAATCATCCAGGAAAAAAAATCAGGAAATCTGACAGAATTTAGACAAAAAAGAAACAGATGAAAATTATGAGGATAATTAAGAAAAGTAAATCAGAAAAGCCCAGTGCATGTCTAAAAGGAATTTTAGAGGGAGAATAGAGAGACACTGATTTGCCTTATCTGATGTTCTGAATACATGGGTAAAAACAAGTTTTTAATTACTAAGCGAGATGAATGAAAAGAACCAAACGAGCAAAACTTTAGAATATCAGGGTTAAAGAGAAAATCCTAAACTTATCCAAAAAGAAATGAAACAAAGCAATTATGTTAATATATGTTGATTTCAAAGAATTGGCACTCAGATAGACATCAGACTTCTCATGAGAAACATCAGAACCTAGAACAATGGCTTTCCAAGTCTGAGGGAAAATGTTGTGAACCTAGAGTTCTGTATCTGAATATATTATTGATCAAATGTGAAGTTAAAATACACACTTTTGCAGGAGTAGAATGACTCAGAAATTTCACTATACATATTTACTTTGTGAAAAACAAAATCACTGGAGGAAGTATTCCGGGAAATAAAAAGAAAAACCTCCACCGAAAATGGGGGCAGGGAGGGCAATATGGAATACAAAAATACTTATAAGGAAGTTGGAAAGGCAGCTACAAACAATAGTTAAAATAACATAATCTTACATCACTATGAGTTCGATCCCACATTTTGAGTCTATGGTATATAAAGTTTACATAATCATATATTAAATTCTGTACAGTGGTTAAACATTTTTAGTATTAAGCTATAGAAATAAATAAAATTACTTTTAGAATTTATATTTATAGAAGAGAATGCAAAAGGTAGGAACCTAAAATAATTTATGCCAAAATTTTTTGAGAAATGGAAGAAAAGCTAAGTAGCTAATTTTCTCTTTTTGTAATTTAAGGGAAAATAAATGATATTAAAAATGATAAGTAACTCAAGAAAAATAGATTACAATCTGTTACATAAATAAATAAAAAATGTAAACCCTAGAAGAAATTAAAATTATTAACTAACAAAGATTTAGATGTAGAGGGGAAGAGAAATGAGAGGTTGCAAAAATTTCCTAAATGTTTCATCTTTTATAGGTGAGGAGTAATAGAAATCTAAAGTTGGTGGATTATAAAATACAATTTTAAATGTAATACTTGGCAACAACCTCCAGATAGCCTAAAAAACTAACAGGGGTCGATTCTGTTGTAGAGAAGGAAGATTTTAAGTTTTTAGTTTTATTTTTTATTACTTTTTTCATAGTGTCCTTGAATTATTTCTATTATAAGCATTTAAATATAAAATTTAAATGATTTACTCATGATATATTCATACAATGGAATATGATGTCATGAAAAAGAATAGCATATATCTCTATGAACTGATAGTGAAATATATGCACAATCTAATATATATATGAATGTCTGGTGAATGTCTGGTGTAATGAACGTCTGGTGTAATGCACACCAAAGGCTTCTGAGGATTGAGATTGCATTGGTGAAGGAAATGGGACTTACTTCTTACTTAATGCACACTTCACTGCTTGGATCAGATTATAAGGAACATATAACTTATGTAATTAAGAAAATAAAACCTATTACTTGACTTCCACGACATTGCATTTTTTCTTACTGCTTTTCTGTCCATTCTTTCTCAGACTGCTTCATATCTCAGCTATATTCTGCTGGTTACAAATCTGAATTAACAACCCAGATATCTTCTGGAACTTCAGCCTAATATATCTTAACTACCACCAGCTGCATCTACTTGTATGTCTCACATCATCTGAGACACACATTTCCAAAATAGAATGTACAATCTCTGTGCTTTACCTCACCAACCCAAAGCAACCGGTACTGTTGTCTAGTTTGCCTTTCTTTATTATGAATGAGAACTCCATCCCACCGGGTGCCCAAGCTAGACCTTGGGATGACATCACTAATTCTCCATTTTCACGACTGACTATATCCAATCAAACACTAGATCCTATCCATTTAATCTTCTGCTCTCTTGAATTTATAAATTTTTCTTTCTTCTACAACCCAGTTTGATTTAGGCCAAAATGCTTACCATATTTTACATGACCATTTTTATCTCGCCATTGGTTTATTTCATCAGCCCTATCTATCTATCATGACTCCTTCCTTGTTCGTTCTGTTTCGTGAAGGAGAAGCTACCTTTATTTCCCTAACTTTGGCAGGTTTCCTTGCAGGCTTTTGCAGGTGTTGTTTTTGTATTGGAATTTCTTTCCTCACATCTCTGCCAGGCAAACAACTGATATACTTTTCAGGTCAGAAATTAGATATCTGTTCCAAAGGATCCTGTGTCTATCCCTCTTTGTCTCATAGGTATTTATTTATCTACATCTCCTAGCATATCTTCATTACCTAAACCAGTGCCTGGTAAACTATAAACAATAACAATTTTGTATTAAATGGATTAATCAATGATATATGTCATTCTTCTAGACAGAATCTGACTTACAGATGGAACAAATAAATGACAAACCAACTCATTGCTAAGGATTAACAAGGAGGAGAAAATTTTCATTGAGGAGTTTATTGTGAGCTAGGAAATACTGTTGCTTCAAATTAAACAAAGTACCAAATTAGAGACCAATTTCATTTAAGATTATAGGTACCCTACCAAGGCCAAATGACCGACCTGCTTCAGGATATTTGTAGCCCAGGGGCCACATGACCACATGGCCATCATGTTTATTATGACCTGCTGTAACTCTAGAGATATATCTCTGTCTGTTGGTGTGCTCACTTAAATGCTTTTTAACTCACATGCACCAAATGGTGCTCACCCCACATTTGATGCCACTGATGCACAGAGATTGGGGGAGCACACACTAAGAAGGTGTTACCATTCACTGATTGGAGCTCATGGGCAGGTCACAGATACATATGTCTCCAGTTTTCTTAGAATTCTGCAGAAAGTATGCTTGGGCTAGGCATAGCTGTGCACACCACAGCACTGTGTTACAAGAAAGTGACCCACCATCCTGCTGCTCTCATTTTATGTGAGATGAATCTGAAAGTGACCTCAAAACTGGGAGAAAACAGTCTGAGTTTGGATATATAGTCTGAAACAGAATATCAGGGAGTGAGAATGCCAGCTGCCTGCCAAGTGGAGGCTTTGGGTAAAATGAAGATTTTGCACAGCACCCCTTGTTGGGAGAGGAGGAAAACCCTGATCCCAGCTGGCTCATTACCAGGCAAATTCAGGAGAGTATCTGGATTATTCATTGAACAAACCTGTTTGTCTTCCCACAAACATTATTGCATATACAGAATAGCAACAATAAGCAAAAGAATCAAATAATGAGTTCTATGCTGTGTGTGTATAGAAACACATATTTATGCATAAAGAAAGTTGTGAAGGAATGCATAGCAAACTTCAATCTTAAAGGTGGCAGAGGATAGGGTATAAGAATGCTTTCTTCATGCATCTACGTAAATTTTTTTCTTTTATTTTTTTATTGGAGTATAATTGTTTTACAGTGTTCTGTTAGTTTCTGCTGCACAACAAAGTGAATCAGCTATATGTATACCTGTATCCCCTTCCTCATGGACTTCCTTCCCACCCCCCAATACATCCCACCCATCTAGGTCATCACAGAGCAGTGAGTTGTACTCCCTGTGCTATACAGCAGGTTCCCACTAGCTATCAATTTTACACATAGTAGTGTATATATGTCAATCCTAATCTCCCAATTCATCCCACCCTCCCATTCCCCCTCTGTGTCCACATGTCCATTCTCTATGTTTGCATCTCTATTCCTGCCCTGCAAATAGCTTTATCTGTACCACTTTTCTAGATTCCACATAAATGTGTTAATATATGATATTTGTTTTTCTCTTTCTGACTTCACTCTGTATGACAGACTCTAGGTCCATCCACATCTACAAATGTCCCAATTTCGTTCCTTTTTAAGGCTGAGTAATATGCCATTGTGTATATATATATACCACATTTTCTTTATCCATTCCTCTGTCGATGGACATAAATAGTGCTGCGAGTGTAAATAGTGCTGCGATGAACATTGGGTACATGTATCTTTTTGATATATGGATATATATGCCCAGTAGTGGGATTGCTGGGTCATATGGTAGTTCTATTTTTAGTTTTTTTAGGGAACCGCCATACTGGCTGTGTTGATTTACATTCCCACCAGTAGTGCAAGAGGGTTCCCTTTTCTCCACATCCTCTCCAGCATTTATTGTTTGTAGATATTTTGATGATGGCCATTCTGACTGGTGTGAGGTGATACCTCATTGTAGTTTCGATTTGCATTTCTCTAGTAATTAGTGATATTGAGCATCTTTTCATGTGCCTCTTGGCCATCTGTCTTCTTTGGAGAAATGTCTATTTATGCCTTCTGCCCATTTTTTGATTGGGTTGTTTGTTTTTTTATATTCAGCTGCATGAGCTGTTTGCATATTTTGGAGATTAATCCTTCATCAGTTGCTTCATTTGCAAATATTTTCTCCCATTCTGAGGGTTGTCTTTTCATCTTGTTTATGCTTTCCTTTGCTGTGCAAAAGGTTTTAAGTTTAACTTCACTTTCTAGGTGCATCAAAATGCACTTAGGAGTTAGTTCTGTAGTCATATGTAGTTGTGTCTTCTCTATTGCTATTTTTTTTTAGATTTTATACCTTAGATAATTTTCATTTACTATTACATTAAAAAATGAGTGAACCATTAAAAGGAGAAAAAGACATAATCAATATTAACCATATGTATTTACTGTACTCTAAAAAAATAACCAATCATTGATCTCTAGTGATTCAAGTCCTGACTTGAATGGCCTTTCTGTTTGTAAATGCAATTAGAAAGTCTAGTGAGTTATCTGGCTTAGAACACCCCCACCACTTGTTGAGAACCTAAATGTATATTGAAAAAAAAAGATAAATAAAATACCCCCTCCACTCTCAAAGAGCTCCCAAAGAGCAAAATATGTCATTTGAAAAATCTCTAGAGAACATTTTCCAACATTTAACTACTTCAAAATCTGAAAATATACCTCTCCCCACAGTCACATTTTATCAAACTTTAAAAATTACAAATCAAGACACCTGAAATTCAAAAGAGAAGTGGATTTTGGAACTGAGAGGGGAAAGTGATAAGAGAATAATTATGACCCTTTATCTCTGATAGGATCCCTGTGGGCACTCTGGTTATAACCACAGGTCTCCTTCAGTTTCTTCACTTAGATCAGCCCAGTTAAGTATCCTTTGCGATGATGACGTGAGATTACATAATGACAATGAGGAAACCGAGAAGAATGAAAATATAGTATTCAGCTTTTAAAATTCAAGTTAGGGGTTTAGAGATGCAAATAAATTATTTTGGTCTTTTGTTTTGCAGATTCTGAATTACTTGCATTTCAGTTTCATACCATAAAGCGCATTCGTTTTTTTTATCCCCTCCCTTTGGATTTGCTTGGTAATGCCATGGTTTGTTGAATGTTAAATACTGTATGTTTTCTCCTGGGTCCCAGCATTGTAATGACGGGCTTTCCATCTGACTGGCAAAGGGGATGGTGTTCCTAGTGTCCATTGCGATGGACATACTATGGTATTTGTTGGTGACTCTTGGATTTCAAAATCTAACTGCTTTAAAATAAAGCCAAAGTGGGTAGCTTTATTTGCTATATGTAAATATGGTTTGAGGTTGAGTGAGCAATTTTCATTTTCATTTGACTGATTTGGATGCAACGTATAGACAGGAAGATTATCTACCCTTTGTGGTGAAAGAAGCTCCTGCTATTAACATGGAAAATTATTTGGAGATTGCTGGTAACACTATGTAAGATAGGAAAGTAATGGAGAGAAAGGGAGTTTATTGTAGATATTGTCTTTGTTGTCATTTAAGATGTGAATATAAAATACTTTTGAAAATTTTGGAGGAGGAAAATGATGGAGAAAGGATATTCGAACTAAAGGCTATTCATGTCTGTAATTTAAAAGATTGGTTGGAACATTATTTATGGAAGAATTTGAAGCCCTAACTGGATCTTAGAAAATTATTTACCTTAAGAGAAATCTCCAAGCCTGAAATTCAGACCTATATGAAAATAATATAAAGGATTCAACATTTATCTCTTCATATTTTATTTAAGAAAACTTTGTGTTGTAGTGAATGTTATTTGATAGTCTGCATTTTTTTTTATTGATTAGTATATTACTTTACATTTAAATTGCAATCCACGTTTCATTATTTTTATCTTTCACTTTGTAAGGAAGAGGCCCTAAGCATTACACACAATATGGGCATAAATGTAAGCATATTTACTTTCCTTTAATAGTATATTTAATCCTTGTAAATATCACAACCTTCTCAAAACATGCATCCATAATTTCAAACTAAACTACATACATAATGAAATATTGTAATATCAAATCATATGTATATTAAACAAAGAATGGATCAAATTCCATATTGTTTTTCCTACTTACTCCTTTTCAATTTACGTATTACTCTTTCTGCTGGGTTATGATTAGTATACAATCTATTAAACCAGAAAAATGAGATTTACGTAATTTTCTTAATGAACTGTCTGAATTTGGAACATGTTTTACTTTTTTAGAGGAAAAGAAGAGGTTTTGTTGTAATTTGATCTCTACCATGGGCATAGATTAAGCGCTTAACTAGCACTTGTCGATTGATTAAATGATTGACTGATTGATTGATTAAATGATTGATTGTACTACACTAATATCAGTTTGAAAACTTTGTTGCCATATCCAGACATGAGACATCACATACACTTAAATGTTCTCTTTTTCATCTTGACCTGTAGAAGGTTTTATTTAATTTATAAATGTAGATCACTGAATTATATATAAAGGAGCACCTGCATATAATGGGACAATTTTGTATCTACATATAATAGCAATTAAATATGAAAAACATACAAGGGATGTATTTCAGTATACAGAAATAAGCAATAGTGACTGTAACAGTTGGCTGTATTCGCATATTTGTAAGTTGCTTAAGGAAGTGATATTAACCTTTTTGTAATTAATAAATCTGTCTTCTGTCTGGGTCTCTTTAAACTATTATACACTGAACTTCTACACTATTTTAATATTATGATTTTTGACTAAAGATTTTTATTTAGGTACATAGATTTATGAGTGATAAGACTGCATTGTGAAAAAATTTATGTACACTCTGTGGCCTATTTAATAATAATTTCTACTTTGCTCATCATGTCAGTTGATATAATGAAAAGCAGCTTGAATCAGAATGTTTTCTCTTAGGGTTAGAAATTTAATTATGCAATTAATTGGAAAATAAGTTACAGTGGAAATAATCTGTGTTATACCCAGTGTTCTATTATTTTTTTATATAAAGGTTCACATTGTGTTTGTAATCTGACATCACAATGATGGTGTATTGACCTTCAATAAATATGTGTCATTAGACAGAACATTGAAAATATATACATCTAGTATTGCACTATTTTCTAAAAATGATATTCCTCTTGACAATAATAATGCATAAACAAATATAGGATGACTTCACAATGTGAAAGTGTTTGGGCATTTCCCATAATATAACAGATCAGTTTTAAACAACAGATATAGATGAGCTGGCTTAATTCTAACTATAAGTTTGATTAATTCTGGGCACTATTGCAAAGAAAGTATGTGATCATCATTACTAGAACCTGAACATGGGCTTGGAAGGCCTCTTGAGTTTCTCCTAATCTGATCTTCCACTTAGACTAATAGCCCTCTACAATATCCCTAACAAACATTCACCGGATTGTGGTGAAATTCTTTAGGGATGAGGAACTTCTCCACTAGCTTTGATTGGATAACTCTTAATAAAAATATCATTTCTTATATTGAGCCCAATTTTGTTCCTTTATAGCTTTTTATTACTGTTCTTGTTTGTGGCTGTTTTGGTTAAATAATTCATTATATATTTGAAGACAGCTGTCAAGCCACTCTCTCCAGTTGAAATGTCTCTGATATCTTTAACCATTCTTTATATCTTTTGGTTTTTCAGACACCCTAGGCATTCTGGTGCTTGCCTTCTACTGAAGATAATCCAATTTGTTAATTAGAGGCTTGTCTTTTTCCTTTTCTTTCTTTTCTTCCTTTTTTTAATTATCTGTGGCAGAGAGTGCTAGTTACCTATTAAAATCCATTTTTTCTTCTTTACTAACAGAATGCCAGTTTTATTGGAGACAAATTCAATAAAAATTCATAATTTCTTAGCTCCCCAAGATGGCCATTCACATATTTTCTGACCAATCATATTTAAGTACAAAATGTTGGCTATATTCTCCCTAAAAATGCCTTTACAGGGGTATTGACTCACATTGATGGACCTTTTCTTTTACCTTTCTTCTTACTGACTGTAATTCAGAAAAAAAGAGGTGGATCCATCATCTTGTGCTAATGAGGCAACAAGCACTCACTAAGAGTGGCTGAACAGGAATATTGAAGGTCAGTAGATCTCAGATTGAAATGGAGCAGGGCCCTGTGGTCCTTCCCCGCCGTGTCCTCCACCTGCCTTTTGTCTGTGGAGAAACTTTAGCCAAAGAATAAGTTTAATCAGAGAAGTGAGAAAATATAGAAGCAAAGGATAACAGTCCAACAAGACTAAATAATAATAGTTTAGTCATTAAGCAAAGTCAAGGACCTTTAGTTCTCAAGGGCTATAGATAATATTCTGAGCTATATCCTTTGAGCTGTCCTGTAGATACTGAAACATGCACCAGGTGGAAGAAGTTACGTACATGATGACCAAACTGTAGCCATGACATAAGCTGCCGCAATTCCGAGAACTGGCCTCAAAGATATGGGAACAAACCGACCCTGGAACTGAAGATTAATTGTACTTAAAACAATCAGGAAGATGCTGATCAGACCACTGCATGACCAATTTCAAGATGACTGTCAGAGCTGAGTGTGCTGTTTCTGCCTGTAGCCCCCCTCCCTCTGCCTATAAAAGCTCTTGCCCACGGGTTGGGGGGGTGTCGGCCTTTGGGCAGGAGTCTGCCCTCCCATCCACCCCCACCCCCCATTGCTGGTATCCAAGATAAGCAAACTTTCCTTTCCACTAACCTTGCCTCTTTATTGGCCCTTGAGCAGCGAGCAGCCAAACCCCATGTTGCATCATTTACAAGATGACATTGTAGAACTGGCATACCACCTTTGAATTGCCTATCTCTAAATTGCTCTTGTGAGAGAAAAAGAATTCACTAACTTGTTTAAGCTACTGTTAGGGTTTTTGTTATATATAGCCAAACTCAATGTCTAATACATTTTTAAAAAATATAGCTCTGGAACTAAGGTAATGCTGAAGACATAGCCTAATTTGGTGATCATGCCAAAATGGGGGCATGGTACTTCTAAGGGTGCACATATAATTTTAAGTGATACAGTACACTATGTGCTTAGGTTACATTTATTGTCCCTTACAATTCTCAGGTACTTTTTTTTTTTTTACATGAACTATGATTCAGCTTTGTCTTCTACTATACAGATATGATTTTTAAAATACAAGATGTACCACAGAGGGAAAACACAGAGCTCTTGGAGTCAAACGGAACTAAATTTTAGGCCTATTTTTCTTAAATTCTTTGCCTCTCATTTCTTTTTTTTTTAAATTGAAGTATAGATGATTTACAATATTGGGTTAGATGCCCCTCATTTTTTTGTCATCTGTAAAATAGGGTTGTAACCATCACTTCATTAGCTTTTTGTGAGATTAGAAAACACAACAACAAAAAAACCCATAGTACTGTGAACAGCACATAGTAGGCCATTTCATAGAAAACATACATTTATTGTTCTTGAGTCAGGTCTTGAGTCAGCCTACCCAGACCTTTGGCAATCTTAATTCCATTCTCTATTATGTTAATTTCTCCCAACAGTTATGTCCTGATCATTTGATGTGAATATTACACATAATTCTTCATGTAGATATGATAGTAGGTAAATAATGAATTATACATAGCAATGTTCGTAAAATTTAATGTGCCTATGAATTACCTGGTCATCTTGTTAAAGTGCAGTTTCTGATGCATAGGTTTAGGGTGGGCGTGAGATTCTGCATTTTTAACAAGCTTCCAGGTAATAGTGGTCCATGGATTACACTTTGAATAATAGGAATATGGATAACTTTATGATTTGGGCCTCCATATTACAATTTGTGAAGACACAAAAACTGATTTTTTAAAATTTTTTATATTGACATATGATCTGTGCAGCTGGCAAAGCATCAACTAACATGAAGATGTTTAAAGTATATTAGATTCTTAAGGAACCTACATACTGTTCTCCATAGTGTCTGTATCAATTTACATTCCCACCAACAATGTAGGAGGGTTCACTTTTTTCCACACCCTCTCCAGCATTTATTGTTAGTAGACTTTTTGATGATGGTCATTCTGACTGGTGTGAGGTGATATCTCATTGTAATTTTGATTTGCATTTCTCTAATAATTAGTGATGTTGAACACCTTTCCATGTACCTGTTGGCCATCTGTATGTCTTCTTTGGAGAAATGTATATTTAGGTCTTTTGCCCATTTTTTGATTGGGTTGTTTGTTTTTCTGATATTGAGCTGCATGAGCTGTTTGTAAATTTTGGAGATTAATCCCTTGTTGGTCACATCATTTGCAAATATTTTCTCCCATTCTGTGGGCTGTCTTTTTGTTTTGCTTATGTTTTCCTTTGCTGTGCAAAAGCTTTTGAGTTTAATGGGTCCCATTTGTTTATTTTCATTTTTATTTGCATTACTCTGGGAGATAGATAGAAAAAGATATTGTCGTGATTTATGTCAAAGGGTATTCTGCCTATGTTTTCCTCTAAGAGATTTATAATATCCGGTTTTACATTTAGGTCTTTAATCCATTTTGAGTTTATTTTTGTGTATGGTGTTAAAGAATGTTCTAGTTTCACTTTTTTACATGTGGCTGTCCAGTTTTCCCAGCACCATTTATTGAGGAGACTGTGTTTTCTCCATCGTATAGTCTTGCCTCCTTTGTCATAGATTAATTGACCATAGGTAGGTGGATTTATTTCTGGGCTTTCTATCTTGTTCCATTGATCTATATTTCTGTTTTTGTGCCCGTATGATACTCTTTTGATGACTGTAGCTTTGTAGTACAGTCTGAAGTCAGGGAGCCTGATTCCTCCAGTTCCATTTTTCTTTCTCAAGAGTGCTTTGGCTATTTGTGGTCTTTTGTGTCTCCTTACAAATTTTAAGATTTTTTTGTTCTATTTCTGTGAAAAATGCTGTTGGTGATTTGATAGGGATTGCATTGAATCTATAGATTGCCTTGGTTAGTATAGTCATTTTGACAGTATTGATTCTTCCAATCCAAGAACATGTTATATCTCTCCATCTGTTTGTGTCATTTTTGTATTCTCTCATCAGCGTCTTACAGTTTTCGGAGTACAGGTCTTTTGCCTCCTTGCGTAGGTTTATTCCTAGGTATTTTACTCTTTTTGATGCGATGGTAAATGGGGTTGTTTCTTTAATCTCTCTTTCTGATATCTTCTTGTTAGTGTATAGAAATGCAACAGATTTCTGTGTACTAATTTTGTATCCTGTAACTTTACCAAATTCACTGATGAGCTCTAGTAGTTTTCTGTTGCATCTTTAGGATTTTCCTGATATAGTATCATGTCATCTGCAAGCAGTAACAGTTTTACTTCTTTTCCAATTTAGATTCTCTTTATTTCTTTTTCTTCTCTGATTGCCATGGCTAGGATTTCCAAAACTATGTTGAATAAAAGTGGTGAGAGTGGACATCCTGTCTTTTTCCTGATCTTAGAGGAAATGCTTTCAGCTTTTCACCATTGAGTATGATGTTAGCTGTAGGTTTGTCATGTATGGCCTTTACTATGTTGAGGTATGTTCCCTCTATGCCCACTTTCTGGAGAGTTTTTATCATAAATGGGTGTTGAATTTTGTCAAAAGCTTTTTCTGCATCTGTTGAGATGATCATATGGTTTTTATTCTTCAATTTGTTGATGTGGTGTATCACACTGATTGATTTGTGGATATTGAAAAATCCTTGCCTCCCTGGAATAAATCCCACTTGGTCATGGTGTATGATCCATTTAATGCACTGTTGGATTTGGTTTGCTAGTATTTTATTGAGGGGTTCTGCATCTATGTTCATCAATGATATTGGCCTGTAATTTTCTTTTTTTTGTGGTATTTTTTCTGGTTTTGGTATCAGGGTGATGGTGGCCTCATAGAATGAGTTCAGGGGTTTTTCTTCTGCAATTTTTTTGAAATAGTTTCAGAAGGATAGGTGTTAACTCTTAAATGAATAGATACATGTATGTATATATAACTGAATCACTTTGCTGTACACCTGAAATTAACACAACATTGTTCATAAATTATACTCCTATTTATATATAAAAGTATATTGAAAAAGCCAAAGGCTTTGGATCTGGGGAAACATGTATTTTAATACCTAACTTATTATTCATGTAATCTTTGGCAAGTTATTTAACAGGAAAATGAAGATATAATATTTGGCTTATCTTAATATTAAATAATAGTATCATACTAAGAAGCAGATAGCATGATACCTATTGCATATTAGAGACTTAACAACTATTATTTCCTCTCCTTCTTTTAAACTAACATTTTATCTATTATATCTTCATTTTCTACTTACAATTTTTTGGTTTTATATTTATTATTTCATTCCTTTCACTTTCTTTTAGTTTATTCTTATATTCTTTATCTACTACTTAAGTTGAATACCTAGTGTATTAATTTTTAACCTTTTACCTTTTCTAATATAAACATTTTATTTTAGAATTTCCCTCTAAATGATTTTGATATGCAACATTTTTATTCAACTTTAAGTATTTTCTAATTTCTATCCTTAGATATTTGACAAATGATTTAATTAAAAATGTTTTTATTGGTTTTAATTTCTAAACATTAAAATTTTTTTGTTATTAATTACTAATTTAACTGCTTCAGGGTCAGAAAATATGTTAGGATTTTTTTTGATAGTAAATATTTGAAAGTTTTTGATATAATAAATAAAAGGTCAGTTTTTATACATGTCTAATATATACTTGAAAACATTCTTTTTTTTTTTTTTTTTTTTTGGCGGTACATGGGCCTCTCACTGTTGTGGCCTCTCCCGCTGCGGAGCACAGGCTCCAGACGCGCAGGCTCAGCGGCCATGGCTCACGGACCCAGCCGCTCCGCGGCATGTGGGATCTTCCCAGACCAGGGCACGAACCCATGTCCCCTACATCGGCAGGCGGACTCTCAACCACTGCACCACCAGGGAAGCCCGAAAACATTCATATTTTTCATTTTGGGGTAAAGAGCTATAAACATGTATGAATATATTCAATTAGTCATATTAATTGTATTAGCCTTGCTGATTCACTGAATTGTTCTCATCTGCTTGATGTCTTCTTAGCTTAGGGAAATATAAAATTACCCAGTGTGATAATTGGTTTGTAACTCTGTCATTTTTTGTTTATATATTTTGATATTATGTTATTAAATGTGTATGAGTTTAGATTACCCTACTGAATTTAATTGTTTCATTATCATGAAGTGATTCTATTCAATATTTATCTTTGATAATGCCTTTTATTTTTTAAAAAATTTAATATGAATTTGGCTGCACCCTCTTGGTTTCACATATCTGATACACTTCTTCAAATATTCCTTTATTTCTGTGTTTATGTGTCATTAAATTTAGGAATTTTTTGTGGTTAGTAATTCACCAGATTTTACTACTCAGAATTATAATTTTTTTCTTTTAACTTGAGAATTTATTCCATTTATAATTAATTTGATATTTTATATACTTTGATTATTTTGTATCACATATTTTATTAATTTTATCCATGCCATATAGTTTCTTTCTACTCCTTCCTTTGTAGTAAGTAAGCATTAATTTTTATGAATTCAGTTTTTTTTCTTCTAGACTGTAATATACATACTTTATTCTCTTCTTTTAGGGTACATTCTAGTTATTTTAATATGATATTTATGTACTTGAATAAAGCATGTGATCTATCAATTTCTTTATTCTATTCTCAAACAATAAAATAATCTTACAACATTTTAGCTTAAAGCATTTCCCACCAGGTGTATTTGCTATTGATTCCAGAATTTTTTTAGAATTTTTTTTTTAGTGTTCATTATACTCTACAATTAACATATTGTTAATATTGTTTTACATAGTCAATATTTGTTTAGATGAAACATGTTTAGCAGTGTCTTTTGTTAAGATTCAGTGTGACTTCATACATGTTACATTATTGATTTGTAACCTGAATTTGTGTTTGTCTTGCAGCCAAGATTTTGGAGCACTATACTCTTTCTACTAATAATTTGCTAATTTAAAGAACTTTTGCTTTCTTTTGGCCTATTTAAGAAAATTTTAAAAACATTTAGGAGTTGTTGATAATCTTAGTAGTGTAGAATTAGTTTGAACTGAGCATTTAAAAAACATACCATAAAAGTGTTTAGTTTTTTCCCCAGTTATCACATATGATAGTATTTTCCCTTGTTGCAATCAGATTGTAAAACTGATTACTCTTCTGCAATCCTTTAGTAGACTCTTTCAAAGTTTTCATTTAAAAAGAGATGGTAGGGCTTTCCTGGTGGTGCAGTGGTTGAGAGTCCGCCTGCCGATGCCGGGGACACGGGTTCGTGCCCCGGTCCGGGAAGATCCCACGTGCCACGGAGCGGCTGGGCCCGTGAGCCATGGCCGCTGAGCCTGCGTGTCTGGAGCCTGTGCTCCGCAACGGGAGAGGCTACAACAGTGAGAGGCCCGCGTATGGCAAAAAAAAAAAGAGATGGTAATATAGAAAATAGTTTTCTCATAAAATATGTGAATATAATTTTTTTCTGATAGCATGATTGGAATTAGATCCATTTTGGAAGGTTCTTTACGTTTATTATTATCTTATATTACTAGCAATAAAAATCATGAATAGGAAACTGAAACAGAAACTATATCTCTAATAAATACCAGACCTTCAGAGTACTGTAATCTTTTCTAATTTATGCATAAGTGGGAAGACCTAATAATGTAAAACAATGTTACTCTACACCTCTATAGGTCATTTTAGAAAATTCTGAATTTCTGTTACATATTAAAAATAGATGAGTCAGTTGTTTAAAAAAAAATACCCACTAAATTTTTGTGTGAGAAGAAAGGAACACACTCCAGTTTGCTGTCTCACTTTAAACTTTTAGAGGAAATAATCACATCATCATGTGAGAATGTTGCTACATGAAAGACTTGATGGGCAGCAAAGCATGATGACATGCTTGGTTCTTAAAGAGAAATAAGGAAGAATTTCTCTCGGAAAATGAGACTGAGAGGCCTTTTGCAAACATCTGTTCCAGTGTTAGGTAAGAATTTTTGCAGTGCTCATCTTTAGGTGATGCAGTTATTAGCCACTTGATATCCTTTCATACTTTTCTGGTCTTTATAAATGCCCACAAGCATGTGTTTATTCACATCTGTAATGGGGAAAATGACACCTAACTAACGTACGTTAAAATAAATTTCAGCGATGTTTACATCTTTAACCTCGCTGCATGGCAGTTTTCAAAGAGGCTTAGAATAATAAGTAAATTAGTTAGATTTTATTGCCATTCAAAATTTGGAATTTTGGAATTTTTACAACTATATGTGCTTTACCATGTTTTCACCTTAATAGGCTGTCCATTTACATGCGATAAATGCCTTTTTCAAAAGGTCCATTCACTTGTTACTTTATTTGATGTCATTTTATAAATATTTATTTCATGTCTAACTTTGGTGTTGTATTGTGTTCTTCTGGATCCAGTGAGGGTTATTCAGACCAGAAATGTCACCTGTCTTTAAGGAGGTAGTATTTTATCACTTGGATACAGACCCAGTTGGTATGAACTCCAAACTGATAGTCATTCTCAATACTTTAAAAAAAGTTCAGTCAGTTGAGGAAGTTTGTTTCACATTGGGGCTGTCAGGATGACTGTCAGGAAGCAAGTTCTAGGGAAATTCTCCAGGGAGCTATTTCCTACTGTTTCTGTGGAGCTGTCAGTTCTTCCCCTGAGGTGATTTTAATATATATTTATACCTTATTGCTGCTAAAACAAAACAAACATGTAGGCAAAGTCAGTGATGGTTGTGATGCTTTTTACCCTAATTTATTTTTGTGAATTTTGTTTTATAAAAAATAAAGGAGATGGCAGGTCATCAGAGAAGGAGTTCTGTGGAAAAAAGGTAGAGACTTTGCCATTTCCCTGCAGGGATCTGTGTCCACTCTGGGTGATATGTATGACTGAACATATCATCTTCTAATTCCAAAACAGAAGAAGCCCTGACAGACTATTTGCGGGAAACAAAGAGGTCTTCAGCGTCAGTGGTTGTGGAAGGACTACTGTAAATCTCCGTCTGAGCACAGAGAATGAGAAATGTTAGACCCAGCATCATTTTATTATTCCTGCAGCATCTTCATGTATATTTCTTGTATACACATCTTCTTGTATGTATTTTCCATTATAACTCTCATTCCACACGTCTTCTTGACACTGATGTACTCTATACCAGACACAGTGCTCTTTGTGACAAGAAAGAGATAACTTAAGGTGGTTCTGTACTGCAACTAGTTCAGTCTAATGGCAGGCTCACATATGGATACACCAGTTACATTATAAAGGGATGAGGGCTGTTGAACCTACCAGGACCGACCTCTAATTGCCAGATGTAAAAAATATTCCTTAAACAATCATAGGTTTTTCTTTGGAATTACTCAGATGTGTTTAAAAGGCATTGCACAAGTGCTGTGTTCCATGGAAGTCTCAAATGCATTGTGGAGAATTCGACTTTTCTTATGTTTACATATATATGATAAATATATTCCCTTGGACTATAACGAGTCTAAGACATACCATATTCCTATTAGAATCTGGAAAACTTTGTCGAGAAAGAAGCAGGTATAGTGTTCTGTTTATACATTATTAATAAATACGATCTTTATTCAGAATGCTTTATGGTAGCCATATAGGAGGGTCATTTTTATTTTTATTAAAACTTTATAATTTTAGAGCAGTTTCAGGTTCACAGCAAAATTTAGGGAAGGGTACAGAGATTTCACATATAACCCTTGCCCCAACACATGCATAGCCTCCCTCATTATCAACATTCTTCACCAGAGAGGTATATTTGTAGTAATTGAACCTACATTGACACATAATAATCACCTGTAGTCCACTCTTGGTGTTGTAGATTCTTTTTAGGGGTTTCGAAAAATGTATAATGGTACGTAGCCAACATTACAGCATCATTCAGAATATTTTCACTTCCCTAAAAATCCTCTACCTATTCATCTCTTCCCCTTCGTAAATCCCTGGCAGCACTCATCTTTTACCGTCTCCAGAGTTTTACCTATTCCAGACTGTCATGTAGTTGGAATCACACAGTACGTAGCCTTTTCAGATTGGCTTCTTTCACTTAGTAGTATGCATTTAAGCTTCCACCATGTCTTTTCATAGCTTGATAGTTCATTTCTTTTTAGCGCTGAATAGTATATTTCATTGGTGGGATGTACCAGTTTATTGATACATTCACCTTGGTTGCTTCCAAGTTTTAGCAATTATAAAAAAAGCTGCCATAAACACCTGTGTGCAGGTTTTTGTGTAGACATATGTTTTCAGTTTCTTTGGGGTATGTGTAATTTTGCAAGGAATCGCCAGACTGTGATGGCTGTACCATTTTGCATCCCCACTAACAATGAATGAGAGTTCCTGTTTCTCCACATCTTCACCAGCATTTGGTGTTGTCAGTGTTCCAGATTTTGGCCATCATAATAGGGAACATTATTTTTCAAATATGTTTTAAAGTACAAGGAAATGGTAAATTAGTGTTTTCCCTCAAAAATAGAAAACATACATATATACTATTTTTCACTGATCCTAGAGTGCTATTTAATTAATAGTTTACCAAAGGAGAAATACATAATAGTACTATAATAAATGTAGAAAGCTATTTAAATAGAAAAAATATGCATCTTAGAAATAGGGAACCATGTTATGTACAAAAACGATTTTTTTTTTTTGCGTGGAAAAATTGAAATTTTAGATGGCAATTCTATTTTTACAAGTTTGTAAAGAATAGTACTATTTGGGCCATTTTATTTTAACTTGTTCCATTTACTGAGTGTACCTATTTGTGGAATACTTTTGTTTTTCTTATATTATTTTAAATTGTTTTTCTAAACTTAGTACATTGCATTGATAGCATGCTTTCTATGTGTTAGTATCTGAATTGAATTATTGAATGTATTATTTGGGTTATTTGGGTTTTTATGATGTCGACCCAGTGTTTGGTGCATAGATATGCCAAGAGTATTTATGAAAGTACACTGCTTCTGAAGCACCGAATATACACTTTAAAATATGGAATCATAAATTTGGAAGCCTAATATGTCTTTTACTGAAGTAAAAGAAAATAGAAAGAGATCATTTTCCACTGTCTACTGGAAGATTTCAGATTATCCCTATGTAACTTGGACTATGTGACGCTGAGGATAGAATAAACATTGGGCTCTCATTCTTCTTGAATTTTTTCAGAGACAATTTGTATCCTTTGATTTTAGGTTATCACGGTGGGAAATATTGAAAATAATTTTTCAGAAAACTCACAGAAACTAAATATTTGAGAAAAAAAACCCAAAGCTTTCTGGTGTCTTTATGAGAATTCAGGAGAAAAATATTAATGGAACCTAAGTGATAACCATTTATCACTGTGTTCTCAAAGGAGTCAAGTAATCTTGTTAACTTGTTAGAGCTCAAGAAAATAGTCTACAGATTATATTGGTGCCTGAGATATTCTTTTTGTAACAAACAATTAGAAATGATTTGTACATTATAAAGCTTCATAAGTCACTAACATATCAATTTGAAACATATTATAGTAGCATTATAAATGATTGTTGGATCCCTAATCTTGCTTACAAATGTCTCGTTAAACTATGTGGCACTGTTATGGGACTGTTGAGACTAACACCATTTATGTCATTAATTCCCTGGGAAAGTCATTTCCAAGATCAAACACAGGTCTTCTAGTAGAGGGGAACTAGGATTTCCCACAGCCTTTTCTCGTATTGGCTATTACAGCTAGGAGGGAATTCATTTTGGCTAGAATGGGAAGAAAGGTAGAGAAATTGACTTAGTCATAAGGTCAGAAAAATGAGGGAAGACTTATCTCTTGCTTGCCCAACAAAGGAAAATTTTAATCCTTTCATGTAATATGTATCTAGGTATTTTAAAAATGCTTTCCTAATGTCTATTTGCATTTGCTGCCATTTATTTATTTTATATACGTTTTTATCTTTATTGGAGTATAATTGCTTTAGTGTGTTAGTTTCTGCTTTATAACAAAGTGAATCAGTTATACATATACATATGTTTCCATATCTCTTCCCTCCTGCATCTCCCTCCCTCCCACCCTCCCTATCCCATCCCTCCAGGCGGTCACAAAGCATGGAGCTGATCTCCCTGTGCTATGTGGCTGCTTCCCACTAGCTATCTATTTTACATTTGGTAGTGTATATATGTCAGTGCCACTCTCTCACTTCGTCACAGCTTACCCTTCCCCCTCCCCACATCCTCAAGTCCATTCTCTAGTAGGTCTGTGTCTTTATTCCTGTCTTACCCCTAGGTTCTTCATGACATTTTTTTCCCTTAAATTCCATATATATGTGTTAGCATATGGTATTTGTCTTTCACTTTCTGACTTACTTCACTCTGTATGACAGACTCTAGGTCTATCCACCTCATTACAAATAGCTCAATTTCGTTTCTTTTTATGGCTGAGTAATATTCCATTGTTTATATGTGCCACATCTTCTTTATCCATTCATCCGATGATGGACCCTTAAGTTGCTTCCATCTCCGGGTTATTGTAAATAGAGCTGCAATGAACATTTTGGTACATGACTCTTTTTGAATTATAGTTTTCTCAGGGTATATGCCCAGTAGTGGTATTGCTGGGTCATATGGTAGTTCTATTTGTAGTTTTTTTAGGAACCTCCATACTGTTCTCCATAGTGGCTGTACCAATTCACATTCCCACCAGCAGTGCAAGAGTGTTCCCTTTTCTCCACACCCTCTCCAGCATTTATTGTTAACAGAATCTTAACATTCCTTGTTCTGCTGCAAAATTGCTTTTAATAACAAACATGATAGGATAAGAATTGAAAATACCTAAATCAAGAAAAATCATTATTGATGGTAGGTGATTAAAGGGGAATGGGTAGAGTAGTTTTAATTATCTAGGGACTTATAATTTTAAATTTGTCTACCAAATGACCAGACTAAGTTACAAAAGGAAAAACTATTAAAACTGAATTAATATTTAATGGATCACTAATATTAATAATTGCATATCAAGATAAAGGAAAAGGTAATACTTATAGGAAAACAAAGAATATGAATATATTCAGGTACAAATAAAATATATGTTTACCTGCAACATTTAACATAAAAAAATTTTTTTTCTTTGCTTTCCTTCCCTTCCCCAGAAACTGTCAGTTAAATAAGGATGACATCAAAGGACCTGAAAGGAGGGCTTTCCTGGGTCTTACACTTAAAAGCTATTGAGCCCATGGCCAAATCTATGATTCCCAGCATCTTAGTTCTAGAAGGCCCCGTTGGAGGACATCTGTATCACAATCTAGTTTCTCTGTCTCTGATAGCATCTTATCTCCTCTTGTCCTAGAACAATTTGTCTTACCTTTTCCCCTAGTTCTGTGGTGTATTCCCTGAGTTCTCCTTGGCCTTAAGATTCAATAGACATGCCTCAGGATTTTACCAGAGAAAAGTGGGACCTTAAACATTGAAGGGTGATGGTTTCTCCCTCTTTTAACAAGTCAGCTCCACTTTCATCTGCTCTGTATATTGGGCTCTGCATAAGATTCACTTAGGAAAACAAGTCCAACTTTAAAATTTAAGTTAGAAAATTTGTGCAAAAATTGATATAAAGGATGTTGTGCAGAATCAGCATTCTTCCATTCTATTGATGATGGTATTTGGCGAGGTCCCAAGTGAAATCTTAGGGGATAACTTGTCAAGAAAATCAAGTTCCATCAGGAAATTTTTCAATATTCATAAATAGGCAGTCTGTTTCACAGTGAGCCAATCCTACTGTAAATCAAAACCAGATAATCTTACCAGTTGCTGTGGTGCTAGAGGGTGATAAGGAAATGAATTTGAACTGTATGGCATGAGAAAAGAGTAGATTTTTTTTTAAGAAAACATTTTCTCTCATTACAATGAGAAAATCTGGCTTTGATTTATAAAAACTTTGGTCAGAATGTGTTCCTACATTTTGATCTTGAGAGAGCTTTGATGGCTCCTAGGTACCAGTGGGCAAGTGAAACTCATAAAATCTACTAAGTTTCTAAGTGTCATATTGGCTTTCATTTTTCCTACATTACCACAGGACTCCAGGGATCCAGATATACTAAGAAGAGGAGTGTTCAGGAAGCAGTAATGTAATTGTTAATTTTTCCTTCTGTATAGTTATATGGAACTTACATGTGTCAAATCATTTCTGTGATTTAGATCTACAGTAACATGGTATCATTTACGTCTTAATTTTTTGAATGTTAATTTTATCAAACCCTTGCTAACCATGAGCATTATCTTTTGTCAGTTTTTAGGCAAAAATGCATGGGGTTGCATTAATTTAAATTTTAATTATTAGTCATGTGAAATTTTTTGCATTGATGATGAAGTTAATAAAAGTATATGTCCATGAAGATTGTTGAACAAATGAATAAACAGACTTACCTCACTCTCAATGCAATAATTTTTTTAAAACATTTCAGATAAGGAATTGTCTTTGGGGTTGGTGTTCCATAGGCTGTCTGACAATATTTGATGCTATATCTTGTTCCTAAGCTACAGAATGGTGAAAGAATTTTCAAGTAGCTATGCTCCAATATCTTCAACAGTTTGCTCCATTTTGGGCCAGTGTTAAAAAGGTTCTTGGGTCTTTTTCTTTCCCTTGAGTCATCAAACAATTGAGTAAAATATTATCAACCAACTTACCACATCAGTTTCCTAGGAAAACCTACCACATCAGATTCCTAGGAGACTGACAGTCTACCTTATTAAGTAATAAATATCATTTGCTTTTCCCTGACATTTTCTTATAGGAATCAGATTTCTTTATGTCCTTTGTGTGCTACTTCTAGCAATTACACCTTCATGGTTTCCATGCTTCAGTCTATAGCTACTAATGATTTTTTGCCCACATCAAACGTAAATCAGGTTGCAGAACTGAGTTCAGAATCTTGGCAGCAGTTAATGTTATTTTTCTCCAGTCAGTATGGAGGATAAATTAATCTGGTTTCAAATTTGGGCAAGCTGAACTTTGCTTTTGGAAATAATTTGAGCTCAATAATTTGGTAGAGCTCTTAGAGGAAAACGTAGGAAGAATACTTTTTGACATAAATCACAGCAAGATCCTTTTTGACCCACCTCCTAGAGAAATGGAAATAAAAACAAAAATAAACAAATGGGACCTAATGAAACTTAAAAGCTTTTGCACAGCAAAGGAAACCATAACGAAGACAAAAAGACAACCCTTAGAATGGGAGAAAATATTTGCAAACGAAGCAACTGACAAAGCATTAATCTCCAAAATGTACAAGCAGCTCATGCAGCTCAATATAAAAAAAACATACAACCCAATCCAAAAATGGGCAGAAGACCTACATAGACAATCCTCCAAAGAAGATATACAGATTGCCAACGAACACATGAAAGGATGCTCAACATCACTAATCATTAGATAAATGCAAATCAAAACTACAATGAGGTATCACGTCACACCCGTCAGAATGGCCGTCATCAAAAAATCTACAAACAATAAATGCTGGAATGGGTGTGGAGAAAATGGAACCCTCTTGCACTGTTGGTGGGAATGTAAATTGATACAGCCACTATGGAGAACAGTATGGTGGTTCCTTAAAAAACTAAAAATAGAATTACCATATGACCCAGCAATCCCACTACTGGGCATATACCCAGAGAAAACCATAATTCAAAAGAGACATCTACCACAATGTTCATTGCATCACTATTTACAATAGCCAGGATATGGAAGCAACCTAAGTGTCCATCGACAGATAAATGGATGAAGATGTGGCACATATATACAATGGAATATTACTCAACCATAAAAAGAAATGAAATTGAGTTATTTGTAGTGAGGTGGATGGACCTAGAGTCTGTCATACAGAGTGAAGTAAGTCAGAAAGAGAAAAACAAATACCGTATGCTAAGACATATATATGGAATCTAAAAAACAGAAAAAAAGTTTCTGATGAACCTAGGGGCAGGACAGGAATAAAGACGCAGATGTAGAGAATGGACTTGAGGACTTGGGGAGGGGGAAGTGTAAGCTGGGACGAAGTGAGAGAGTAGCATTGACATATATACGCTACCAAATGTAAAATAGCTAGTGGGAAGCAGCTGCATTGCATGGGGAGATCAGCTCTGTGCTTTGTGACCACCTAGAGGGGTGGGATAGGGCGAGTGGGAGGAAGACGCAAGAGGGAGGGGATTTGGGCATATATGTATACGTATAGCTGATTCACTTTGTTACACAACAGAAACTAACACAACATTGTAAAGCAATTACACTCCAATAAAGCTGTTTAAAAAAAAAAACTTAGTTTAATGTTTAGTGCTGCAAGTTTTGACAAAGGCAGTCATAATACACCAGCCCAACCAGCATCAAAACTGAGGTATAGAAAAATTCCTTACACAGTCTATTACCACTTAGTTTTTTTTTTTTTTTTAACATCTTTATTGGAGTATAATTGCTTTACAATGGTATGTTAGTTTCAGCTTCACAACAAAATGAATCAGTTATATATATACATATATTCCCATATCTCTTCCCGCTTGCGTCTCCCTCCCTCCCACCCTCCCTATCCCACCCCTCCAGGCGGTCACAAAGCACTGAGCTGATCTCCCTGTGCTATGCGGCTGCTTCCCACTAGCTATCTACCTTACGTTTGGTAGTGTATATATGTCCATGCCTCTTTATCGCTTTGTCACCGTTTACACTTCCCCCTCCCCATAGCCTCAAGTCCATTCTCTAGTAAGTCTGTGTCTTTATTCCTGTTTCACCCCTAGGTTTTTCATGACATTTTTTTTTTTAAATTCCATATATATGTGTTAGCATACGGTATTTGTCTCTCTCTTTCTGACTTACTTCACTCTGTATGACAGACTCTAGGTCTATCCACCTCATTACAAATAGCTCAATTTCGTCTCTTTTTATGGCTGAGTAATATTCCATTGTATATATGTGCCACATCTTCTTTATCCATTCATCCGATGATGGATACTTAGGTTGTTTCCATCTCTGGGCTATTGTAAATAGAGCTGCAATGAACATTTTGGTACATGACTCTTTTTGAATTATGGTTTTCTCAGGGTATATGCCCAGTAGTGGGATTGCTGGGTCATATGGTAGTTCTATTTGTAGCTTTTTAAGGAACCTCCATACTGTTCTCCACAGTGGCTGTATCAATTTACATTCCCACCAACAGTGTAAGAGGGTTCCCTTTTCTCCACACCCTCTCCAGCATTTATTGTTTCTAGATTTTTTGATGATAGCCATTCTGACTGGTGTGAGATGATATCTCATTGTAGTTTTGATTTGCATTTCTCTCATGATTAGTGATGTTGAGCATTCTTTCATGTGTTTGTTGGCACTCTGTATATCTTCTTTGCAGAAATGTCTATTTAGATCTTCTGCCCATTTTTGGATTGGGTTGTTTGTTTTTTTGTTATTAAGCTGCATGAGCTGTTTATAAATTTTGGAGATCAATCCTTTGTCAGTTGCTTCATTTGCAAATATTTTCTCCCATTCTGAGGGTTGTCTTTTGGTCTTCTTTATGGTTTCCTTTGCTGCGCAAAAGCTTTTAAGTTTCATTAGGTCCCATTTGTTTACTCTTGTTTTTATTTCCACTACTCTAGGAGGTGGGTCAGAAAGAATCTTGCTGTGATTTATGTCATAGAGTGTTCTGCCTATGTTTTCCTCTAAGAGTTTGATAGTTTCTGGCCTTACATTTAGGTCTTTAATCCATTTTGAGCTTATTTTTGTGTATGGTGTTAGGGAGTGATCTAACTTCATACTTTTACATGTAGCTGTCCAGTTTTCCCAGCACCACTTATTGAATAGGCTGTCCTTTCTCCACGGTACATTTCTGCCTCCTTTGTCAAAGATAAGGTGACCATATGTGCGTGGGTTTATCTCTGGGCTTTCTATCCTGTTCCATTGATCTATCTTTCTGTTTTTGTGCCAGTACCATACCATTTTGATAACTGTACCTTTGTAGTATAGTCTGAAGTCTGGGAGCCTGATTCCTCCAGTTCCTTCTTTCGTTCTCAAGATTGCTTTGGCTATTCGGGGTCTTTTGTGTTTCCATACAAATTGCAAAATTTTTTGTTCTAGTTCTGTGAAAAATGCCAGTGGTAGTTTGATAGGGATTGCATTGAATCTATAGATTGCTTTCGGTAGTAGAGTCATTTTCACAATGTTGATTCTTCCAATCCAAGAACATGGTATATCTCTCCATGTATTTGTATCATCTTTAATTTCTTTCAGCAGTGTCTTATAATTTTCTGCATACAGATCTTTTGTCTCCTTAGGTAGGTTTATTCCTAGATATTTTATTCTTTTTGTTGCAATGGTAAATGGGAGTGTTTTCTTGATTTCACTTTCAGATTTTTCATCATTAGTATATAGGAATGCCAGAGATTTCTGTGCATTAATTTTGTATCCTGCCACTTTACCAAATTCATTGATTAGCTCTAGTAGTTTTCTGGTAGCATCTTTAGGGTTCTCTATGTATAGGATCATGTCATCTGCAAACAGTGACAGCTTTACTTCTTCTTTTCCGATTTGGATTCCTTTTATTTCCTTTTCTTCTCTGATTGCTGTGGCTAAAACTTCCAAAACTATGTTGAATAAGAGTGGTGAGAGTGGGCAACCTTGTCTTGTTCCTGATCTTAGTGGAAATGCTTTCAGTTTTTCACCATTGAGGATGATGTTTGCTGTGGGCTTTTCATATATGGCCTTTATTATGTTGAGGAAAGTTCCCTCTATGCCTACTTTCTGCAGGGTTTTTATCATAAATGGGTGTTGAATTTTGTCAAAAGCTTTCTCTGCATCTATTGAGATGATCATATGGTTTTTCTCCTTCAGTTTGTTAATATGGTTTATCACATTGATAGATTTGCGTATATTGAAGAATCCTTGCATTCCTGGAATAAACCCCACTTGATCATGGTGTATGATCCTTTTAATGTGCTGTTGGATTCTATTTGCTAGTATTTTGTTGAGGATTTTTGCATCTATGTTCATCAGTGATATTGGCCTGTAGTTTTCTTTCTTTGTGACATCCTTGTCTGGTTTTGGTATCAAGGTGATGGTGGCCTCGTAGAAGGAGTTTGGGAGTGTTCCTCCCTCTGCTATATTTTGGAACAGTTTGAGAAGGATAGGTGTTAGCTCTTCTCTAAATGTTTGATAGAATTCGCCTGTGAAGCCATCTGGTCCTGGGCTTTTGTTTGTTGGAAGATTTTTAATCACAGTTTCAATTTCAGTGCTTGTGATTGGTCTGTTCATATTTTCTATTTCTTCCTGATTCAGTCTTGGCAGGTTGTGCATTTCTAAGAATTTGTCCATTTCTTCCAGATTGTCCATTTTATTGGCATAGAGTTGCTTGTAGTAATCTCTCATGATCTCTTTTATTTCTGCAGTGTCAGTTGTTACCTCTCCTTTTTCATTTCTAATTCTATTGATTTGAGTCTTCTCCCTTTTTTTCTTAATGAGTCTGGCTAGTGGTTTATCTATTTTGTTTATCTTCTCAAAGAACCAGCTTTTAGTTTTATTGATCTTTGCTATTGTTTCCTTCATTTCTTTTTCATTTATTTCTGATCTGATTTTTATGATTTCTTTCCTTCTGCTAGCTTTGGGGTTTTTTTGTTCTTCTTTCTCTAATTGCTTGAGGTGCAAGGTTAGGTTGTTTATTCGAGATGTTTCCTGCTTCTTAAGGTGGGCTTGTATTGCTATAAACTTCCCTCTTAGAACTGCTTTTGCTGCATCCCACAGGTTTTGGGTCGTTGTGTCTCCATTGTCATTTGTTTCTAGGTATTTTTTGATTTCCTCTTTGATTTCTTCAGTGATCACTTCATTATTAAGTAGTGTATTGTTTAGCCTCCATGTGTTTGTATTTTTTACAGATCTTTTCCTGTAATTGATATCTAGTCTCATGGCGTTGTGGTCAGAAAAGATACTTGATACAATTTCAATTTTCTTAAATTTACCAAGGCTTGATTTGTGACCCAAGATATGATCTATCCTGGAGAATGTTCCATGAGCACTTGAGAAAAATGTGTATTCTGTTGTTTTTGGATGGAATGTCCTATAAATATCAATTAACTCCATCTCGTTTAATGTATCATTTAAAGCTTGTGTTTCCTTATTTATTTTCATTTTGGATGATCTGTCCATTGGTGAAAGTGGGGTGTTAAAGTCCCCTACTATGAATGTGTTACTGTCGATTTCCCCTTTTATGGTTGTCAGTATTTGCCTTATGTATTGAGGTGCACCTATGTTGGGTGCATAAATATTTACAATTGTTATATCTTCCTCTTGGATCGATCCCTTGATCATTATGTAGTGTCCTTCTTTGTCTCTTCTAATAGTCTTTGTTTTAAAGTCTATTTTGTCTGATATGAGAATTGCTACTCCAGCTTTCTTTTGGTTTCCATTTGCATGAAATACCTTTTTCCATCCCCTTACTTTCAGTCTGTATGTGTCTCTAGGTCTGAAGTGGGTCTCTTGTAGACAGCAAATATATGGGTCTTGTTTTTGTATCCATTAGCCAATCTGTGTCTTTTGGTGGGAGCATTTAGTCCATTTACATTTAAGGTAATTAGCGATATGTGTGTTCCTATTCCCATTTTCTTAATTGTTTTGGGTTCGTTATTGTAGGTCCTTTCCTTCTTTTGTGTTTCTTGCCTAGAGAAGTTCCTTTAGCAGTTGTTGTAGAGCTGGTTTGGTGGTGCTGAACTCTCTCAGCTTTTGCTTGTCTGTAAAGGTTTTAATTTCTCCATCAAATCTGAATGAGATCCTTGCTGGGTAGAGTAATCTTGGTTGCAGGTTTTTCTCCTTCAACACTTTCAATATGTCCTGCCACTCCCTTCTGGCTTGCAGAGTTTCTGCTGAAAGATCAGCTGTTAACCTTATGGGGATTCCCTTGTGTGTTATTTGTTGTTTTTCCCTTGCTGCTTTTAATATGTTTTCTTTGTATTTAATTTTTGACAATTTGATTAATATGTGTCTTGGTGTATTTCTCCTTGGATTTATCCTGTATGGGACTCTCTGTGCTTCCTGGACTTGATTAACGATTTCTTTTCCCATATTAGGGAAGTTTTCAACTATAATCTCTTCAAATATTTTCTCAGTCCCTTTCTTTTTCTCTTCTTCTTCTGGAACCCCTATAATTCGAATGTTGGTGCGTTTAATGTTGTCCCAGAGGTTCTGAGACTGTCCTCAGTTCTTTTCATTCTTTTTTCTTTATTCTGCTCTGCAGTAGTTATTTCCACTATTTTATCTTCCAGGTCACTTATCCGTTCTTCTGCCTCAGTTATTCTGCTATTGATCCCATCTAGAGTACTTTTAATTTCATTTATTGTGTTGTTCATCGTTGCTTGCTTCATCTTTAGTTCTTCTAGGTCCTTGTTAACTGATTCTTGCAATTTGTCCATTCTATTGTCCATTCTATCTCCAAGATTTCAGATCAACCTTACTATCATTATTCTGAATTCTTTTTCAGGTAGACTGCCTATTTCCTCTTCATTTGTTAGGTCTGGTGGGTTTTTATCTTGCTCCTTCATCTGCTATGTGTTTTTCTGTCTTTTCATTTTGCTTATCTTACTGTGTTTGGGGTCTCCTTTTTTGCAGGCTGAAGGTTCGTAGTTCCTGTTGTTTTTTGTGTCTGTCCCCAGTGGCTAAGGTTGGTTCAGTGGGTTGTGTAGGCTTCCTGGTGGAGGGTACTAGTGCCTGTGTTCTGGTGTATGAGGCTGGATCTTGTCTTTCTGGTGGGCAGGTCCACGTCTGGTGGTGTGTTTTGGGGTGTCTGTAGACTTACTATGATTTTGGGCAGCCTCTCTGCTAATGGGTGGGGTTGTGTTCCTGTCTTGCTAGTTGTTTGGCATAGGATGTCCAGCACTGTAGCTTGCTGGTCGTTGAGTGAAGCTGGGTGCTGGCGTTGAGATGGAGATCTCTGGGAGATTTTTGCTGTTTGATATTATGTGCAGCTGGGAGGCCTCTTGTGGACCAGTGTCCTGAAGTTGGCTCTCCCACCTCAGAGGCACAGCACTGAGTCCTGGCTGCAGCACCAAGAGCCTTTCATCCACAGGGCTCCTTAATTTGGGATGATTCGTTGTCTATTCAGGTATTCCACAGATGCAGGGTATATCAAGTTGATTGTGGAGCTTTAATCCGCTGCTTCTGAGGCTGCTGGGAGAGATTTCCCTTTCTCTTCTTTGTTCTGACAGTTCCCAGGGGCTCAGCTTTGGATTTTGCCCCGCCTGTGCGTGTACGTCGCCGGAGGGCGTCTGTTCTTTGCTCAGACAGGACGAGGTTAAAGGAGCCGCTGATTCGGAGGCTCTGGCTCACCCAGGCCGGGGGGTAGGGAGGGTCACGGAGTGCGGGGCGGGCCTGCAGCGGCAGAGGCCGGCGTGACGCTGCAGCCTGAGGCGCGCCGTGCGCTCTCCCGGGGAGCCGTCCCTGGATCCCGGGACCCTGGCAGTGGCGGGCTGCACAGGTTCCCCGGAAGGGCGTGTGGCTAGTGACCTGTGTTCGCACACAAGCCTCCTGGCGGCGGCAGCAGCGGCCTTAGCGTCCCATGTCCGTCTCTGGGCTCCGCACTCTTAGCCGCGGCTCGCGCCCGTCCCTGGAGCTCTCTCAAGCAGCGTTCTTAATCCCCTCTCCTCGTGCACCAGGAAACAAAGAGGGACGTAAAAGTCTCTTGCCTCTTCGGCAGGTCCAGACCCCTCCCCGGACTCTTTCCCGGCCAGCCGCGGCGCACCAACGCCCTGCAGGCTGTGTTCACGCCGCCAACCTCAGTCCTCTCCCGGCGCTCCGACAAAAGCCGGAGCCTCAGCTCCCAGTCCCGCCCGCCCCGGCGGGCGAGCAGACAAGCCTCTCGGCTGGTGAGTGCCGGTCGGCCCGATCCTCTGCGCTGGAATCTGTCCGCTTTGCCCTCCGCACCCCTGTTGCTGTGCTCTCCTCCGCGGCTCCCAAGCTCCCCCACTCCGCCTCCCGAAGTCTCCACCCGCGAAGGGGCTTCCTAGTGTGTGGACACTTTTCCTCCTTCACAGCTCTCTCCCGCTGGTGCAGGACCCGTCCCTATCCTTTTGTCTCTGTTTAGTTTTTTCTTTTGCCCTAACCAGGTACGTGGGGGGTTCCTTGCCTTTTGGGAGGTCTGAGGTCTTCTGCCAGCGTTCAGTAGGTGTTCTGTAGGAGTTGTTCCACGCGTAGATGTATTTCTGGTGTATCTGTGGAGAGGAAGGTGATCTCCGCGTCTTACTCTTCTGCCATCTCTAGTTTTTATATTTAAGGAAGTTGAAAGGGATTTTAAATTTGACATATTTAATTATATTATTTTTGTGCAATCAAAAAAGGAACATATAAACAAAATAATTTAAATTTTTTTTCTTAAACCTAAAAGAAAATCATGATAATAATTTGGTAGATTATATCTGATAACTGACTGAATGGCAAAAGGCCACCAATTAAGAAGAAAAAATAACTCTTAAAATAGTTTTCAAAAGAAAGTTACATTATATGGAAAACAATCAAATTAGAAAAACAGAGGTGTTGGTGTCCATAATAATCCTGTGCTTAAGTAAGGTTTCCATCTGTTTAGATTGTTTTTTTTTTTAACTAGCTGAAATTTTTATTTTCTTTGCAGTATTTTTTAGCATTTCTTAATGATCTACAATGACTATCTACCGTCTCTTAATAATTAGAAATTTGTTTTCAAGGAGGCTTGAAAAAGATTTCAACCATAGAAGATGCAGAAAAATTATTTCTCCTAGTCCCTATGTAAACACATAGTCGAAATCAGTTGCAGTGCTTTAGAATTAAAAACTATAATTAAAAAAATTATTTGGGAATTACTGGTATTTCTGAGATAAAATTTAATCCCGTAGAAAGCTATAGAATGATTAGGAAAATGTAGGCCCTTCTAGGGAACTATTAATGAAGACTAAATCTTACTTCTTGGATTTTCCCCCCCAATATACCTAAACCTGATAGTTGCTAAAGAAAAATATACATCACCATTCAACTGTATTTCAATGATGGATAAGTAGGATCAGTCTTGTTTTATCTAAAAACAATTATACCAATTTTGTATTTTGACTTGTATTTAATTTTTCTTATACTTTGGTCTGTGATTATTTTTGCCCACATAATTATTATTAATATATTGTGAGAAATTATTGCTACTGAGGTGTAGTTCCCATATAATAGTATTACTATGCTATATTAATATATAATATTAATACATAGTACTATATTAATATATAATCTGTTAATATATAATTACATTGTATATTATATAATATACATATTTGTATATGCTGTATGTATGTATAATTATGAAACACTGAACAGTTCAGAGAGCATTTATATAGATCAATTTGTTTAAAGCTCACAACAATCTGTGAGTAGACAGTATCCTTTTTTCTTTAAAGTCTTTATTTTTATTTTATTTATTTATATTTTTGGCCACGCCGTGCAGCATGTGGGATCTTAGTTCCCCGACCAAGGATCGAACCCACACCCCCTGCATTGGGAGTGCGGAGTCTTAAGCACTGGACTGCCAGGGAAATCCCGACAGTATCCCTTTTTTTACAGATGAGAATTCTGATATTCAGAACAATAAATAAATCTAAAATTAAAATGTAGGTTTTTAAACTATTGTTTTTTTAAAGTATTCTTTATTTTTTTATAAAAATGATATATATTTATAAGAGACATTTGAATAAGGCTCAAAATATGACTTACCACAAATAATCATTACCCGTCTTCTCTGAATATATTCTACATCTACATTTCTCAACATATATGCAAAAAAGAAGAGGGAAGGTTAGATGGTTACTAAGAAAGAAATGATTTTTGGAGATGGGATGATACAATACATTTTCACTTAAAGATAGAAAACACTGATTTAATTTTTACTTCAACGCAACTGAAATAAAAAGAACAGAAGTAAAACTGAAAGAAACTTGAATGTTTCTTCATAAAAAGATAAAGTTACCTGTATACCTCTAAAGAGACACCTATGTTGCTTGACATTGATATGTTTTGTACTGTTTCAAATATGCAAAGTATCCACTGACTCCCTGCTAGGAAAGAAGAGGAAATTATCACCTCACAAAGCTTGTACATGCTTAATTTCTGTATTTAACTAGATTTGGTACTCACCATTGGATATTTTTAATTTATCATTATTTTCCATTATTTACCTATCCGGATTAATCTCTTGGTTAGATTTCATTGTCAGTTTGTATGTCTGTGTGTTTTTAAAAAGAGCTTCCATGGGCTAAAATACCTAATCTCTTGCTTCTCTTTTGATTATAGATGAAGGGACACTTGGATAAGTGTACCATCCTTGATTTATATTTTCACATTAGAACTGTGCAGTCATTTCTCAACTGTCTTCTAATGTTAATTATGTGCAACTCATTAGTGCCTTGTACATAGAAAAGGGTTGGAAATCTTTCCCTAATATGTTTTAACATTTTATTTTAGTACGTGAGTTTGAGGATGCTAAGGACATTTACCCTGGAGAAAGAAAATGAGAGATATGTAATATCTATCTAATTAAAGGGCTGTTAGCAGGAAGACAGCTCTTCTTTATCCTGTTCAATCTGGGACAGGTGACCTTTTCTGTGCTTTCATAGTATTCTGTATTTCCTTTTCTACAGTATTTATGAGGTTGTTTTATAATCATCTGCCTACAAGTCTAGACTGTGAATTCCTCAAGTGCAGAAACATAATAATCACTCAATAAACATTTTTTGATTTGGAGGAATTCGATTTATCTTCTGTTGATTTGTAGTGGCTGCCAACAGTACTGTGTCGAAAGTGATTCTGAAGCCACTGTTGGATCAGCAAGAAAGGGTACATTGATCAAATTAACAATGTCTGCTCTGAATTGAAGAACAAAAAGGGGCGCCAAAAGTGGCACATACTGTTCATCCTAGATTAGGTGCTGTTTATGTAACCAGAATAAGGACTATTAGATAAATATCCTAGGAGGTAGATTTTGGCTCAATATAGAGAAAAGTGCCTTAATGATTAGATAAGTTTAAAAATTGTGCTAGAGTCCCTGGGATGGATGAATTTCCTTTCCCTGGAATTTTTAGCACATAAGTTAGCCACATATTTGAGAAATATTAGGCATTATAGACACTTTCTGCTTTATGATTCTAAGCTTGTAGGAAGTAGTTTATCCATATGACCAAGATATGGTTAAGGAGTTCATTTTAAAGCAGAGAAGCATTATTATATATATGAAATAATTTTTAGAATTTCAGTTTTCATCGAACTTATGCAAGTTTATATCATTTAAAGTGAGAATAAACAGTTCTTGGGTTATAAGTTTGAAGATGCCATGAAACTATAGTAAATGAATCTCCCCTTAGTAAATAATGTTACCATATACCAGGTTGCTTAAGCTAAAAGTCCAGGAGTTACATTCATTTCTCTTTCCCACCTTCCTTCATCCAGTCTTTCAATGCACCCTGTGGTCTCTACCCCAATTCTGAATCTGCCCTCTTCTTTCCATATTCACTCTCATCATCATCTCTCTCTGTTCTACTGAAATGCCTCCTGCTTGATGCCTTTGTTTTTACCATTGCTCCTATACCATTTACTCTCCCTCCAGGAGCGGTGTCATCTTTCTTCTTTTTTTTTTCTTTTTGCGGGCCTCTTACTGCTGTGGCCTCTCCCATTGCGGAGCACAGGCACCGGACGCGCAGGCTCAGCGGCCATGGCTCACGGGCCCAGCCGCTCCGCGGCACGGAGGATCTTCCCGGAGCGGGGCACGAATCCGTGTCCCCTGCCTCGGCAGGCGGACTCTCAACCACTGCGCCACCAGGGAAGCCCGCAGTGTCATCTTTCTTAAAACAGATCAGATCATGTCAGTTTAAACTACTTAAACTACTCACTTAAGTAGTTTAAACTACTTAAACTACTCACTTAAACTACTCCAGTAGTTTCCTATCGTAGTAGCATAAAAATCTAAGCTTCTTTCATTTACCTAAAAAGCTCTACAGGAATCTACCTCTGGCCTTTCTCTCTGATATCCCATCCCCTCTTTCCCTCACTCCAGCCACACTGGACTTTTTATCTGTTGGGAGACTATTGCATTATTATAAGTGAAAAACGAGGGTGGTAGTATTGGAGATGAGGAGTAGTCAGTTATGGATGCATTTTGAAGATAACCCCAACAGCAATTCCTGACAGGTATATTGTGACAGAGGATTCAGGGATGACTCCAAGGTTTTCAGCCTGACCAACTGGAAGGATAGAGTTGCCATCAATTAAAACAGGAGAGGCTAAGTATAGGAGATATTTGGAAGAGAAGATCAGGAATTCAGTTTTGGAGATGTTGAATTTGAGATGTCTAAGAGTTGGATATAGGAGCCTGGAGTTGAGAAGGGAGGTCTGGGCTAAATTAAAGTTCTGTGAGTTGTTGGAATGTACTTGGTAGTTAAAGTCATGAGACTTCTTATGTTTACCAAGGGACTGAATGTAGACAAAAATGAGAAGGGGGAAAGAACTGAACTAGACAGCCCTAGAATATTAAAAGGTTTTAGAAAAAGAGAAGAAATCTGCAAAGGATACTGAGAAGGAGTGACCAGTGAGTGTGGTGTTCAAAAAGTCTAGTGAAGAACACGTAACAAGAAATGGGAAAGATTAGCCATGTCAAATGGTGCTAACCAGTCAAGTAAGATGAGCGCTGAGAATTGACCATTGGATCTGACAAGTAGTTCCTTGATGACCTTGACAAGAGCAGTTCTAGTGGAGTGGTGGAGGTGAAAGTAGGTTAGGAGAGAATAAGGGGAGAGGAATTGGAGACAGCAAATATAAATATCTCTTTCAAGGAGTTTTTCTGCACAGGTAAAGAAATGATGTGGGTTGTGGCTGGAGCAGGAAATGGAGTAAAGTCAAGTGCTGTTTGCTTTGTTTTAGATGGAAGAAGTTACATCACATTTGTATTATTTTTGTGTTGATGGAAGTGTACATGTAGAAAGCAAAATGTTGAAGATGGAAGAGAGCTGACAGGTGCTTGAGAAAGGTATGTGAGTTTGTGAGAGGGAACAGGATTTCCTCTCCAAGTAGAGAGAATGTCTTTAGAGAGGCCGTGAGTGGCTCATTCATAAGAAGGCAGAGAAAGTGGGTGCAGTTACTCATAGGTGGGTAGACATGGAATGATGTGGAATTCTATGGGAGTTCTTCCATATATACATTTTTTTAGTTCTTTCAGTGAAATAGAAAGCATTTGCTGACTCAATCTTCTCTTCTGTAAAAAGGGAGGATTTCAGAAAGGATTAAATGAGAAAAGGTAAGAAAATGTTTTGCCAACTCAAGTCTTCTATACAGTTATAGGTAATATATTTTAATGATTCTCTTTCTAGTCTTATGTCTTTAAATGGAAAATTTTAAGCACTGTGATATTCTTCCATTGCTGTAAAATGAACAAATGTCAAAATACCTTAAATTATAAAATTTAGGTGTTTAATTGATTGACAAGTAAAAAAATATTGCTCTCCATAACAGTTTCTAGAAAATACTCTCAGACTAAAAGTATCTTTCATTCTTGAAATTAGGAAATTTACCAAGTACACTGGAACTATTATTTTAAAAGTCTGGCATTATTGCCTTGCTAGATATAGAGAGTAATAACTCCTCTCTATGATAAAATTTTAAAATTGATTTGTCTCTTCGTATATATGTGAAGTTTAATTTAGTCAGAAATACATTTTAGTTTTTCCTTGCTTTCCGTAGACTTTCTTCAAGTTTGTGCAGTTTTTTAAAGGAAAAAAATCATTATGAACCACTTATATTTCTTAAGTTCTCTGTGAATCAGGTATTCATGTAGTTAAAAATATAAAACCTTCTACTTCAATGTGCTGTGATAAAATGATTTTTCACATAATTTTAGATATGTGGCTTGTGCATTCTTATAGTTGAATCTATCATGATCGACTTCAGATTTTTAAGAAATCAAAATTGAAGGCATTATGATGAATCTGGTATTGAAATGTGTTTGTATTTTAGCATTTACATACCTGAGAAGCAGAGATGTAATTGATACACCATATCCTTTGTGTGATATCTGATGTGACTCTAATTTTTCACTTTACTTAAAACTAAAGAACGTAAAAGCAAAAGCCAGTTTTTTCTTATAAAGAAGTCAACATATTTTGACTGCCAGATTCTTAGAAAAGCAAATCCTGTTTTATTTTCTTGACATTATTCTTTTCCTAGAGTTATCCTCACTTACATAGTCAGCTGGAAAGCTCAAAGAACTATAATTTATCAAGTTTTTTTTTTCTTTGGTATAACATAACTCAAAATCACTATGCAGTTCTAAAGCCTATCAGAGTATCTGTTTCATTCACTATGGCCTCAATATTTGGCATTTTATTGTACTTTAAATATTGTAACTCATGTTTAGTTGTAAGGACATATCAATCCTGAGCTGTTACCATAATTTCTTAACGATTCCAGATGAGTTTATATTTGCTATCTGAAATGCAGGAGAACAATCACAAATATAATTGCTATTTCTTAAGGGAGTAGATATTTCTTAAAGTAGTAGTACTTTGCTGGGCACATGAGGACTTACAAGAATTAAGCTATAGTGTGACACGACGTATGTAGTTAAGCAAGCCAGATTTACTTCATTGTATTGGAATTACTTCTCATTCATTTTAGAATATTTATTAACATGGTATTCATCCTCAGGGCCTCTTTATTTTAGGACATCTTTTTGGGGACGAATATTTCAAATGTGCTAGCCCAGCCTCTTTATACAGATACGGAGTGCAAGTCCCCAAAAGCTAAGGATGTCTGCTTCTAACTCTTTTATGGTAAAGGATTGCTCCCATTATTAATAGTGTTTAATACCAATGCTGTGCTATTAAAGTTGTCCTGTCTTGGTGCAAGGTTCTTTACAGCTGCTCTCAATCTTTTCTCTGCTGGTACATTTTAAAGACTAACTTCTACTAGGATTCTGGGCTAATTAAATGATAGTGGAAAAGCATTTCCCATCATTAGTGTTGGAGCAGGAATAGTAAATCACCACAGGTACAAATTGGGAACTCTGTCTTAATATCATTAGACAGAAGAAGGCACATGGAAAATCCTTATCAGTCAAAGCCCAGTATTTAATGAGTGTATACATCAGTTTGTTCAGAGTAGTGCCCAGGAGAAGTTGCTGAAATCAGGTATCTCTGCCACTTGAACCATTTACAGTTTAATATAGAGAAGGGAGAGAGCAGGACACATATTCCTTCTAAATCTAAGTAGGAAAATGTATACACTTTATGAAATTGAAACCATTGAGATACATTCTGTATGAAAGAGCAACCCATAACTTTAAATCTGTTGCAATCAGTAAATCTTCAAAAACCAGGAATGGGAAAGTGATCGGCACTGGTTAATTTGGGTGCAGATACCTAGAGACAGTTTCACAAATTGACTGAAGTTAGTGGAATTTTGAAGGGAGTGTAGCATAGTGGGAATCACATCCGATTACCCTCCTTGTGCAGATCCTCACTAGCCCTGATTAAACTGTGCGACTTTAAGCAAATCACTTAGCTTCTCTTAGCCTCAATTTACTACTGTTTTTTCTTCTTCTTCTTTTTTTTTGGTCACTCCGCGTGGCATGCGGTATCTTAGTTCTCCTACCAGGGATTGAACCCACTGCCCCCTGCAGTGGAAGCGTGGAGTCTTAATCCCTGGACCTCCGGGGAAGAACCTCAATTTACTAATTTTTATAACAACATAGCTGGATTAGGTAATTTTGAGTCTCATAGCTCTGAACTCTATCATCCTTATAAAAATGACAGTTTTCTTGGAGAAATACTCCAAGCTACCTCTAGAAATACCATTTCACTATCCACATTACTCCTTTACGAAACACTGCAACCACAATTCCTTTGTATCTTGATTTAAAGTCATACTGAAATGATGTCCATGAGCCCAGGGAACCTAAGAAGAAAACCAAGGGCAACATTTCAGTAGCAAGGGTGAGAATGTCATCTAGATTTGGCAGGAGCTCTGGGATCATAATGAAAGGAGTGCTTGTAGCACATGGATCTGTCTCCTTCCACCACTTGACTCCCTGTGATAGTCGCCCTAGCCCAAGGTAGCTGTGAGGGAGGGCATAAAATGAAGGCCTTGACCCCTTCTTGATCCTCAGTAGTGAGATTAGTACTTGTCATCAATGAAGTTTGAGTACCTGGGTGGTCCTAAATCTGAGGAAAGGATGCTACTCTCAATGGTGATGGACAAGTTGAGTGTTTGGGGAGAGGGGAAGATAGCCTCAGTTGCTTTAAAACTTGTATTAGTGAAGCAGAAAGATGCCCAAAGGCTGGCAGTATCAGTTGTCTATTGCCCAATGGCTCTTACCTGTTTCAGTGGAGAAGAAAAGCCTGTCTCCTTCTGTTTAACATAGTCCTAACATAGGTGTGCTTTGGCCTCAGCATGCTCTTTGAAATTTCTTAGTTCCTCAGAAAGATAAGATAAATGTGATTCCTCAGCAGTTCTTGTCCACTAGCAATTCTCTAGGTCAGGGATTTTATGTTTCACAGCGCTTTGCCCAAGGTGATTGATAATTCTCCAAACATTTTTCAGTCCCAGGTAAAAATATGAGCTAAGGGTTTAGACACAAGTTGATCATAAAGGACGAAGGAAAAATAATAAACATTTATGGTTGGTTTTTAATGCATTAATATCTTTATGAATGAGATTGGGATAACATGTTACATTTCATCTTCGTACATCTATTTAATCTTTTAAGGACAGATAGAAGCCAACATATCAAGGCTAAGAGGTGTGTGTGTGTGTGTGTGTGTGTGTGTGTGTGTGTGTGTGTTGTGTGGGGTGAGCACAGATGAGAAAATATTTATTTAGAACAGGTTATGTATCTTGCACCATGGAGATCTTCGCCCTGCATGTGTTTATTTCTTTGATCTTCACGTTAATCCTTTGAAGGAGGCAGAATTTTGGGCACTTAGTGTGTGTCTTCTTATTTCATACCAACAACAACCCCCATGAGGTTTAAGTAATTGTATTACCTTTATTTGGTACAGGAATTAACACACTCAGTAAACTGTGGCTCTGGGATTTGAACGTTAGAAGTTGGAATCCAAACCTGTAGACTCTTTATTAGTCCATTCTGTCTCCCACAGTGAAACTATTATTGGCATATTAATTATCTGGTGTACTCAGTATATTCCTCTAATGATTGATTGCTATTCATTAAGCTGAATATTCCTTCTAGAGGACTGGAATTCCATGTAAATATTGATTGAGGATGAACTCCAAATGAAAAGTCTTTGAAGTACATTACTTCTTCCGACAGGCAATAATGGTTATAATAAATTAACATTTTAATCAATAATGTCAGGGTGAACACTTGTATAACTTGCCCTTATTCTTTATGGATTTTAGCCTCAATTTGGCTCTTAAGTTCATGCCTTTAATGGAGGGGGTTCTATAGTGTGCAATCTTTCATATTACATATAGTCAACAGGTGGGCTGTTTTCACACTTTAAGAGTGTGAATGAAAGAAGAAAAAGGTTGGGATTGACATTTTGGAAAAGAGAAATTGTATTCTGAGACTAAGTGGATTTTAAAAGAACTCTTCTTATTCAAAGGTAGCACAGTTTTGACATGGAAATCATGTGGAATGAAACAAGCATTCATGTATATATAAACACATTTCTTATAAAACAAAGTTATTAATGAAAATATGGTTGCCAACAAACTATTTGTGCTTTCAGAAGTTTCTCCCTATGTAGAATATACCACTTATATTTTCTGCAACAGCATTGTCCCAAAGCATCTGTTAAACCCAAGTTCTAGGGCATAATAAGTATATGAAAATTTCCAGCAAAGGCCTAAAACTGCTACTAAGATTTTATAATTTAATACAGGTACGGTGATGAGGCTTGACAAACACCCTAATCCAAAGAAAATAAGAAAATTTGACACCTACTTATGGAAGTACTAATAATTGGTTTAGATTTTATATTGATTAAGTAATAAAGGGGCCAAATACTGAATTCTGGCTCAAATCCTAGGATAAGCTTTGAATAAGTTCAAATTTTGAACTTAAAGAGTGAAAAGGAGTTGCTCTTCATTATTTTAGGACTAATAGTAATATTAATAATAACATTTATTTAGTGTTTAAAATGTTGTAGATACAGTTTAAAGCACTTTACCTTTTTCATTCACTTAATTTCCATAATAACCCATTGAGATGGAAATTGATATTATCCCAGTTTTGTTTTTTAGGGTTTTATTTTTAAAATTTTTTTTAAATTGAAGTATAGTTGAGTTACAATGTTCTGTTAGTTTCAGGTGTACAGCACAGTGATTCAGTTAGATACATATATATGTATATATATTCTTTTTCAGATTACCTTCCCTTATAGGTTATTACAAAATACTGAGTATAGTTCCCTGTGCTGTACAGTAGGTCGTTGTTGGTTTTCTATTTTATATATAGTGGTATGTGTATATGTTAATCCCATCCTCCTAATTTATCTCTCTTCCCCTTCCCCTATGACAACCATAAGTTTGTTTTCTATGTCTGTGGGTCTATTTCTGTTTTTTGTAAATAAGTTCATCTAACATTTTTCTAGATTCCACATATAAGCAATATCATGATATTTGTCTTTCTCTGTCTGGCTTACCTCACTTAGTATGATGATCTCTAGGTCCATCCATATTCCTGCAAGTGGCATAATTTCCTTCTTTTTTGTGGATGAGTAATATTCCATTGTATATTTATACCACATCTTCTTTATCCATTCATCTGTTGATGGACATGTAGGTTGCTTCCATGTTTTGGCTATTGTAAATAATGCTGCAATGAACATTGGGATGCATGTATCTTTCGAATTATAGTTTTCTCCAGATATAGCCCAGGAGTGGAATTGCAGGATCATATGGTAACTCTATTTTTAGTTTTTTAAGGAACCTTCATACTGTTTTCCATAGTGGCTGTACCAATTTACATTCCCACCAACAGTGTAGGAGGGTTCCTTTTTCTCCACACCCTCTTCAGCATTTATTATTTGTAGACATTTTGATGATGGCCAGTCTGACCGGAGTGAGGTGATAACTCATTGTAGTTTTAGTTTGATGTTTTTCTAGTTTTATAGATGAGAAAATATAGGCAAATGAAGAAAAGTCACTGCTCTGAATTAGTGTCTTTGGGAAACAGTCAATTGTGGCAATCACTTGCCGACAGTGGGAGAGATTGGAGACAGTTTCTTGAAAAGAAAAATAATGTCAGTTGATGTCACACTATCAGGGACACAGAGAGCCTTCTTTGGAATGCCTTCAGTTTCTACTAAGGAAATGAGTGTAGCTACATTTGGATATTGCAAGCAAACATGTTGATGGATAAATGATTCTACTTCCTGTCTTGGTGGCAGATCCAACTTCTTATGCCATTTGAAGGCTGTTGACCAGGGATACATTTTAAGACATCAGTAATCTTAATAGCACTTCTCAGTATTTTTAAGCCATTTCCCCCAAAATGGGTATTGCCTTCTTTTCTCTTCCCTTTCTTTCTCGTCCCTTTCCTTTGTCTTTCCTTCTAGTTTTACCACTCTCTGTTCTTTCTAATACCAAAGTAAAATAAAATAATAAATTGTATATTAATCTATCTGTAGACAGTAAGGATGCACAGTGTTTATACCTGGGTTTGAAAGGCTTGAAGCTACAGCAAACAATTAAGAATTAACCATGTTTAGGGTCCAAAACATCAGTGGATTCACACAAAGCCAACTCTATTAATATGGATTTGAGGTCATGGTAACATTGGTGTTCCATTATTCTCTTTTAAAGAATCCAGAAATACAGACATGGTTCGTGAGCCTGTATGCTTTGAAAAATAAAACAACTTCATTTCCTCATCTACCTAGATTTTCAGTGCATAAGTTCATGTTTGAGAGAGGAAAAGAAGCAGATTTTCATGTTACTTGTTATGCCTGAAATGTGACAAATAAAGATTATCAAAATACAACCTAAAGAAAAACTACTGTGTGCTTCCCATTGCTTCAGTGGCAGAAGAAAGAACATGTCAGAGTGAAATTTAGAATCGTCATGGGCAGAGTGAAAACAACTACACAAAAATCTCATATAGCAAGCAGCCTCTTGCCCTAAACTTATCTCTTAGTACAGTAATTGAATGAATTTCGTTATACCCAGCTGTTCTACTTTGCTCAAGTTTTCATACAAACTAAAACATCAGAAAGTCTTGCTTTGAAGTTTGAAAGAAACCCTTGAGAATATTGAATATTAATTTTTGAACAAGCTGTTACACTTTTGATTGAGAATAAAGTACCAGGCCATGTTTCATCATTCTACTTGTGTGCAACCCTTGTCTCACTTACTTAATATTTTTTTTAAAACCCAAGAGGGAAAAGTGTAACCATTATAGAAACCATTTTCTTTTAGGGCTATATCAGTTGTTTTATCTACCATAAGACATTGACAAAAGCGGTGATTCAAATAAAATTTAATACACACTTTCTAGAGGTTTTCTCATTAAAAGCAAAATAAAATCACTCCTTGACATTAATGTAAAGAATAAATGCCTTTTTATATACCTTAAGGCACAAGTGACTTACTGTAAGACACATTTGTATGTATGTAAGCAATGTCTTCATATAATGAATGTGAACTCTACCCCATATTTCTTTTTCAAAGATTTCACTCATGCAGCTATTCCTCTCTCTTCTTTATCATCAATTATCTCTTCTCTCCTAGATCATTGATTAATAGATGATTGATAGATGATAGATAGATTGATAGATAGGTACCTTGATCTTATATTTGATCTTATATCTCCCCCTTGGCAGCAATGGAAAGAGAAAAATATTTTGAAATCTGTACTTCCTCATCTTCTATTCTCTCTTCTTCCCCATCACTCCACTGAAAGTCTAGTCAAGAACTTGTCAATGTCACCAATGACTTTCTCATTGTCAAACCCAGTGAATACTTGTTCACAACTTATTCTTTTAGAAGCGTTTGACAGAACTGTTCACTTTTTTCTTTTTTAAGTACTTTCTTCCCTTCGTTTCTAGGAGAGTGTACTCTCCCAGACCTTCTGTCTCAATATTACTCTTTCTCAATCTCTGTTACTGGCTTATTTTCCAATGTTGAGGTTTTCAAGTGCTCTAGGGCTTAGGGCTCAATTCTGAGACCTCTTCTCTTCTCTGTTTATATGAACTTCTTTGGTGACCTCATCCATTCTCATGATTTTAAATAACATCTGTACTCTGATAATGGCTAAATTTTGAATTACAGGACCACATTTGCTGCTGAAGTCTAGACTTGTGTGTTCAACTTACTGACATTTTTCTCAATATCTCATATTTATTTCAAACTTAACATTTGATTTTTCTTTCCAAACACTTTCCTTCTCTAGTATTCCCCAACTCAGTGAAGACCACCATTAATTCATCAATTGCTCAGGTCAAAAATCTTGGCATCTTCCTTGAGTCCTCTTCCTTCTTTATCTTCTATCTCCTATACAACCAGTAGAAATTCTACTAGCTGTGTCTTCAAAAGAGAACCCAAATCTTACCACTTCTAATCCTCGTCACCAAGAACCTAGTCTAAACCACTTTAATCTCTTTCATGTTTTAACTTGATAGGCACTAACTGGTCTGCTTCCAGTTTTACTTCACTGAAGTCTGTTCATCCCGCGGCAACAAGAGTGATCCTTTGTAAAACAAAATACATGCCATGTTACTCACCTGTTCTTCACCTTCCTAAGTCCTTGGCCTGTATGTCATCACCTGTGTCATCCAGCTTCTCATAACTCATTTCCATCACTCTTCTCCTTACTCATTAGCTCCTGCCACACTGGTCTTTCTTTGTTTTTTAATGATATTTTTTGATGTGAACCATTTTTAAAGTCTTTATTGAATTTGTTACAGTATTGCTTCTGTTTTATGTTTGGTTTTTTGGCCGCAAGGCATGTGGGACGTTAGCTACCCAACCAGGGACCGAACCCGCACCCCCTGCATTAGAAGGTAAAGTCTTAACCCCTGGACCGCCAGGGAAGTCCCCACAGTGGTCTTTCTGTTCTTTGAAAATTCTAAATAGGAGGACAGGACCTCCAAGACTCTTTGCTCTTGGAGGTTCCTGAGCTGGAATACTTTCCTTGCACATGTTTGTGTGGTTCAACTCTCACTGTATTCTGACTTTTGCTAAAATTACAACACCTCAAAAGACATTCCCTACCACCCTATCTTGAGCGCTAATTTTCCTCCCTCTCTTCCTTTAACCTGCTTTATCTTTTCTTCAAAGTGCTTATCAATCCCTGACATTATGTTTTCTATAACTTTGTTTAATAATTTGTTGTTTTTAATCTTCCTGCTTGGAAGGTAAGTCCCATGAAGGTGAATGTGTTTTCTGTTTTGCTCAATGCTGAATCTTCAGTGCCTGGAACATAGTAGGTGCTCAGATCACATATGCTGAGTAAATGATGAATATCACTTGCATGTTCCCCCTACTTTCCTATTTACCTCAAGATATTTTCTAATTTTATCCTACTTACTTTTCTACCAATCATTTCTCTTATTTGTTTAATAATTGTTTTTACATTTTAATGTAAACTATTTATTTTCCATTTGATGGTATCTCCGTTTTTGTGCTACCAGGTTAGCCTTTTCAGAGTTTCAGACACTAGTAATGCATGCTGTTTCTTTTTGGGCTGGCTTCCTAACAATTAAATAACTTGTGGAAAGCTGAAGTATATATAGAAATTGAATCTTCCTGTCAAATTTATGCCTCAGATATGGTATTGAACCTTCCTGTCAAATTTATACCTAAGATATGGAATTGATATGTTCAAAATGTTTGATTTACAACAATTAGAGCAACATATTTAAGAATTTTAGGGGGGCGGTGAGAGAAACCATGAAAACCTCAGTATACCTCAATGAAAACATGAAGAACAATTTGCCTTTAGACTTTTTTGCTCCTGTTAAAATATTCTAGCATTAATGGCCTCAAACATCTCACAAAAGTGGTAATAAAATTCAGGCAGCTTCTATGGAAGAAAATCATGTATAGAGAAAGAATCAGAAATAGAAGTGTGTTCAATTTTTTTCTTTACTCTGAACTTGCTTTATAAAGAACTATTTGGCTGTACAGATTATAAGACACTGGAAGAGGTTGCCAAGAAAAATACATTTCCATCTCAAGAGGTTTTGGAGAATAAAGTAACTGTTACTTTTGGGAATAGGTGCTTGAATAGAGGAGGAGGAATAAAATAAATCTTACAATTATTCCTGCTCTATTGAATCTGTTTCTATAATCATATGACCTTTTATACTTGAAAAAGTAGTAGAAACTTTATTGGCCAGATTCAAAGTGTTAGTGTGACATGTTTTTTTAAATTTAATTTATTTTTAATTGAGGTATAATTGACATATTACATTATATTAGTTTCAGGTGTTCAACATAATATTTGATATTTGCATACAGTGTGACATGTTTATACTTGACTTATAATAGGGACCTGCTGATGATATTTGATAATTTCCTCAAGGTGTAGGAAAGAAACATGTAATTACCATCTCTCTACTCAAACTGCTACATACAGAAAATCATGTACTATCACTCTGAACACAAAACAAACAAAATTAAATAAATGGACAACACAGACAAAACTAAACCAAATAATATCCTTTTTAAAAAACAAATAAAGTTCCTGGAGGCACTAGTCCAAACCCAGTACAGAACCTTTAGCTAAAAGTTTAAGTGTTTTTGGTATTTGGTATTTGGTAATTTTGAAAAGGTTGCTTTATCTTCCCCCAAAAGTTTCCTAACTCAGTTCATTAATTGTGGAAACCACATATTTAGAAATATATTCGCTCTAAATGATACAATAATAGTTAATATTTGTGAGTGCTCACTATGTGTCAGGTACGTCACACCAATTTTACATTGTAGGTATCATTATTATTCCCATTTTACAGATGAAGAAACTGAGACACAAAGAGCTTAAGAACTTTTCCAAGATCACACAGTTTGTAAGTTGTGGAACCAAACTGGTATCCAAGTGCTATAGCTAGAGAGCCCACATTTTAAAATACTTGACTCATATGTCAATATAGATATCAAAGACAATCCTCATAATCATTTTGGGTTAAAGGATGTGAAGCCAGTACGAAAATGGAGTGAGGTATTATCCAGGGAAGTGTTTTAAATATCCTATTTGGGTTTTAAGGAAAATAATCTTATTCAGGTTACTTAAAGTTTGGGATGTTTTACAATAAAGGCATATGTGACATTAAGGGAGTGAAATCACTTCAATTTGCAAATATACAAATAGCCACACAACCAAAAATTATGAACACACAAATATTCTGGCTGGGCTTTGGAAAGAGGAAACATAGTTCAGTTCTGGCCTTCACCTCCTCTCTCCCCAGATACATGAATTTCCTTCCCTAGTCCTTCGCTTTAAAAAAAAAGTCTTTATTGAGATACAATCCACATATAATAAAATTGACCCATTTAAGGAATACAATTTTAAATATTTTTAAGTATATGGACAGAGCTAAACAACCTTCAGCACAATCTCAGCTTAGAACATTTTCATCACTCCTAAAATAATCCCTGTACCTATTAACACTCACTCCTTGTTCTCCCCTCTCCCTTACCTGGGTAACCACTAATCTATATTTTACATCTCTATTGATTTGCCTGGACATTTCATATTAATGCAATTGTACAATATATAGTTTTTTATGACAGGCTTCTTTTACTTAGCGTAATGTTTTCAAGATCCATCCATGTTGTAGCAGGTATCAGTACTTCATTCCTTTTTATGGCAGAATAACATTTCAGTGTAAGACTATACATATTTTGTTTATACATTCATCACTTTATGGACATATAGGTTGTTTACACTTGGCAATTATGAATAATCCTGCCATGAACATTTATGTACAAGTTTTTGGTGGATGTATGGTAAATCTATGTATAGCAATTTAGTAAATGCCGAGCTATTTTTCAAAGTGACTAAACATTACATTCCCACTAGAAATGAATGAGTGTTCCACTTTCTCCACAACCTTGTCAACACATATTTAGTGTCTGGCTTTTGATTAAAGCCATCTTAGTGGATGTGAAGTGGTATTTCATTGTTATTTTGATTTGCATTTTCCTAATGACTAATGATGTTGAGCATCTTTTCGTGTGCTTACTGGCCATTTGTATATTTTCTTTAGAGAAATGTCTATTCAGATCCTTTACTCATTTTTAATTGGGTTACTTGTCTTTTCACTATAGAGATCTGTATATACTAGATACAAGTGCCTTTCAGACACATGATTTGCAAATATTTGTTTCCCATTCTGTGAGTACGCTCTGCTTCCAATGTGTAACAGCCTATCCTTGTTTTACATCTACCATTCCAGCTGCCTCATCCTAAGACTCTACTTCTTGTATCTGTTGATTTCTGCTTCCTCAGATTAATAACCTCTTTCTGGTCATGTCTCTCATGGTTCCCTCTGCCTCATAGTCACTGCTAGTCTTCCCCTACATGCTCCTGACTTCTGATTTTAGTTTCTAGGTCTCAAATTTACAAATTCCTTAAGAGAGTTTCTAAGATTGGCTATCTCAGGTCTAGGTGCCTCTTTCTGGTCCAGTCACCTGTCACTGAGGTGATTTGTTGGCTTATGTGAATGAACTAGTCTAGAATGGCTCCTTGAACGAAGGCTAGGGTGGGTAATTTTCTTGAGGAAAGGTACTGTGCAAAGCAAACTCCTAATGCTTCATAGAATGCACTACAGTAAGGGGGGGATAGGGGACGAAGAGCAGAATCCTGGACATCACTACTTTATTTCATCATGGAGACATAGAGAAATTACAAAAGGTTACATAGTGTCTACTCTAGCTTCAGAACTCAAACTGAGAAATTTATCTCAAGCTAAATTACAGAGAGTAGTGACCTTTGTTTGATTCTGCTATGTTGCAACTCAAGGGTTGTTTGCATTAACATTTAGCATGTAGGATTGTACAGTTGCTTTAATATAGATGCTATACATTATGATATAGATGATGTACAATGATGATGTGTCTGTAAGTAAACAGATTTCATATATATACACATATATCAATATATATTCTGAATTTACTGATTCTTCAGTGTTTTAACTCCCAATTCAAATCTTCTTATACTGAATATTCCAGATATTCCCTTAAACTTAAAACCTTGAAATGAATTGGAGAGATACCATACTAATATACTTGTGTGCATAAATATACTTGTGTACATAAATCATGGCTTACCTTTCCTATAAGAATCTGGTTTATTTGAGGGCAAAGACTTTCTAACTCATTCTCGTGACCCCCTCAGTTTCTTAAAACAGCACTTTGTACCAGTAGTCAGCTCAAAGTATATTACTTTAACTGAAAGGAATTAGTGAACTGCAAGGAATTTAGGAAGGCACGATTAAGGAAAGTAGCTTTCTTTCTATTGAAGATGAGTTTACCCATGGCTATCGATAGCCTGTCTAGCTACTTGGATCGTTAAAAACAGGGTATTCAGGTCAGCGGATCAAGGCTTTTGTACCTTGACAATGGAATCCTTTTTCTTTATATAAAGGTAAAGAGGGAAAGTAGGGGCCTTGTCCGTTACTCACAACTCACTTTTAAAACCTGGATCATGGTTGCATTGCATCCTCATCCACCTACTCTCTAAGCAGAGAGCCCCTGGCACTAATGTGTCTAGTAAGGAGAAGTAGTACAAAAGCCTTACTAGGAATTGAAAGACATCTAACTAGAAGTGACTGTAACTAAAAGTGCAGCCTATATTAAGATTTTAGTCTCGATCGGGACATTGGAACAAATAACTAGAAAGGAAAACATTGCCATTGTGTCATATATGGGAAAATTTTTTTTCTATGTATACTTCAATCAACTATTCAATTAAATGTGCATGACCTCATGACAGTGCTCTAGGGACAGTCCCGGCCTCAGGCTAAGCCTTCAGCCTTGAGAGAATGTTTCAATTTTTAGATAAGACCTCAAAAAGACCTTGGTTAATATTTTTGATGGATTTATCCAAAGTGACTTTTTAAATCATTTTAATTTCTTTAAATGTTTTAAAAGTTCCATAGATTTTAATCTTCCTTGTTGTTGATCAAAAGAAATTTCTGGGTCACCATTTTAAATTTACATTTTAACTTTTTATTAAAATGTCAAATACTTACAGAAAAGTGTATGTAGAGAAAGTGATGGATTTTCACAAACTGAACACCCTCACAGCCATCACCCAGACTAAGGAACTGACATTAACAGCACCCAAATATACCTGTTTAGTGCCCATGTAGACTCTATGCTGCACCCACGTGTAGCCGCTATTTACATTTCTATTAATTTTTAAATGTTATGCAAATTAGATTATACAGCATTTACTTTTATGTGTTGAGCCTCTATCTGTCAACATTGTTTGTGACATTATTCATATCATTTCATGTATTTATAGATGGTTTATCCTCATCTCTACATAATATCCCTTTGTGTGAATATATTACAATTTATTTGTCCATTCTGCTATTGATAGGCCACTGGTTTGTAGCTTTCAGTATTGCAAGTAGTGCTGCTTTCAGTATTGCAAGTAGTGTTGCTGTGAATATTATAGTACCTCTCTTAATGAATGCATTCCCTGTAAAGGGTCTACTGAAGAAAGAAATAGCCTCTCATAGGGTGAATTTTATATTGTTCCTGTAACAAATTACCACAAACTTAGTAGCTTAAAATGATATAAATTTATTATCTACAGTCTGGAGATCAGATGCCCAAAATGGGCATATTGCTCGTTCCTTGAGGAAAGAATGAGACGGTTGGGGATTGAGGATTTTAGGCTTTCGAGCTTTGGTAGGTTTTAGCACCTACAGCCAAACAGAAGGAATAGCATAGATTCTGCCTGAATTGAGGTGTTGGAACTGCAAATTCTCCATTAGCCAAGAAAGGCTGCAATAGTGCAAAGGTGATTTAGGAAAAAAAAAAGCTGTTTACCATCACAGGTAAGATGGTGTTATATTTTTTGTGCCTGGGCTCTGGGTTACAAAAAAATAAAATAAATAAATAAAAATCTCTGTGCACTTATTGCACTCATATAGGTTTTAAGTTTCGAATTTTACTCCTCAGCATGAAAATTATTTCTGGCATGGTGAAACCCTCTAGGATACTGGCAAAAACAAGTACGAAATTGCTTAGGGGGGATTTTCACCCACCCAAATTATAGAATATTCTTAAATGGAGACATGACAGAGTGAGTGGGACCAGACTTCCTCTCCTACCATAACAACTACAAAACGGTACAAGATAATTAACTAAACTGTCTTCAGGCATTGGACTATAGGCAGAGATGCTGAGGTTCTTGAGACAGAGAAAGTACATGAAGTGAACCTCATATTTACCCAGGCTCTCTGAATGGGAGTACTTTTTTACCACAGTGCAGAGGAGAAATGCACAAGTTGAGAGGCGACCTGTGGAGCTGAGATGTAGATCAGAATTCAGGGTTGCTAAATTGTTTGAATTTTTCCGAAGAGAACTGGAGAAGAGAAACTTTGCACTGGGAGAAACTCGAAGTCTATGTTTGTGTTCACCATAGACCCTTGGCCTCTGGCTGGGCTGTATATCTGCCGGATAAGTTTCTGTAACATCTAGTAGTGACTAGAGGCTACAGGCTGGAAACTGGATGCAAGTATCAGAGCTAAGCAGAACAAGGAGTCATTGGCATCTTGATCCTCAGACTGTGTTTTCCTATCAGGACCTGAATTTGACTTTTTCCTAAGACCATTACTTATTTTGAAAATCTTTTGCTGGGAGAGATTGGGAATCAGAAATACCTTTATATTTGTAAGTGTTGGGCCGGAAATATTTCCTCTAGATTCTGCTTAATAATGGAACAATTTGTTATTTAGTTCATCTATCTCTCTCTATGCCTTAGCATATACAGCAAAAAGAAACAGTATTTTCAGTATTCTGTGTGGAAATCTTCTTAGCCAAATCCACAAATTCACTAGATATATTTTCTATTTTTCATGTTACTGTAGGTGACAGTGTTGCCACATTTTCTACCACTGCATAACACAGGTTGTCTTTTTTAATCCTGGTAATAAAATTTCTTCACTGTCCTTCCACTATTCACTAACCATTTTCTCCAAGCCCTTCTTGCTTCTGCCCACCTCCAGTAGCACATATTTTAAGGTTTTATTATAGTCTCACCCCACTTGTACATTTCTGTTTTGGCTACTTATTGCTATCTAACAAAAACTCCAAAACTCAGTGACAAAGTAAAAAAATAATCCATTTATTATCTCATGAATTTCTGGTTTGACCAAGTAGTTATTCCATTGGTCTCACTTGGTGTCATTCATGTGGCTGAAATCGAGGTCATATAGACCTAAACGAGCCAAGATGGTTTCACTCACATGTATGACTGGAGAACTAGAAGGTACTAACAAAGAAAGGGTGGTACCTCTATCTGTCTCTTCGGGCTCACCATGAGTAGTTTCTTTTTCTTTTCTTTTTTTTAATAAATTTATTTATTTATTTGTTTTTATTTTTGGCTGTGTTGGGTCTTCATTGCTGTGCACAGGCTTTCTATAGTTGCTGCGAGCGGGGCCTACTCTTCATTGCCATGCAAGGGCTTCTCATTGTTGTGGCTTCTCTTGTTAGGGAGCACAGGCTCTAGGTACGTGGGCTTCAGTAGTTGTAGCATACGGTCTCAGTAGTTGTGGTGCACGGGCTGAGCTGCTCTGCAGCATGTGGGATCTTCCCGGGACAGGGATCAAATCCGTGTGCGTCGGCAGGCGGATTCTTAACCACTGCGCCACCAGGGAAGCCTGAGGGTAGCTTCTTTACATAGCATCTGGACTTCAAGAATAAGAACGATATTAAGTGGAAACTGTGAGCCCTCCTAAAGGCTGGGTCTAGAACTGGCATGACATCACTCTCACCATGTTCTGGGTTCTATTTGGCAAAAACAGCCCACGTTTAAAGAAGAGGACACAAATTTCACTTAAACAGTGTAGTGACAATGATTTATGGCCACTTTTAATCCACCAGAGACACATTCTTTCAAAAGTATGAGTTATTAAAACTGAAGAAAGGACAAATTAAAAATACGAGTAGCCTGTATCTACTAAAAAATTGAATTTATAACAAAAAACCTTTCCATGAAGAAAACCACAGACCTAGATGATTCCACTGGTAGATTTTATGAAAGAAGAAGTAAAGAAGGTCAACAAAAGCAAAACTTATTCTTTGAAAAGACTATAATACCTCTAGTGAGATTAAACAAGAAGAAAAATCATTAATTTTAAAATATAAGAATATTAAAAATAACTAAAGCACATAATGCTTTATTATGCATAACTTTATTCTACTCTTTATGGAACTTTGATAATCTGATGCAAGACAAAAATGGAATATCTGAAACAACTTTTATCCACTAAATGAACAGGATCAATACATTAAAGGCTACCTTCAAACACAAAGCTAAACACGAGGCTGAGGAGGTTTTAAAGGTTAGATTATGATAAACCTTCAAATTGTTACTGCCTATAAGATGCAAGCATTCCAGAAAACAGGGAAAGTACCTCTTTTCCATTTGTGAGACTGCTATATAACTCAATAAAATTTGTAAGTATCTTTCTATGAAAAGAAAACCAGAAGCCATATGTGGTTGTAGAGGTAAAAATATTAAATAAAATATTAGCAGTATCAATCCAGGAGTATACTTTGAAAAAATTACATTGAGACAAGATAAGATTTATTTCAGTAAAGCAAGAGTGGTTTAACATCAGAAAAATCTATTATTGAAATTTTCCACAGTAAACAATAAAGGGGAAATAACCTCTCAGCACATACAAAAAAGCATTTGAAAAGTTCCACACCTAGTCGTGATTTTAAAAGAAAAAAAATCTTGGTAAATTAGGAATAGAAAAGAATGTCCTTAACGCCGCAAAAGTTATCATCCAAAACCTATAATATATATTATGTTTAATGGAGAAATGTTAGAGACATTTTATTTTAAAGAAGAACAAAATTAGAAAGACTACTATCACAAAAATGTATATCTTTTATAAATGTCAGCAATAAATAATTAGAAAATCTAACTTTAAATGTTAGTTATAATAACAACAAAAATAAGGTGCTTAAGAATAAATCTAACAAAAGTTATATGGAACTTTTATGGAAAAAATATATTAAACCTCAAAGAAAGACATAAAAAAAGACACAAATAGATTAAGAGATTTGCCATGCTCATGTTTGCAAAGACTCAGTAAAATAAAGATGTCAGTTCTTCCTAAATTAATCCGTATATTCAAGTTATTCCCAATCCAACCAGTTGGCCTTTCTTCTTCTTTTTTTTTTTTTTTTTTTTTTTGCATTTGTCAAACTGATCCTAGAATTTACATGAAAATCTGAAGGGATGAAAATACCCAAGTCTTAGTATTTTCTTGGGTGAGAGAAAATTGACCACACTAGATGGGAAGACTTACTAAAAAGACATGGCTTACTCACAGTCAGAGAAAAGCAAAGTCAGACCTAGAGAGAGAATTATTAGTTTCATTGGTAAATAACATGGATTTTGGATTTACATTACCTGAGTTGAAATTCTGATTTTATCATTGAGTAGCCAAGTGACCCCGGGAAAGTTACTTTACACTTTTGAGCCTCTGTTATCTCAGTTGTATGACAGAGATGAAAATAATCTTTCCTCATATGATTGTCTTAAGACATATTAATCATTTTGATCAAGCTTGACCTAAGCATTTCTTAAATCTAAGCAATTACTATTAAAACAATAAGAGAATTTCATTTAATACTCATCAAATAGACAAAAATTTATAAGTCAGATAACAACCTGCGTGGCAAGATAGAAGGAAGCGGGGGTCGCTGTATCTGTAACATTTCATTTAGAAGTAAAGAGAGAGAGAGAGAAGGCAGAGGGAAAGGAGGAGGAGGAGGAAAGTAGAATTTGGAGAGACAGACAGAATAATGCAAAATATTAATATGCTTATCATTTCTGTGTTGTTTTTATAGGTACTTTGTTAAAGAGAGAGCGAGAGAGAAGGCGGAGGGAAAGGAGGAGGAGAAAGAAAGTAGAATTTGGAGAGACAGAATAATGCAAAATATTAATATGCTTATCATTTCTGTGTTGTTTTTATAGGTACTTTGTATTTGGGTATAGATCAGAGGGTTGGCAAAATACAACCTATGGACCAAATCCTGCCTGTCACCTGTTTGTGTAAATAAAGTTTTATTGGAATATAACTATGCTCATTTGTTGATATGTCATCTATGGTGGCTTTTGCCTTTTAGTGGCAGAGGTGAATAACTGACAGAGACCGTGTAGTCTACAAATTCTAAAATATTTCTTATATGACCCTTTATAGAAAAAAATATACTTGGTATAGAGTACAATGTGTGCTTTTCCCATACAAAGTATTTTAAACTTTAAAAAATATGCATTAGAATGTAGTGACTTGTAAAGGGAATTGACTTTTGGAGTGATTTTATGCAAAGCCTTGTTGAATGTAACTTGATAAGTTTTAAATGTTTTCAAAGGTGAAAGTCAGAAAAGCCTAAATTTAGTCATAAGAAAAAAATCATTAACCTATATTTCTTTGTTCATAAGAAATAATGAGGATACAGGCTTCTTGTATTATAATTCATGTCTCAAATAAAATGTAAGGAAAGTCATACTTTTCTCACTGCAGCTCTTAATCTTCAGAATCATCAAATTTCCTTCATCTACTCTTCCTATCCTTCTGCAATTCAGTATTTGGGAGGCAGAAAAACATTTCTGTATGAGATAATATTTATTTAGCTGAGACCTGAATATAAGGGAAGGTAGTGAATTAGTAAGATAGAATAATTAGACCCTGAGTGTAATGGCTCAAACACAATAGAACTTTGTTTCATTTTGTTTTATTTACAAAAACTGAGGCAGGTGCTCCAGGAGGATGGAGAGACATTTCAAGGACCCAGTTTTTCAGGGACCCAGGCTGATGGCAGCTTAGTTATCATCCATACATGGACTTAAGGTCCCTCTCTGTGTCATCATCCCAAAGAGCATTGACGGGCACTCTTTGGAGGTATTATGAAACAGGGCTAGATTTAGGCACAAATCAAATTTAGTCCATTTCATTGGAGATAATTTGATCATATGGCTTCATCTAACTTCAAATGCATTCTAGAAGTGTGGTCTAGCTGGGCATACCTATGCACAGCTATTAAAGAGAAATAGAGCAACCACAGATAAAGATAAGACATTACAGGCAAGAAAGTATAGTGTTTCAAAAGACTAGAAGGAAGAGTAAAGTAGACCTGTAGGTTTTTCTTTTTCTTAGGGTGGGGGGTTGGATAATCAAGTACAGGGTGGGGAGTAGTCATGTGTGTAGAGCACAGAAGGAATGAACTAGAGCAGTAATAATCAAGTCTCCTATCATGGGGGTTGCCAGAAAAATACAGCATGCCTGATTCAAATTGAATTTCAGGTAAATACTGACTGAAGGTATGTCCTGTGCAATAATTTAATTTGATAAATCCAGTAATGGTACATATCATGTAATTCTTTCAAGCCATGCTAAAAAGCTTACATTCATTCTGATGGGTAATAATGAGTCTTTAAAGGTTTTGAGTAGAGCATATGAAAGTTATGGTCATGTGAACATTAATGAAAGTCATGCAGACAGCATAAAGGAATCTAGATTTAAGAAGATAACTCCAGAGGAAGAGGAAAAAACAGTAAAAAAAAACTATTATATCTCTTTGAGATACTGGTTTCAATTCTTTTGGATATATACTTAGAAATGGGATTGCTGGATCATATGATAGTTCTACTTTTAATTTTTTGAGGAACGCCCCCCCCCCATGTTCATTGCAGCTTTATTCACAATAGTCAGAATACGGAAACAACCTAAATGTCCATTGATGGATGAATGAATAAAGAAAATGTGGTATATATGTACAATAGAATAACATTGAGCCTTAAAAAGAAGTAAATTCTGTAATATGTGACAACATGGATGAACCTGGAGGACAGTGTGCTATGTGAAATAAGCCAGACACAGGAGGACAAATACTGTATGAGTCTACTTATATGAGATATCTAAAGTAGTCAAACTCATAGAAGCAGAGAGTAAAATGATGGTTGCCTGGGGTTAGAGGCAGGGTGAAATGGGGAATTGCTGTGGAACAGGTATAAAGTTTCAGTTGTGCAAGATGAGTAAGTTCCAGAGATTGGCTGTACAACATTATGCTTACAGTTAACAATACTGTATTGTGCACTGAAAATTTTGTTAGAAGCGTAGATCTCTTGTTAAGTGTTCTTATCAGGTATCTTTGGATCCATCTCCTAGAGTAATGGAAATGAAAACAAAAATAAACAAATGGGACCTAATGAAACTTAAAAGCTTTTGCACAGCAAAGGAAACCATAAACAAAAGACAACCCACAGAATGGGAGAAAATATTTGCAAACAAAGCAACTGACAAGGGAGTAATATCCAAAATATACAAACAGCTCATGCAGCTTGACACCAAAAAACAACACAATCAAAAAAAATGGGTGGAAGATCTAAATAGACATTTCTCTGACGAAGACATACAGAGGGGCAAGAGGTACATGAAAAGATGTTCCACATCACTAATTATTAGAGAAATGCAAATCAAAACGCCAATGAGGTATCACCTCACACTGGTCAGTATGGCCACCATCAAAATATCTACAAACAATAAATGATGGAGAGGGTGTGGAGAAAAAGGAACACTCCTGCACTGTTGGTGAGAACGTAAATTGGTACAGCCACTACGGTGAACAGTATGGAGGTTCCTTAAAATACTACAAATAAAGCTACCATATGATCCTACAATCCCACTCCTGGGCACATATCTGGAGAAAACCATAATTTGAAAAGATACATGTACCCCAATGTTCATTGCAGCACTATTTACAATAGCCAGGACATGGAAGCAACCTAAATATTCATCAACAGAGGGAAGGATAAAGAAGATGTGGTACATACATAGAATGGAATATTACTCAGTAATAAAAAAAATGAAATAATGCCATTGCAGCAACATGGATGCACCTAGAGATTGTCATACTGAGTGAACTAAGTCAGACAGAGAAAGACAAATATGATATGATACTGCTTTCAGTTAGAATCTAAAAAAATTGTATGAATGAACCTATTTACAGAACAGAAATAGAGTCACAGATGTAGAAAACAAACCTACAGTTACCAAGGAAGAAAAGGCGGGGAGGGATAAATTGGGAGATTGGGATGGACACATACACACTACTATACATAAAATAGATAACTAATAAGGACCTACTGTATAGCACAGAGATCTCCAGTCAATGTAATGGCCTATATGGGAATGGAATCTATAAAAGAGCGGATATACAAGTATACAAGATATATACAAGATATACAAGTATAACTGATTCACTTTGTTGTACAGCAGAACTAAAACAACATTGTAAATCAACCATACTCCAAAAAAATTAATTTTATAAATTTCAAGAGTAGGGGACTTCCCTGGTGGTGCAGTAGTTAAGACTCCATGCGTCCACCATGGGAGACACAGGTTTGATCCCTGGTCCGGGAACTAAGATCCCAAAAGCTGTGTGGTGCAGCCAAAAAATAAATTAATTAATTAATTTTAAAAATTTATAAAAGCCCACTAAAGAGATTTTAGGGGAAAAAAAGAGAATAATAGTGACCAAAACAGTATTGATAGTAAAAAGGAAAACAATCAGGAAATAATTAGAAGTTATAACTGGAGTTATAACTTCGCAGTTATAACTTCGTAGGAGTGAATGAGTAATTGGATGACGGGAGCATGGATCACTAAAAATGGATCTAAGACTATTTTTTCCCCATTTATAACCACTGATACCATAAAGAGAGGCAAAGAATAAGAATTGGGGGGCATTTTTAGGGAGGTGAGAAGCAGAGGCATTGGGGGAGGCATAAGATGGTAAAGTTTGGGCAGGTTGGTTTCAGTGATTTACAAGGTGCTCAGGTGGTGATGACCACTTGGCAGATGTACGTACTGTTTTGAAATTCCTGCGAGATGTCTGGACTATAGATAGAAATTGGAAATCACCACCCTCAAATAATACTACAAATAATGAGAATTGTCAAGTTAAAAAAAATGGGGGCCTGTGGTATGATTCTATGGAGTGCTATGATTTAAGGACATCAGAGTAAGAAGATGCAACTGTGATCAACATGGAATAGCAAAGAGTAGGAGAAACAGGAGCAGTAGATGTCAAGAAGGCCAAATATGTGCTCAACATATCAAAGGCCACAGGGAAATGTGATAATGACTAAGAAATTGCCACTGGATTTGGCAACAGTCTGCATAGTTGGGTTTTAGTAACAGTATTTCCAGGGGAAGGTATGGGGGGTAAAGATGGGAGGATGAAGTAAAATAGATGACCGAGAGTGAAAGACAAGTGAGGGATTATAAGCATGGAGAGTAGATGGCTCTTTAAAGAAGATAAAATGGGGAAACTGAGAAAGAGGAAAAGAAATAGTTAGAAAGTAAGCCAAAGGAAGGATTTTGATTTTCATAAGAGAAACTTAAGCCTGCTTCTTTTGAAAGAAGGATGTTTGTAGATTAAAGATCTCAGAGAAATTAGATATGATCAATGGATCATGTTCCTTGAAGAAATGGAAAACAAAAGGTTAAAAATTATAAGTGGGTTGACTCTCTTGAAACAAGAGGAGAGATACTGCATCCTGAAAGATGGGGAGAAAAATAGGATAAGAGCTAGATGAGTTCGATCGTTTGGAGACTAGTAGTTCATACCCAATGACTTATTCCTTTTAAAGTAAGAGACAGAGTCATTTGCCAGGAATGAAAGCTTTTGAAGTTGATATATTTGAGGATTGTTATAAACGTTTGGATTGATTTGTAAGTAGTTTGGGCCAGTGGGATGGTAGGATAGATTAGAAGGATTTCCCATGTGACAAAAATAAGTATATTGTCCAAATGTCTTTCTATATTGGAATCTGTTATAACTCCAAGTCATCAATTTTGGGGGGCAATCATCATATTTTTCTTGCTAATACTGCCCCTAACAAGAAAATGTGCTTTTTGTTTGCTCACTCTAGTGTTTACTGTCTTCTCAGTATTAAAAAAGTTTGAAAAACTAAAGTATTAGAAGCATATGTAAAAAGCACAAGGCTTATACATGTTACATATTATTTTCTGAATTCTTAAATTATTCAAATCATTTCAAGCATTTTCTGATTATCTGAAGGCATCTTAGTTTTAGAAAACTAATGCCAGAATGTTTCATAAGTCAGCTGATTTTTCTGCAGTCTTCTAGTTGATTTATTGCTTGATAAGAAAAAAATACTAATTAATTTGACTTTAGTGCTGGCGTACGGTTATTGGAATACTGACATTTTAACATCAGATAGACTACACTCAATCTCATTTTCTTGATAGTCTATCACTTTATTGAATTATGAGATTAATCTTATCTTTCTTTTCTACTGATATCTTAAAAATAGTTTTTTTCTTCCAAAGAAAATTAAAGAAAAAATTAACATACTACTATAAAAGCCATAACACGTATAAGAACCTACATGAATGTTAACCCAGACCCTATGTATTTTGTTAACTAACTGTAAGAGTTTGTTGTTTTTTTCTGTCATATTATTTTCTGAGGTTTCCAAACCTGAACAAATACATACATTTTTATAGTTAGCTGCCAATCTTAGCCTCTTTTTTTTTTTGCGGTACGCGGGTCTCTCACTGTTGTGGCCTCTCCCGTTGTGGAGCACAGGCTCCAGAAGCGCAGGCTCAGCGGCCATGGCTCACGGGCCCAGCCGCTCCGCGGCATGTGGGGTCTTCCTGGACCGGGGCACGAACCCGTGTCCCCAGCATCGGCAGGCGGACTCTCAACCACTGCGCCACCAGTGAAGCCCTCTTAGCCTCTTTTGAGTATGATATATCCTATATTTTCAGTCTTAGTACAGTGATACTAATATTTTTATATATTAAGACGTTCTGAGGACTATTAGACTCATTTCCAGTCTCCCTATTCCCTTTCCTTCCCCAGAAAACCAGCTGGCTCTAATATTCCTTATTATCATTATCCTCCTTTTTGGACATGTCTTATAGAGTCTCGAAGTCATGAATTCAAAAGTTTGCACTTTTTTTTGCTACTTTACTGAATTGCTAGAGGAAAGAGGTACAGGTTGTTTACGTTATTTTACTCTAAGAAAAACTGGAAAAAGATGTGGATGCTAAAAAAGTTGTCTGCAATCAAATTTCAGAATCACAAGAAAAGAGGATGAAAACTCAGTCTCTACAAATATCTTTGTGTTTGAATATGGAAAGGAAGCCTAAGGAAAAGGAAGAAAGTTTAGAGTACTGAGACCTGAAGTGTTGATAATAGAATGTGAACATCTTGCCTAAATTAATGTCTCCTGGTAATAAGGTTGTCAGATTTAGCAAATAAAAATACAGATTGCCCTTATATTAAAAAAAAAAAAAAAAAGGCAGACTCACAGATACAGAGAACAAACTAGTGGTTACTGGTGGGGAGAGGGAAGGGGGAGGGGCAATAAAAGGGTAGGGGATTAAGAGATATGATCTATTAGGTATAAAATAAGCTACAAGGATATATTGTACAACATGAGGGATATAGCCAATATTTTATAATAACTATAAATGGAGTATAACCTTTAAAATTGTGAATCACTATATTATACACCTGTAACTTACATAATATTGCACAGCAACTATACTTCAATTAAAAAAATACAGATTGCCCAGTCAAGTTTGAATTCCAGATAACCATGTTGAGTGATTTAAAGTATCGGGCTGTCCCAAATATTGCATGGGCATCTTGTATTTTATCTGGCGGCTCTACCTGGGAATAGTCAGAATGTGGGTGATCAAAGGGGAGTAGAGCAAAGCCATCTTCTGAAGCCCATTATTGAAAGCCAGGAGGAGGAGGGAGGCTAGACTCTTTGGGAGGAAAACATATAGTAGACAGGTGTCCTGTTGGAGACTGTTGTTAGATGGCAAGTGATGGTAGCCTATGAGAAAGGACTGAGGGGAATGAAATGAGATGACGGACAGGAGTGTTTCTACCACCAACTATTATCATTCTCTTCTTATTCTTTTGCTGTTGAATGACAAAGCAGTACGTGGCTTTGGAAATAGACAGATTTAGGTTTTAATCCTGGCAGTGTCACTTCTTATAAGTTGACGGTCCTTAGGTTAATTAACATCTCTGAGTCACATTTGTCCTAGCTTATAAAAATGAAAATATCGTTGTGAAGATCAAATGATTTCTTAAAGCTCTTGGATCAGAGTGTGGGCCATCCCAGGTAAAAGGACCCATGACTGGGAATCCAGAAGGGCCACCTGGCCAAGCCTCACTTTTATGAAGGCCCCTGCATTAAGCCTTTGAGAATTGTCTCTGAGATTTTTTTACAGATAGTCACACAGGTAGAAGAATTAATGGAAGATATTTGTCTTAGAACTGTGAACTCAAGTCTCTGTAGTAGTGTACTCTAAATTTGTAATTTTTATTAATACAGAAATGATCCTGTAAATACAAAAGCTGTAACCATTCTGGAGATAGCAATAGGATCAGCTCGTAAGAACACATGGGTGCATGCGTTTTAATTTATTAAATGTAAAATGACAGCAAGATTTTTAACTGCTGATTTAGCATCTCTCAATTTTATTTTGCTGAACCTACAAAATAAAAGTTGCTCTTCTTGACTTTAAAATCATCAGCTCCCTTCCAATCTTCTTTGTTTGTTCTTTTCCCTGTGGCTCTGTGTCTTTGTGGTTCAGTTAAGACCATATAATCTTACACTCTCTAAAATAGGCTCTTTATTCACTTATCTGCTAGTCAGGTAACTCTGGATAAGTTATTTAACTTCCGTGTGTTTTGGTATCCTCATATGAAAAAAGGGGGGCTGAGCTGAACCTATCACATAGAGTTGATACAAGAACTAAATACTATAATAGAGTTAAAACATTTAAATGTTGTATTAATACAGGTTTTGCTTCACAAGGAAATAAGCCTGTACTCTCCATCCTCTGCACACTGAGTAGTCAGTGGCCTGGAGATTGGCAGCCGAAGCGAACCTGAGAGGCAGCAGGGGATTCATTCAAGGCACCGACTAATGCAGAGAATAACAATATCTCCTTGGGTGGAAGCCTACCTCTAGAATCATAAAACCTTAACCGAGGGGCACAGTCCAGCATTGTGCTTTCATTAGAGGCATAAAGAGCAGGCAGGTATCTTGTGCCCTCTCTTTTGTATAACTCAGAAACAGTATTCGTAACCAGGTTGCTTTACATGGTCTGGACTTCTGGGCTTATACTTTCAGAGGTTTGGTTACCTTTCACCAGGGATCTGGTTAGTCTACCTGCCATTCAAAGGATAGGTTACTCGGTGGCTATGACCTGTGATTCTTGTCTACTTTATTGAACTGAGAATTCCGTATGATACAAGATATTTATTTGCTTTTATATGAGTGGAGTTTTTCAAACAAGACAGATTATATAAATAATATTTACTTTGTATCCTGCCCATAGTATGTACTCCTTAAGTATTTCTTGAATTAGTTTTGGAACCAGACCACCTGGGTCCAAAACCTGACTCTATCATTTATTCAGCTGTTTCACCTTTGGAAGTTACTTAATTGTTCTTTGCAACAGTTTCATTTTGTGAAATGAGGATAATCATAGAGATTTGGGGAAGGACAAAGTGAGTGTGTGTGTATATAAATTATACGTACATATATACATATTGTTTTATTTATTGTTACATATTAAATACAACTCCTAATTTTCTTTCAGAATTATGATATAAATTCACAAGATAAATCTATTTTTTAGACACCTATAGCCCTACATATTTTTGACCTTTCGTGAGGTGCACCTGTGTTATAAACATGAATAGTTTTCCTTTTCCTGGATAAAAAGAGAAAATGCATACAAATTTCATAACCAGTGCTTGGCACCTCACCTAGCAGAAAATAACCATAATATAGATTAGGGATTTGCAGTTGGCAAAATGAGAACAAGGTGACATTGAGCTTCAAAATGGGGGAAAGAAAGAATTGAGTTGGTGGAAACTATAGGAAAATGAGGTGTGGGTTTTGATCTCAAGAGATATGTCCTGCCTGAGATCATGGAGGAGGGAGTAAAGGGTGAAGACCTTGTTGCACGTGTTCCTCTGAATGCCTTCTGACAGGTGAGTAATGTAAACCAACAGAAATTCCTGTTTATTTCACTACAGTTGAACAGCAGCCTCTGGGGCTATGTAGACTCTGCACATCCATAAATATGTGTATTTTTTTACTTTTTTAAAGAACAGATAAATATACGATTTTGGCCATGGCCAGCTGATCTTTAGAACTGTAATAATGTCAGTCTTAGACATGTTTTAAAAGCCACTGTAAGGCATGTGTCTCTCTCAAGGCTCCTGGAGATACCGGATTCCTGTCACGGCCCTTGGGAGGACAACAAAATCATTCATGAACACAAGCTAGAATAAAATCCTGTGGCTGATAATAATTCTGATTCATCGGTGGGGTTAAAGACATACATTAAAAACATGACGGGAGCAATACAAGACGGTGATGACCGTGTGGAGAGAGCTGCACTGCCTGCCGCCGGCAATCACCGACTCTCAAATCTCTCTTTAGTCTCCGCAAGGTAAGGGAATAGGAAAAGGAGCTGCTAGCATCTAGAGGATGAAATGAACGTGAACAGTGAAGGCCGTGGTTCTCTTAAAAGCAAATCATGCAAAACTCACTTGATTGCTCTTTTGGTAGAAGGACACCATTTGTGGCTGCCAAGGAGACAAGAGTTACATCTCAATTTCAGTAAATCATTTGTTAGTGTCTCAGGCAGTTTTACAGAATTGATTTAAATGGGCTTCAAAGTGACCCTGCTGCACAAAATTGAGCCTGGCAGTGGGGTCATCATAAAAGGCACTTTGGGAAGTTCCAGTGGTTTCTGCAGGAGTTCATATTTTGTTGCCTCTGCAATTTCTTTATTGTTAAATCTATATAGGGAGGCAATTGGCATGAAATGGAGAAGGGAGCTTAACAAATCTTGAAGTGAAGAACCCTCAAGACAGAGAGAAACCAGGTAGCAAGGTTAGAGGCCAAACTACTTTGGAAAATTTGGAGGCCTAGTCTGAGAGATGAAAGTGCAAACCAATCAAAAGAAAACACACATCCCATCGTGGGAGAAGGAAAGACCGAGTATAAGTGAAACCAAAGGCAGTAGAGATAAGCAGTAAATTAAAAATGATAAATGTCTTTCAATTAAATTCCAATTGGCAAAGTTATATTCCCCTTGATAAAATATCTCGTTATATCCCCCTTGATAAAATATCTCCAAAGTGTTAAATGGACAGAGTATTTTTTTGTCCCACCCAAAAGGCTGCAGATGCATGTGGTGAAGGGATTAATAGACTGCCACCACCTACACCATCAATATAAGGAACCCATAGATCAGACAATGAATTCTTATATAGCACCAGTCCTTGTGAATAATTGTGCTGGGCACTGTTCTTCAGACTTTTCATATACTACCTCATTTCATCTGCATGATAGCACTGCATGTGATATATGCTACTATTGCCTTCACATTACTGAGGAAACAGGCACATAGAGATTAAGTAACTTGCCTGAGGACACATAGCCAGTAAGTGAGGAAGCTGGCATTTGAGGCCAGCCTTCTGGCTCTAAATGCCATGTTCTGTTTGTTTGTTTTTTTTCTTTTTTCTCTTATTTATATTGCTGTTCACATGTTCACGTAAGTTGATTCACATTGCTGAGAATATAGTAGCTGTTCAATACACATGTTAGCTGAAAGATTGAGTACCATGGGACTGCTCCAGAAAGCAGCTTGTAAGTAGCCTGAGACTTTAAAACCCGAGCATATTTTAATTTATTTAAACTAAAAGAAAAAAGAAACAAAAAACAGTTTACCCATTTCTCCCATGCCTAGTCCCCTAGCTCTGGCAACTACCAATCTGTTCTCTGTATTTATGAGCTTTTTTTTTTTTTTTTTTTTGCTTTTAGATTCCACATGTAAGAGAGATTACAATGCATGTCTTTCTCTGTCTGACTTATTTCACTAAGCATAATCCAAATCCATCCATGTTGTTGCAAGCAGCAAGATTTCATTCTTTTTTATGGCTGATTAATATTCCATTGTGTATGTATGTGTGTGCATATATATATATATATATATATATATCTCACATCCATATATATATCTCACATCCATATATATATCACATCCATCCCTCAAATCCATCCATGTTGTTGCAAGCGGCAAGATTTCATTCTTTTTTATGGCTGATTAATATTCCATTGTGTATGTATGTGTGTGCATATATATATATATATGTCTCACATCTTCTTTATCCATTCATCCATTAATGGACACTTAGATTATTTTCCTATCTTGGTTATTGTAAATAGTACTGCAATGAAAATGGGGGTGCATATTTTTTTCAAGTTAGTGTTTTCATTTTCTTTGGATAAGTACTCAGAATTAGAATTGCTGGATCATATGGTAATTTCATTTTTAATTTTTTTGAGGAAATGCTATACTGTTTTCCACAGTGGCTGCATCAATTTACATTCCCACCAGCAGTGCACGAGGGTTCCCTTTTCTTCACATCCTCGCCAACACTTTTTATTGTTGTTTTTTTGATAGTAGCCACTTTAACAGGTGTGAGGTGATATTTCCTTGTACTTTTGATTTTCATTTCCCTTATGATTAATGATGTAGAGCATCTTTTCATGTACCTGTTGGCCATCTGTATGTCTTCTTTGGAAAACTGTTTATTCAGATCTTCTGCCTGCTTTTTAATCAGATTATTATTATTATTATTTTGCTGTTGAGTTATATGAGTTCTTTATATATTTTGAATATTAGCCCCTTATCAGATACACGATTTGCAAGTAATTTCTCCCATTTTTTAGGTTGCCTTTTCATTTTGTTGATGGTTTCCTTTGCTCTGCAGAAGCTTTTTACTTTGATGTAGTCCATTTGTTTATTTTTGTATTTGTTGCTTTTACTTTTTGGTGTCAGATTAAAAAAAATCAGTGCCAAGACTGATATGAAGGAACTACTGCCTATGAACACGGAGGCTTTTCTTTGTTCTTAATCCCAACACTTCTAGGCTTTGGACAAGTATGACATAGCTTCGGAGTCCACAACAGCATCAAAATTTTCTCTGAAATTTCCCAGCATAGGGATTGCCTATGATTATCTTTGATTTGAATTGTACTTTAGATTTTACCAAGAGGTGAGACCATATTATTTTGTGTAATCCTCCCCTGGTAAAGACAGAGCAGGCAGCATTTTCCTCAGTCACACAGATGTTCAGGTTGTTTAAATTTACTCCTGCACATGGCTTGCAATTTGTGGGATGAACTAGAACCCAAGGGCTCTACTTTTTTTCCCCCAAAGCAATCAGCTTCTCCTATTCTGCTTCTGAGCATCTTATGATTTTCTTTTATAAATCAAGGCTAATATAAGACTTGAATGTGAAACATTTATTTTTTGGGACCAATTTATAATTTTAGAAAATTCAATGGAGTGCCTTGATAGTTAAGATAATACATAATAATGCTACCATTTATATGAATTATATAGATTTTAAAAATGGGATGTGTGAATAATAAAGAAATAACTTCACTGTATCACAGCAGAGATTTTAAAACTTTATGCCACTAAAATGAAATGAACATATTTTTGAGAAACAAAAAACAAACTACTAAAATCTAATGTGGAAATCAATTTATTCTTCAGTATGGAATATTCTCTTCGGATACACTAAGATCCTATATCTTAAGACCCATAAAATCTATTTAATCAGTATTTCTGCATATATACACATGGTATACTAACACATGGGTGACTATAGTTTTTATTAATTTGCATTCTTTCTTTTATTCATTAATTCAACCCACAGGTATTAAGACTCTGCTAAGCTCTATTTTAGATGATAGGGGAACAAAATTACCCATGGTCTCTACCTTCATGAAGCTACAGTCTGGATTGAAATATTTCATTAGTTAAATAATCCCATCAGTAAATAAAACATCACAACTAGGTATAAATCAAGAGAGAGACAGAGACAGAGGGACTGAGAGTAGCTGAAACTATGAGAGCATATAACTATCAATAACCTAAGCTAGAGGGTCAAGGAAGCTTTCCTGAAGAAGAGAAGCTTAAGCTAAAATATGAATCATGAATACAGAACATTCCAAGTGGAGCTCACAGCATACACAAAGGTTCTGTGGCAGAAGGGAGAATGTTGGGTTTGAGGAGTAGAGAGCATAGAGATTTGGGGAGATTGTGGTACAAGAGGAATCATGAGTGGGAGAAGAGGCCAGACCTCTGATCCTGTCAGATTTCAGACTTCATCCTGACAGCAGTGGAAGATATTGGAGGGTTTCTGTGTTTTTTGTTTTTGTTTATTTTTTTAGTGTTGTTTTGAATGACAAGCAGATCTGGATGTTATATACACACGACTGAAAACTGTGACATGTGGATCTCAGCTGTTTCTTTGGTTACTGCATAATCTTTCAGCAGTGTTCCTCCCCTCCAACACCTGAGATTTATTTAGTGAGTCATCTCACTCCTGTGATGTGCCTATTCAAACCAAGTGGGCATATTAAAGATCTTACAAAACGTGCATATGCTCACGGTTAAATAGAGAATCAGGAAAGGGAGATTTCTTATATGAGTTCATTCTTCAAGATAGTAGCTGCTGGGCTTCTTTACAGGGTGGAGTATGAAGACCATTCCTTTCTTTTCCTCCTGAATTGCAAACCAGTTGAGGTGATGTGTGAGTTAGACAGATGCAGATCAAAATGCTTGCTTTACTATTGGTGAATCTGAGTTGGAGAATACAACTTACATCTAGGTCACAACTGGTCTTCCTCGCAGTGTTCCATGAATTAATTTTACCCATAACTATAGGCCACTCCATCCCATCAGGTCGACTCCCACTTCCCCAACAGCAAACTGCAGTCAAATTCTGTCCTAATAAACTCAGCCTACAGAGAAACAGGAACTCTTGTGTATCTTGCAGAGGAAAATGGAAAGAAAGAGAGAAGGGAGGAGGGAGAGAGACTCTAGAATCATTCACCTGTCAGATTTCACTCTTCCCTCCCTAGGGAGGGGTGAGAAGATATGAAGAAAGAGGCATAAAGGCTTCTTCCCACATTGTTCCTCTTAGGAGTGTAGTGGACATTTCTTCTCTATTATAGAAACAAGAGAGGGTAAATATATGTCTACACTCCTCCATAGCTATTTAGCTATATTTTCATTTTTGTTTGTTTATTTTGTTTCTTCAGTATCTTTTCCAAAGGATCTGGCCATTTCTACTCGTCTGCCATGTAGACATATGTATATATCTGTGTGTACATTTCAGGCAAATTAATACACAGCGTCCCAGGTGGAGAAGGATGCTTGCTTTTTTCTTTTTGTTAATATAGCTTCAAAATCACATGTTTACATACGTAAGCATTAAATACAATCAACTCACAATTTTTAAAAACTCTAAAAGGGATAAATAAATAAAGAAATACACATTTCTTCCAAAATGGAACTCGTTTTAAAGTAACACACTTGGTTGCAAAATGAACTCGTCTTTCTCTTCTCCATCCTTTTAGAGTGAGTGCCACAGCCACTGTCCACTGGGTAGCCAGAAACCATGGAACCTACCTGGACTTCTACCTGTACCTCACCCTCCAGACTCCAGGAGGCTTTCTGTAGTGCATCAATCATGCTTACTTACACTCGAACTTCAGATAGGGTTCAGGCAGTGGGAAGCACTGCAAGATGTCGGGAACAGGAGAATAATGAGGTCGGGATGTCGATTTCCTGGGCTCTTTCATGGCTGCAGGTGGCAGTGGCTGAGTTCCTGGGCCTGGGGCCAGAGCCCCTGCTGGGCAGCTCTCAGCTAGGTTGTAGACACTCTTTCCGGGTTGGGGTAGCCTCTTGCCCTTCAGTTCTGCAGATACAATAAGGATTCCCCTGTGTTGCTAGGCCTATGGTGGTTTAGCATCTCTTGTTGGGCTCCCCTCATCCTCACTCACCCTTTGTCCTTTCTTAACTTCTACTCCATCAACATCTTTGAGTTCTTTTTCCTGCCATGACCTTGATTGGTATGGGAAGTCCTTGTCATAAAAGTGATGAACTGTGTGTAAAATCAAAGCCTAGAATATCTATGGCATTATGGTATATTCTGGGGGAGAATCTCTGAATAAACACAGAGAGTGCCACACAACTGAGAGATGTATGATATTAAATTCTGTGCACTACTTAAAATAGCATAATAAAATACTAAAATAAAACAATTTTATTGGTAGAATGAAAGCTATTTGCTTCGTCCCTGCTTAGTGATTGGATTTCACCCAAACTATTCTCAATTTATCCTAGTTTTAATGACATCCAAAACAAGACTCAGAACAAGTAAGGATTTAAATCTCAGTTTTGCCTCTCACTTGCTGGGTGACTTTGGACAGGTCATTTAACTCTTCCAAGTCTCGGGTTTCTCATCTCATGTACAAAAGGTTTTGAGGGTTGAGTGAGATACTGAATACAGAAAATTTAGCACATTGCCTGACAAGTTTTAAGCACTCAATCATTTTTCTGTTATTTTTACTAATATATCATTATCGTCATTATTATTGCTCAACAGTGGTCAATGTTGATTTATGAGTTTAGTTAATGATTTTATGACCTTGATTTCTTATTAGAGTTGGACAAGCAAACACCACCTTCTGCCTCACAATTCTTCATATATTCTGATTATTCTTTACAGTGTTGTTCAAGGTTAAGCTCATCTACCAATCCTGGCATTAAAGGAAATGTCAATTAGAACCGAGCCTGAGTCTGCCTATTCTAGAATATTACTTTTTAGTTTTTTTTTTTCCCTGTAGGAGAATGATGATTTCAGTAGTGAAGTCTTTACTTTTGTTAGGTTCACATGGCAATGTGAAAGCCCTAAGGGCACACATTGTATCCGCAATATCCCTGCTATTTCTCAGCAGGGCCTGTCATGTACTGATGTCTTATGCGTTCATTGACTAAAAGGAGGTGGGGCGGGCGGGCCAGAAGAGAGGTTTTCTATTCTGCTCTCTCCCTCTGAGAGTCAAAGCAGAGAGATGCAAAGCCTAGTCACACCCTGGTGACTGCCCTTGACAGTGCTGGACTCCTCTCTAGTAACTTTCCCCATCCAGTTGGCTCTTATGAATAATACTAGAGAAAAAAAAATAGCTACAACTTTCCTCCATTCATCCTAAAAATCCTCTCTTCAGTCCTCTCCTTTGATACCCATCTGCCAAAGGACACCTACTGAGACCATCCTTGATGTCATCTTCAGAACTCTTAGGGAGCTTGGCTTTTACTACTTTGTCAGATGGGAAGAGCTGTGTCCTGAAGGGTTTTCCTTCACCCTCTAGAGCATACTGGAGCCCCCTGTTGTCTCCTACCCCCTCCTATGTGCTTATGCCTAAACACTAATCACACTTGATTTTAACTGTCTTCTATATTCTGTAAAAGCTTATATTCTATATAAGATCCCTAAGAATAGAAACCATGCTTGTTGTAGGTCATAGACACCACTGTCCTATCTCAATTGCCCAGCATCACTTTCCTAATCTATAAAATTAAGATGTTGATAAGAGTAACTCTCCCATGAGTTGTTTTGAGGATTAAATAATAATTACACATAAGAGGCTTAAAACAGTGCCTGACATATGGTAAATATGCGTGTTAGCTTTATTATTAAATTATTCAGTCTTATAATGTTGATAGTACTTTACAGAAGAGAAAACTAAGGCACAGAGAGGTTAAGCAATTTCCCCAAGGTCATGCAGCTAGTAGGAAGTAATATATAAATGAATGGGAAAATATCTGAAACCACCATATTTACAAACAATTTCTTTATTTTTTTTAACCTCTTTATTGGAGTATAATTGCTTTACAATGTTGTGTTAGTTTCTGCTGTGTAACAAAGTGAATCAGCTATATGTATACATATATCCCCATATCTCCTCCCTCTTGCATCTCTCTCCCACCCTCCCTATCCACCCCTCTAGGTGGTCACAAAGCACCGAGCTGAACTCCCCATGTGATGCAGCTGCTTCCCACTAGCTGTTTATTTTACATTTAGTAGTGTATATATGTCAATATGCTAACACATACATACAGATGAAATAAAAAAAAGAAAAAATGGTTCTGAAGAACCTAGGGGCAGGACAGGAATAAAGATGCAGTCCTAGAGAATGGACTTGAGCACACGGGGAGGGGGAAGGGTAAGCTGGGACGAAGTGAGAGAGTAGCACTATCTCTTTATTGGAATGTTCTACATAGTGTTTGTGTCAATAATACATGATTTTAAAGAAACCCTGATTCTTAGAAAAAATACTTAAACTTCTTAGGGACTATATAAAGTATGCTTTTCCTTTTTTAGAGAATAGACTTCTTGTAAATCACATTCTTAATTTAAATGTTGGTAACCTTTGATATTCCCCTCAGATATAGAATTTATATTAAAAAAAATAGAACAAGGACAAAGCAACAGAATATGCCTGACAGTTCTATATGACAGCAACCTGGTTTCTATTCTTCAGTTCATTGCACCTAAACCTGGGGCAACTGTATTTCCTACGTTAAAGCAAGTTTAATCTTAATGAAATCAGGGATTGACAGATTCAAATGTTGTACAGAATGCTGAGGTGGTAAACAAACCCAGTGGAACTGGAATGCCGCGCAGCTTTGAGATAAATTAGGAAGCTACTTGAAAAAGAACAAATTACTTTTGTGACTATTAGATTTACAGAAACAGAAACACTCTGAATTGAAATGAAAGATAAAAATGGTAAAAGAATTGATCTTTAATAGAAATATTTTGAGGCTTTGGAAGACACTGAAAATATTCAGGGAAGCCAAAATCTCACAAAATAAAGAACTCAGATCAGAATAATGTACTATAACAACTAAAATGAATAGTAAGGAAAATACACATTTCTTATTTACTTTATCTCTAGAAAGAGTTCCATAAGGTAATCACCTAAATTAGCTCGCTTATAAAAAACAACAAAACAGCAAATTAAAAACCCAAAACTAAACAAATAAAACACTAGTTAAGCTAGTGGCTTTTAAATATTTTATTGACGTTTTGGATTTATTGAATATTGCACTGTATAGTTTAAAAGGTCAACTACTACTATAGGATTTGTAACAATAATCGAGTCCCCGTACCTTCCTCCACTTTCCCACTCCCAACTTTAGCTCCTAAGAGGCAACCATTTTCTATTTCTTTCTTTATTTATTTCATCATTTACCTCCATGTTTCTAGATAAATGTATAATACAATTTTATTTAAATACCTAATTAAATCAAATAGGTATAAATAATAATGTAATGAACCTATGTCCCAAATTAGAAGTAAAACACGCCAGCCACAGTTGGACTGCCCTTTCCCAAAGGAAACCACTATCCTGAATTTTTTGTTTATTATTTTTATTAAGCTATCGTAATAGCTCCATCTGTTTATTTAGTCATCACATTTTAGGAGGTAAAGTTGATACAAAGTCGATTCTTCTGCTATAAAAGGGTAAACACTGATGAATTCCGTTTTATCTGTAAATTGAGTGGAATGTTATGGCCCACTTCATTCTCTAGCTATGCAGCTACCTTCAAACATCAGTCAATCAGACACCATCCTAGGCAGACTGGGTCTATAATGAAGCAGGGGGGCATGATGAAAAGAGTGGGGCAGAAGGATGGGTTTGCGTCTCTGCTCCAACATTGAATTTTCTGAAAGCTTCTGTAAGCACTCCAATCGTTAATAAAGGAGGAGTGAGATTTTGGCCCTGGGAAAAATAAAGATAAGATCTTTATCTTTGGTTGAATTTCTATGGTTGGGGCCTAGAAATTTGCATTTTAACCAGCACACCTTCTCCTCAGATGATTCTGGTAGAAATAAAAGCCTGGGAACTAGTGATAGTGACAATATTATCCAATTTTGAACTATTTATTCATTATATACATACCTAAAGATACAGAAAAGGTTTGCATTTCGGAACTTAACTTTAGAACCGCCACTGTGATATCCTTTCTGGAGTCACTGGCTAGAATCAACCAGGTAACAACTTGTTATTCCATCAACAGACAGAGAGAAACAGAGAATCAGAGAGAGAAGAGAAAAGAAAATAAGAGAAGAGAAGAGATTGATTCATTCCAAGAAAAATTTTTAATGAAAAGTTAAATTTAAAAATATATGTAGTTAATTTTTTAGTATGCCTTTTTCATATATTAAGAACATTAAAATAATTTTATCAGTGGAGTACAAAATTGGCTTTTTACCTCTCCTAACATAATTCTGAAAATATTTAAACTATATATTCAAAAATAACATTCCATTTTGTTCAAATATAGCTTATCATCATTGTTTAAGAAAATAAGATAAAGGCCATGATATGTAGTAACTCAAATAAATAAGCTAAAAACCAAGATTTAAGCATTAACAAAGACAGTATTGGTAAACGTCATAGGTAATTTTATACAAATTTTATTATAGATAAATCCCTTCCTGGAGCTGAATGCTTTGCATCAACATTTCCAGGCTTATAGTGCTTGCTAATTATGGTGTTCTGAATTGATTTTCCATAAATATCCACTTAATGTGTTATAGCATTGATTGAAGCAATTATAGAAAGACCTGAAAATCAGAGATAGGGCCTGTGTGGGGGGAAGTAGGGTGAGATGTATGATCTTTTCCTAGCCTGTGTGTGAAACAAATCCCACGGCAGCTGGAGGATAACTGGGATTATTGAATACCGACCAACTCTTGGCGCAGGTGTTTGGAATCCAAGATAATCACCTAAATGTGCATATCTGAGTCTGTCATTACCACTTAGCATCTCTGCTGCCCAGTGCAGGAACACTAAACAAACACAGAGAATTTATGACCAAATTTATAAATTTGCAAGCAAAATCAATTTTTTCAGGGTGTTTGCTTGGAACTGCCTAGCACAGATGGCTAGATGGGCTTGGAAACCACACTCTTTTTTGTCCATTATGCTCGAGAGTCTGGATATTCCCAATTCACAGTTGTTGAAAATGGTGTGTACTAACAAGATCTCTAGATCCTGAAGACAAGCTTTGAATATTAAGAGATTTTAATGGCAAGCTGAACTGAAAGTCCCTCAAGCATTCCTCCATGAGAAAGAACACTCATGTATAAGCTGCACAGTGATCCCAGATGTGGGGGCGCCTGCTGTGAGAGACCCTAAGACATCCTATATTTTGCTGTAGATTTTTGCCAATCACTGGGTATCTTCACATCATTAAAGAACTTCCTTTAGAAATTCTTGAGGAGAAGTTAATTTGTAACTTCTAGTGAAATCCCTTGTGAATAATGCTTCTTGGAGCACAGCTTTGTCATCCAGGTGATGAGAGACAGTAAAATCAGTCCTAAGCAATACAATTCACTTGGCAATAACTATATAATGCATAATCATGTTAATTATATTCATTTTCACCATATTTATTACCTCAAATATTATATATTTTGTATTTGTATTATATCATTTGCTTTAAATTGGTAAGTTGAATTTCATTTGAATAACTTATACAGTTTACCTGGCTATATAGTAAAGTCCTTGTAGCCAGAAAAAAAAAGGGCCTTAATCTCTTTTTATCAACTATAACTAATAAACTGTACTTTGCATATCTATAATAATAACAATAATAACAGCAAATGTTAATATAGCATTTACCATGTGCTGTGTTTAGTTCTAAATACTTTATGTATTTAGAATGTATTAATATGTATGTAGAATATGTATTAAATGCTTCATTCAGTCTGTGATCCAGAAACAGCATTTTCATTCAATCACAATAACAATCCAGTGCCTTAGGTATAGATATTACCTCCATTTTGCAGATGTGAAAATTAATAACAAAGAGGATATTCAACTTGCCCTAAGTTAGAGCTATGAAATGGTAAGGCTGGGTTCTAAACCCAGTAAGTTTGGCTTCAGAATCTGTGTATTTTAAATCCAAAATATGGCCAAAAGTTTGAAAAAATTTGACGATTTATCTGAATAAGTTTCCTACTTTATATAAGCAAAAGGAACAATCATTCATTCATTCACCAATTGTTTATTGAGGCTCTATGATGTTTGAGTCACTGTGCTAAGCACAGAGGGATTAAAGCAACAAAAGAGTGAGACAAGTACCCTGCCCCATAGGGTACATTTCAAGGAGGGACGTAGACAATAAATATGCTCAGTTAGTTTATGATGGGAGAACAGTGGGCAGTAGTCATGCTTTAGATTTTTTGGCCAGGGAAGACCTCTCTGGGGAGCTGGCAATGACAATGAAAGAGAGAGAAAAAACAGACATGCAAAGAGCAAAAAAATGTTGTCTCACAGTTCTGGAGACTAGATGTCCAAACCTAACATGTCAGCAGGGCCATGCTCCCTCTGAAACCCAAGAGGAAAGACTCTTCCTAACCTCTTCCAGATTCTGCTACTCCAGGTGTTCCTTGGCTAATGGCAGCATAACTCCAGTCTCTGATCCATTTTCACTTCACTCTCCCTGTGCGTCTTCGCATCATCTTTCCTCTGTGCGAGTCTGTGTCTGAACTTTTCCTTGTTTATAATGTCACCAGTCATATTGGTGTAAAGCCCACTACAAGGACCTCTTTTTAATTTGATTATCTCTGTAAACACCCTCTTCCCAAATAAGGTCACATTCTAAAGTACTGGGGGTTAGGACTTCAACATACCTCTTCTTTTTGGCTGGGGGAGGGGGAGCACAATTCAACCTGTAACAGTTAGTTTCTGAAACTATCATGTATTTGTAGCAGGGATTATCTATGAATCTCCCTTTCACCTCAGGGATATTGTCTCTCAGGAAACATTCACTGAGTCTATTACCTCCTGCATCATTCAAATATCAATCTTGGTAGTACAGGGAGAGGAAAAATTCTGAATTCCTTGCTCATAAAAATTATTTCCTGAACAACAAATTCAAAATGAAATTCAACACAAGAGTTTTTCACTCATCATCACAATGGATACAAAGGGTATTGTCAGGAAAGTAATGCCAGTAAAGGGTATTGTCAGAAAAGTAAAAAGATAAATCAAGTTACAAAATAGTAATATAAATAGACATATAAGAAATACCTGATAGTCCATGTTAGAACCCAATAATAGATAAAAATGAAGTGCTACAAGGTTGACTAGGGAACAGAACTTATCTGAAAAGGAAGGTAGTATGGAGATGTGCAATGAAAGATAGCTTGGCAGAGAATTCTAGCTGCCCATCACAGATTCACGCTCCCCACTGATCACGTAGACTTGTTGCTGAGTAGATGCTTCATCAGCGACCACAACTTCTCAAATTCCCTTGGAATTATGTGGGGCCATATGACTAGTTCTCATTAATGAAATGTAGGCAGAAGCAATGTGTGTGACTTCTTTGGGCTTAAGAAACAATATCCTTTCTCTAAAGGTATCCAAGAGAAATCCAAGTTGACCTTAAAAGACTTGTGTTGAAAATGGCAATCTCGAATGACTTTGTGGAGTAGACTACCACACTCACCACATGTCACCTCACACTAATGACCAAGAACATAGGCATTGAACTATTGTGTGGGTAAAAATTTATTTCTATTGTATTAAGCCAGGAATTTAGGAGTTTGTCTATTTTAGAAGCTAACATTATCCTAACAAATGCAGATGGATATCACTGAAACTGCTAAGAGAATGGTAGAAAGAGGGATTTTATGGTAGGAGAAGAAATCACAGAAATAGGAAGGAAACCAGTTTGGCTGAAGCACCTCTACTGGTGTGTAATTGGAGGTAAGCCTAAAAAATTAGGTCTTGATCATATAATGGAGGCTTTTGAATGTCAGAATGAGTGTTCATATTTAATTCATAAGGCAGTGGAGAGCTCTTGAAGGATTATGAGCAGGCTATAATATATTCAAAGGCATTTTTAGCATGTTTTTTCATATTTATTTAAGTATACCATGTCTCTTTGAAGAAAGGATTATAACAACTTTTGAGATATTAATATAGTAGTGATGTATAAGAAGGATTGGATTGAAGGAAAGAGGAAACAAGGAGCTCATATAAAAGATACTTCGATCTAAATCAGGGATCTACAAATGTTTCTTAAGGGCCAGATAATATTTCAGGCTTGCAGGCCACAGCTGCTCAACTCTGCCTTTATAATATGAAAGCAGTCATAGACTATACTTAAATGAATAGGCATGGCTATGCTCCGATAAGACTTTATTTATAAAAACAGTTTAATAGCCTGTGGGCTTTAGTTTGCCCACCCCTGGTTTAGATGCAGAGCAACAAGACTTCAACTATGAGACTGGTGGGTAGAAGGTGGAAGGACAAAGGAGGAAAGGAATGCAGCACATAGACATCAATCAAACAGAACTTGCTGAGATAGTGTAGCACGTTCCATGGTGACTCTAAAATCAGCGTCCATGTTTCTCTGCTGCTAGACTAGGAGCTCCATGAAAGAAAGGGTAAATTGTATTCATTTTCATATTGAAAACATGGTAAGTACTCAGTGAAATATTTAACTAACTGGAAAATTTGTAACTTGTTGAATATGGAGAATGAGAAAAAATGAACAAAGACCCAAGGTGTTTCAGACTGTTTGTTAAGCTTGAGTTAATGGAAAATAGTTGTGCCATTATTAGAAATATTCTTGACTTTGAACAAGTTATCTAACCCTTCCACACCTGGATGTCCCAAAGGCATCTCAAAATTAGCAGGTATAAAATGCCATATTTGATTTCCTTTCCTCCTCCACCTCAAAATCTAATCTTACAGTGCTTCCATCTTCATCAGTGACTTTACCATTTATCCAGTCACTAAAAACAAATCCTATGAGCCATTCTTGTTCTCTTCCTTAGAGGAGTACAATTTGGGGAAAAAAATCTAAGTTTTCAGACATGCTTGTGGATCCCACTCTTGAGTAAAGTTTTTAAAAAATCTATTTCTCTCCATTATCATTTTTCATATGGACTGCTACAGAACATCCCTGCTTCCAGTATTGATACCCTCCTTAGATTCTCTACATAATTGTTAAGTCAGTTAATTTTCTGGTTAAAACTGTTCCATGATTTCCCATTGAATTTGGAATAAATCCATACTCCACATCATGACCTACAAGGACATCTAAAATTAGTCTCTTATCCACATCTCCAATCTAGTGTCAAGGCCAGTCTCCACCTTAACCAATATCAGCCAGTCATTGTTGCTGTCATTTCCTAAAAATTCTCAAGCTTTTTTTTTGTTTCCAGGTAATTTTGCTTTCCTTCTTTCGGCCTGGTTCTTTCCCCTTCTCTTTGCATATTAGGCAGGTATGGTGGCTTTATGCTTGATGTGCGAACCTAGAGTTCCCAGAATTCCCTTCAGTGTATAGTTTTGGGTAAGCCTTAAATACAAGATATATTTTGCATGAGATTTGAAAAGTGGAAGTGAAGCAGCGGTCACATTTTTAAACTCTCTGAATGATAATGCAGAGCACCAGGAACTACAGCATCTCACTGTTGTGGTAGCTCATCCCGACACACAGCTCCTCCAGCTCTGATCAGATCTCCAACTTTGGCTTCTCTGGGTCAGAGACACATGTGTGCAGCTGTGGAGAAGGGGCTAGCTATTCCTGCAGGTCACCACAAGGTCAAGGTTAGCGTTCTTGAAAGACAGATGCAGTTTCAGTAATCAGTCCTTGTGGTTTCCAGTTTTTCCCTGCAGGCTTCAGTTTGTCCTTGCTCTTGTCCACATTCAGCTTTCCTTTCCTTCACGACTTCTGGTCTTCATGATTCTACAGCAATATCAGGCTCAACCCTGCAAGCAGAGGCAGTAGGCTGCCCAGACTCTCCCGTTGGCTCTCACATTTCCATGAGGACTAAATCCTATAATAAATTCCTTATTCTATACTCTCATAGCAATGCTAGTTATCTGAGTGAATCCCAACTTAGATTTTAGCAAAAATATCAATTCTTAAAGAGGTTTTAAAGAGGTTACTCCTGATTCCTCACCTAAAATAGATCCTCTCTATTACATTTATTTCATAGTATCTATCACAGCTATGGTTATTTATTTTATTGTTGACTCTCTCTTTGCCCCACTAGAAAGCAAGATCTATGAGGCCAGTAATTTGTTTGTCTTGTTGAACAGTGTATCTCTAGGATGTATCACATTGCCTGGTATACCGAGACAATTAATAAATATTTGTTTAATTAATGTGGCATCTTTTGAGTGTAGGGATAATGGTAAGAAATTAAATAGGGATCTGAGCTAGAGACAAATTAAAAATGTTTGCAAAAACATTGTAATTCAATGAAGATATAAATAAAATGGTTGCCAAGGATCAGTGAAGACCCTGCCAACGTCAAATAGCATATCTGTCTATCTACGTATCTACTGATCTATTTATTCATCATCTACCTACTTATTTATCTATCGGCTTTCATTTATAATAATGAGAAAAGATATCATTAATAAGACATTTGAATTTTTAAGATATTAGCTAATACAGTTTAGGAACTCAATTAGTGGCCTTCATTCTATTTGATACATTTTATTTTGGCAGTAAATATGAACAGATTGTACTCCCCCCCCCTTCTACAATTTTCACTTTACTTGAGGTAAATAAGTATATTGAGGACAGCTGCATCACAGGATCTGCATTAAATGTCTATAGTGATAATCACATGCTGTGACCAGCTCACATTCATTCACAACCTGTCACTTCTGCTTTGGTCTAAATCACAATATTAAGCACAATGTCAGATACTCTGGACTTGATAGTGAGGCCTCTTTTTTCTGAGATTAAGTAGAACCTCTCAACAAAGCCTTTCTCTTTTCCTGCTGCAGTCAAAATGGTGGCAGCTTCTACTTGAGCACTCAAGACTGGAAGTCCACCATTGGTTAGGAACCTCACCCTGTGCGACACCTTCATTGGCTTCAGGAATTCTAAGGCCATTGTATAACCCAGCTTGGTCCTTTACTGGGAAAGCAGCATGTCCTGGGAGATAAGTGGGCTGGATAGAGTGTGATCTGCCTAGTTGAACATGCTAATCTAGAGTTTGTCTTGCTGTATCACGTGTTACAAAGGTTTGCCTCAAGTGCCAGTCTTCTCAGATTTAGAAGGAGAGAAAGGAATTCTAGATAATGTAACTTGTCAGCCTAAATCAAGATTTCTTAACCTACCACTATTGACGATTTGGGGCATATAATCCCTTTTTGTGTGTTGTGGAAGTGGGGGAAGGAGAGAGGATGTCCTGTGAGTTGCAGATGTTTAGTTCCATCCTTGGCCTGTATCCACTAGCTGCTGGTAGCACCTCTGACCATAATTATGCCAAACAATTATGTCACCAGGCATTGCCAAGAGCTCCCCTTAACTAGGATTGCAGAACCCATATTTCTTCACCTTCTATGACTTCATCTGTCAGAGATCCATTTCCTAGCAGGGGAATCAGATGTGTAGCACTTCTGACTTACTAAATTTTCCTGCCTTATCAACTCAGTTCTTCTCCTGTTTTATTTGCCTCTTCTTCTCAGTCATTGTTAGATGAGTTAAAGTGAGATTCTGGTTGATTTCTTGGATTATAAATGAAGTCAGATAATCTTTATTAATTTCTGATTATGTATTGCTTCCTTATGAATTCAGTTTACCTGCTTCTAGGTCTTTAGGCTCCATCTATGAAGGATAGGATATTATAACTCATCTTCCAGTTCAAACATAAAAGCCTAGCATAGATTTCACAGATCCAAGGTTAGAAATTTAGAGTATAAACCCAAGACCTGTCTTCTCTTACATACACATGATCAAGGCCCGTGAGGCAGTTCTGCACAGGATCTTTGCTTATAACTTAGGATGAACCTTTCTGGCTTATACACAGATGACAACAATCCTCCACTCTATGCCTATTCATTTATCTGTGTTCCTATTCACAGTCCCTTTTTGCCAACCTGAAATAATATCCTGATATAGATTTAACAATTCCTCTTAGAAAACGCTTTATATCTTGTGTCCTGCTTATTTCCCAGTCTCCCAGTTATAGTCTAGTGTTTCTAGCATGCTATCTCTTTGCCTCTTTACAAAGAATTCCAGTTTATTAAGAAAATGGACCTATATTGAGGCTTAATTTTTTAAACAGCAAGTTATTTCGCTAGGGATTTTTGGAAAATTCCTCATTGATGAGACATAAATCTCACTCTCCAATCAGAACATCCAGCCCAAAACTGAAGTCTTCCAAAAATTATTTCAATTGTAGTGTGTTCTGCACAGTCTTTATTAGTCTGAGTCCAATCAAGAGACAGAAACCACACATCAATTTAAACAGAGAGGTTTAATATAAAGTTTGATTAGACTATGGTAGAAGAGTAAATATGAAGACATAACAAGAACTCTGAAACGTATCCTAAAAATCATGGATTTTTGCCGATGATATTTCCCCATTTGTACCCTTCTAAGTCAAGTATTAAGAAGTGATGATGAGGGGGGACTAAGAAGTGTTTGAGGGGGGACAAACTTGGAAGAAGACTTTCCTCCCTATTATGGGGCAAATTGTGTCCACCAATATGTTGAAGTTCTAATCCCCAGTATCTCAGAATGGATGACCTTGTTTGGCATAGAGTTGCTGAGATATAATCAGTTAAGATGAAGTCATACTGAACTGGAGTGGATGCCTAATCTAGCACGACCGGTGTCCTTATAAGAAGACCACCATATGAAGACAGAGATATACAAGAAGAATGCCATGTGACAAGGAAAGCAGAGATTGGAGTGAAGCAGCTGCAAGCCAAGGCACGCCAAACCATCAGAAGTTAGGAAGAGTCAAGGAAGAATTTCCCTACTGGTTTCAGAGGGAGCATTGACCTGCCAACACCTTGATTTCAAACTTCCAGCCTCCAGAATTGTGAGACAATGCATTTCTGTTGTTTTAAGTCATTCAGTTTGTGGTGCTTTGTTAGAGTAACCCTAGGAAACTACTAGACTCCCGAAATCTGAAATCAGACCTCACTGGAGAAGGTGAAGTTGCAGCCCACAGGATGGAGAAGTTGCTCAGGATACAGCCCTCTGTGGCATAGGTGAGCAGAAGCTACTGAGTGGAGAGGAAGTTGGGACACTGATCGGGGCATGAGTCCTGAATCAGACATTGTTTGTGTTGAGAGGGCAAGAGCAGTGTCATCACTGGACCATGCCAGGTCTACGAGATCCCCAAGGGACTGCCCCTCTGGCACATGGCTAAGGCAAAGCACCACTGGATGTCCCTCCACACACACACACACACACACACACACAAACACACACACACCACACACACACACACACACACACACACACACACACACACACACACACACACGATGGACCATGCAACAGAAGCAAAGAAAAAGCAAAACACAGCACAGCAGAACAAGAGCCACTTCATTCCTCCTGCAGTGTTCCACGACCGCCCTCTGCTGTCAGTACTTAACATCATGCTCACTGTAAAGGAGAAATGCTTGAAATACTTAAGGAGCCCAGTCCATTGAAGCCGAGAAGGTACTGAAGGGTGAATTTGGAGCTGGGAGACAGTAAATTGAAAACTGCTTTACAGAGTTCTTTATTTAGTATTAGTAGCATTCCAAGGATAATCATGGATTTTTGCCAATGATATTTCCCCATTTGTACCCTTCTAAGTCAAGTATTAAGAAGTGATGATGATATACATTGCTAGCTCATACCAAGGTGATGGATTTGTTCTGTTTATTCAGTTATATGTATATGTGTGTGGGTGTACAACTGGTTATTGATCTTTAGGTCTAAAATCCATCTTACATCTTCCAAAATACAATAAGTAGGAGACAGGACCCTCATGAGCTAGGCTCAGAATGATAACGTGGTCAAAAGAAAATAAACCCTTCAACCTAAAGTAATAAACTTCTTAAACCACCTTCAATCCAAAAGAAAGGTTGAAGGCCCAACATCAAAAAATGGGCAGTAAAGTCAGTGGAATAATTCATGGTTACATTTTGATGTGCTGCTTTAATCCGTATATGTAAAAAAATTGTGACTTCCTTCAAAATGAGTACGGAAACCAGTTCTTACAATTTTTTGTACCTCTCATATCACTTTGTCCTGATGAATTTTGGTTACATAAGCACTCAAATAACTGTTTTCACTTACAGAACATAAAGGACTTAACACTTTTATATTCATAAATTATACATTGTTGTGGTCTGAATCTTATAGATAATTTGCCTTTGGTAAAATGTTTAAATTATCCCAACTATTCTCACAGATATAAGTCACTCTTTGGAACAGTGATTATAAATTTTATTTATATGCAGATGTAGTGACCAAAAATTATTTCTAATAGTGACCACCATGACAAATATTTAATAATAAAATGATATGTTTCCTAGGGCTGCCATAACAAATCACCACAGCTGGGTAACTTAACAGAAATTTATTCTTTCACAGTTCTGGACTCTGGAAATCTGAAATCAAGAAGCCATGCTCCCTCTGAGACTCTGGGTAGAATCTTCCCTTGCCTCTTTTTAGCTTCTGGTGGTGGCTTTCAACCTTTGGCATTCCTTGAGTTGTAGCTCTTATAACTCCAGTTTCTGCCTCCATCTTTATATGTCATTCTTCCCTCTGTGTCTCTGTTCCCAAATTTCCCCCATCATATAAGGACACTGGTCATTGGATTAGAACTCATCCTAATCTAATATGACCACATCTTAACTTGATTACATTGACAAAGACCCTATTTCTAAATAAGGCCACATTCAAGGTACAGGGTATTAGAACTTGAACATATCTTTCTGGGTACACAATTCAACCCACAACATAAAGCAACTGAAAATTAATATTTGTTAGTTGGTTCTTTGCTTCATACTGTCTTCTTTTTGCTTAAAATGATCAAAATTTAACATGCAACATTTTAAAAAATTTGTCTATAAAATTAATTGCCAAAATTGTGGATTGGGCACAAAATCAGAAATAAAATTGAAATTCATTATATTATAACATTATTCATCAAGGAGATTTTAAATTTGGTTCCTTTGTAACACTTTTTGTAGTGGCTGAAAATGATTTGTATTAGGTGTATGAAAGGATGATTGATAGAGGATGAGCCAAGAAAACATGGGTCCATGTCCTACAATATGAAACATTAAACCACAGCCTTGTGAATAGAAGAGAATGAAACTGCTTCTCCGGGTACACTTAGGAAAACACAATCCCAATGTTATTAAAATAAGTGACCATGGGGCTCTGGTTTTATGAAGCAGAGAAGGATTCTGTAATCATTATTTAGCTCAGAATCTCACTTTATGTTGTGTATCTCTAACTCTTGTTTCATGAAGCTACACTGACCCAGGAAGAGTGGAAGATGGGATTGAGGAAGGAATATTGAGAAGGCCCTTGACTTAGCAACACTTACTAAATACAGATATTGTGGCACTCCATATTTCTTATCTTTTGAAACCAGTTTGAATGTCTCTTACACATTTCCATGTCAGTGCAAATGCTTCATTGTTGCTTCCACAATTATTCCTCTTTTAGCCAGTGAAATTTTCCTGTAGATATATTTAACAATCCTTATGCTTTCCAGTCAGTCTCCTTTAATTTTGGGTCAAGAATCATAATCCTTGTGGCCTGTTGTTCCAAGAGATTGCTTCATTTTAATCCAGAAGTCTTAGAGATTCTTGGGGAAATGATGCTTTGGGTGATTGGACCTGATATCTATGAATTTAAAAGCCACTTTAGCTAAGAAGAATAAGAAAACTAAATTGTGAAATTGCAAAACTGATAATGTTTATAGCGTAAGGAATTCTCTATTTTGTCAAAAACTCTAGGATAGCCATTCATAAAAATTTAATAGCAGAGCCAGTTTTCAAAAATACTGATTTCCGGTTCTGTGCATTTTCTTTCATTCAGAGTATATCTAGATAAAAATTGAAAGTGCTTTTGGCTGCAGTGAACGTTAACAGTTGCCTCTGTCTGTACTTTCCCATATTATCAGGCTTTGAGGACTTTTTTAAGCTGCTAATAAGACATGACCCTGAACAGGGACCCTGTTTCTGGTTTTGTGTTCTCAGAAAGACATATCAGTTTAGGCAGAAACCCCGCTCTTTTCCCATTTGTGGGTTCTTTCCTTTCAGGAGAACTAGACAGCTTAATATTGGTCCACTCCTTTTCAAAACCCCCTTTTGTATTATATAATTCTGGAGTCATTAAATCTCTATATAAAGTTAATGAAGCATTGCAACTTGAGAATGTAACGAGATCCTAAAACAGATCTTAGCTAAAATTTCTCATCAGTTCCATGCATCATTTTCTGTTACTTCTCTAAGGAGAAGTAACTTCTGAATTAAAGTTTAATTTATTGATCTCCTAATTAAATATCATAATCAGAATATAGAAATGTAAAATTTAATTGTCCTTAGTATTCAATTAAAATTGTTTCCATATAAAAATTATAAACTATTTAAGAGTGTTATTAAAATTTAAGTAAATGAAGAATTCTATGACTTCACATACATTTTATTTAAAATTGAATTACCACTTATCTATATTTTTAATTAAAAATTATTAAAATAAAACTTAATTTTCTTTCTGGGTTATATTGTTTTATTATTTTATTTGATAAATACTTTGCTATAGATTCAGTTTTAGACAGGTAAAATACTAAGCTATATAGCATTGCTCATGTTACTATGTGTACAGGTCATTAATATGCATGATTTCCCTTTTAAGCAGAATTGACAAGACCTTTGATATGAAGAAAATTGCATTTTTGTATACTTGAAACACTGACTAAAACGGAAAGAGAGAAGGAGATACAAAGTAAAGAAAGTAGGAGCTAAAATGTTACATGGATTATATTAATTCATAAACAATCAGTGAACAAGTGTTGGTGCTTAGAATTTAGATATTCACTTAGATATTCAAAGGATAAAGGGATAAAGGTATGAGGACAGATATGTTGCCTGACATCAGGGATTTTTCAGTCTACATATGGAGACAAAACTGATATACATTAAAATAAATGAACCATATAAATGAGTATAAAGTAAGAGATGATGAATTGGGTAGTTCATATTATATGTGACTTTGTTTTGTTTTGTTTTGCGGTACACGGGCCTCTCACTGTTGTGGCCTCTCCCATTGCCGAGCACAGGCTCCGGACGCACAGGCCCAGCCGCTCCGCAGCATGTGGGATCTTCCCAGACCGGGGCACGAACCCGCATCCCCTGCATCGGCAGGCGGACTCTCAACCACTGTGCCACCAGGGAAGCCCTATATGTTCCTTTGAATTCAAAGGAGTCAGTAATGATGGACTTCATCCCTGAGAGTCAGTTGTAATATTGTAAAAAATGGAAGAATTATTGGCATAAGAACTAGAAATTATAAGTTATAATGCTACCTCTGCCACTTTTTACCTATGTTGCTTGAGAAAAATTGCATACTCTTTCCAATTTCTAGTTTTCTTATCTGTAAGTTAGAGGACTCCTTTTTTACAGCAGCAAAAATGACTATATGGTCTAAAGAATAATCTATCTACAAGCAGATCATTGATAAACTACCATAAATTATATTTAAAGAGTCTTGAGCTTCCAGGGAAATCCCCAAGGGTCAGAAAAAGAAGGATGAGAAGGAGCAGTAGAAGATGAAGACGAGAATTTGAATAGTACCCCCAAGTCAAGTGTAGCTAAGGCCTATATGGAAGCAAACATCAATAAGGGAGTTGAGATAGCTGAGATCAGATAGGAAAGGTAAGCCTGCATTGTCACAAGGTGGAGAAGCCAACCTGATATTCTGCATTAGTCTAGAGCAATTAAAGTGAGGAGTTTTAATTCGGTGGCAGTCTTGACCCAAGTACCAGTAGATCCAAATCCTCTTTACAAGAGGATTTAAGTCCTAAGGATTCTCATATATTAACCTAAACCAAATATGTGGCCACAATAAAAAAAAAAGCTAACATTTAAGTATGTTAAACACCATGAGTGAGAATTAATATAAAAAATATACTTAACGCATAAATACTTAAGATTTGCTAATTATCAGATTCAGAAGATAAAATAAATATGCATAAGTAAAATGCAAAATTTAAAAAATCAGGAATGACAAAAAATTGCCAAAAACTTGTTGGCAAAGAACAAAATATAATGCTTAGAAATAAAATTAGAACAAAGTATAACTTTTAGAAATCAAAGTACAACTTTTAAAAATTAAAAACATAATCATCGGCAAGACAAATTCAAGATATGAGTTATATATATATATATATATATATATATATATATATATATATATATATATAGCAGTTTAGACACAGATGAAAAGAGAATTCATGAAAGTGAAAATAGAGCTGGAAAAATGACTCATGATTTGCTTCTTAAGAAAAAGGAGATGGAAATTATGAAAGAGTTTAATAGACGTGGAACACAGAGTGACAAGTTTCATCAGTAGAAAAAGTATGAGAGAGATAATACATGAAAGACAATGTTAGAATTTATTTTTAAGTAAACCAAACCTATGAGTTCACCGGCACACAGTTTACAAGTTATATAAAGTAGAACAAACAAAAATAAATTGGCACCTACAATATTGTAGAGAAACTGCAAAAGAAGCAAACAAAAAGAAAAAAGAGGAAGAAAGGAGAGAGAGAGAGAGCTCATGAAAAGACGGAAGAGGAAGAGGAAATGGGAGGAAGGAAGGGAAAAAGAATGGAGGGAGGGAGGGAAGGTACGAAGGGAGGGAGGGAGGAAGGGAAAGAAAGGAGAGAAGAAGGAAGAAAGGAAGGAAGGAAAGAAGGAAGAAAAATGAATGATTAAATTTAATGAGAGAAAGATAAAACTAAAATATCCTTATAATAGGCAAACAGGGACAAGGTTCAGCAAACTTTTTCTGAAAAGGGCCAGAGAGTAAATGTTTTAGGCGTTGTGTGCCATGTAGGATTACTGTCTCATATTATTCTTTTTTCATCCTTTAAAAATATAAGAAACATTCTTAGCTTGAGAGCCATATAAGAACAGGAGACAGGCCATTAGGTGTAGTTTCCCAATCTCTGTTAAAAGGACCTAGAAACAAAAGAAAGATCACCTAAATGACAACAAATTTCTCAATAGCTATAATGGAGTCAGAAAACATTGGACAAATATCTTTAAATTGCTAAGAAAAGTTTACAGTCCACTTAGAAGTATGTCCTCAGCAATATTGTCTTTTTGGAATAAGAACAAACTTTTAAAAATAGATAAACAAGGGCTTCCCTGGTGGTGCAGTGGTTGTGAGTCCGCCTGCCGATGCAGGGGACATGGGTTCGCGCCCTGGTCCAGGAGGATCCCGCATGCCACGGAGCGGCTGGGCCCGTGAGCCATGGCTGCTGAGCCTGTGCATCCGGAGCCTGTGCTCCGCAGTGGGAGAGACCACAGCAGTGAGAGGCCCGCGTACCGCAAAAAAATAAAAAAATAGATAAGCAAAAGCAGAAAATTCACCATCAACAGATCCTCAGAAACATTCTATAAAATAAATATTCAAATGACAGTCACTCTAGCAGAAAAACTCAAAAACAGAAATTAATATACCTACACAAAAAATGATATATTTTCCAAATATAATAATAATGATAGTGTCTAAATTATGCAACTACAAAAAATTTAAAATAAAACAGAAGTCAATACTGGTCAACAAATAGCATATAACTAAAGAGGGTGGTGGTCAGAGTTCAAGTACCTAGTTTCTTGTATTTTTTTTTTCAACAGGATGGCTAAAATATTGATTAACCTTTTGATTAACCTAGGCTTGAGGTCTAAAAATATTAAATTCCATAGTAAGTTTTCATACCTACTAAAAGAATAAAAACAAAGTTTATAGATCTCAAATTAGTTGTGGAAAAATATGAAACAGAATAAAAGTATAAATTAAAATTTTCAGTCAATAAAAAAAGAAAAAAGAAATATAGATGAAAAGGAAAAATGAGAACAAAATAAAAATTAAGAAGTAAGATGTTAGTAATCCAAAAAAATTACAATGAGCCTAATATTATTTTCCTTATTATAATGGTATTTTAAAGATATGTTAAGGATAAATCTAGTGAAAGGAGAGATCTCCTGGTCAAATATAATATTATTATTTACAAACATTAGGCAAAATCATAATAAATGCATTTCTGCCACTAGATGACTGGTGAGCTGTGTCTCTGCTACAGTCCCAACTTGCCGCTTGCCTAGTCCTGCTGTTAGTTCCATTGATGGTGACGCTGACTCTCTACCCACCTCCAGAGAACAAGCTTCCCTACTTTTCTCCTTTAACTGGAAATGGAAACTCTCCTAGAAACTGAACTGCTTAATGCCCAGCTGCAGATCCCAGCCTCCGGGCACATCGTAAAAGAGGAAAAGTTTTCCCCCTCCTTCCTGTCTTCCTATCAGAGATGGGTTGAGCCCCATCTCCATATTCCTATAACAAATTTATTTTATCCCCTAATTGAATGTATGCCCTCCTTCCAGCATTTGTTTATCAGATTTAATTGAAACCCAATGGCTTTTAGGAAAAAAGCCTATGTGATTACCAAAACAAACAGTGGATAGATGCTCTTTGAGGCAGATAATAATAATGAAATAACAGTAATAAAAGAAGCACTTGGGTTTTTTTTTACATCTTTATTGGAGTATAATTGCTTTACAATGGTGTGTTAGTTTCTGCTTTATAACAAAGTGAATCAGTTATACATATACATATGTTCCCATATCTCTTCCCTCTTGCGTCTCCTTCCCTCCCACCCCACCATCCCACCCTTCTATGTGGTCACAAACACCGAGCTGATCTCCCTGTGCTATGCGGCTGCTTCCCACTAGCTATCTATTTTACGTTTGGTAGTGTATATATGTCCATGCCACTCTCTCGCTTTGTCACAGCTTACCCTTCCCCCTCCCCATATCCTCAAGTCCATTCTCTAGTAGGTCTGTGTCTTTATTCCTGTCTTACCCCTAGGTTCTTCATGACATTTTTTTTCTTAAATTCCACGTATATGTGTTAGCACACGGTATTTGTCTTTCTCTTTCTGACTTACTTCACTCTGTATGACAGACTCTAGGTCCATCCACCTCATTACAAATAGCTCAATTTCATTTCCTTTTATGGCTGAGTAATATTCCATTGTATATATGTGCCGCATCTTCTTTATCCATTCATCTGATGATAGACACTTAGGTTGTTTCCATCTCCAGGCTATTGTATATAGAGCTGCAATGAACATTTTGGTACATAACTCTTTTTTGAATTATGGTTTTCTCAGGGTATATGCCCAGTAGTGGGATTGCTGGGTCCTATGGTAGTTCTACTTGTAGTTTTTTAAGGAACCTCCATACTGTTCTCCATAGTGGCTGTACCAATTCACATTCCCACCAGCAGAGAAGCACTTGTTTTTATAGCGAACTGCTTTAAAATTTCCTAATCACTTACATATATGTCCTCATTTGATGAGACTTTTTTCTTGATTATTTTATAAAAACATTTTCCATATCATCTTCTTGTTTTCAAAACAAAATTACTTGCCTCCCTGGAGAAAAGACAGCCTCTTCAATAAGTGGTGCTGGGAAAACTGGACAGCTACATGTAAAAGAATGAAATTAGAACACTACCTAACACCATACGCAAAAATAAATTCCAGATGGATTAAAGACTTAAACGTAAGACCCGACACTATACAACTCTTAGAGGAAAACATAGGAAAAACACTCTTTGACCTTAAACCACAGCAGGATCTTTTTTGACCCACCTCCTAGAGTAACGGAAATAAAAACAAAAATAAACAAATGGGAGTTAATTAAACTTAAAAGCTTTTGCACAGCACAGGAAACCATAAACAATACAAAAAGACAACCCTCAGAATGGGAGAAAATATTTGCAAATGAAACAACAAACAAAGGTTTAATCTCCAAAATATACAAACAGCTCATAGAGCTCAATATCAAAAAAACAAATAATCCAGTTATGGGCGGAAAGTGTAAATAGTCATTTCACCAAGGAAGACATACAGATGGCCAAGAGGCACATGAAAAGTTGCTCAACATCACTAATTATTAGAGACATGCAAATCAAAACTACAATGAGGTATCACCTCACACCAGTCAGAATGACCATCATCAAAAAATCTAGAAACAATAAATGCTGGAAAGGGTGTGGTGAAAGGGGAACCTTCCTGCACTGTTGGTGGGAATGTAAATTGATACAACCACTATGGAAAACAGTATGGAGGTTCCTTAAAAAACTAAAAATAGAACTTCCATATGACCCAGCAATCCCACTACTGGGCATATACCCTGAGAAAACCATAATTCAAAAAGAGCCATGTACCACAATGTTCATTTCAGCACTATTTACAATAGCCAGGACATGGAATCTACCTAAATGTCCATCAACAGATGAATGGATAAAGAAGTTGTGGCAATATATACAATGGAATATTACTCAGCCATAAGAAAAAATGAAATTGAGTTATTTGTAATGAGGTGGATGGACCTAGAGTCTGTCATACAGAGTGAAGTAAGTCAGAAAGAGAAAAACAAATACCATATGCTAACGTATATGTATGGAATCTAAAAAAAAATGGTACTGATGAACCTAGTTGCAGGGCAGGAATAAAGAGTTAGACTTAGAGAATGGCCTTGAGGACATGGGGCGGGAGGGAGAAGCTGGGGCAAAGTGAGAGTAGCATTGACGTATATACACTACCAAATGTAAAATAGATAGCTAGTGGGAAGCAGCCGCATAGCACAGGGAGATCAGCTCGGTGCTTTGTGATGACTTAGAGGGGTGGGATAAGGAGGATGGGAGGGAGGCTCAAGAGGGAGGGGTTATGGGGACATGTGTATGCATATGGCTGATTCTCTTTGTTGTGCAACAGAAACTAACACGGTGTTGTGAAGCAATTAGACTCCAATAAAGATTTATTAAAAAAATTACTATGACTAATAGGGGGTAAATATATAAGATAAAGAAAAATGCTCCAGCAGTTTTTTTCATTGCCACAAGTACACCCAGAGAATTAGAGAATTGGGAAGGCTCATTACAGTGGTCATCTGACTTCCTAAAACTTCTTTTTTTTCTTTTCCATTATGGTTTATCACAGGATATTCAATATAATTCCCTGTACTATACAATAGGACCTTGTCATTCATCCATCCTATATATAATCATTGGCATCTGCAAATCCCAAACTCCCATCCCTCCTCCTCCTCCCCCTCCCCCTACCTTGGCAACCACAGGTCTCTTCTCTATGTCTGATAGTCTGTTTCTGTTTTGTAGATAAGTTCATTTGTGTCACATTTTAGATTTCATATATGAGTGATATCATATGGTATTTTTCTTTTCTTTTTCTGACTTACTTTGCTTAATATGATAATCTCTAGGTCCATCCATGTAGCTGCAAATGGCATTATTTCATTCCTTTTTATGGCTGACTAATATTCCATTGTATATATGTACCACATCTTTATCCATTCATCTATCAATGGACATTTAGGTTGTGTCCATGCCTTGGCTATTGTGACCAGTGCTACTATGGACATTGGGGTGCATGTATCTTTTCTAATTAGAATTTTGTCTGGATATATGTCCAGGAGTGGGATTGCTGGATCATATGGTAGTTCTATTTTTCATTTTTTAAGGAACCTCCATACTGTTCTCCATAGTGGCTGTGCCAATTTACATTCCTACCAACAGTGTAGGAGGGCCTATAACCCCTCTTTATTTTATTTTATTTTTTTTTGCGGTATGCGGGCCTCTCACTGTTGTGGCCTCTCCCATTGCGGAGCACAGGCTCCGGACGCGCAGGCTCAGCGACCATGGCTCATGGGCCCAGCCGCTCCGCGGCATGTGGGATCTTCCCGGACCGGGGCACGATCCCATGTCGCCTGCATCAGCAGGCGGACTCTCAACCACTGTGCCACCAGGGAAGCCCTAAAACCCCTCTTTTAAAAAAAGAAGATGAAAAATCCTAGAAATAGGGAATGTAAATCACAGAAGGGCAAAAGGAATTCCCAGGACCAGAGCAGAGGGAGGTCCCAGGATAACACAGCCATAGGCCTGGGAGCCAAAAAAAAAATTAAAAAAATTGAATGAACAGATAACATGAGATCCAACCTCTTACAAATGTTTAAGTGTACAGTATAGATGGTTCACTGTAATAATTGTGTGTACAGCAGACCTCCAAAACTTAGTCATCTTATGTAACTAAACTTTATACCCATTGAACAGCAACTCCCCATTCTCAAAACTCTTAAAGGATTCAGATTCACTGAGGATGCTTTAACGTTTTATAGAGGGAGGAAAGCAGTCTCAAGGAAAGAATTGTGAAGAAAAGATAAGAGATAACAGCTATCTGATTGTTGCAGTATTGATACAATGCTGAGAAAAAAATATATGTTGGGCATTCCAATAGGTCTCAGACTGAGCTTAGAGAGGTCAATTTGCCTTCTGGTCTTTCTGTTTTCACTGGGATTTTTTGTACAATTCCTTCACTCTAGAACTCACTGCTGCTTTCAACTCTTGGAGTTATTTATTTAGCTAGAATTGCATAATCTCCTTGGTTTCTATAGTGTAAGTTTTCTGTCACCATCCAACTTGATGTTTTTACTGCCCAGTCTGTCCAGGCTCTTTAATGTGCCTGTGCTCATACATTTATTTTTTGCTTTTCATACATAATCGTATGTTTTTATTTTACATAGGTGAAAGAAGGATGGACAACCCTTTTCCTAAAGTCTGTTAAATAAAATGTTTACTAGCTTAAAGAGTGAACTCAAAAAGATGAAAATCATATTTGAACCTATATTCCCTAGTTGGTATCTTGCCTTTGAACAGGAATTCTGAATCTCATATTCTTTTATTAAGTTCTCTGGCCCATCACGTCTCTTTTCTCTGTTTCTCATTGCAATAAAAGCAAGCCATTTTAAAAACAAACCCTGCTGTGTATGCATAATAAAAACCCTTTAGAAAAATCCCTTTTTAACAGATCATTAAATATTATTGTTTGTGAGGGAGTAAAAATCCAAGATTCCAGAACAAACACATTTTTATTCTTTTGTTTTAATTTTTCTATTAGGATACTTAAACAGAAAGTGCATGCTATTTCTAAAATAACCACCCCCCCTAAATAAAATCCACATGCAAGGAAACTGAATACCTCTTAATAAACAGACAAATAAACAAACAAACAAATGAATAAAATCCTTCCCATATGGCCTAGAGATTTAGCTGGTGGATTAGAGGTGGACCTTCACCTAATTTGAAATTTTATATCTTGACATAAGTTATCAAGTCAGAGCTGGCAAGCGCAGTAAAAATAAACATATCCTCCCTAGTTTTATTTCTAATTTCTAATATGACGATGTAGGCTTTGCTTTCCTCAGTAGTTGCAGTATCTGTAAGTGGGGGAGACTCCAGTTGAATTTTATGAGGATAAATGAGTGAAAGGGCAGGACAATATATCAGTTAGAGTTGAGAGACACAAGGCTACAATAACTGCAGCCCAATTATTCCAATCCTAGACAAGATTTTTGTCTTTTCGGATGAAAAATTTGCATACATTGTATTTTTGGAGCATACCAAACTTCCTATTTAGGGTTACTTTACAGTTTTCAATATACTTTGTAATTCTATCTTGAGACCTGATATGATGATCCTACTTAAGGAATGCATCATTTTATGGAAGTAGGAATAAGAGGTGGAAGTACAGATTCAAAGGCTACTCATTAAGATGTATTCTGGTGGTGGTGCAGTTCTCTGAAGATCCCTGTGGCTCTGCTCCCAGGTAATTACTTCCCCTGCTAGCAGCTGGCAGGAAACACAGGGCAAATATGAGAGATGACACTGATCGGTATTGACTCAGTAAAACTGTTGTAAAAATAATTAGCAACAGTGCCTTTGGTTAAACACTGAATGCAATTACTGTATTACAGTTATGGCAATGATTAGGAACTGTTTTCACAGAGAATGTAAGTGAATAGTACAGGGATAATTGCTGGGGTAATTGAGAAATTTTCTTTCTAAGAAAGCTGAGTGGAACCTCTTCTTAAAGGCTGTGTTCACCTTTTTTACTCAAAGAGTAAAACTCTGTAATGGACACAGGATTTCTTAGCCTATCACCATTTCCTGGGGCTTCTTTCAATACTGGTTTCTTGAATTCTACCTGAACTTCTTATGTCACCAAATAGGTCAAGTGTGATCATCTCAGCCTGGTCTATGTACCATTTATTGATCTTTGCTATCGTTTCCTTCATTTCTTTTTCATTTATTTCTGTTCTGATCTTTACGATTTCTTTCCTTCTGCTAAATTGGGGGTTTTTTGTTCTTCTTTCTCTAATTGATTTAGGTTTAAAGTTAGGTTGTTTATTTGAGATTTCCATTATAAAGTTTTTTTTCTAATTATATGCATGTTTTTGCTGTTGTAAACAAAAATGATAGAAATTGATAGAATTAAACCAATAAAGACAAACATTAACCATTCTCATTTGCTCTTTGATCTACAAAATCAGAATCTTCTGTGACCTTTAGCCTTTGCAGTGTTGCTTGCAAAGTATTTCACTGTTTATTAAAGGCACATGGAGCACCCAGTCATTCAAGCAGAGGAGCTGGGAGTCTTTAATCATTGATTTCACTTTTTTTTTGTACTTCTGTAATGCTGACATACAGTCATAGTTGTACTAAAATCAATTATAATGTAAATCATAATTTCTAACTAAGTAGTGATCTTTATATATAGTTCTCATTATTGAGTAATTGTAGCTCTAGTTTAGCTCCTTGTTATGGAAATTTTTACCCTAAAAGGAATGCATATATTTGAATTTTTCATTCAAATTGTACATAGTTTGTTTAAGTAAGTTTTATAAAGTGAACAAAGAATGACCACCCCAGATCACTTTCACTGAACTACATAAAGTCAAAGCAGACTACTCATTTCTGTGAATCCTGTGTTCTCAGCACTTCATGAAGAGTTATTCAATATGCATCACACTGGGGGCATACTCTTTTAGTTATGCTGCCTATATTTAAAAAGTGCTATCTTCAAGCTTTTAATGAATAATCATTAATATATCTTGTAATTAAACATGGTTTTCCTAATGTATTCCCAGTGCAAATTCTCCCTTTACATAACCATATTGATTGATCTACACAGAAGGCGCTACCAGTACATCTTTTTATCTTGTAATAGTTTCACAGGTACCACCTCACAATCTTTTCATCTGTAAGGCTTTAATGTCAGAAAGGAAGATTGATGTTACTGCTGTTATTGAAATATTAGGTTTAGACTAAAGTGCACTATGAAGTGACATGAAAAGTTCAAGGCATCTCAACCCTGACAGAATCTACTCATTATTTAATTAGGCTCCAAAAGCTCTTAGCAAACACATCTGGCCTTTGTCAGAACCTTTCCTGATCAAGAGACACACATCATTGAAAGGTTCAGTCTTAAAGATGCCGTATTATACAAATCTAATTCTGATATTTTGGAATATATTATAGAATTTGGCAAGTCATGAGTCCTGAGATAATTCCCTCATCCTCTCTGTTTCTTTTCTGCTATAATTCTACATCTTCTTATCTCCTTCTTAATTATTTTCACTCTGTAAAGTTTAAAGTGGAATTCACATTTAAATATATAATTTTCATTTAAACCGTACTTGTTTCTTGATCTGTGCCTACCCAGTTAATGTAAAAGAGCCTTTTTTATAGGTCTAAATTTACAAAAATATGTGTTTCAGAAGATATAACAACATAAGCATTTGTTTCAAAATGGGAAAATCTTACATTTGTTACACATTTCCTGGTTAAAGTGTTTTGGTCCCAGTAATAATCTCAAGGAACTGAGTTAGAAAGCACAATCTGCATTTTTACACATTTAGACTTTTTAATTTGTTTTTTTTTAAATAGACATGTTATAACATAATTGAATATTACAAATGATCTACAGAAATTATCATAGTCAAGTAGAGTTAGACACTTTTATCCCAAAATTTTCACAGATGTGCATCTGAGTTTAATCTTTTCAGGGCTTGAAATTCATGACTAGTTGTAGATCTAGTTTAGGATTTCATGGCGTTAACAATGTTTTCAGGGTTTTTGAGGCAATGCATCTCAGAGCCTAACTCAGCATAAGCTCTGAAGTCAGACATCTGCCTCTGACTCCTGTTTCTGCCACTTCCAAATGTGACCCATCAGGTAATATAACCTCTCTATGCCTCGCTTTCCTCATGTGTAAAATAGTCATAATAGGTGCTTCCTTCATAAAGTTATTGTGAGTTGTAGGTACAATGCTAGCATATTGCACTTAGCATGGTGCCTGGTCCATAGTAAGCATTCAATAAATGTTCAGTATCAGTACAACCTTTGACTCACTTGGTAAAATATGAACTAAGTATAAAACTGCCCTGCTTGTATTATTATGTTTGCTTCAGCTCATCTCCTTTACTAGTGACACACAGAAAAACATGACACACGGTGATGTGTTGCTATGGGATGGTGCGATACAGTTACTTTACTCCAAACCGTCATGATTTTTTAATTTAAGCACATTTACATAATAAAGCAATATCAACTTTGTGTGTGTGTATATCTTTGTGTTTACTTTGCACCCCAGTCTCCTTCTTGAAACAGACCTTTTCCCCCAGGACTAAGGAATGGATGAGGATAGGTCTGGAACAATAGCAGTGCCTTCCCCACCCTGGTCACAGGTTTTAACACAGGGATGGGGGGCCCATGGTCCCGTTAGTAGAATAAAAGTAAGTCCTTGACAGGCTTTCAGTTGTATATATTACTTTTGAAATGATTTGTTCATAAATACACACTGATTATATATTTATTTCTACCTAACTCATTCTAAATTTCCCCAACTTTTCTGACCAGTAACATAAAATATTTGTTTATGCATTAAGCATTAAGCATCAGAGTTTTCCAATGACGAATACAACCATGTCACTCAACTTGCTTCAAGAAGAGAGATTTCAGTTATATTTCAAGGCTGTTTGCATCTAATAAAATATCTAAACAGGTTTATAAAAAGGATTTTTCTGGTGAGATTAATATTTTATTCTGTCTAAAATACTTGTCCAACAGGTGGAACTGGCTAGAGGGATCACTGAGTCAGACACCCCCAACACTGTTAAGGCTTCCTTTCCTCTCTCATTCTCTTCTACTCTAGTTGGGGGCTGGGCACTTAGTCATCTGAAGTCACATCCAAGAGCGTTTCACCAGACATGTAAAGGTCTTCTCTTTCTTTCCCCCCATCAACAGTTTAAAATATCCCAGGGATTTCCTGCTATTGAACTACCCAGGTTGCTTGCCTCCTACCTGTCATCTTCACCTTAGAATATGGGGCTGGGTGGGTAAGGTATTATGGTTGTCCCAGTCTAGGTTATAAATAAACTCCTTGGGCTCGGAGTCTATTACATAGATGGTTAGGGGTGCCACATATATTTTCAGACACACATACACACACAGGCAATAAAGAATTTACTCCATATGTATAAGTATGATACAAAACAGAGATCAACCTATCATTTGCATAGGTGAAGAATTAAAGACAAAAATACACATGGTGTTTAGGATAATACTAATTATCTCTAATTTGGCTTGAATAGGTTGGTAATAGAAAATGAGTTTTGGAGTTTAAACTGGGACCATGTCATGGGAAGTCTTGTTTGTGTGGTAAGAAATTTGGATTTGTTTTGAAAGCCATTGTCATTTTCAGAGAACAGATACTATAAGAAGAGCTATGTTTCAGTGATATGTATCTAGGTTCTCAGCGTGGATAACAGGAGGTAGATACTAGAGATGAAAAAATCTCTAGAATGTCATTTCAGTGGATTCAGTAAGAGGTTAAAAGGTCATTACAAAAGATTAACAAGGATCATAATTGTGAGGGTGACAACTGGAATGAGGGAAATGATTGAGATGCTATCAAAGAGCACTCAGTAGGGTTAGGTAACTGTTCATATGAGGAAGGGATCAATAGAGGGGTAGGAACAGGAATAATGAAGATGACTAAGATTTCAAACCTATGAGATTCAGAAGATTGTGGTGCTTTTATAAAAAAGAAAAATAGAAAACGTTAGAGGAGGAACTGGTTTATAGGGGAAAGAATAGTGAGGTCATTCGTCATTTTTTGGCATATGGTGTTTGAAGTTTAGATGTCCAGAAAGCGGTAAAATCTGGTGCTAGTATGTCAAAGAATGGTCGGGCGCTAGAGATGTGTATGGAATCAGTTATAGATGAGAGACAGTTTGTGATATATGTATATATATAATGTGTGTATGTAGGGTGGGGAAGGTGAGTGTGTGTGTGTGTGTGTGTGTGTGTGTGTGTGTGTGTGTGTGTAGAAAGAGAAGAGTGTATTGTGGGAACAGATGTGACATCGTTAGGGAACTGTAAAATTCATTATGCAAATAATAGTTGATTTACATAATTGGGGAAAACTTACACTAGACATGATAACTGTTTTCCAAAATCTTAAGGGCTATTATTTGGAAAAGATACAGGATGGCATTTTGGCAGAGATTGCAAGAGATTGTGTTTTAGTCGAGAAACTAAGATCCCATAATTCAGATCCAATATCATCCATTATTAAGGATAATACCATGCTCACTTATATAAATGCCATAACTCAGCATTGACCAAGGGCCAGACATTAGACTAAATAGACTTGTGTTAGTTTCCAATGGCTGTTGTAACAAATTACCATAAATTTGCTGGCTTAAAACAACAGAAATTTATTGTCTCATAGTTCCAGAAGGGTGAAGGGCAAAATCATTTTCACCAGGCTGAAATCAAGGTGACAGCAGTGCCACACTGCCTCCAGAGGTTCCAGGGGAAACTTGCCCCTTCCAGCTTCTGGTGGTTGCTAGCATTCCTTGATTTGCAGCCAAATCACTCCAGTCTCTGACTCCGTGACCACATTGCATCCTCCTCCTGTATGTGTATGAAATCTCCCTCTAACTCCTTCTTGCAAGGATACCTGTAATTAATTTAGAGTCCAACCGGAAAATCCAGAATAATTTCACCAACCCCAAATCCTTCATCACAACTGCTAAGACTTTGTCCTATGAGGTGACATTTACAGGTTCCAAGGATTAGGACGGGATGTCTTTTCTGGGGCCACTTTTCAGCCTACTGTTAGGCTCTTCCTCATACATAGCCTTCCTTAAAGCAGTTTTAGGAGGGAGGTACCATAGTTTTAATCCTTCTTAAGCAAAATTGGAAAATGAATCTCAAAGAAACATTTTGGCACATAGCTAGTAGGTGTCAGAACTTTACTTCAAACACTGTCTTGCTGTTTTCAAAGGCTGAGCAGTTTTTCGTTGTCACACAACATGAAATTAAACCCTGCTGTAAACATTTATGTTTCCTTTTTCCATTCACTGTATAGCTGCTTCTATAACAGGTACGCTTTTATACATCTCAAAGGGAAAAGAGGTGGCACTCACATTAAACAGTATGGCAGCTGTAAGAAGTGTCATCTCGCTGGCCATTGTTGGAAGTACTTGGAAATGTTTATTGGTAGGAAGGCACTCAGATTCTGAAGAGATCTGACAAGCAAATCCCCTTAGCTATGACTTTCTGCCGGCAATCACTGCTGCTCCTGGGACCCAAGAGTATTAGCCTGGTTTTGTTTGTTTGTTTGTTTGTTTCCTTTTGTTTTGTTTTGTTTTTGCCTCCTCACAAACTCTGCTTCCTCTGTTGTCATCAGGTTTTTTCTTTTAGCAGTTTGTAACAGGCAAGGATAATTTACAACCAGCATGGGTTTTTGTTCATTTCAATTTGTTATACACAGCACACCCTAAGTGCACCCCAACCTATAGTTACAGGGCTCCTTTTTATCCTCCCACGGCCATCAGATGTGCTGTGGATACAACCCCTCAATCCTTGCCAAGCACCATGTAGGTATTAAGATCCACAAGTTACAGATATGGAACAAGCATGAGTGGGCTTGTGTTCACAAATTTGAAAGCCGGGTAAATTATCCCTCTTATACAGTATGTGCCTGTGATAAAGGAGATCATTAGAAGATGACTACTTCGGCACATGGGGACAATGTCAGACATCCATCAATAATAAGGTATGGTGAATTCAAATCTGGGAACCTGGGAATGAGCAGATCTTAATTTCAAGATTCAAAAGAAGCCAGGGCATCTTTCTGGAGTTCTTGTTTATTATTTTTAATTTTTAATACAAAATGGGTACATGTGCCACAGAATCTTAGCTCCCGTGAGTGAATATGAAGACCAGTTTTAAATGTAGACTTCTTGCAAGGTGTTGGTAAACATTTTGCATGTGACAGGGATTCTGAATGGACAAGTGAACACTTAATACCTTTTCTCCTAGGCATATTTATGTGCACGCATCAGGTACAATCACATAAGTGATGTAGAATTCTCTGCACAACAAAGAAAAATGTCTTTCATTATTATATGTGGTTCCCCAAAACTTTTCACTTCTCTTTTGTAACCTGAAGGAGATAACATAGGGACTTTCTCGAAAGAATATTTTCACTTACTAGAGAGACTGTGAGGTCCTTCTTATAGATCACTGCTGAAAGTTCATATCTTCACCCTTATTTTTTGTTTGTTTTTGTTATACCCTATGAGCTTAGTTATACTTGGGTTTATCTCTTTTAGTTACAAAACAAAACAAAACTTCTTTGGGGATAAAAAATTCCCTATGTGCTTAGACATTCTTTTGTAGATTATACTAATTTCACTTTATTCAGTTCGATAGTTACTGAATAATTATGAGCTTTGTCATGAGGGTGGAGCTCCAGGAAATACAAAGATAAAATAAAATCTCTGTTCAATAATGACTAACAGAGATTGTATGAGTGTTTGTGTGTGTGTCTTGTGGGGCAGAACTCAGGGATGCAAGTTAAAATTAGTATAAAAATAACTATTATTTGAGACAAGATAAGCTCAATACTTGGTAGACTCAAACAAAGTGCAGTGGGTCATTAGAGAGCAAGTAATCACATCCAAATGTGAGAATGGAAGGTTTGATGCTGAAAGCACCATTTGGAGCAGGCTTTGAAAGTGTTACTGTCCTTTGGAGCAAGGAAGGTATACAATCCAGAAGGAGGGAAATAGCATGGATAAAGCAAGGCGTTTACCAGGAACAATAAGTGTATTTTGGCTGATATATGGGGAACATTACAAGATAGGCTGCAATAATCATTTGGGTCACACTGAGGACAGTTTTCAGTGCCAAAATGTGGCACAGAGTTTTCATTCTATGTGCAAAGGAACTATTTAGAAGGTTTCTGTACATGGAATTAGACTTTAGGAATATTTATTTAGCAATGATGTAGGGAATAGTTTGAAATCAAACTAAAATGGAGTCAGAGAACTGGTTAAGAGACAGTAGGAAATAATGAGAAACCAGTTATAAGTGGTGAAAATGGGAATAGAAATGAAGGGGTAGATTCAAGTGCCAGTGGAAGAGTAGAATTAAAAACACTTGGAAAATAATTGGAAATAAAAGATGAATCCATTGGGTAGTCAAAGGTGACTTGGGTATAATCTATAGAAATAACTAACAGGAAGATACAGATTTATAGAATGGGAGGAAGGCAATAAGATTACTTTTAAAACTTCCTCCAAAATACGTTCCATTAAATGTATATTTTCTCGTATATTTTTTCCTAGTGCTACATTACTTTTTCTTATTCACTTATTAGTATCTTTGATTCAATGATAAAACAAATCAGCCTCTTGAACTGAGTGATACAAGGAAACTTAAGACACAGTCTCTGACCTCATGGAAATTACAGTTGACCCTTGAACAACATAGGTTCCAACTGTGTGGGTCCACTTATATGCAAATTTTTTCAGTAATAAATACTACAGTACTACACGATCCATGGTTGGTTGAATCTGAGAATACAGAACCATAAATACAGAGGAGCCACAGGTATGGAGGGCTGACTGTAACTTATACTCAGATTGTTCACTGCACAGAAGGTGTCCCTAACCTCCATGTTGTTCAAGGGTCAACTGTATAACGCTTTTGAGGAAGATAGGACACTGGATATGTGACTTTGGAACGGACATTTGTGTGTGGATTATGGGAGCATCATTACTACTCAGTGGTCATTTAGATGAATATTTAGTAACATAAAAGGTAGTGAATGCTAAGTACCAAACAAATGATATAGTCAGTAGTAGATACTATAGAAATTCAGTCAGTAGTAGATACTATAGAAATTCAAAGGAGTGAAGATCATTTTCATTTTATTAATTTGGTTAAGCAATTACTCTGATGAAGGCTTCATGATAGGCTACAAAGGCACAGCTTCTGTCTTCAAGGCATTTACAATTTAAGGACAGGGAGATACACTGTAAATAAAAAGATAGAGTAAAAACTTAACAGGTACAAGAAGAATCAGAAGAGTGGGTTAGTGGCCAATCATGTCAGTGTGGAAGAAAGAATACCACAAAATGTTTCTCTTTTCAAATTACCCTTCTTTACTTTTCTTTCCTATTCACTTTCATTCATAGAAGTGGTCAAGTAATGATAGTAGAGATTATAAAAAACATAAAGAAATGAGTTTAATTTTTCTCATATAAAAATTAGTTTTTAAGTGGTGGGGTGGTGGTGGTGGTGGGATGAACTGGGAGATTGGGATTGACATATATACACTAATATGTATAAAATAGATAACTAACAAAAAAACTTTAAAAATAATAAAAAATTTAAAAAATAAATAAAAATTAGTTTTTATTCATTCAAATAGCCTTTTTACTCTAAGATGAATGCATCTCCCATATGATCTTTAAATTTCAATTTAGTTTTCAATACTTCAGCTAAGGGGGGAATCACAGATACAGAGGAGGGCTGACTATAGTTTATATGCAGATTTTAACTGATGAATTAAAAATGATCCCCTTTCCTTAGCTCATTCCAATCACCATTTACTCCTGCTCTCTCCTTCCTGTCCCATTCACACTTCAGATATAGCTGCATTACTGTGCTTGTCACACTAAGCTTGGACTACTTGATTCCAGGGACTCTGTGTGTGTGTGTGTGTGTGTGTGTGTGTGTGTGTGTGTGTGTGTGTGTGTCCTTCCTCTTGAAACTAACACTGTGAGGCCTGGTACATAGTAGCTGCTCAACAAATGTTTATCAAATTGAAATGGACTTTTTCCCTTTTTGACTAAACTGCTTAATACTTAGAGGCATGTGGTGCTAATATTTAAGACAGATTGGTTCATTCTGTTCAAGTACCACATAACCATTCACACACCATTGAGTTTAGTACTATTAAAGGGTAATTTCCCTTCTGGGAATTGTGCCTGTGGAAGACACATTTTACATATTCAGTCTTTTTTATCATCACTAGGCAGGTAAAGAGATTAAAATAAAAGGTTTTTTCAAGTGTGCAGTTATCCACATAGACCTTACTTGGAAATCCCTGTGTATTCTGAGAAAAAAATAAAGAAGTACTAGTACTGAATGTGTCTACACCCAGCACTACCCAGTAGTCACATGCCTTTTTTAAAGATAAAAATATTAATGATTACTTTCTGTATGACACTATTCACCCAAATGACTTAGAAAAGCTATCATTTCCTCCTTTTTCTATCAGTATAATAAAACCCAATGTAATTAATTGAAAACCCCATTTTGCCCAGTTTTACAAGTTTTGGCCCATTGTGATACCTTCAATGTAGTATATTTTGTTTAATGTAATGTTTTTACTATTACTTTTAATTCACACATTTTAATAACTCAAAAGAGAGCATTTGTGTTTTATTTTCTCAAATAAGTTCCTTTTTGGACATGAGAATTCAATACTTAATAGCCTCTCAAATCACTTATAGAGAACTTTACAGCAAAATTGCTTTGACATCTATTATCTCCTTTCTTATTATGGCTATATGACTAGGAATTACTATTCTTGTTTTTGTTTCTGTTTTTGTTTTTGTTTTTGTTTTTGCGGTATGTGGGCCTCTCACTGTTGTGGCCTCTCCCGTTGCGGAGCACAGGCCCCGGACACGCAGGCCCAGCGGCCATGGCCCACGGGCCCAGCCGCTCCGTGGCACGTGGGATCCTCCCGGACCGGGGCACGAACCTGTGTCCCCTGCATCGGCAGGCGGACTATCAACCACTGCTCCACCAGGGAAGCCATGGAATTACTATTCTTATTTCATTTTTAATAGACTAAAAAATACTCAGGCTTAGAGAAATAAGTGACTTGCCTGAAATTCATATGTTCATGGGTTCTATGTGTGGACCAAAATTAGAGTGGAAATATTTGGATTCCTCATTCAGTACTGTCAATATTCAGATAAACAGCTATGCCATACTGTAGCCAAATAGCACTGGATATTTATTCTGTATAATAATAATAATGAACACTGTGAGCATTTACACTTGCCGGGCACATCCTGAGTACTTCACATGTGCTAGCTCACTGAATCCTTGCTGCAACTCAGTGAAGTTTAAACATGAGAAAACAGAGGCCCAAAGAAAGTAAGTAACCTGGCCAAAAAAGCACACCTAGTAAGTCCTTGAACTAGGATGTGAGCTCAGCCAATCTGCACTGTGTTGCCTTAAGCATCATTCTCATTGCTGGCGTTTCAGTGACAAGGATAGATTTAATGAAACAAATGTAAGTTGATAATCTCTTATAGAACTACCCTTCCTATCAATGAACGTGGAAGAAAGTTATCCTTGAACCCTGTAATTCTGTGAAGTACTTAAGTTGAAATTGAATTTGTTTCTCCATTCTAAGAGGTAATTTCTATTAACGGGGACTCTTTCATGTTTTATATTTAATATTTGATTAGAATTTTATTACATGGAAAAGTCTTTCCTATTCATTATATAATTTAGAATTATAGAACTTTATAACATAAATGAATCTAGGGGCCAAGCCAAAAATTTTAACCAGCAAGACCAAATATTAGAGAGGTGATATGACCAGCACAAAGTACTTGCCTAGAGAGGCTGAGACAAGCTCAGACTCAGATCTTCCAAGGCTTTTCCCACAGTGAAGAAAGGTGTGAGCATAATAAAGGAACAGAATGTACGTTACGTGTGTGTGCATGTGTGTACTGACTGTTCTTTTAAAAATTAGTTGTGGAGCAGCATGACCTAGGTAGCTGGCTTGCAGGTCTCCTAGGTAAGGCTATAAATCCCCCTGAAAGACAATCAACTCCTGGATGAAAATCCTAGTCTATTTAATGGCACATAGTCAAATGAAAAGTGGAAGATTTAATTTTCCAAATACTTTTTGGAAAGTTTCTAGCTGCACATATATATTGGACTTTTAAATAACTAATTCCTTTTTAAAATTAAATCTTAAATAGGTGTGAGATTTGCTCGTTCACTGATTTGTTGCCTATTCTAATAATTATTCATTAGTCTCTTTATGTGATGGAAGAAAGCCCAGCTGATTAAGCCACCAAATCATACTTCATTTTCTCTTCTTATGCTGTCTGATTGGTGCTGCAACTCAGAGGGCAAAATGCTTTTAGGAAGATCACTTAGATATATATTTGATTATATTATTATCGGAAGAAACACAGAGAAGTTTCTGACCATCATGCTGTTCCCATCTATACAGGACTTAGTGCTATTTAAATTATTATTCATGTTGTGCTAAGGCATTTCAAGCAGCTTTGGATCATTGAATGGAATGACGTCAAGTGTTAAACTATCCCTGGAAGCCTACAATTAGCAGGCATCCACAGAAAACTAAGCAACCAGAGTAAATGATTATTTCCTCTTAATTCATTTATTTTTCTTACATTTCATGTCATAAAAAACACATAAATCATTTTATTGTTATATCTTTGTCCCAATTTCAATCCACTGTTATCAGTAATGATTTAAAGTATGCTTAATCAAATAGCATTTATAATATATTATGCCTCATCAAAAATTCTGACATAAATCAAAAGGAGACTATTACCCTTAATGATTTATACAAAGAACTATCATAGTATTCTATACATTCAAAAGTGGGTTCTTGGGCTTCCCTGGTGGCACAGTGGTTGAGAGTCTGCCTGCCGGTGCGGGGGACACGGGTTTGTGCCCCGGTCCGGGAAGATCGCACATGCCGCGGAGCGGCTGGGCCCGTGAGCCATGGCCGCTGAGCCTGTGCGTCTGGAGTCTGTGCTCCGCAACGGGAGAGGCCACAACAGTGAGAGGCCCGCGTACCAGAAAAAAAAAAAAAAAAGTGGGTTCTTCAAAAAATTAAAAATAGAACTAACATATGATCCAGCAATTCCACTCCTAGATATTTACCCAAAGAAAATGAAAATACTAACTAGAAAACATGTGTGCACCTCTATATTCATTGCAGCATTATTTGCAATAGCCAAGATGGGGAAGGAATCTAAGTGCCAATCAATACATGAATGGCTAAAGAAGATGTGATTGATAGATAGATAGATAGATAGATAGATATGAAATAGGTGAGGGAGATTAAGAGGTACAAACTTCCAGTTGCAAAATAAATGATTCACAGGTATGAAATGTACAATGTGGGGAATATAGTCAATAACTAAGTAATATCTTTGTATGGTGACATAAATAGACTTATTGTGGTGACTACTTTGGAATGTATAGAAATATTAAATCACTATGTTGTGTAGCAGGAACTAACATAGCTCTGTAGACCAATTACACTTCAAAAACAAACCAAAAATTGTGGACAAAATTAAGTTATGCATTTTCTCTTAAGTAAACATCTGAACCTATTTGGTCTCTTGATTGGGAGTCCATCTTGCCAAAGATAACTTAAGAAGTAGGAGGGATGAGAAATAAAAGTGTAAATTTATTAATTCTTGTTAATATCTGTACCTATTCCAAGTTCTTTTTTGGAAAAAAAAAAGGTGCTTTTAAGACCATAGAAAATTCGGGTTCCCACCTCCATTTTTTTTCATAGAGTTTAAAGTCTATAGTGGAAGATATTCTACAGTGCAGCATGCATTTTAAACACTTTATGTTATAAAATACCATAAAATAGTCTGTGAACTTCACTGGAGCACCCATTATGTGCTTCCTTTAGATCCCAGCACAGTGCCTGGAACGTAGTGGTGCTCAATAAAATTCTGTTGGCTAAACTGATCAATGCCTTCTTCAAAGAAGTCTTCCTTGAGATTCCATCTTATACTACAAACAAGAGCAATCCATTTCCATCATACATATGTTGCATCCTACTGTATTGTGGAGTCTGCATTTGCTTGTGTGTATTTTGGGGAGGGGATGGGGAAAAGTCTTATTTCCATGAATAAATTATAATGCCATTAGGCATAATAACTGTATATATGTAATTTATTTAGTTAACACATGGACTTTATATAGCTCTGTATATAAACAGCTAGCCTAGCTCATTAAACAGTTTTTCCCCAGTGAATAAAAACAGAATGAACCATTTGCTTTGGAGGTACCTAGTATCCTCTTTCTGTACTGTCTTCCTCTCTGATGTTATTACTTTTCTGCCTGGGTATCTTTATCTAATGCTCTATTCCCCTGCCTATTAACAGGAAAAAAATTCTCATCAATCATTTATCCTTAAACATAAATTGGTTTTCCCAGGTATTTGCAATTTAATCCTTTAGTCATTATTGGGAATGAAAATCTTAGATTCCTCTATGGAGATTTCTGGTTAAAGAAATGCAGAAGATTGACAGAAAGGGTAAAAACCATTTATTTATATCCTACATTTTACTAGGCTGGTGGGCATCATGCCAGCTTGGGATCACATTCTGCCATTAAGATAATTAGATAAGCAGATGCTATACCTCCTTCACCACTCTGACCTCCATGTAAATACATGCACACAAACCCTTCAGCAAACTTAAAATCTTCAGAGATGGGACTGAACATATGTACATTTTTTAAAAAATTACAATGATATACTCTCAATGTTGAGAATTACTGTACTAGGCCCTTTTGTATGGTATTTTATTTAATCTCAAAATAACCCTATGAGGGAAGTACTACCACTACCATTTTATAGATAAGGAAATTGAGACTTAGGGAAGCTAAGTATCTTGCTCAAGGCCACAAGACTATTTGCCAGAGAGCTGGAATTTGATTCCAGTTCAGTAGGACTTCAAACTCACTCCCTTTTCAATATTATTGCCACTAAAACCTGATGCCACTAAAAAGAAACTGATCCTACAAATAACACCCTTCTAGTCAATGGATGGTTAATGACCGGTATGGGTCTATCAGTCAAGGTCCCAGAAGAAAGAGAAGGCATATCCAGTTGAGTAATTTGAGCACAGTTGAATATTGTCAGTTTGTAACAGTGTAGGCGATATCTTCATGCCAGTTACAGTGGAAATGGTTGATACCTGTAGGCCTGAAGATGTGAGCCTAGTTTAATGGAATCCAGAAAGAGGGGTGGCAGAGGGAGGGGGGGAAGGTGAGAGAAGTGGAGGGAGCTTCCAGACAGGGCTGTGCCTTTTGGTCCAAAGATGAAACCAGGTCACAGAAATCCTGGGGGTGAGGTCAGGTAGTGCATGATCTTGCCAGTCTTTATCGCTGGCTGAATCCAACTGAAAACCACAAGGCAGGGGAGCCTAAGGACATGGTTTGTGCCCATATCAGCCACTAAAGACAGTGGAGGGTACAGAATGGATGTGGGTAAGTCAGCAAGGAGTATTAGGAAGTGTATCTTCTCTACCCCCATCCCTCAGATTCACCCCCTTTCTCTCTTACCATAAATGAAAATGGCAGAGACTTAAAGGAAACAACTGTTTGTGTCTGTTTTCTTTAATCCATGGTTGCAAATGCTTCTGAAATGTATTAGTGCACTTTCTTACTAAGCTTTCATAAGCATCTGCATTTGTTCTGCTTTTACTGTATTATGGACAAAGGAAGTATGAAATATTGGTTAACACCGTCTCTCAAATAAGTACACATTCTTTAAAGCTTTTTGGATTTTTTGTATGTTTTTGGTTAGGTTAATTCAGATATAGTTTACATACAGAAAAACCCATCCATTTTAGCTCTGCAATTCTGTGTTTTCACAAATGTATACAGTCCTATATTTAACTCTACAGTCAAGATATAGAATATTTTCATCACTCCGAAAGGTTCTAAAGCTTTTAAAAATCTTTAATCCCACTCAACTAAATGTCTGGTATCAATGTATTTTTCTTCTGATTTTAAATAGGAAAATTGGTGATAACATCCAACAGTGGGTAGTACTTAGTAAGTGCTATTATGAAAAGTATTTTTGTTGGTTTGTTTCCCCACCTTCTGACTTATATAAACTGTTCATATTGGTTATTAACTCAATTCATGTATGTTAGACTGAGGAAAGGCTCATAATCTTGACTGCATGTTGAAATCACCTGAATTTATTAAATGACCTGATGGTCAGGTAACATTTCATTAAAGCAGGATGTCTGGGGTTAAGACCAAGGCATCAATAATCTAAGCTTTCCAAGTAATTCCATATGTGGCTAAAGTTGAAACCTCTGAATTAGATCAGTTGTTCTCAATTCTGGCTGCACAGCAGAATCCCCTAGGCAATTGCTTAAAATATTGATGCTTTTCCCTTCAATTCTGATTTATATAACTTGTTCATAAAAGTTGACTACAAGAAAAAAATAAGATTTGGGTAACTTATATTTCTGAATGGTTGGGCTCCAGTTAAATCAAGGTTTTATTATAGTTCTGGGTATGTGGTGGTATTCAATAAATGTTAGATGGAGGTCCTAATCCCACAGCAGAGTCAAAGAGAATAATATATGCTCCCTCTTGGAAATAAACTGTTTGTGTATTTGAAATAATTGTCTTGGCAAACTATCACTTTCTGAAAATTGTCCTCCTAGGTAATTTACCTCAAATGGTAAGCCTTTTAATTTAAGAGAATACTATATTTCAACCCTATTTTTCAGCATAATATTAGGCACATATATATTTTACATCACTTTCATAATTCTCTCCAAGGAAATAGGAAGCAAGATTAAGAGATGGAGGATAAGATTTAAACCAGCCTCTCTCTTAGAAGCACAAATGATGCTATTGCACTTCTGGGCCTGGAGAATGCTGCTACTTTGTAAAATAGAGCAATGGTACTTTCTGCTTTTTTTTTTTTTTTTTTTTTTTTAGCGGTACGCGGGCCTCTCACTGTTGTGGCCTCTCCCTTTGCGGAGCACAGGCTCCGGACGCGCAGTCTCAGCGGCCATGGCTCACGGGCCCAGCCGCTCCGCGGCATGTGCGATCTTCCCGGACCGGGGCACAAACCCGTGTTCCCTGCATCGGCAGGCGGACTCTAAACCACTGCGCCACCAGGGAAGCCCACTTTCTGCTTTTATAATGGTGAAATATATATGCAAAGGACAACTAATGCCATTCGCTAAAACAGAACTGAACTGTCTAGTGAAATAGTTATGGGACTAGCAAAATATTTATATATGATATCTTTTTCAGATTTCAGGAACTAGTAACTGAAATAACAAAAATCTCTTTTGGCATAAAGTTACTGAAAATCTTTTATAGCATAAATGCTCATCAAGCAAACCTCCCGAATTTTATTGTTATAAATAATTAATCACCATGTTGCATGTTTCAATATACATTAACAACACCAGGTGTTGTATTTAATCCTTCAAATATAAACTAGTGCAACAAACGGCATTTTTCTTAAATGTTCTTGGTTTAATATAAAAAATATAAAGCTTGCTTAATTTGACCTTCGCACTTCTTACTCAGTTTTCGTACTCCTTTTTTCCTTTTTAGGACCATCTCAGAAAATAGTGTCACCTAAACAAGAGCATGAAGATAGGAAACATGACAAAGTCACAGATAAAGGAAGTGAGAGTGGGACTTCCTGTAATGAGCTCTCCACTTCCAGTTGTGACAGCCACTCAGAGGCAAGCACTCCCCAGGACAACCCACCCAGTGCCCAGCAGGCGACAGCTCACCAACCTAACACCTTAACGTTGGATCGTCCTTCCAAAAAAGCACCTGTGCAATGGATGCCCCCACCAGACAAACGCAGAAACAGTGAACTCTTTCAGACACTCATCAGCAAATCCCGGGAAACCAATCTTTCCAAAAAGAAAGTCTGTGAGAAGCTAAGTGTGGAAGAAGAAATGAAAAAGTGTATTCAGGATTTTAAAAAAATCCACATTCCAGATTATTTTCCAGAGCGCAAACGCCAGTGGCAGTCTGAACTGTTACAGAAGTATGGGTTATAGTAATTATCACATTCCTGCAGTATTTCAATGACGTTCAGTGTTTACTACGGTGTCACCACCTGACCGGGTACTAACAATGGTCAGTGTGATTCTTGCTGCTCTTCCTTTTTGTGAACAGTGGATGTGGGACAGTATTTTCTTTCATTCTTTTTGTTGTTGTTGTTGTTTCTAGAAATATGATTTTTAAAAAGGAAAACTCGTACATGTTGAATCAGATGGTGTTCCTGATTCAAACCGTTTTGCAAGAATGAAAGCAAAATGTGCATGACCAAGAAGCTTAGAATCTTGATTTTTGAACTGTGGTCATGTTTGTCATTTTGTAACTCACCAAAAACAAAATCATCATATCACTCCAAGTAAAGTGACAATATGGATGAAGCCACATCAAGTAAAATGTTAGATCACGGTTTGGGGACCCAAATCCAAAACTGTTTAAATGTTAATACAATAAAACAAGTATTATGTTTGCATGAGCACAATGTTACAAATAATTCACAAGACGTAGGGAAGATTTGTTTGCTGCTTGGAAAGAAAAAATTATGAAAAAATAGCAAAAAAAAAAAAAAAAAGAAAGGTTCAGGCAAAGCCTATAAATGTAAGCTGTCTAGGAGATTGAATCTTATTTGTTCTGGATCTGTGATTTTTTTGTGTATGTGTATGGTGTTCTGTATGTATGTTAAGATGATGTAAATATGCCTTATAATCTTGTGTTATGACACTGACATTCATCTATTAATGCTAGTCATGGTTATTTCTGTGAAATGAGTCCTTACATCAGGCTGTGAAAATTGGTATAATGATGCTCTGAAAGATCTGACTCTAATGTTAATCAAAATAATTGAGGGAAATGGTAAAGAGCTTTATGTATTTGTTTAAAAAAAGGAAAATATATTAGAATTCCTTGATCTCTATTGACTCTTCTTTTAAAATATTCAGTTGTTATATTGTCTTCAATTTGCCTTTAAAATCCCAAACTGGACAATGATATGTTCAACCTTAATGTTGACAAGCTAGAGACTTGCTTCCAGGACATGGAAGCAAACTAAATGTCCATCGACAGATGAATGGATAAAGAAGATGTGATACATATATACAATGGACTATTAGCCATCCAAAGGAATGAAATTGGGTCATTTGTAGAAATGTGGATGGACCTAGAGTCTGTCCTACAGAGTGAAGTGAGTCAGAAAGAGAAAAACAAATGTCGTATATTAATGCATACATGGGAATCTAAAATAATGGTACAGATGAACCTATTTGCAGGGCAGGAATAAAGATGCAGACATAGAGAACGGACATGCGGACATGGTGGGAAGGGGAGGGTGGGATGAACTGGGAGATTAGGATTGACATATATACACTACCATGTGTAAAATAGATAGCTAGTGGGAACCTGCTGTATAGCACAGGGAGCTCAGCTCCGTGCTCTGAGATGAACTAGATGGGCGGGATTGGGGGGGCGGTTTAGGAGGGAGATCCAAGAGGGAGGGGATATATGTAAAATATAGCTGATTCACCTCATTGTACAGCAGAAACTAAACATTGTAAAGTAATTATACTCCAATTTAAAAAAAAAAAGATTAGGAAAAAAAAGAGCTATGTCTACTAAGGAGTCAGAATCACTTCCAAAGATACCTCCCAAAACAAAGAGAGAGGGGAGAAATTATCCTACCTTCCCACATTCCAATTCCCCACGAACACTTTCCATTGTCCCAATATACGTAGAAGCAGTTCGCAAAGGAGCCTAGGAAAATTAATTTAATAGAGATGATCCCCCTGTGATACAAAGCCTAGCAGTGCAAGGCAGGGAATAGATCTGAAGAACACTTCACATCCTACTCTATTTTTTCCCAACACAAAACTTCAAATAGAATTGCAATGGTAAGAATTTGTCTATTAGTCTATTGAGCACTTACCATACACCAAACATTTGGCTCAAAGGTTAACAACATATTCAAGAAATACAAATTACTAGCTATTGCCCTTGGGAAGAAGCTTATGGTCTGATTCTCCCAAATCATTACACATTCACCAGAGGCTAGATCATGGCTGGTCCCAAATGGGTTTACCATAGAATCGAGGGAGGAAGCTAGAATGAGGACTCTTCCCTGAAGAAAAGGAGACTCCGAAATTTAAAGATGAGTTAGACTAAAACTGCTGTGTAAAACTTCTTTTCCAAAGAATCAGGAGATAAAATCTGGCGGATCACCATAAGTCCAAAGAGCTGGAAAGTCATTGAAGTTCAGTATTTTTGGAGAATACCTTTTGTTTGATATACAGTATTTACTTAACTTGTGACCTGGTGTTTTATTATTAGTTCAAGTGGAAACATAAATTGAGTACTAACTAAGATGAGAAAAGGAAACAAAAGTGAAATTGTGAGATTTTCAATTTTGGAAAAATGGAGTAGATATACTTTTCCTTATTTCTCCCACTAAGTATAACTGAAAACCCTGGACATTATATACAAACACACTTAAGAGGCTCTGAAAGGCTCATAAAAGAAGGAAAGCTGGCTAGAAGCATTGGGATCAAAAAACAGCATGGTGACGGAATTTCTTGTGTTTTCTTTTTGTCTATACATCGCTGAAGCTGGTAACACAGCAATACTAACAGGTGCAGAAGAAGCAAGGCCCAACAAAATCCTGCTGTCTCTAGCCAAAGGACCAGGAAAGGTGCAACTTAGCAAGACAGAAAACATTTATAGAACAGCTGCTGTGCTGTGTCAGGTTGCAGGTAGGTAGACACAATTGTATTGCATAGTCATTTTAAGGCTCCCTACTTTTTTTAAAGAACTTAGCAATTTTAGTTTCACAGCAAAATTGAGAGGAAGGTACTGAAATTTCCCGTGTACCCCTTACCCTCCAATAGGCACAGCCTCCTCCATTATCAACATCCCCCATCAGAATTGTACATGGTTATAATCGATGAACCTACACTGATGCATCGTTATCACCCAAAGTCCATAGTTTACATTATTGTTCACGCTTAGTATTTTACATTCTGGGGGTTTGGATAAATGCATAATGACACATACCCATCGTTATAGTATCACACAGAGTATTTTCACTGCCCCCCTAATCATCTGTGCTCTGTTTATTCATTCCTCACTCTTCCCCCAACCACTGGCCACTGCTGTTCTTTTTACTGTCTGCATAGGGTCGTCTTTTTCAGAATGTTATATAATTGGAATCATACAGTACATAGCATTTCCAGATTTGGCTTCTTTCACTTAGTAATAGGCATTTAAGGTTCCTCCATGTCTTTTCATGGCTTGATAGCTCTTTTTTTTTTTAGTGCTGAATAATATTCCACTGTCTGGATTTACCACAGTTTATTTATCCATTCATCTACTGAAGGACAACTTGGTTCCTTCCAAGTTATGGCAGCTATGAATAAAGCTGCTATAAACATCCATATATAGATTTTTGTTTGGATGTAGTTTTCAACTCCTTTGGGTATATACCAAAGAGTGTGATTACTAGATCATGTGGTAAGTGGATATTTAGTTTTGTAAAGAACTGCCAGACTGTCTTCCAAAGTGGCTATACCATTTTGCATTCCCACCAGCAATGAATGAGAGTTCTTGTTCCTTCACATCTTCATCAGCATTTGGTATTGTCAATGTTCCAGATTTGGGCCATTCTAATTGGTTTGTAGTAGTATCTCATCATTTTAATTCACACTTCCCTGATGATGCATAATGTGGAGCATCTTTTCATATGTTTTTCTCCCACCTATATGTCTTCTTTGGTGAGATGCCTGTTAATGTCTTTGACCCATTTTTTAATCCAGTTATTTGTTTTCTTATTGTTAAATTTTAAGCATTCTTTATGTATTTTGCATAACAGTCATTCATCTGATATTTCTTTTGCAAACGTTTTCTCCTAGTCTGTAGCTTGTTTTCTCATTCTCTTGACATTGTCTTTCACAGGTAGAGGTTTTAATTTAATCAAGTCTGGCTTACCAGTTATTTCTTTCATGGATTGCGTTTTTGGTGTTATATTAAAAAAGTCATTGTCATACCCAAGATTTCTCCTTTGTTATCTTCTAGGAGATGTATAGTTTTGCATTCTCCATTCAGGTCTGTGATCAATTTTGAATTAATTTTTGTGATGGGTGTAAGGTCTGTGTTCAGATTCATTTTTCGCATGTGGATATCCAGTTGTTTTAAAACCATTTGCTCCACTGTGTTGCCTTTTCTTCTTTGTCAGAGATCAGCTGACTATATTTATATGGGTCTATTTGGGGGATCTCTATTTTGTTTAATTGATCTATTTGTCTTTTTTTTTTTTAACAATACCACATTTTCCTGATTACTGTAGCTTTATGGTAAGTCTGGAAGTTGGATCACATCAGTCCTCTAACTTTGTTCTTCTCTTTCCATATTGTGTTGGCTATTTTGAGTCTTTTCTCTCTTTATATAAACTTTAGAAACAGTTTGTTGATATCCACAAAAAAACTTGCTGGGATTTTTATTGGGATTGCATTGAATCTACAGAACAAGTTGAGAAGAACTGATATCTTGACAATGTAGACTCTTCCTATCCATGGGCATGAAATATCTCTCCATTTATTTTGTTCTTATTTGATTCAGTTCATCAGAGTTTTGTAGTTTTCCTCATACAGAGCTTGTACATATTCTGTTAGATTTATACCTAAGCTTTTCATTTTAGGGAGTGCTAATGTTAATGGTAGTGTGTTTTTAATTTCAAATTCCCCTGTTCATTGATAGGATATCGAAGTCCCCCACTTTTTGAAAATAAAATCCAAAAACTTTAGTATCACATTATAGGCCCTCAATACAGTGGCTTCATATCAATTTACCTTTGTGTGACAATAGACCACTTCCAAAACTTAGTGGCTTAAGAAAACAACAACCATTTATCAGCTCATGATTCTGAGAATCGGCATTCTGGACTGCTCTCACCTGGGCTTACTCATCTGGACAATCTACTGATAATTTGTCAGTGGTCAAATAAACTATAAGGGTCTCACTCCACATTTGGCATTGACAGGTTTCAATCAAGACTCAAGTCTCTACATATCTTTCCAGATATCTGACTGAGATTTGTTCACACTTGGTTGTTCCAAGAATGTAAGACAGGAGGTTGCAAGGATCTCGAGGCCTGGCTCCAAACTCATACAACATCACTTACCTTGCATTCTTTTGGTCAAAGCAAGTCATTTCAAATTCAAGGGATATGGAAATACACTATACCTCTTAATGGGAGGAGCAACAAAGGATTTGTGGCCATTTGTAATCTACTATAGAACCAATCCATCCTTTGCAGATTCACAACCAGAAGCAAACTGCACACCAGTTACTAGTGACTTGCTAAGACTCTACTGCACCCGGAAGTCACCATCCTCCCACAAAATGCACACAAACTTCTTCATTCACATTTGAAATGTTTCCCATACTGCATGTTTCAGTTCAAATACCACCTACTTTCCAAAGCTTTCTTTAATCCTTAAGGACAGAATTATTAATCATTCCATTCTCAGAAATATCAGAGCACTTTAAAAACATCCTCTTTTGCTCTACATATTATTTATGTTCTATAGTATATAAGAGTAATGATATACATTTGTATTTTCCATTGTTCTGAAATATTTTTCATATACGTTAAGCTCTTACTTTTCTTTGTATGAGGGGACACAATTAAGTAGACAGCTTCTGGCACACAGTAGGTATGAATGATTTTGGCAAACAAGTAAACATCCTTTTCAATGTAAGAATTTCCTTAACAGTCCTTGGTAGGTACTCTTCCTGCCTCACTAGGCTTGCTAAAAGCTATTTTACAATGTTTTCAGGCCAAATCCCACTCATTGGTCCTACATTTCTAATCTCTCATGAGAGATGAATCAAAAGACTATTTTTTAAAATATTTCATAGTTTGTTCCAATTTGGATGAATGTGATTTAAGCATCTCTTGCTAGAGATGCAATCACCAGGCCTTAAAATTATGTCTTCTCCTCCACAGTGTTTACCTCTGTTTGCCATAAACGTAACCTGTGACCTTGTATATTAGTGTTTTTAGTACAGATTAGTTAAGCAAATATTACCAAAGTATTATGTTCATTAAAAATGGATATAATTTGGAAGAGTTTCTTATAAAACCCTTAAACATAAATCTATTTTTTTTCAATTTTTTTCTCCCTCTCTATTCTACAGTCCCCAAAGTATTCACTTTGAAGCATAACATACAGAGGTTAAAAGAATCACACAACTGCAGGGTTGAAAGAATCTTAAAAGTTTTAAAAATCTTAAAATTTAAGATTTTAAAAAATCTTAAAAATCTTAAATGAATTCAAAGTAATCTATGCCTGTTTCTAGTGTGCCTACTATGGGCAACGCACTTTATCAGATGTGTTAAATATACAGCAGTGAATAAACAATAATAAAAATGGATTTAATTTCAATTTTGCAATGTGTACACAATGACCCTTGATTAAGGGTAGGCAGTGGGTGGGCTATATTGCCTTTACACATAAAGGCATAAATATTGCTACATAAGTTTAGAGGAAAGAAACAGCTTTACAGTAGAAATGGAATTTGAACTGGGACTTGAAAGGGAATTTGGATTTGTACCTATAAGGATGTTGAAAATGGAACTGTATAAGGAAAGACAAACGTCTATAAGTTTAAATATGTAAGAAGACTGGAGCAGATGAAGATATTCCAGAAAAATATTTATAAAAATACTTATATTTTTTATAAAGATACTTCCAAATACAACTTTTTAAAATGAATATTTCATTCTTCTGTTGAAGAATATATTAAATGAAGAATATTTTAATAAGAATCTCCTTGTTCAGGATTATATTCTCATGAGTAAATTCTTGTTATACCCACCTACTTTCTTTTTCTCTTTGGCCCCTAGTCTCCGATTGCAGCCGCAGGCACTAAGGTAGATGCAAATTAAGTTTTCTTTAAAATGCTGTTAAGAGACCAAATGGAAACTGATTAGTTAAAACTAATGAAAAGAAAAATCAGAACTTAGACCAACAAAATGTTTTTTATCGAGGAGGAGTTTTTGGCTTTTTTTTTGCGGTACGCGGGCCTCTCACTGTTGTGGCTTCTCCTGCTGCGGAGCACAAGCTCCGGACGCGCAAGCTCAGCGGCCATGGCTCACGGGCCCAGCCGCTCCGCGGCATGTGGGATCTTCCCGGACCGGGGCACGAACCCGTGTCCCCTGCATCGGCAGGTGGACTCTCAACCACTGCGCCACCAGGGAAGCCCTCGGTGAGGAGTATTTTAATACTAATGTTGTTTAGCATTGCCGGTGCATTGTAATAATAAAAAGGAGATTAATTTATAGTCGTTTTATTGGCATTTTAAAATTATCTACTTTTATTGCCTGCACGTGGGGCAAACTGCTCCCATCACCTGTTTAATATTCATTGCAGTTAAATGCAGAAGACAGACTAGAAATTACAGTATAGTTTAACAGGTGCTGAGCTAGGGGTATAAAGGACTCTCTCTACTGCAACTAAAGGTTCACACCTTCATCCTTTTCATTTCAGCTACAGGAATAAGGACTACACTGGTCTGCCTTCAATCTTTCCCTGTCAGTCCATTCTTCATGCTGCTAGAAATGTGATCTTCCTACAACACAAATTTTTCGTATTGTCTTACTTAAAACTTTTTATCTCTCTGCCTATTAGGAAAAAAATTTACTTTATATGATTATTAAAGTCCACCATTTTCTGCCTCCTCCTTTTCTCCAGTTTTATAATCATGTTCCCACATGTATAAATGCACACACACACACAAACACACATTATTTTTTCCATCTAACTACTTCTAACTCCCAAGAAGAATTTGCCACTTCTTTCTTTGTGCCCACAATTGTAATATTTATTATGGCAGGGACAAAATTTGTTAACTTGTGTGAATGTTCCTCCCTCTGCCTCTCCCAAAGATGAAGGTTTTCCAGCTCAGTCCACACATATTTGGTGATATAGAATAAAAGAGATTGCGAATACAAGAAACACAACACACACCTCATTCCTAGAACATTTTTTCTCTTTCCTCTTAGCTTTGTTTTCATGGCAGAATAAATAATAAAAATAAAATATCACCATTTTGCAAACCTTAATGAAATAATGGATGTAAACAGTAGTCATCCATGGCTGCTAAAATTATTTATGAAAGGATAATGAAAAACTGTATAATGGGTGAATCAGGCTAATAGTATCTGATCCAAATCTTATCATCATGTTTAGAGAGACAGCACAGCACCAGCTATGATGTATTCTTACCAAAATCATTAGAGCCGAATCTGACAGGTCTCTAGATCTAACTGCCAGTTTGCTGGGAAAACGGGGGATAAAGAAACTTTTTAAAAGAAGATGTGATACATATGTACAATGGAGTATTACTCAGCCATAAGAAAGAATGATATAATGCTATTTGCAGCAACATGGATGGACCTAGAGATTATTATACAAAGTGAAGTCAGACAAATATCATATGATATCACTCATATGTGGAATCTAATTTTAAAAAATGATACAAATGAACTTACTTACAAAACAGAAACAGACTTACAGATATCAAAAACAAACTTATGGTTACCAAAGAGGAGATGTTGGGGGGAGGGATAAATCAGGATCTGGGGATTAACATATACACACTACTCTATATAGATAACCAACTCAACATTCAGTGATAACCTATATGAGAAAAGAATCTGAAAAAAGAATGAATATATGTATGTGTATAACTGAATCAGTTTGCTGTATACCTGAAGCTAAAACAACATTGTAAATCAACTATAATCCAATCAAATTAAAAAAAAAAAAAGACAATAGCTTTCAGTGACTGTGAATCTGGAGAATCCCAGCCAGGAAAAGAATGTCAGATCTCATTGTCCTCCTAGGCCTTCAACCCTCCCCTGAAGCCCCTCAACAAAATGGCTTGACCCCCCCCCCCACCAAAACAAAAACAATAAAATGATGCAGTTAGTAATGTTTAAAAGATGGAGATTTCACATAACAAATTACCTGATTTCTTTTTTTTTTGTTATTTATTTATTTTTAACATCTTTATTGGAGTATAATTGCTTTACAATGGTGTGTTAGTTTCTGCTTCAATAATAAAATGGCAAGGGAAAACAAAGATGAAGCGTGAAGGACCTTTAATTAAAAGATATATCCTATACATGCTATGTGGGGATATTGTTTTTATCCTGATTCCAACCAAACCAACTGTAAAAATCATCATCATCATCAAATAGCTTTAAGATAAATGTTTAATGATAAGAAATTATCATTATTTTAACAGTGATATTGTGAATATGTTGAAAATAATGCTTATATCTTTTAGAGATATTCTCTGAATTATTGATGGATAAAACAATAAGATATCTAAGTTTACCTTCAAAATAATACATAGGGTAGGAGCTGTGTGTTGAACTACATGAAGCAAGTTTGGCTGCACTGATAATTGTTGAAGCAAATGACAGATACTCATGGTTTCTCTTCAATTTTGTGCATGCTTTAAGATAAAACAAAAATAAATATAATTTGTAAAAAACATTTTGAGAAGTGGGAGACTGTTGACTCAATGAATAACAGGAGTTTGGGGCAAAGTTTGAAAGCACTTTTGAGGTTAGTGAACAAGAATTTTTAGTGACATCAATTTATCCCATTGTGTGACTCAAGCAGTATTAGACTTCTTAGGTGGGAGATTGGGGTGAGAGCACAGAGAATTTTTACAAAAATAATTATCTGTGTGTTTGGTTTTTTATCCATTAGAGTTTTATGATGAAATACAGAGAAGCAAGGGAGATCAGAGTATTGGTGGGGATCCTAGTGAAAAGTTGGACCTTACAAACTCAACTGGATTTTACAAAATTAAATGCAATGGAGAAAAGACAGCCTCTTCAACAAGTGGTGCTGGGAAAATTGGACAGCTACATGTAAAAGAATAAAATTAGAACACTCCCTAACACCATACAAAAAAAAAAAAATGGATTAAAGACCTAAATGTAAGGCCAGACACTATAAAACTCTTAGAAGAAAACATAGGCAGAACACTCTATGACATAAATCACAGCAAGATCCTTTTTGATCCAACTCCTAGAGAAATGGAAATAAAAACAAAAATGAACAAATGGGACCTAGTGAAACTTAAAAGCTTTTGCACAGCAAAGGAGACCATAAACAAGATGAAAAGACAACCCTCAGAATGGAAGAAAATATTTGCAAACAAAGCAACTGACAAAGGATTAATCTCCAAAATATACAAGCAGCTATGCAGCTCAATATCAAAAAAACAAACAACCTGGGCTTCCCTGGTGGCGCAGTGGTTGAGAGTCTGCCTGCCGATGCAGGGCACATGGGTTCACGTCCCGGTCTGGGAAGATCCCACATGCCGCAGAGCAGCTGGGCCCGTGAGCCATGGCTGCTGAGCCTGCACGTCCGGAGCCTGTGCTCTGCAGCGGGAGAGGCCACAACAGTGCGAGGCCCGCGTACCGCAAAAAAAAAAAAAAAAAAAAAAAAAAAATCCAAAAATGGGCAGAAGACCTAAATAGACATTTCTCCAAAGAAGATATACAGATTGCCAACAAACACATAAAAAGATTCTCAACATCACTAACCATTAGAGAAATGCAAACCAAAACTACAATGAGGTATCACCTCACACTAATTAGAATGGGCATCCTCAGAAAATCTACAAACAACAAATGCTGGAGAGGGTGTGGGTGAAACGGAACCCTCTTGCACTGTTGGTGGGAATGTAAATTGATACAGCCACTATGGAGAACAGTATGGAGGTTCCTTAAAAAAACTAAAACTAGAACTGCCATAGGACCCAGCAATCCCACTAGTGAGCATATACTCAGAGAAAACTATAATTCAAAAAGAGCCATGTACCACAATGTTCATTGCAACTCTATTTACAATAGCCAGGACATGGAAGCAACCTAAGTGTCCATCGACAGATGGATGAAGAAGATGTGGCACATATATACAGTGGAATATTAATCAGCCAAAAATAGAAATGAAATTGAGTTATTTGTAGTGAGGTAGATGGACCTAGAGTCTGTCATACAGAGTGAAGTAAATCAGAAAGAGAAAAACAAATACCGTATGCTAACACATATATATGGAATTTAAAAAAAAAAAAGGTTCTGAAGACCCTAGGAGCAGGACAGGAATAAAGACGCAGATGTAGAGAATGGACTTGAGGACACGGGGAGGGGGAACGGTAAACTGAGATAAAGTGAGAGAGTGGCATGGACATATATACACTACCAAATGTAAAATAGATAGCTAGTGGGAAGTAGCCACATAGCACAGGGAGGGTGCTTTGTGACCACCTAGAAGGGTGGGAGGGAAACACAAGAGGGAGGCGATATGGGGATATAGGTATACATATAGCTGATTCACTTTGTTATACAGTAGCAACTAAGAACAACGTAAAGCAATTATACCTCAATAAAGATGTAAAAAAAAAAATAAGTGAATGGAAAATAAAGCAGTACATTGGGGGGTAGATAATGGAGTGATCACTAGGCTGGAAATCTCATGAATCAAAGCATGACCTCAGAAAGAGTGGTTGTATATGCAAAGTGGAGGGAATGGAGGGTGTGGTCACAGAAAGCTCTTCTTTTAATTGATTTTAACAGTTTAAATTTTAAAGAGAATCTAGAAGGGCCCAAATCACTTGAATCTACTTATTCCAACTTTCTTGGCTAAGGATTTGACTTCCATAATTCTGACCTTACTGCATGATTGATTAACCACTCCCTCAGAGGTATCTCAAGCAAATAACCCATACCAGGCAAGATTACTGTTCACAAAACACTGCTTTCATAATTCCACTCCTTCACTCAAAACTCTCAGTCTCTCTCTTTCTCCAGATAACTTCCAAAATTCTCAGTCTGTCGTTCCCAGTTCTCTCTTAACTATCCACACTCTGCTCATTTCACCTTCCCAATCACTAATTCCCATCAGCCTCAGTTCCAATCAGATGTATCCTCTTCCTGTTTTTTCTTTTCAGTTCTTTTTATTCTCCAAACTTAGAATTCCCTTTCTCCCTAAGATTTTTCTTACCAAAACGATAATCCCATCAAAGTCCAGGTAAACACATCATAGCAAATGTTGCCTGGGTTCAGATCCCATCTCCACCACATAGTAGCCATCTAAACATGTTGATAACAATAGTGCCACTTTAAGGGTTGTAGTGAGGACTTAATATATGTAAGGCACTTTAAACAATGTTTAGCATTGTTCAAAAACTTTTTCAACACTTATAAAAAGACCTTCTTGCCATGATGGTATTTCCTTGTTTCAATTCCTTTATTAGAGATATGTAATTGTTATACCTCAAAATATTTCCACATGTGACCTTAAGTTCATTCTGTAATTACATGAAAGAAGATTTATAATCTGCACTAGTCTTGTATTCATTACATTTAAGCAATATTTTACATCATTAACTACTTAATAAATGCATATGATTGAATATCAAATATCTAAATTAAATAAAATAAGTGAATAAATATATTAATGAATCAGTGAATAAATGAAAGAGAGATTAAACGTTAAACGAAGTAGCATGAATTTGCAAAGTGAAACTTCAGGAGAAATGAATGCTCTCAAATTCCCAGCCTGTTCTACAAGATGCTAATTTTTCACTCAGGCTTCAACCTTAAGACTCCTGAGTTATGCCCCACCATTAATTATTCATCACCTTTCTGATTCAGAAAACCAAAGCATATCTATTTCTCATCCTTATAATTGCCCCTTGTTTGTTAGTAAACTTAATTTATTCCACAAACTTTCGAGGAAATATGCTATTTTACAGAGATTTCAATCACTTATACTTCAATTAAAAAGTCTATTCAGAAAACTTAAAAAAATATATAGCTAAACTTCATATCTCTCATCTACATACCAAGGAAATGTATTAAACATGGGCACAAATCAGTGTTGATATTTTAGATGCTTATCCATGTAAATATTTGCCATAATTATCTAAGATTCAAATCCATCTATATTAAGGTAGTGAAACTGAATTATCTGAATGCAAATATACTTGGAGATTCTGCTAAAGAATTTTTTGGGGGTCGCTATTGTTCCAAAAGTAATATTTCCCCTAACTTTGATTTAATATTGCAATATTTCATTATCTGATCAGTTTGAATGTATACAAATATTGACATCAAGGTGAATTTCTTCTCTTTTTCTTTAGTGAATACATGTTATCAGTTTTTTTATTAAGATATAATTCAACACCATAAAAATCATTCGTTTACAGTATACAACTGAGTGATCATCTATACATTCACAAGGTGGCAAAACCATCACCATTACCTGATTCAAGAACATTTTTATCATCCCGTAAAGAAAGCCCATACCCATTAGTAGTCACTTCCCAATGCCCTCCCCCCCCCACACCCCAGCCCCTTGGTTAATCTACTTTTTACTAATCTTCTTTCAGTTTCTATGAACTTGCCCGTTCAGGACATTTCATGTGTATGGAATCATACAATATGTCACCTTTTGTATGGAGCTCTTTTCATTTAGCATGTTTCAGTTTCCACTTTCATTTTCAAAGTTTATGGATGTTGCATCATGAATCAGTATTTCATTTTTCTTTTCAAGGCTGAAGACGGATATAGGACATTTTGTTTATCCATTCATCAGTTGATGGAAATTGGGTTGTTCTTAATCTTTGGCTATTATAAATAATGCTGCTATAAATATTTGCATACCATTTTTTGAGTAAATATATATTTTCAATTCTGTTGGGTATATACTTAGGAGTAGAATTACTGGGTCATAAGGTAACACTATGTTTAACTTTTTGAGGAGCTCCCCAACTCATGTTCAAAATGGTTTCAACATTCTGCATTCCTACTAGCAGTCTATGAGGGCTCTCATCTCCACATCCTAGATAACATTTGATATTGTCTGTCTTGATTATAGCCATCCTGTAGGTATGAAGTGGTATTTTGTTGTGGTTGTTCTTTTGATTTCCCTAATGACTAATGATGTTGAGCACCGTTTTTTGAGGTTTTTGGCCATTTGTGCATCTTCCTTAGGAAAATGTTTATCAAGTTCTTTGCTCATTTTTAAATTAGATTGTTTGTCTTTTTATAGTTAGATTGTAAGAGTTTTTAATATGTTCTGAATACTAAATCCTTATCAGATAAAGGACTTTAAGGTTTTTTGTTTTTGAATGTTTTCACCAATGTCTCCTAGTCTTTGCTAAGAGGTTTCTTGTGCATGTTAGGGCCTGCCTTCAACACAGAGATAGATCGTTACACCATTTTGGCCTTCATTTACTGTTTTCACGGGGCTTGAAAGTCAGCCAGCAGTGACAGTTTAGGACATTCTTAGGTCTGTCCTAGGCATATACACAGCCCTGTACATGCCTCTCCTAGGATTTCACACAATTCTACACATGCATGTGGCCTTGTAGATTTCCAGAAAAACATTGGTGCTTTCAAAGTTCCCTATGGACGTCTCATTCCCCAGCTTTTCATTTAAATTGTTTTGGTCCGTTTTTTTACTTGCCCCAATTCTTACTGCTTCAGGTGGCTGTGATGATACATAATGGCTACTGATTATTTTCAACAACACCCTCAGGAAAAGACTGTTCACCCTGTGAAAGGTCTGAGTCAGGTCAAATAAAACAAGTTCTGCCAGTGGGATTTTCCAGGAAACCTGGAGAAACCAGCTCCATTTCACTTTTTTCAGAAGATGCTACGTTGCTGGTTTTCACTTTGACTATGGGCTGTTGGTTCTCAAGGCTACCACAGAACTAGTAGAGAGGGACCTGATATTAGGAAATATTGAAATGCCATAAAACTCACTTTTTTTAAACTAAGATTCCATAAAGTCTTGAATAAAGACTACCCAAATTGTTGCAAGTGTTTGATTAATTTCCAGAATTTTTGAAAACGTTGATTTTGACCACTGTTGCCAGTCTCATTGCTTTTACGGAGGAGTGAATTTTTGGAGGTTTTTATCCATTCTTGTCTTATCAGTGTTTTGAAATTTAATATAATTTTAATGTTTGTCCTCTTCTGGGGAAATTTTTTCACAAATAGGAAATCAAATATTTTCTAGGCACAGAAAATCTGTGCTCATCCAGTGGTATTGCATAGAATCTTACTGGGTAAAACTATTCCCTCCATTGTCTTCTCAGAATCCCCAGTTCAAATTCAACATAATTCAACTCTTATGGAACAGAGTATGGAACAGAGACCACAGGACATTTTCCTTTATTCTTGCTTCTTGATTTTGTCACTCTGAGATTATATTATAATTCTATGATGAATTATGCACCATGCAAAGTAGGACTGTGGTGCAATAACATAAATCAAAGAATATGTGATATGTTAAAAGTTATATTTCTCATAGCTAAAAATACTAGCAGTTCTGATCTAATGATAATAAAAGCACTGACTGTTGTATCTAGATTGGCTTTCCTGGACACTAAATGATAGTGATTGACAAAAAATCAATTTTTCATAACTATATCCATTGTTCTAGTGTTCCCTGCATTCTAAACAGCATAATAATCACTTCCCTCTGTACCTAGAAATCATATGCCTGCTTGAAAACAGGCCAAGCCAGAAGCTGGTAAGTGATTGGATTTATTACCAAGTGTAATAAATCCAATCACTTCAAAGGAACTCATGTCTTCGTCTTGATTAGATCAGACTGTAGTAAAAAGCTTGCTGTTTAGAATAGTCACCTTTCTCAAAACACTTGTCAGTGGAGGAATTATGTAGCTTGGAAAGTTCTATTGGAAACAAAATCACCAGTTGCCCATGGAGGTGCAGATTCAAAGCCTTGGTTTATGGATGAGGACCTGATTCACCTTGAACAGGGAGTGTATGCCTGTGTACAGACTGGCTTGTAACAGGATAGTATAATGTCCTTTTAGAACCTTTTTTTTTTTTTTAACTTTTTGAACTATATCAATCCTAGCCTAGCTCTTTTTATTTATTTATTTTTTAAACTTATTTATTTTATTTATTTATTTTTGGCTGCTTTTGGTCTTCGTTGCTGTGCGTGGGCTTTCTCTAGCTGCTGCTAGAGAGTGAACTGGGGCTACTCTTGGTTTCGGTGCACGGGCTTCTCATTGCTGTGGCTTCTCTTGTTGCAGAGCACAGACTCTAGGCACATGGACTTCAGTAGTTGTGGCTCGCGGGCTCTAGAGCACAGGCTCAGTAGCTGTGGTGCACGGGCTTAGTTGCTCCACGGCATGTGGGATCTTCCCAGACCAGGGATCGAACCCGTGTCCCCCTCATTGGCAGGCGGAATCTTAACCACTGCACCACCAGGGAAACCCGAGAACCTTTTTATTTTTAAATAGTCCTTTTCAATTTGAAAGCCAAGCTGAATGTTTTTGATATCACAGTAATAAACCCTCAATCCAATTAACTCAGCGTATTTAATAGGTTCTCACACCCCCTCATAATTTGAACAACCTCAGGCTTCTTCCTGTTTGAAATGGAGACAGGACAAGCAGAGAGATAAAGCAGCCATTTCATAATCACATAGAACTGCTCATAAACTGTGTTAGCAATATTTCAGCATAAAATTCTGAATCTACCCATAACACAAAACACACACATTAAATCGATCCCACCTCAAACTAGAATCTTCCTAATAGCAAATAAATTGTCACTGAAAATGCTATTTCTTGCCACGTGAGGACATGAAGAAAACGAAGTGTGCCATAAATACATTATTTTCTATGCAGCAATGTTGCTTATAATAATCATCACTACAGTCCTATGTAAAGAATATTTATTATCTCAAGGAAATATGTAGGTTATTGTTTCTAGAATTGAAAAGAACAAAATATTGTTAAATCATTTAATGCTGTAAATGTTTAACTGAAAAACCTTAAACTGTTTTTTTTTAATTGTTTTTTTTTTCTTCCTAGATTCTTCCATTTGATAGTGGAAATCACCTGCAGATGGAGAGCAGACTGGATCTGTCTTCAAATTAGGGTAAGATTTCCATTTCACTTGTGCTATTGTCAGCATCTAAATACTGAAACAGATGGGTTTGTAGCACAGTTAAGGGCATTGTTGAACTTTTGATTCAAACAAGCAAAGTTTCCTACACTGTTATTATGTGTGTTTTCACTACCTCCATCACTATGTCGGTTTGTCTGTTCTCTATTTGCAAAATGTAGTATCTCTTATGTTAAATAGTCATTCCGTTAACCACTATTAATGTAAAAAATATCCCATAGGTTGGCTTGTCATATTGGTTTTTGAAGTTTGGGATTTTTTTTAATTGGGTAACTTTTTAAAAAGCTAAATGGAAACCTAGCTAAAGAACCATTAGTTTTTTTGTTCATATCTGTACCCACCATTTTATTTCTATATCTGTTCATTCATTCACCCATTGTTGATTTTTTGTTTTCCTTTTGTTTCTGTTTTTTTTATTTGACAACCAAGTTAAATATTGACCCTACAATCATGAATAACAAAGACATGGTGGACTCACAGAAGTTTTCCTCAATAAATGATTCTGAGTGTAAAGAAAGCTGGCAAATAGAAGCACAGATGCCATAGGAGCACATGTAGATCTCAAGGGATCTGAGAGTAAAAGGGAGGTCTACCAGAAGACATTTGGCCTACATTTAAAGAATTAGTTGGAATTTTCTAGGCAGGAAGTGAAGGGGATGACACATGATTTTGTAGAGGGAATAGTATTTTCAAATTCAAGAGAGAGGCTTGCAAGAATGGGAAGGAAGAGAAACCCAGAAGGCAGAATGTAGAGGGAGGAAGCTGCAGATGTCAGTGGAGACCTGAGCCTTTTAAGCCATATTGAAGACTCTAGATTTTTCCTAGGGACATCGAGAAGCCAATAAAAGTTTGGAAACTTTAGAGTCCATGAACAAAAAGCTTTTAGACTATCACTGTGATTGCAGAGGAAGGAAGGTAAGAGTTTACGTACCACCAGTTGGAATTCTATCACAATAACCCAGGGTAGAGATTATCTATTTAAACAGGGTGGTAAATCCTGGATATGGGTAGAAGTGAAGTAATTGGAAAGACCCAGGGCTGTAACGAATATATTGCACATCTGTTACAAATGTGTCTAGTGGGCTTAACCCTTTTATAAAGCTTTTATATCCATTATAACAACTTTTAGTGTTAATTAAAACTTTAAGTGAAAAGAGCAACAGATGCAAATGGAATTCCACTGCAGTTATTCACTACCAACTGGCAAGTCACTTAACCTTTTGGAATTAGCTCTTCGTTGGCTATATAGTGGAAACCCACAATATCTATCAGATAATACATACTCAAAGTACTTTATAAACCACAAATAGAAATATTGCTATTATTAACAGAATTTAAATTCAAGTAGGTTAGCAGCAATACTTCTGTACCTGGAACAAGATAAGTGCGTAGAGATGGGGAATAAATTATTCTTAAAGAGACATTTGGAAAGGAGAAGTTTAATACTCGATTACACATTCTAAGTCACAGCCTGTTGACTGTTTCATCTATTTGTCACATCAAATATCTGCAGGAATCCAATTAGCCTGCAGAAAACAGCTTAGGGGCTAGCTTGGCAACTATAATGCCAATATCTTTTTCTACTGCATATTTTGTGAACATTACAACATTTCTTCCCCCTCCTATGAAGACCACCAGAAAACTGACCCAGCACTGTCCAGCTGCTGTCTCTATAGCATATATGTCATTTATATCATGTATATCCAGAGCCATAAAAATGCACATTCAGTGCTCCAAGTATTCCTAGTTAGTAAGCATATGTCTCATATTTTTGTTTGCTGGCAATGTTCATATAACTTTGATAATGACAGAAAATAACAATTGCCTCTAAATTAAATGACTCTATAATTTCCTGGCATGAATCCATGTTTTCTGAGTTCCCTATTAGGAAATAACCTAAATAATTATGCACTGGCTTTAAATATTCTCATTTAAATTGCTCTTTGCTGCAAGAGTAATTCTAAATGGCCACATACAAATATCTTCCGATTATTTGAGAAGATAAGACCGCTGGAGTGTTTCTCTGGATTTGGATAAATTAAATCTATTCATTGGATAAATTTCAAAAGTAGTAGTGTTAGGTATGGAATGTCAGGTTATGCATGGAAGCTACTCTTTATTTTATCACCAAAAATTTATATCATTCTGGCTGGAGCCTTGTGCATTTGCTTCAGCCAGCAATCCTTTAAGTCATAGGCTAAAGTCAGACATGCATTTGATCCTAAAAATGTATCAATTAATGTCACTGGACATAGTTGTTAAGGAGTTTTTCCATGTGTTTACTTTTCCTTCCCTGCCTGACTCTGCTACATTATTCATGGTCACCTTTAGTCCATCTGGCAACACTTTTCTCTTTATTCCTAGCTCTATATCCATGAGGCATCATTGCCAAGCTTAACAATGTTTGACTAACATTCTCTAGCACAAAAAGCAACTAATGAGGCAGAAGGGGAGAGGCAGCACGTTGAATGGAGAGCCTCTGGAGTGTGGCGCTCCAGAGTTTGGAGCTGTGTGGATGACAGGGTCTTGGTGCTCAGGCCGGGTGTCAGGCCTTAGCCTCTGAGGTGGGAGAGCTGAATTCAGGACATGGGACCACCAGAGACTTCCTGGCCCCAGGTAATACCAATCGGTGAAACTCTCCCAGAGATCTCCATCTCAACACTAAGACCCAGCTCCACTAAACGAACAGCAAGCTCCAGTGCTGGACACCCCATACCAAACAACTAGCAAGACAGGAACACAAACCCACTCATTAGCAAAGAGGCTGACTAAAATCATACTAAGTTCACAGACATTCCAAAACACAGCACCAGACATGGCCCTGCCCACCAGAACACAGGTGCCAGTCCCCTCTACCAGGAAGCCTACACAAGCCACTGAATCAACCACACCCATGGGGGGCAGATGCCAAAAACAACAGGAACTATGAACCTGCAGCCTGAGAAAAGGAGACCCCAAACACAGCAAGTTAAACAAAATGAGAAGACAGAGAAATATGCAGCAGATGAAAGAGCAAGGTAAAAACCCACCAGACCAAATAAATGAAGAGGAAATAGGCAGACTACCTGAAAAAGAATTCAGGGTAATGATAGTAAAGATGATCCAAAATCTCAGAAATAGAATGGAGAAAACACAATAAACATTTAACAAGGACCTAGAAGAACTAAAGAGCAAACAAACAGTAATGAACAACACAATAAATGAAATTAAAAATACTCTAGAAGGAATCAATAGCAGAATAACTGAGGCAGAAGAACGATAAGCAACCAAGAAGATAAAATAGTGTAAATAACTACCGCAGAGCAGAATAAAGAAAAAAGAATGAAAAGAATTGAGGACAGTCTCAGAGACTTCTAGGACAACATTAAACACAACAACATTCGAATTATAGGGGTCACAAAAGAAGAAGAGAAAAAGAAAGAAACTGAGAAAATATTTGAAGAGATTATGGTTGAAAACTTCCCTAATATGGGAAACAAAATAGTCAATCAAGTCCAGGAAGCACAGAGAGTCTCATACAGGATAAATCCAAGGAGGAACACGACAAGAATATATTAATCAAACTATCAAAAATTAAATACAAAGAAAAAAATAAAAGCAGCAAGGGAAAAGCAACAAATAACATACAAGGGAATCCCCATAAGGTTAATAACTGATTTCTCAGCAGAAACTCTGCAAGTCAGAAGGGTGTGGCAGGACATACTTAAAGTGATGAAGGGGAAAAACTGACAACCAAGATTACTCTACAGAAAGGATCTCAGATTCGATGGGGGAAAAAAAAACTTTACAGACAAGCAAAAGCTAAGAGAATTCAGCACCACCAAACCAGGTTTACAACAAATGTTAAAGGAACTTCTCTAGGCAGGAAACACAAGAGAAGGAAAAGACCTACAATAACAAACCCGAAACAATTAAGAAAATGGTAACAGGAACATACATATCGATAATTACCTTAAATGTAAATGGATTAAATGCTCCAACCAAAAGACATAGACTGGCTGAATCAATAAAAAAACAAGACCCGTATATATGCTGTCTACAGAGACCCACTTCAGACCTAGGGACACATACAGACTGAAAGTGAGGGGATGGGAAAAGACATTCCATGCAAATGGATATCAAAAGAAAGCTGGAGTAGCAATTCTCATATCAGACAAAATAGACTTTAAAATAAAGGCTATTACAAGAGACAAAGAAGGACACTATATAATGATCAAGGGATCAATCCAAGAAAAAGATATAACAATTGTAAATATTTATGCACCCAACACAGGAGCACCTCAATGCATAAGGCAAATGCTAACAGCCATAAAAGGGGAAATCAACAGTAACACAATCATAGTAGGGGACATTAACACCCCACTTTCACCCATGGATAGATCATCCAAAATGAAAATATATAAGGAAACACAAGCTTTAAATGATACATTAAACAAGATGGACTTAACTGATATTTATAGGACATTCCAGGAATGCAAGGATTCTTCAATATATGCAAATCAATCAATGTGATACACCATAATAACAAGTTGAAGGATAAAAACCACATGATCATTTCAATAATTGCAGAAAAAGCTTTCAACACAATTCAACAACTGGTTATGATAAAAACCCTCCAGAGAGTGGGCATTGAGGGAACTTACCTCAACATCATAAAGGCCCTATATGACAAACCCACAGCAAACATCATCCTCAATGGGGAAAAACTGAAACCATTTCCATTAAGATCAGGAACTAGACAAGGTTGCCCACTCTCACCAGTATTCTTCAACATAGTTTTGGAAGTTTTAGCCACAGCAATCAGAGAAGAAAATAAATAAAAGGAATCCAAATCAGAAAAGAAGAAGTAGAACTGTCACTGTTTGCAGATGACATGATATTATACATAGAGAAACCTAAGATGCCACCAGAAAACTACTTGAGCTAATGAATGAATTTGGTAAAGCTGCAGGATACAAAATTAATGCACAGAAATCTCTTGCATTCCTATACACTGATGATGAAAAATCTGAAAGTGAAATTAAGGAAACACTCTCATTTACCATTAAAACATAAAGACTAAAATACCTATGAATAAACCTACCTAAGGAGAAAAAAGACTTGTATGCAGAAAACTATAAGACACTGATGAAAGAAATTAAAGATGATACAAACAGATAAAGAGATATACCATGTTCTTGGATTGGAAAAATCCACATTGTGAAAATTACTATACTACCCAAAGCAATCTACAGATTCAATGCAATCCCTATCAAACAACCAATGACATTTTTCACAGAACTAGAACAAAAAATTTCACAATTTGTATGGAAACACAGAAGAACCCAAACAGCCAAAGCAGTCTTGAGAAAGAAAAATGGAGCTGGAGGAATCAGGCTCCCTGACTTCAGACTATACTACAAAACTACAATAATGAAGACAGTATGGTACTGGCACAAAAACAGAAATAGAGATCAGTGGAACAGGATAGAAAGCCTAGAGATAAACCCACACACATATGGTCACCTTATCTTTGATAATGGAGGCAAGAATATACAATGGAGAAAAGACAGCCTCTTCAATAAGTGATGCTGGGAAAACTGGACAGCTACATGTAAAAGAATGAAATTAGAACACTCCGTAACACCATACACAGAAATAAAATGGATTAAAGACCTAAATGTAAGGTCAGACACTATAAAACTCTTAGAGGAAAACATAGGCAGAACACTCTGTTTATGACATAAATCACAGCAAGATCCTTTTTGACCCACCTCCTAGAGAAATGTAAATTAAAAGAAAAATAAACAAATGGGGTCTAATGAAACTTAAAAGCTTTTGCAGAGCAAAGGAAATCATAAACAAGATGAAAAAACAACCCTCAGAATGGGAGAAAATATTTGCAAGTGAAGCAAATGACAAAGGATTAATCTCCAAAATTTACAAGCAGCTAATGCAGCTCAATATCATAAAAACAAACAACCCAATCCAAATATGGGCAAAGGACCTAAATAGACATTTCTCCAAGAAGATATATAGATTGCCAAGAAACACATGAAAGGATGGTCAACATCACTAATCATTATTGAAATGTAAATCAAAAGGACAATGAGGTATCACCTCACACTGGTCAGAATGGCCATCATCAAAATGTCTACAAACAATAAATGCTGGAGAGGGTGTGGGTGAAAGGGAACCCTCTTGCACTGTTGGTGGGAATGTAAATTGATACAGCCACTATGGAGAACAGTATGGAGGTTCCTTAAAAAAACTAAAAATGGAACTACCATACGACCCAGCAATCCCACTACTGGGCATATACCCTGAGAAAACCATAATTCAAAAAGATTCATATACCACAATATTCATTGCAGCTCTATTTACAGTAGCCAGGACATGAAAGCAACCTAAGTGTCCATCGACAGATGAATGGATAAAGAAGATGTGGTACATATATACAATGGAATATTGCTCAGCCATAAAAAGAAATAAAATTGAGTTATTTGTAGTGAGGTGGATGGACCTAGAGTCTGTCATACAGAGTGAAGTACGTCAGAAAGAGAAAAAAAATACCATATGCTAACACATATATATGGAATCTAAAACAAAAAAAAAGGTTCTGATGAACCTAGGGGCAGGACAGGAATAAAGACGCAGATGTAGAGAATGGACTGGAAGGCTTGGGGAGAGGGGAGGGTAAGCTGGGACGAAGTGAGAGAGTAGCATTGACGTATATACGCTACCAAATGTAAAATAGATAGCTAGTGGGAAGCAGCTGCATAGCACAGGGAGATCAGTGCTTTGTGACCACCTGGAGGGGTGGGATAGGGAGGGTGGGAGGGAGAGGCAAGAGGGAGGGATTTGGGGATATATGTATATGTATAGCTGATTCACTTTGTTATAGAGCAGAAATTAACACAACATTGTAAAGCAATTATACTCCAATAAAGATGTTAACAAAATTTTTTTAATTAACAAGAAAGAGCAACCAATGAAAGCTATTTGGTAGAATCTTACTCCCTTGTCTCCTGGACACCGTGATTAAATCTGCTCTCCTTTATACTGATTTGACTTGTCCTTAAATGTGATTTCTGGTTTTATTTCCAGACAACCATAACTATTCAATTTCTGCAGAACTTTTCTTCAGACTATCAGAACTAAAGAAATCTGAATCTTGCTAAGTAAATGATAGCATGTAGATAAAAAAGAATTCCGGGACATATCTTATGGAAATGTTTCATTATCTGCATTCTCAATGAATTTGAGGTATTGATGAACTGAGCTAAGTTAACTGCATCTTTCATTTTAAACTTTATTGCTAAATTGGGGGGGTGTTTTTAAAGAAGTCATATGTATCTACTTTTCTGAATCAACAGGAATGTTAGAACAGGATTGACCCACTTTCTCATGAGTGAGGATCTTCCTTCAGCTTTAACACCCTTACAATTTTGGCTACATATATAGATCTATAAGACACGCTAGGATACTCAGTTGAACATTTATGGCACATATTGAAAAGTATGATTAATTTACTACCTGTTTTCCTTGTTAGTTCAAATAGGTATTCATAAAAGTCTTTATACAGTTACTATTTTGTCCTCTTTGCCATAAGCACACAATGAGCCTTGAGTCCTTCTGCTGTGAAGAGCAAAGGTACTTTGTTTTTTTGTATGGCATGATATGAGGACCACACTACCATAATATGTTAATAGCCACCTATTCTGTTATCAGTGTCTGGAATTTTCCTAGTAGGAATCATTCTCATTTCTTTTAACTTTATTAGTGCTTCTTATCTCTTTAAATGTGTAGATAGTTCTAGAGTAGATAAAGGGAATTAAACTGTTTTACCATAAGGTGTGAGTGGCCTGGGTCAATTTTCCTTCTAAAGGAAAGGGGTAGTTATAGAATACTGGACATGTGTTATGGAGGTTAAGGGCTGAAATGAAGAATAGGAGTTGAAGTGCTCCTAAAAGACACTTGATCTGTTTTACAGTCTTTCCTGGTGCCAGTCTGACTTCAAATCTGCATCACCTTTCCATAAAATGATTGCCTATCAATGCCTATGTCATTGCCTATCCCAATGACAGCAGTCTAGGTCTGGACTCAAGTTTTAAAAAAAAAAATAATCCCAATGAGGACACCACAGCCATTTTAGTCTTCCCTGTATAATATCTCCAATCTACCAGTGGAGTTTTAATAGCTTCTTCAGTTAACCTATGATCTTAAAGTTGAGTAAAATCATGTCCTGCATTCTCCTTGTTTCATTTCAGATTATATTTATAGCTTGAATCATTGTGCCAAAGGGTCCTCAAACAATCCATCCTGGGCATGCTGAGAGAGCTTCTTGGACATTTGCCACATAACAATGTTTCCTTCCAATGTGAACACTTGGACTCAGCAAACTGTTCCTATGAGCCCATTGAATATATGGCCTAGGCCATGCCATTTCCAATAAATAATTTATATAATTTATAACGGGGGAAAAGAACACAATAAAGTATAATATTTCATCCAGTGTTTCCATCTTTCACCGTCAAAAGACAATTTTGTTTGCTTGCGCTCTATAATATCTGTTAGCAAACAGAAGGATCCCACATCTTCATACACCAAATAATAAAAGAAAAAATATAACTAGAGATTATCAATGTTATTCTGGAAATAAAAGAAGGAAGCAAGTCACTGAAAAGGAAAGAACAGTGACTAAGGCATGTCCCTTGACTTTGCCTGTGGAGGGTAGGCTTGGGCTTTTGTAATTGTTTAAAATAGAATTCCCTGGCAGAGTTCTGAAAAAAAAAAATAGGCAATATTTGATCATTACTTAGTGTTATTGCAAATAGATAATAAAGGGAATTTTCTGACAAATTCCTTAAAATGATGTCTATGGCTTGGATATGTGAACCTTCCATTCAGTGCCTCATTAAAAACTAATTAACGTGAGGCCTCATCAGGACAAGAAAGTCTTCCCTGATCTTGGGAAAAAATCCTAAAATAATTATTATGTGCTAAGTAAGTACAATTATTTCTTATTTCTTTCAATACCTTTATTTCTTTTCAAAATTTTCACCTAAAGAAATTATATGCTACTCTATTTCAGAAATTTACACGATTTCTTTATATTTCTACAGCATGATCCGTTTCATCTCTAGAGAGTTAATCATTAGTAGTTTTGTCACAGAGTATTTCTGAGGACATCCATTATCACACATAAGATAAAACCACTTGCTCTTTTCTCAGGAAACCTATGAAATGTTCTTCTTCCAGTTTTGCATGCTTTGGAGAAATTAAAATCCAAATAGCCACAGAGATAGTATTAATCTCTACATTATTGGTTTTATATGTTAATTTTTCTCTTTTGCCTAGCAGAATCACAGACCTCACATTTTAGTGGTTCTGAGATTGACAACTGATCAGTATAGAACAATCACTTTGGTTGGCCTCAGCATAAAGACAACACATATTCTTATCCTAATATAAGACGCTTAATGGATTCCTGATTGAAGTTACCTCTGGCTAGACAGAACAGCTTTATTTCCCAGTATGACCCCTTGTCCTTTTTCAGCTCCCACACTTACCATTTTTATATACCTCACACTATTGCCAAACAAGATTGATTATTTCACAAAGAACCCAAGGTTTTCTAGTTGTGTCATTGCTTAAGCTATTTTCCCACCTGGAATTTCCTTCTGCACCCATTAAAAAGTTAACTGTTCTTTCAAATTTGTCTCAAATTCTTCCTCCTGATTGACAAAGCAAGACCTAATCTGTCCCTAATGTGAATACCCACAGATCTTGGTTTATAACTCTGTAATTATAGATTAGTAACGCTTTATATTAATAGTCATTTATGTACTTATTCCTCTCTTGATATGTAATGTTTCTAAAAGCCCAATAACGGGTTTCCTTATTGACTCTGTGTCCATGTTAGCACCAACTATGCCTGTGTGTATACATATGTATATATATTTATACTTGATATAATAAAACGGTTAATAAATAGTAAATTGAAGTGAAGGATGAACAAGAAGGAACTCAGTAAATGAACTATCTTTGAGAGGATATTAAAATGAAAAATAAAAGCAAAAGCAGCAACTATACATCACTACCACTAGCAGACTTAATTCACAGTATCAGGAATTAAGTTTGGAAGAAAACTAAGGTTACATAAATTTAAATAAGTTCAATACACATTTATTGAGTTCCTGCTATGTGCACATCTTTCCACACATTTTATGTTTGTATAAATATCTATGGATGCATACATATGCACGCTTATATATTTTATTTTTACTAACTGAAATCACGTATATACATTAGTTTGTAACTTTTTTCTTTTAGCAGTTTAATGAATATCTCTCTATATCAGTAAGTAAAAATGTGTTCTTAATGACTGTGTCATATTCTATAATTTGTACTGTATCATAGGTTACTGATGAATATCTAGCCTACCTCCAGATTTGCTGCAAAGAATACTGATATGAATATCCTTGTGTGTAGGTAACAATATTGTCAAATTTTATTTCTTGGGATAGTTTCTTAGATGTGGGATTTCTGGTCAATTGGTATATGTAATTACAATTTTAATGTATCTTGCTAAATTAATTTTCATGGAGCCTATGATTGTTGCTTAATTGTATCTGTTTCTCTACTGATTATCAATATGTGATATTGCTAATATATAAAATTTTGTTTCTAATATGATGGTAAATATATTCCATAGCATTTTAATTTTCATGTCCATTACTGTATTAATTAAAATTTGTCTTTAACATAGTGACTCAGCACACATATTTCCATTTCCCCACTCTTTTTGCCCCAGGCCATAAGTAGTATTCTTTCTATCTCAGCCGCTATTTCTTCAATACTTTGCAATGTCTATGTGAGTTAAGGCTTTATGATCTCTTACCTAATATTCAAATAAAAAAATGCATTTACATAATCAGTGACATTACAATTTCATTTTGTGCATCTTCAAAGAGATGGTGGTGTGGAGAAGTGCTTACTTTGTATTTTTCTTATATATCACAGTGTCCAAACCATAATTCTGTGTACATGATTTCTATGAAATTGGAGGCTTGTTTACCTGACCAACTTAGAAAATGATCTCTTGGAGTATCATTATTTCTATACCAACTATTCTGCCCTAATTTGTCAAGGGTTATAGAAAAATAAATAATTGACAAAGTATAATTTCCAAGATTGTAATCTTTGCACATGTCTAAAACACTTATACATTGCATTTGAAATGTATGTATTTACATGACCTAAATTTTATAAAATTATATGTTCATTTTTAGTTGTGTTGCAATTTTTAAATTATATACATGTATTTATTTATTTATTCAGCAATATAAACATTCATTGTTGCTTTAAAGCATCCCACGTTTTAGACAGTAATTCTATTTTATCTCCAGTATTTGTGCACAAATACATTAAATGTAGACAATCACATTATATATCACAAATACTCTCCATTTAATTTTATTTTGATCTGTCTTCTGTGCTTTGCCTCTTAGAGTCAATAACTCTTTCCTCCCACATCACATGCCCTGTCAACTTTTGTGTGGCTGAGTAATTTATTTTTTTTAATTTATCTTTTGGCTGCATTGGGTCTTTGTTGCTGCATGTGGGCTTCTCATTGCGGTGGCTTCTCTTGTTGCAGAGTATGGGCTCTAGGCGCACGGGTTCAGTAGTTGTGGCACACGGGCTTAGTTGCTCCGCGGCATGTGGGATCTTCTCAGACCAGGGATCGAACCCATGTCTCCAGCATCGGCAGGTGGATTCTTAACCACTGCACCGCCAGGGAAGCCCCGTCTGAGTAATATTAAATGAAAACCTATTTATCATTGCATGCTTGATTTCATTTACCCTTGTTGACACCAGGATTATTAGACTTTATTTGATATATATAAAATAAGAAAAAAATTTCTTTGAACACTACCTATTAAAATCAGCATTGTACCTCTATTATCTTGTATTCTTTAAAAATTGTCTAACAAAAATTCCTAAAACGCTTCCTCTTTTCTGCTACAGCTGATAGATCTTAGTTTTTAGAGTTACTTTTACAGAATGTGAATGTAGACAGGATAAATTTTATGAGAAAAATCAAAGTTTTGTCCAGGGAGGATAGCAAAGCACTGTCATGAGCCCCCAGCAGTTGGAATGGATGCTGGTACTGGTGTTGGCTGGAGGCATAGAACACCTGGTTGCATCTATACAATGTAAAAATTGCAGTCATGGTTAAAGTGTGAAAAATCCTGTCAATCACTGAGTGGTTTTATAGATACAATGTTAAATCATCTCCTTAACAACATGTTTTCTCTGAATTTTTTTCTATGTTCTCTCTTTTGGATCATTTCCACATTCTAAGCTACCAAAATTCATCAAGCAAGGTTAAATTATCATTTCCATCTAAAATGCTTATACAATAGTAATTAATACCTGAAATTACATTTAGAAAATAGGGGAAAATGAGAAAAAAAAAAAGACTTCTAGTAAGTTCTCTTACACGCAAAATCTTGCTAGAAGATCAGGATTATGTAATAAAACTTCAAAGAATTTTGAAATGCTTCTGGCCAGCACATATGAATTTAAGAAGACAAAAGCATGTAACTCATCTTTGAAAAGAAAATCTTCAATTATCTAGAGCTGAAAATCTTCAGTTACTTCCACTGACCCTTTCTCTTAGGACTATTATTTAGATTTTCTATTTCAACCTGACCTTCCTTTTTTTTTTTTTCCTTAAAGGAATTTTTATCTTCCATGAAAATATGCTAAATATTTATTTTTATATCTCATGTAAGGTAGAAATAAGAAGCCATTCTTTAATCAAGTAGACTTTTAATTTTGTTCTCCTAACAACTAGAAATTTTTATAGTTTATATCTTACATTCTAGAAATTTCTAATATTTATTTAATTAATTTTGATATTGTTACATAATTTTGTTATGTCATTTAAATGATCTGCTTGGGTATTTCAGGGAATGCTTTAGTTTCTTTGATTGTTTGTCTTGTCTTTAAGAAATTTGAAAGTTCTTCCACTTTAATAATTGTTAACATTGCATTTGTGGTGGAATGTTAACATCAGAGAACTGCGTAATCCAAAGCCACATTATGCTGAAACATGTGACCAAAATAAATTGTAATAATTAAGTGATTTGCAAACATTGATTTAGTTCCTACTTTCTATCTACCACATAGACCAGTTCTCTTGGCCTCCTCTTCTGCCCACCTCTTAAGTGGTAGATTTACTTGAGTTTCCTCGATACTCCAGTTCTATTCCTCCACACGTACTCTCACCCTTATACTTTCATGGCTTGCTCTCAGATGGACAGTGCCACAGCTTCCATTCCTCTGTAAACCTCTGAGCCCTTTCAGTGAATCTGCAGGTACCACAAGTCCTTTGATCCACACTGTACAACTCCTTATGAATGGCCTGGTGTGAGATGGTTCCCATCTTCCTTCCAGGCTGATGACACCAGACTGGTGTTCGCCCGGCTCTTGTGGGCAACAGAATCCAGCAGGCTTCCTAGTGTGAGAAATAGCTAGATAAGAAATTGTAGTCTTTGTGTTCAAGTACACCCACAAACTTCTCCCCTAGGCCTTTTATACCACTTTCCCAACAATTGTCTCCTTGTCTTTTTAAATAGAGGCACAAGAGGAGTGTGGCTACCATAGGTCAGTATTCAGCCAGAGAAAGAGGTTTTGATGTCTCCTTCTTGCCAGGATCCCAGATGTTAATGGATGATTCTCTTCAAGTCCTCATCACGTACTTTTGCCCTAGAGAGAAGAGAGAGAGGGAAGAGAATAGATTGTCTTTATGATGCTGTATTTCTCCATAGCCTAAACTTCTCCTCTGTAGTCCTGTTTCTGGGTTAACTGAATAGGTGGAGATGGAGAGGAGGTGTTTGTCCTATTCGTGCATCCCAGAAAGCCCTGCCTGCCTAGAATATGGGAATGCTTGGAGCATTTTATCATCAGGTTTCAGCCTTCATTAAAATTTTGGCACTAGAGGAAAATTCCACTTATTCCTATGATAGATAGGACCACCATCTTCCATGCATGTTTGGAATCCTCAACGTCACAAGCCCCAGGCTTCACAGAACTTAAGATGCAATGCCATCACTGTATTTCCCAGAGGTGTGTTTTAATAGTATTTAATGCAAGTGGTTTTGGCAGTTTCTACTATTTTCACCCTATCTTGATTATGGACATCTAAAAAAATCCAAGAAGATTAATGTGCTGTTCAGAGAGATGCAGGAAACACAGGCTTAGCCTTCCTGCAGATTCCATTATTTTGACCTGGTTCCTGCTGGCCACAATCTACCTAGCAGTAATGTTTAATACCTATTCATATTCATAAGAAGTGGACTTATTTCCCTAATTCAGAGGTTTCTAGATATAGATATCTCAATTTTAACAAAGGGTTTAATTCTTCATTACTTCATAGACACTAATTTCTCTTCCTTCCTCTTTCTTTTTTCTTTCTCTCTTTCCTTCTTTCTTTCTTTCTTCCTTCCTTCCTTCCTTTCTTTCTTTCTTTCTTTCTTTCTTTCTTTCTTTCTTTCTTTCTTTCTTTCTTTCATTTTTTCTTTCCTTTCTTTTATAAAACTGGCTTCCTTGTTTTGCAGAAAAGCTGGTGCCTGAGTTGTAAGAGACTCCTCTATGGCTTTCATTTTGTTACTACATGGTTCATGGAGCAGGGAAAAGAGGAGTCTGAAAACAAAAGAATTTTAGAAGACTCTGTCCCAAGGTGAAATTCAATTTAATTCATTGAATTAATATCAATTTAATTAATTGAACATCAATTATAAAATGAAGCCTAGAAAAAATATTTCTGGTAAATTCATCTTTTGCTCTGATTGGTGGTGGTGGCAACAGGGAGATCCCTTGCTAAGCTGTTCACAACTTATTCTCCACTCATGACATTCTGAACATTACACAGACTTTACTAATGATACTATCCCTGCCTATTAGAATTCTATATTCCTAGGCAATGAATTGTAAAATCTGGTACAAAAATAATTATTTAAGGGCAGAGAGAGAGAGAGGGAGAGAGAAAGAAAGAGAGAAAGAAAGAAGGGACAATAATAAAGCATTATGGTGAGGCTAGAGCAAAGAAAACCAAGGTGCCATTTTATATTATAGGATGATAGAAACAGAAGAGTGAGAGGGGAAGTCAGCAAAATGTAGAAAGCACTAGAAAAAAAGAAGTTGTCAAGAAAAGACAGTACAACAGAGGAAGTGCAAAAGGGAAAAATGAAAAAAAAAGGTAAATGCAAAAGAGAATAGTTTAAGGAGGAGAATGAGAAGAGTAGAAAAAAATAAAAGAACAAAAAGTGAAAGAAAAATAAACAGAAAAAATAAATAGTAGAAAGGGTAAGGGCCTTCCCTGGTGGTTCAGTGGTTAAGACTCCATGCTTCCACTGCAAGGGGCATGGGTTCCATCCCTGGTCAGGGAACTAAGATCCCGCATGCTGTGTGTGGCAGCCAAAATAATAAATAAATAAGTAAATAATAGAAAAAGTAGAGAAGAAAAATAAGAAGGAGAAAAGAAGCAAAGAACAGATGAAATATTGAGTGTATCAAATCAAATGGGTTCTAACCGGATACAAATGGAAAAATGATATAATATCCAATCCTATTTATTTGAATTTATATATAAACTGAAAGATCCAGTATACTTGAGGACATTACATATGGAAAAAATAAACAAAGTGCAAACTATGCAACTTATGCTTTTTATGAAGAAAAAAATTGTCATTTTTCTTGATTCTCCCAGTATTTCATTTGTGTACATGTATAGTGTATGTGTGTATGTATTTATAGAGTCAAGGCTGCTTCCACTAGTAGTAGTTAGTTATTTCTTTGTATTTGACAAAATGATTACTTAATTGGAATTTTCTCAAGGAGTTAACACAGAAGAAAGCAGAGATTAATATTCATTTCAATTCCACAGTTTGAGGTTTTGAAAAGAGAAACCTGCCTGATTTGAAACAATTAAATGATTAATTAAGTTTTTCCAATAGAGTGAAACCTCTGCTATTAAAATTAAAATTTGTTTTATCAGGGAATAACTGTCTGTAGCCTCTATAATATTAATAGTCAAATGCAAAACGATTCATGAAAGAGCACAGCCCACAGGAGAAATAGAAACCATTTATTTCAGTGAAGGCTGGGATCTAGAGCTTAAATTATTTCACAAATACCATATAAGACATTTTTATAATGACAAAAACAAAGGAAGTTTCGATGGCCAGAGAAAGTGTTAAGAGGTTTTATGATTAGTTATAGGATGCATTTAAGGTTTTTTGTTGTTATATAATTAATACTTGCTAATGACTTAGGATCAATGTGATTAATGGGCCATTCTTTCTGCAAACTTGTTTTCTGTGTTGCAAGAAGAAATACTAAGCCTCAGTGGTGGAAAAAATAATTAAGGCAAAAACAATGACTGTACAAAGAATAAAAGCAAAATCTGTCAAAGTAGCTCTAGAGCAAGTCCAGAAGGAGCCCAGCTCTCTGGATGTTGCCTCTGACAAGAAACAAGGGAGAAAAGCTTTGCTGACACACACTCACCCGAGATTTTAATTTATTTCAACAGAAGCACTTTCAAAATCACTGATTTGTAAAATGTGCCCATAGCTGAGCCCTTAGGAGCACTTCCAAAGAACAACGTATCATTTTCCTCTTTGCCAAATCTGTTTATTTATTATTGAATTCACACAATGCGCTCATTCCCCCAGCCTCAGGACAGATTTTTTTGAAAGCCATTAAAAAGAATCTCAGCTATTCTGTCTTAGCACTGGAAATTGTAAGGAAGATAAACACATACACAAACAAGCACAAAAGCCTATACTTTCCAGGAAAAAAGTACTTGTAAAACCAGATGGAGTCCTCCTGGTGCTGATGCAGGAGATGTTACGTGTGGAATGGCCTTGTGCCTGCCATCAGGACTGGTGAACAAAGACATGTAAATTTGAATTCTGCCTCTCAGACACCTGGGTCCTTTATGAATGATGGAGTGTGGGTTGATATGTGATGAGGTGATTGCCCAAATCCTTTTCCTCTGCCTGCCACAAGAACCAGCCGCTGCAGTCGCCACAGGGCTGCCTGTCCCCTTTGGGCTGGAGCAAATGGCTGCTGGGCAGAAGGAAGAACCATGAAAACAGAAATCTAGTTTCTGTTTTACTCTTCTTAGTCCCTCAGATATTTGCAGGGAGTGAGTTTATGCCTGTTGGTTCAGCATAGCTCACTTCACTGAGCACCACACTAACTTTGCTAACTGTTTAAATGTATCAATAGTTCAGTAGACTTCTAAAATCTTTTCAGGGCAAAGGAAATTCATAAAATAAGGCAAATTACTGGTTTGAGTAAGTCATACTATTCTTTCACGAACAGTTGAAAAATGAGACAACCTCAAACCAAGGAAAGTAGTTCAGAAATGCAGCCCACTCTACTTGCCTGCCAGCTGGCTATTTCCCTGGGGAAACTCTTAATAACTGGCCTAAATCCTAGATCAAAGGGAGTCAGGAAGAAGTGAAGAGAGGGAAACTCTAAGTTTAAGCCTTTGGCACCAGTTCTGAAAGGCCTTGTGCACACCAATACCCTTTGTTATAGGCTAGATTGTGTCCTCCCTCAAATTCTTATGTTGAAGTCCTAACCCCAGTATCTCAGAATGTGACTGATAGGGTCTTTGGAGGAAATTAAGTTAACCTGATGTCATTAGGGTTGGGGTGAAGGTGTTAGCAGATAAAAATTACTAATAGGAAAAATATGGGATAAGGGTGGATTCTGGCTAAACTGACCTAGTAGGATTCTTGTTGAAGGCAGGACAGAATGATCAGGCACCATCTGAGGGATGACAGAGAATGAGAAACACCATCAGATATCCAGGGTGATCAGGTATCAAGGTTGCGGGATTCGGGCTAAACTGACTTAGCTGGATGCAGGATTCTCACTAAAATTGGACAACTCAGGCAGGAACACAGAAACCCAAAAGTCACAGGCTAGTTGAGAAGAGAGTTCAGGTAAGCTTAAGCAGAGTTTGGTCAAGGAGACAATCTTTGTAAGCCCTAATCCAATGTGACTGTTGTCCTTATAGGAAGATATAAGGACACAGATAGTGAGAGAGGGAAGACAATGTGAGGATACAGCAAGAGTCCTGACCATCTCCAAGCCAAGAGGAGACACCTCAGAAGAAACCAACTCTGCCTACACCTTGATCTAGGACTTCTAGCCTCCAGAACTGTAAGAAAAATAAATTTTTTTGTTGAAGCCACCCAGTCTGCGGTACTCTGATATGGCAGCCCTAACAAACTCATACACCTTGTAATGCCTAAATCCATGTGGAAACTACACATCTGAAATTCTTGTTCAATAGCTTTCTTAGAAGTATTGACCAGACACTATGTTTAACTGACAGTCAATTTTTTCACCAATAGGATAAATTTTCATTCATCGAAACTGTAGGTGGGGAAATATTTGTAAAAGGGCTACATATGCCACAGAGTGAGTTAAGAAAAACAAACATGGTGGGAATAGAACACTGATTTAGGAATCCAGGAACACCTTAATTCAGGGTTTAGATATGACTCAAAACTTTGCTGTCTCTGGTTTGAGTCCATAAATGGAACAAAGTGGGCTAGGTTTTAGCAATGCCAAAAGGAGCATGGAGAAGTTGAACGAAGGAAAATATTTAGAAGATTAGCAAGTGGGGAGCCATGCATTATTTGCAGCCAATTCAGAATGAATTCACACTTCCAGATAATTACATTCTATTCCAAAGACCAGTAAAATTACCTTAAGGTTAAGGAGAAATTTAGTGCTCTGTTTTTGTTTGGTTATTTGGTTGGCTCCTCCAGGGCACTGATTCACTTATCCAATATTTATCTCAGGTAGAGTTTATTTTTTTCTCTCCTCAACATATGCTTATTTGTGGTTTGGGGGTCTCTCAGTTCTAAAACAATCTGGGAGTCACTCAAGGTGTGAATCACTAAAGAAAATGAAGGAAGAACCAGTTGTGGGTGCTTCCTCTTGCCCCCTCCTTTTTTCTGAAGGCTCCATAAAAATCTGAGTTTAGGGACTTGCCCTAGAAACATCTAGCATAGCATTTACTCTATGACCTTTGGTTGGTGCCAAAAGTTTAATATGCATTCTTTTTATTTAATCTCTAGCTTGCATGGGTGGAAAGATTTTGAATTCAGACACACCTGGTTCCAACCTAGGTTATGCTTCTTTCTAGCTGTGTGACCTTTGAGCACATGATGGAACATTTCTTGGTCTCAGTTCTCATCTATAGACACACTTTATGGTATTTCTCTTCAGGTTGTATGAGAAGATATACAGAAAATGCTTAGTACAGTCTTTGCCACATAGTGAGATGAGCAAAGCTCAAAAGATACTCATTGTGATGATGAATATGATGAAGGTAACAAGGATGTGTTAGTGTCCCCATTTTATAGATATAAATATGAAGCTCAGAAGTTACATAATTTGTCCAAGGTCACACAACTGGTAGGTTCCATTACTGGAATTTTAACCTAAGTCTGCAAGCTTCTCTACTTTGTTATATTGCCTCTTAACTCATGGTTATTGGAACTCCACTATATAGTAGTGATGATGCTAGCTCTGAAATTACAAAATAAACAGTGATATGAACCTCAAAACTAAAGGAACTTATATCTTCTACCTTATCCCCCTAACTTGGCCACTGAAGTTGAGATGTATATTATACTTTCATTCTTGTTGTAAATGGGCACAATCATTTTTAAAGAAAGCTATACAATCATTGTTTTATTTCATATTACTTATTTATTTTTGCTTTTGTAAGAGGGTATGCCCTAAGGTATCATGTGGATTGATTCTAAACTAAGCACTTTATTTAATACTACTGGATCTCCTTTTAAGCTTTCAGAATTCTGTAGCATCATTTCTTTTGGTTTTCACAGGATGACTTATTTACTTGATATCTCCAAGGATGCATTTGGTGGTATGAACCAACAGTATGCACAATTATTATATACTCTACTTAGAAGAGCCAGGCAGCTATCTGAAGAGAATGAGCAAAAAAGAAAAAAGAAAGGAAGATTTCCTATTATTAAATATTAAAAACATAAAAATCCTAGCAATATTGTAACAAATGAATTAAAGAAAGGCAACTAAGAATTAAGACTGCAAGCCTGCCACTAACTCACTCAAACAAAAATTGCAGTGGCCCCGGCACACTGAACAATGAAACATAATGTGATTGCTTCACTCTCAAGGCACAGTGAGTTAAGAGATGCTCTGAACCAAAGTTATAAAAATAGATGTTTTGTTGTTTATTTTTTCCTCCTTTAACAAAATATAGAAATGAGCATAACTTTATATAGACATTGTATTACTTTTATAAGCTGAAAATGAAGAAGAATTCGTTTGAGTGGAATAATACCTCAGGTGTCAATTTGATATTACATAAGAGTCTTTGTTTAGTAGCAAATTTGGGGCCACATGCATACCAAAATTTCAAACTCAGGACTTAACAGGTTTTTAGATAACTTAGCTAATAAAATTTAAAAAAATAGAATTATTCTTAAGTTGTCTTAATGATACAGGGGAAAACATGAGGGAAATATTGGGCCAGTGTGGGGTCGTCAATTTTTATGTAAACCTAAAACTGCTCTAAAAATAAAGTGTATGAAAATTATTTTTTTAAGTTATGGAAAAAACCATTTGGATAGATAGGACAAGAGAGTTCTAGTCAAAGGGAAAAGCAAATACAAAGACCCTGAAGCAGGAACATGCCAACATGTTAAGAAAGATTGAGGAGGCCAATATGACTGCAGCAGAGTTTGAGAATGAAAGACTGGTAACAAATGAGGTTGGAGCAGTAATGGCATCACATTACATAGGTGGGTATGAAGACCTTGACTTTTCTGAATGAGATGGGGAGGCATTAAGGATTTTTAGCAGAAGAATGACATAAACTGTGTTAAATTTTAAATGGATCATGTTGGATTCAGTACTGAATATACTGTTCAGGACAAGGGTAGAAGTGGGTAGGCTAGTCAAAAGGCTATTGAAGTAGTCCTGAAGAAAAATGGAGGCTATTTGTACATTTATACCAGTACTTTTGACCTGAGCAACTGGAAGGATAGAGTGAAGCTTTACAAAGATTGGGAAAATGTGAAGACAGTACATTGAATGACAAGAGAAGGAATTCTCTTTTGATTGTGATTAACTTGAGATACCTAATAGACATGACAATGGAGATACTGAATAGGCACTTGTATGTTCAATTCCAGGTAGAAGTCTAACAAGAAACATAAATTGCGAAGTTGTCCAGTGTAGTCAGTATTTGAAGTTCTGAGACTGGAAGTGTATAGGTAGGAAAGAGATTTAAGCACTAAATAGGGCATATCAGCATTTAGAGGTCAGGTAGAAAAGAAAAAAAACAGGAAAAGGTACTCAGAAGGAGCTAATGAGACAGGAGAAAAGTCACAAGTTCTCCAGAAATTAAATAAATAAATTATTCCAAGGAGAACGGAATAAATGAATATTTATGTGAAATGCTGCTGATGGGTCAAAGAGGGGATGAGGTGTTTCCTATTGATTTTAGCTACATGAAAGCCATCAGTGACCTTGAACATGGATAGTTTTACAGTTGTGTTGGGATGGATTTGAGTTCAATCAACTTGAACTCAATACAAGTTCTGATTGTATTGAGTTCAGGAAAGAATGAGAACTGAAGGAAATAATGTTGTGGGTACACAACATTTCAAAGAAGTTTTGCTATAATGTAAAAGTGAGATAGTAGCTGTAGAATGATATGGAGTCAAGGGAGGATTTGACTTTTTATTTTTTAGATTGAAGAGGAAAAAATGACTAAAATGATGTCGTTGAGTAGGTTCAAGATTATTAGTGCACAAGTGGAAGAGTTGGTCTTTGCTATGGTCAGTTATCAGTAGTAACAGGAAGGAATACAGAATATACAATGATGGATGCAACGATATGGGGAAATGTTATAGTAGAAATTTGTGAGTTATCTTCTGATTGCTCTTATTTTTTTCAGTGAAACAGGAAGCAAAGTCACTGAGGATGAAGTAGAAGTAGTTGGAAGTTTGAGGACCAGGAAGAAAATATGAAATACTTATCTAGGAGTAAGTGAGAAAAAATAGAGTAATGCAGGTGTGCACTAAAGATCCACTTGAAATTTGTGGTCATAAGCAGAAATGAGACCAGTCATCACAGATGAGTACTTTCTTCAACAACATCCGACTACTTAGGTACAGAAATAGAGAACACAAAGAATTAGATTTAATTAGAGTTGTAATTTTTTCAGATAACTTGGAGAAATGAGAGAGGGGCATGAATATTGTGTGGATATGCAAAAGTGTGATTATAGGGATAGACCATGTATTAAACAGTAAACCAGAAATTGGGTATATGTCAGTGATGAGAGACAGAGAAAAATGGTATAGTCAATTAATTTTAGGCCCTGGTTAAGTTAAGATATTTTTGGAGTTGGTGTAGTAGAGAGAAAGTACTAGAAAGAAAAAAGGTAATAATCTGAAGTGGAATACTTTAAATTGAGGTTTTTAGAAGGCTTTCTGTTTTGATATTGACAAAGTCTAAGACAAGCCATGGTGGCAACTGGCTGAGGTGAGATGGAGGACAAGTCATGGAAGAGGTCAAAGAACTGATGGGGGTTATTTGGCCTGGCACGTAAGGGGCTTGGAAGTTGCCACTCCAACCTAACAAAAAGTAAAAAGCTGAACAAACTGAAAACTAGCAACTCTTCTTTAATCTCTCAGAGAATTGAGGTCACAGAGCAAACGGCTGCCCTCCAAACTGGAGAGACACACAGGCAGGTACAAAGAACTACAACTTAGACCAGAGACCCATTAGCAGAAATCTCCATGGGATCCAGTAGTGGGATAGGAAAATCTGAACTGTAATTGAATTGTTTGAAGCTCAGTGTGGATAAATCTAAGAGTTAAAAAACTCCAGTGGGGCCCAGTCTTAAGGAGGTATGCCTACACTTTTGTGAGTTTTAGCTCCAGGAGCTCTACTGGATTCTCACAGTGAAGATTAGAGAAAAATACCCTCATGCTTCTGCCAGAGGGAGCAGAAAAGTGTCCAGAGCATTCTGCTTTTCAGCAGGCCTACCCTCAAGAGAAACGATTTTACCAGAACTTAAACTATTGGGGTTTTACCAGCCCCTTCTAGCCATTCTGTCCCATCTAAGGGAGAATGGGAATCCGAGAACACTTGTGAACTTCACCATCCATGGGCACAGGCTCACTAAAAGACTGAGACTTAATCATAGGATTTTAGGATGCTTCCCTTGTCCCAACACTTTACCACCACACTACTAAAAGCTTATTCATTACAGTTCCTTCTACCCAGTACATCATGTACACTTTCAACAAAAATTATGAGGCATACTAAAAAGCAAAAGAACAAAAACAAAAGCAAAAACAGAAACAATAAAAACAGAGTTTGAGGAGACAGAGCAAGCATCAAAACCAGAGTTAGATATGGCAGGAGTGTTGGAATGATCAGAGTACCAAGTTAAAAAAACTATGATTAATACGTTAAGGGCTCTAATGGAAAAAGTAGACAACATGAAAGCACGTATGAATAATGTAAGCAGAAATTCTAAGAAAGAATCAAAAAGAAATGCCAGAGGTAAAATAAACTGTGAGACTAAAATAAACATCAAGACTATCTTTCATGGGCTCACTAGTAGGCTGAACACCTCTGAAGAAAGAACCTCTGAGCATGAAGATATGTGAATAGAAACTTTCAAAAGTAAAAAGCAAAGAGGGAAAAAAGACTGAAAAAATGGAATAGAATATCCAAGAATTGTGGAACAACTACAAAAATTGCAGCATGTGTATAATGGAAAACTAGATGGAAGATGAAGAGGGAAGAAAACAGAAGAAATATTTGAAACAATAATGACTGAGAATTTTCTCAAATTAATGTCACATGCCAAACTACTGATCCTGGAAGCTCAGAGAACATCAGCAAGATAAATGGCCATTTTAAAAAAAGAAAAAGAAAAAAAAAGAGAAAAAAAAGAGAAAACTACACCTACTCATATCATATTCAGACTGCAAAAAATCAATGAGAAAGAAAAAATCTTGAAAGAAGCCAGAGGCAGGGGGACATTTTACTTATAGAGGAGCAAAGTTAAGGATTACATCAACTTCTCAGAAATCATGCAAACAAGAAGAGAGTAGAGTGAAATATTTAAAGAGTTGAGAGGGAAAAAAACCACCAGTCTAGAATCTACATGCTGTGAAATTACCTTTTAAAAGTGAAGGAGAAATAAAAAATTTTTCAGACAAACAAAACTCGAAAGAATTTTTTGCCAGTAGACCTGTCTTCCAAGAAATGTGAAATGAAGTTCTTCAGAGAGAATGAAAATGATATAGGTCAGAAATTCAGATCTATATAAAGAATGAAAGGGCATTAGGGAAAGAATAAGTGAAGTTAAAATAAAAACTTATTTTTATTATTCTTAATTGATATAACAGATAATGGTTCATTCAAAATAATAGTAACAATGTATTTAATGATTATAGTTTATATATAAATAAAATGAATGACAGTAAAATAGTTTCTCTTGAGGGCAGGACTGCTGAAGAATGGTATGTTCTGGCCACTATTCTTCTCCCTCTTCCAGAAGCATGAGGGTATTTTTCTTCAGTCTTCACTGAAAATCTGGTAGAGCTCCTGGAGCTAAAGGGAGGGAGGAATTTGGAACACTTTGTTTATTATAAGGTACTTGCACTATCTGTGAAGCAGTATAGTATTATTTAAAAGTAGATTAGGATTAGTTGTAAATATATATAAGAAACTCTAAGGCAATCACTTAAAAGTTTAAAAAGAAGTTTAATCAATATGCTAAGGAGGAATGATGGGCCTGGATATTAGAAGTGTCATCCACATGAATACTGAAATTGTCAAGAACAAAGACAACGGTTATGCTGGGAAAATAGCCTTGAGCCAAAAACTTAAATATTCAAAAAATGAAAGTAAATTGTCTTAACATCTGGGGATGTTACAAAAGAGTAGTAGGTAGTATGATTTGATGACATGAAGATTCAAAGCTGGGAGATTTGGGGAAAAAGGAAGAGGACATGATCAGGATGTAAACAAAATGTCCATACTGTAGACAGTAAGGAGAACTTGAAAATATAATTAAATTCACATTTTAGGAAGGTCATTTTGTTAATACAACACAATGAGGGTTAGATTGGTGGAGGCTATTGGGAGAGTCCTATTGAGAGGTATAGGGAAAACTTGTATTAGTGAGTTAAGAGAAGAAGGAATAAGAAAAAAGAAGTACTAAGATTTGGTCACTGATTATATATGAGTCATTAAAATAGATTAAGGATGTTAGGATCATTGTCAGTTGCTGACAATGGGTAACTGGGTAGATGAGGAACAAAACAAGCAATAGAGGAAAGACAAATTTGGGGGGCAGAATAATGAGTTTAATTTTGAGCATATTTAATTTAAGTTTCTAGTGGGACAATGAAGTGAGGAAAAGATGGAAAATCCAGGATGACCTCTGGGTTCCCATACTGGGTAACTTGGTAAACAGGAATGTTTTATTAACTGAGATCAGGAATACATAACAATGATCAAGTTTGGAGGTAAATATAATAAGCTAATTTTTTTAAAAGATGGAGTCTAGGTACCTACAATTAAAAAATTCACTATCAAGTACAATAAAATTCAGAAGAATATGTAATGGAAACTCCACCCACCTCCACCAAAATTGTGATATCAACAAGATAGAAATTTCTTACCTCCCATGGTGAAGAAACATGAAGGTAGGTGGTCAAGGTCTAAGAAGGGAGATAACTAAGTCAACCTGAATGTATCTTGATTATGGACTGTTGTCCAGCTCAGTGTTAAAATATTGGAAGACAAAGAGCAAATTTGCAAACTTTCCTGTGACAACGTAATATTTTAGGCATAGTTCAGTTATTTGGACATGACTAACGTTTTCTAGATTTCTAAGATAAAGTTACATTTATCTTTGTTTTATGGATGAAGGAACAGACTGAGAGAAGCTAAGTAGCCTGCTCAAAGATCTGTCATTTAGCAAATGACAGATATTAGTCTTCTGACTTTAAATTTTTATGCTCTTTCTTGTAACCCACTTCCATTTTTGAGTTTCCAGATTTGGTGTGGGATTCTGAGTCACGGCAGAGTTAACAGGTGAGAAACTTGAATGAATATAGCTAACATAGTGGTTATAGAGGAAAACATATTCTTGTAGAAGCCCATAGAGTTCAGAGGTGGAGAGTGGGAATGACATTGATTGTTTATGTAATGCTTTTGCTAGACTTTTAGGGATGTTTCTTTATTGGAACTTTCCAGGTATTTTTAGTGTATATTTTAAAGCAATTAAGGAGAGGTAAAGTTTGCATTTGCAATGCAAGTATATATGTGTGTGTGTGCGTGTGTGTGTTTATTTCTTTTCCACATAATGTATAATTTTATATAGGTTTTCTAAGTTTGAAGCCAGACTATGCATACTCACAACTTTCAGGGTTAGAAATTCTTTTTCTCTCTTATAACAGACAATGCATAAACTTCTTATTTTTATGGTGAGAGACTGCTAGAAAAAAATTTTCTACTGACTAGATAACTACTATTTCTACACATGTAAAAGCTACATATTTTTGTGCAATCTAAAAGACATGGTCTGAAGCTCTAATATTGACAAAAGCCTAAATGATAATGCATTATCTTTATTCTGCCAAAACAATGTATACTTACCAATCTTAGGGATGAATCTGTTGGAATTTATAATAATTTTTCAACCATAATCACACATCTAGAAACAAATGCTGGCATATATTGTACTTCATGGAATGGCCATAATTTAATAATAGCTGTGTTATGCAGTATTTGTTATAAGAAAGGAAAACAATTTCTATTTTTAAAAATTGTGAGTTTATTAGGCTAAGATTCAATACCAGCAGAAAAATCAAAAGAGCTAAATGATCTGACTATGAAATTAAAATAATTGAGATATTATCTGTGTTAATAGCATCAACTTCATTTAAGAAGTTGTCACTTAGAAATTGCCTAAAGGAAGAATTGGTTCAGAGTAATTGGAGATATTTGAGGGAAAACAACTAAAGCATTTAGAATTTGTTGGAAACGACAAGAAAATTCTTGTTCATTTTAAGGCAAAGGTATTCATTCATCCACCCATTCTTTTATTTATTCAACATATATTTGAGTGCCTTTTTTTTTTTTTTTTTTTTGCTGTACGCGGGCCTCTCGCTGTTGTGGCCTCTCCCGTTGTGGAGCACAGGCTCCGGACGCACAAGCTCAGTGGCCATGGCTCACAGGCCCAGCCGCTCCGCAGCATGTGGGATCTTCCCAGACTGGGGCACGAACCCGTGTCCCCTGCATCGGCAGGCAGACTCTCAACCACTATGCCACCAGGGAAGCCCTCTGAGTGCCTTCTTTATAACTCATATCAGGGCTATGAAATAATAGTTCTTAACCAAGAATAGCATCACTCACTTAATGGGCATTTGGAAATTTGACCTGGGGACTTAAAAACGTTTGGTTGAGGTCACCAATGCAAAGTATTTTATGTTAAGAACATTTCACATAAAGAAGAATCATACCCCGCCCACAAATTTTGTTAAAATACATTGAGAAAAACTGTGTGTATACAATACTTAAAGGGACTCTGTGTGTTAAGTTCAAGGGACTCATAGTTTGGTAAAAGAGATATAAAAACAGACCAAAACTTGTTATCCTGTATGGAGTGCTCTTATGGAGTTATTCATAGGCTACTACAGCAGCACAGCACAGCAGAAAGGCAAAGGGACATGGAGGCTTTCTTAGGGAGATAACCAGTGAAGACCTGTAAGAATTCAGCCTGAAGAAGAAGAAAGATGACACGTATTCTAAGCAGAAGAACTGCAGTGGCAAAGGCAAGGAGGCATTGAAAGAGAATCGTGAGTGTATTCTGGAAAGTAAAAGTTGTTAGTTGACTTTTCATAGTCATGGTTGACTCCTCTGCACTGGCGGCTCCTGGTGGGGCATCCCTTACACACGCAGCAGTCCTGGAGAGCCTTGCCAATCCACCCCCCACCACACTTCTGAGTCATGTCAATAAAGGTAGATCTGATTTTTAAAAATTACCATAGGATAAATGCAGAAAGAGTGGGATAATGAGGCCTGAGAAGACAAAGTAAAGGTCATGAAGTACTTGTGTGTTACAGAAAGCCTTTAAAATATTTTAAGCAGGAAAGTGTCATGATCAGTTCTGAATTTTTGATAGGCAACATCATGGTGGCTAGAATCTAGGAGGCACATATTGGAGATGCAGAGGCCAGTTAAAGGGCTGAGGCAGTGAGCCAGTGACGAATGGTGAGACAAGACCTAAAGCAATTGCAGAGAGAGAATGAAGGGGATGCATTTGTGAAAACACCGTAGATTTCCTCCTTTATATCTATATAATAATATACAACCAAATATACCAAATCAAAGCCTTTGCAAAGACATTTGAGAAGGCATATTTCAGGAGCATACATGCTTTACTGTTTCCTTTTGTCTGCAATACTTTTACCATCTGATGAGTAAATTCATTCCAGAAAGTCTATTGGAATAGAAATCTATTGACCTGGATGAAGACAGTAATGAGGTTTAGCTAGTAGAAATAGGAAAGCATTAAGTCAGTGAATTTAGGGGAGCATGCACAGATCACCACAACCTTATGAAAACTCAGGGGAGCTTACAAAGGAGAAGACAACAGAATGCTTGCATTTAGGTGATAAGAGAGTGAGATGCACCAAGAACAAAGTGATAAATTGAGCAAATAAAAGGGCAGGTCTGACTGAGCCCAAACTGCCCACTACTGCACTTGCAGTGACTCCAACCACAGGTCGATAATATTATGGTGAAAAATATATATAAATTAATATAACAGAAAACACAGGAAAATCTACATTGATTTTTTTTTTTAAGTTAAAGAATAAGATCATTCTGGGATGGTCTTGGACTGGATTAGTGAAATTGTATGAAACTTCTTGAGATATGCAGACCTATTGAATTGCCTACTGGATTGATAACCATTATAGTAAATAAATTAATGCCTTAAGGATCCATGTTGTGATATCTAACTTGTTTCATGCTTTAGAGAATGACGGGAAAACCTAAAGGGTACAGTGTGGGTGAATTAACTATTTAAATGCAATTACCTTTGGAGAAGGCAAGAAATTAAATTAAATTTATAATCAAATGTAAGTTACTAGTATCAGAATCTTTCTTGAGGACATATTTTAATAATGAAAGTGAGAAATGACCAGGATGGGGAAAAAAAAAGATGAAAGAAACAATGGGATTCTGAATTCAATCTTTACTTATATAATATTCTTAGATACTGCTTATGAGAGAAATCCTAAATTATTAGATAAAACTTTGATAGTAAATCCTATCTCAGATTTGCTTATTATGTAAAATTTAGTAGCAACATGAAGATGACAGAGAATATTTGGGTGTGGTTTCTCCCATTTTACAATTACATGTAAAACCAGAGTTTTTAAGTAAAAATGGATATCAATAATATTTTATTAAAACATTTAAATATTTTTTGAAACACACAAAAAAGATTTTCTAATCTACGTCTTGGTAAATTATATGTTATGTAATATATGTTATGTATTTCATGCATATTTCATATTTACATGAAAAGATTTTCCACAAGGGTATTTTCTGTGAGAGGTCAGACAATAGCTCTAGCTCATCTTTATCCTTTCAAAATTGTCTTATATTTGGAACCATTATAAATCTTAAACTGAAAAAAAAATCTAAGAAATTGGTTCTTTTTATACATGTGTAATCAGCAGTCCTTTCAACATGTCGACTAAAATAAATGTCAAGGTTGCAGATGAACCATACAGTAAATATGTGTTTGGCTTATGAAATTTTAAAGAAAGTGTTCCCTTTTATACCCTTTAAATAAAACATCTTTCAGCATATTCCTTGTTTTCTATGGTTTCTCAAAAATTACTAGAATAGTTTTTGCAATCCCATCCACGAGTATTCAGACCTCTTAGTATGTCAAAGAGCTGAGCTGAAAACTGTCTTCTGGGGATCTGGGTACTTTAAAGTCTCTTTGGGGCCTGGAGACTTACATTTATCCTAAATGTCTGAGTACTCTTGCTATAAATTTTTTCACTGAGGCTTAATTTCTTTTTAATGATGTTTGTTTTAACACATTCCATTTTGAAATCAGTCTCCTTGGTTAAGAATTCCAAGGTTGGATGGCCCTGTCTTCTTTCTACTAACAGTAAAATACTTGACTCAAATAGCTGTCTTCTCACTTTATTTTAATATCTCATTTAAAAAATATATATAGATCTCAAGTTTTCATTATTCTAAAATTGGAGGTAGCCAAAAATATTAGTGCCAAGTTAAGCCTCTATGAATCATTGGCACATTGTTGGTTTTCATATCTTAGACATTATTTTATAACATTATCCTTTTAATGTTCAGTCTTAACTGTATATCTCATAATTTTTTAATTAATATGTTTTCTGTAAACCTGTGCTCTTCAGCAAAGCTCGCTGAACAGCCACATTACCTGCCAGCCAACTCCTTTTTTATGCTTTATTTGAATCATTAGTATTTGTTTAATCAGATTTTTTAAATGTCCTCTATCTGTTTTTATTAGAATTCTTATTTATGATATTGACCAAGACAGACCTTTAATATTCCCTTCAGCTTGAGTAAACTTTAGACAGGTTTTATTCCTTAGTGGGCTTCTGACCTCCCTTCTCCTAGAGCATTTACTTTAGAACACTTGTAATTGTAAATTCTTTCTTTCCCTCTTTGAGCTATAAATCTTTTTAAAAGCCTCTTGCCAGGTTACAGCTCAAGAATGTCTTTCTCAAGGACCCGGAAATTATCTCCTCAAAATGTAATCATCAAGGAAGTTACACCCCTATTTTCCAGTTTTTGTGGGAAAATAGGAGACTAATTTAAGGGGGAGCCTTACTCCAAGTTGTAAAATTACCTCCTAAGTTTACTTTTTCTTTGGGTAACAACACTTAAACACAGAGTCTACAATCTCTCCCACCCAGCTCTTAAAACTCTCCACCTCTTTATATAAGATTTGAGCTCAGAATGAGTTCTGGCCTGTCTTCCCTCTTCCCTATTCCCTACTGCAATAGCCTTGAATAAAATCTTCTTTGCTTATTTATCTTTGTCCAGTGCAATTTTTGCTTTGAAAATATTTTACTGATTTTTTTAAAAAATAATAATTTGTCTGTCTTAATTCTTAAGTGGATGGGGTAAATCTCTGACTACTCTCTATCTTGTTTTCCCATTATGAAATTATAATAATAGGGTTTTTTTTCATGATTTATTCCCCTTTTCCCCTTCCTCCCTTCTTCCTTCCTTTCCCTCCTTTCTTCCTCCTTCCCTCCTTTAGCCAAAGAATATCTAGTCCCCTACTATTCTTTGTCCAAAACTGTGTTATTAAAGCAGTAATGAGCTAGGGTGTAAAGTTCTTGTCTGTCATGAATCTACTTTAGGCATTTGCCTTATCGGTTCTTTTTTTTTTTTAATTTTATTTATTTATTTATTTATTTATGGCTGTGCTGGGTCTTCGTTTCTGTGTGAGGGCTTTCTCTAGTTGCAGCAAGCGGGGGCCACTCTTCATCGCGGTACGCAGGCCTCCCACTATCGTGGCCTCTCTTGTTGAGGAGCACAGGCTCCAGACGCGCAGGCTCTGTAATTGTGGCTCACGGGCCTAGTTGCTCCGTGGCATGTGGGATCTTCCCAGACCAGGGCTCGAACTGGTGTTCCCTGCATTGGCAGGCGGATTCTCAACCACTGTGCCACCAGGGAAGCCCCTTATTGGTTCATTTTGAGTTGAAAGGAGCAGCTCCTGCTTCTCTTCATTAGGAGGAAGGGGGCTTTTCCTGCCTTATCTTCATAATTTGCTAAGGGATGTCCATCCCACTCCCCAGAGGAAGCAGTGTTAAAGAATTTGCAAACCCTTTCTGAACTCTCCACACTCATTGCTCATGGCAGGAAGAGGAGTCTCACCAGACTGGTGCTATGGGACACATTAAGGTGAATAATTACTTGAAGAAGCAGTGCTGGTTTGTCTCCTTCCTCTTCCTGTGTTGCATATCTTGCATTTGGAATGTGAAACAGGCTCAACCTTGCATTTCACTGGCTACATATAGGTACAGAGTTTGCTCTGAAAACAGCCTTCTCGCACATAAAATCCTCCTGATCTAAACTTTGTTCAGAATCTAGGTTAGGGGCATTTTTAGAAGTATAGGAAAGGAAAGGTAGAAGCAGTTCCACTTTGGATCTAGACAAACGATTTCTTTAACAATGTCAAGACTTAAACAGTGTCTCCTATTTTGAAGTAACAAAGCTTATGTTATTCTTTAATCTTCATGTTAATTTTTGTGCGATTTCTTAAATTAGTTAAACACCATAGGGGAGAAGGCATAAATATGCGAAATCTCTGAAATTTGAAATAAATCCTTGCATTTTTTGAGAAATAAAACTATTGTCAAAGCAGGAAGTTAGAAGATGAACAGTCTTTGGGAGAATTATTAGCACTATTCTAGATCCAGATTATTTCATACCTAGATTTGGATATATCATATGTACATTACTTTTACTCACCGTATCAGTATTGAATATATTCCAATTCTAAGTCCAGATCTTAGAATTTAAAGATTTTTATAATTATGATCCCTTTGAATGAAAGGAAAAGAAAAAGACAAGAAAGAAATAATAAAAAAGGTGCAAACCACATCTTCTATTTTCTTAAATATGTTGCTTCAAACTTCTATAAAAATATGTTGTCTGTTTGTCTCCTATTCTCCCCCTCCTGCTTCTACCCTTAGGTTTCTGGATTTCTTAGCATAAAAGAGACTCCAGTGAAAATTAATACGGTTTAGATGTGCAACATCTAAAATTAAGTTCAACCCAGAGTAGCACAGATTCTGTCTGGAGTGTGAAGTTTTCTTGCACTAGACAAATTTTAAGTTATCTTGTTATACTATTAATTTGCTTCCTACTTTTTCTCAAGTTTGGCAGTGAATTCACTTCACTAAATTGACAAGCCTCCTCTTGTCTACAGTTTCCCAAAAGACACAGCTGTGGGAGGAAAGGGAAGAGGAAAGAAGAACAGCACATTTATACTTATATTATCCGTTCAGTACATTCTCTCTGCTTAAACCGTTCTTGCCTTTCCGGTCGGTTGTTTGCATTAGTTCTTAAAGTTCAGCCTCCTGGGGATGGCATTAATGATTCTCCCATAAGTCCTATTTTCCTAAGGCGACGGACAGAGGACTTCAGTGAGACATTAGCATCTGTATAGGTCAGGAGTCCTGATGTTTATGTGCCAAGGATTTGTGATATTCATTCATTTAATTATAAATCAAAGTGGTTAGGCTGTTATCAGCATTTGAAGTTTACATGTAATCCAAAGTTTCCATTCTTAAATAAAATAGCTACCATATGTGCTATTCAAGCAGTAAAGGTATATCTGTATATCTTTATATAATAGTCTTAAAAGATAGGCATAAAAGGCAGTAAAATAGGCATAAGATATAACAGCTATAATATATATTATATATCTATATATTTTTTATAAGAACAGAATGAAGAACATGTAACTTTGCTCTATAGAGGTCAAATCCATGATTTTACGGAGTGGTTGCCATTATATAACCTCCTTTTTCTGCCATATATTTATGCAAGAAAACTGTTGTCCCTGAATCTATGCCCTATCATTCTGTCTATATGCTTTTTACCAGCTCTATCTGCTCCTTTGACGAGCTGTCACAATTCAAGGTGATTGTCACTTGGAGTCCCTAGGTACTGAATTGAAACATGTAGGAGAGAGCAATAAGAGAGATTCATTTCTCTCTGGGTATCACTGCTTTATTGTCATCACTCTTGATGGCTATGAGGGCTGTTCTTTGTCATATTGTGTGGCATACAGAATCTGCAATGAAGAAATATAAATAAGAAATATGAATGACCTCATTTGCAAAAGAAGGGAAAACAAATTAAGCAAGGGCTAAATGATGTACCTCCACTGCATTTAATTACAGTAAATGTTCATTGGAACTTACTCCATACAAGACACTCTAATATGTGCAACTTGAGGAAAACTTGGTTCCTTTGCATTAGGCAATATGTGTAAAAAAGAGAACATATTTTATATTCTTCCCTCTTCCTTGTATGACTTTGGTCATTATGCTTACCTCTAGGAGTCTCTGTTTCAAATCTGTGGCATGAAAATGTTGACGCTTGGCCTGCCTACCCCAGAGGATAGTTGGGATATTCAAACAAAAGAATGCAAATGAGAATGTCAGTAGAAACTGTAGTGCTTAACTGAGGGCAAGGATGCTTCATAAATGTTTGTGTAGTTGAAGAAGCTATATACTGGAATACTAATTTAAGGAAGTCAGCTTAGTGTGATGGTTAGGACCACATTCTAAGTTTGAATCTTAGGTTTGCCATGTTCTAGCTCTGGAAACTTGAACAATTTATTTAAGCATCTCAGCTTCCTCCTTTATAAAATGGAAATGGAATTATATTGAGTTCATATGAATATTATGGGAAGTGTATCTGTTAGCCTTGGCTGCGAAACAAATCTCCCCAAATTTAGCGACCAAAATCAGCTGGGTGATTCTTCTGCTGCTCTTGCTTTGGTCACTCATGCAGGTACAGTCATCTGGTGATTTCACTGGGGATAGTTGATCTAAGAACTTTACCCATTGTCTAGTAGGTGGTACTAGTCATTGTCTTGCATGTCTGTCCCTGTGATTGCTTATCCTCAAAGAGGCTAGTGTCCCTTTACCTGGCAATCTCAGGGCAGCAAGAAAGCCAGAGCAAAAGCTGTATGACTTCGTTCAGTATAATCTCTCAAGTCACAAAATGTCACTTCTGATGCATTCTACTGTCAAAAGGGGATGGAGAGGGCTTCCCTGGTGGTGCAGTGGTTGAGAGTCCGCCTGCCGATGCAGGGGACACGGGTTCGTGCCCCGGTCCGGGAAGATCCCACATGCCGCGGAGCGGCTGGGCCCGTGAGCCATGGCCGCTGAGCCTGCGCGTCCGGAGCCTGTCCTCCGCAACGGGAGAGGCCACAACAGTGAGAGGCCCGCGTACCGCAAAAAAAAAAAAAAAAAAAGGGGTATGGAGAAATACACTTGGGAGGTATGGCAAAGTCACATTACAAACAGGTGTACAAACACAGATGGGAGGAATCCTGGCCATATTTTGGAATCTCCCACAAGGATTAAATGAGATAATATTTGCAAAGTGCTTAGAGCAGAGCTTGGAACACAGTAAGCACTATATAAATGTTTATTGAATAAATGTAATGCATTTTGCTGGAGAATATACAATATTTATACTTCTTTATGAAATAAGATTCTTTAAAAAGTGTCATGTGTGTGCTGACACAAGGAAGGACTTTAACAGATGAGATGGGGAGCATTTCTATTTTTGATGAACAGAAAAACTTAACAGAGAAAATGGCATTTGAGAGTGGCCTTGGAGGAAAGGTAAAAATTAAATTGGCAAACCAGGTTATATTCAGAATCTTACTTCTTCTGAGCTAGAATCTCAGTTATTTTACTGTCTTTAGCAATATGCCCACATAATTCTTCCTCTAAAGGTAAAATACCAGGTTTTATAGGAGAAGCAATCATGCAAGTTAATAAGGTTGCTTTGACTGAGAAATTTTAGAGGTCCCCCCAGCCCTTTTCTAACACAGAATACATTGCTCCAATTCCCTTGGGTTGTTTTCCATTTTTGTCTTATTTTTTTCTTCCTACTTTAGCAGGTGAGAAAATAATAACAACTAATATGTATTTAACATGTGCCAGACACTGTTCTAAACATGTGACATCTATTAATTAATTTAATCTTCAACCCTATGAGTTCAGCACTTAACCCAAGATGAACAAATTGAAACACAGAGAGGTTAAGTAACTTGCCTCAAGTCACACACCTAATATGTGTCAGTGACGTGATTCAACCATAGCCAATCTGGCTCCAGTGCCCATGGCCTTGTCAATGCCATGCTGCACTGTCTCTCTGCTTGCAACCAGCTTCTTCATGATATAATAGATTCTAAGGCTGCATGTTTTCAGTTTATATTTTTTTAAACAAAATGAAATTTCTAAACACGACACAAATCTGAAAATGTGTAAGAATTCTGTACCAGTGAATCACAGGATATGGAACTATAGAATATTATAGCTTGAAAAGATCATGGCACTCATCATCTGGTTTGGCTACGCTTTTTTATAGTTAAGGAAATGAGTAATATTTCATTTATAATACATTGTGAACTATAGACATTGGTTAAATGCCAAAAAATGTTCCTCTCTTTGCATATGTTCCTATGTGAACTTAGAATCAGGGCATCTGAAAGCTGGAAGGGGTTTAATGGTTGCATTTTGTTCACTTTTTATAGACCACTTAGGTCACTTCAGATTCTAATGCTTTGCTGTGAAGCTCAATTTCCCCCAACTTAATTTCTTTTTCTGATTCTAAAAATAATAAAATTCATTCAAACATCGGTCTATTTTTTCGTGTATTCTGTCTGAAATTTCTTTTAACAGAATAGTCCTCAGACTAAGACCCTACTTTTCTATTTAATCCACTACTAATGTTTTCTGAAGTCATTACATATTTTGAAGGCAAAATTTGTAATAGCTATATAGTATTTCACTTTATGGATGTAACATCATCATCATGTACTGTCTTCATTTAATTACTCAGCTTGCCATATATTTTCCATGATCCCAGCTTCGGTGTGATATCTTATTTCCCTCTACAATTTAAAGCCAATGCAGATGTCACAATCTCTATCTCTCAAATTCTGATGTTGCTCGGGAGACTTTGATTAAGCTTTCCAAAATCAGAAAAGGAAAGATTGTAAAGCTTCAGAAATACAAATGAGACAAGCAAAAGGTGGTTTTTTGCATTCAGCCTAGACATGAAATAAATTTTTAAGATGTAAATTTTTGGTCAAAATGAGGTGTTATTTTTTATATACAAGTCACTATTTTCTTATTAAAGAATTCAACTTACTTTTTCCTTTCTTTTGCCAATGCTATTTGGAAATTTTAGCATTTAGGCATTATATTGAGTGTCACTTATTAATTAGATTTCTCCAAATGCCCATTTACAAATTTCCTTCTAGTTTTATATATATATATATATATATATATATATATATATATATATATATATATATATATATATATATATATATATATCAGAGCATCATGTAGTGTTGATTTCTGAATTCCTCCAACCAGAATGATTAGAAACACATCTTGTTTTGTTATTTGATGGCTCTAGGTCAGGGACCACTGTCAGCTGTTAGAAGTGGCCTTTAGGTCTTTGCCATGTGGCCCCTTTCACACTCCCTCTCACAACCTGGCAGTTTACTTTTTCAAGGTCAGCAGGAGAGCCCATAAGTCTCCTACTGAAGTGCTCACCTTCAAAATCCAGGAGAATTTCCTTTTGATTAACTCAAAATCCACTGATTAGAGCCCTTAATTATATCTAAAGAGTCCCTCCAGTTTTTCCATGTGAATTAAGATATCTCATCATACTCATCTATCCCACCCACACTCAAGGGGAGGAGATTATACAAGGACAAGGGTCATTGGGAACCATCTTAGAATTTTAACAATATCCTCCTCAGTCCTTTCCTATTTCTCTACTCTAATCTCACTCATCTTTGACCTTGACTAAATATCAGACAGAAACCTAACCCATAGTTGGTGTTGACATATTTTAATGGCAGATGGGAAAAGCATACACACATGATTTTGAGTAATCCCTAGGTTTAAATCTTGCCTTCACTATTTATTGGCTACAGTAGTAAGTTATTTAACCTCTCTGAGCCTCATATTTCTCCTCTAAAAATGGGGAAATAACATCATCTTCATGCACTGTTGGGAGGAATATAAGGTACCAAATGTAGTATCTGATATAAATATATAGTATCTGTTATATAGCAAAAACTCCAGGTATTATAGACATTATTAGTACTGCTATTATTATTATTATTATTTTACTTTGTCATACATGAGTACATTACTTATTAGTCTGTGATAGCAGTCTTACCTTGTAACATAAATCTCAGAGCACAAGGATTGGGTATTTGTTAGTTTGTGCTCCTTATGTATAACTTTTTTTTTTTTTTTTTTGGTATGCGGGCCTCTCACTGTTGTGGCCTCTCCCGTTGCGGAGCACAGGCTCCGGACGCGCAGGCTCAGCGGCCATGGCTTACGGGCCCAGCCGCTCCGCGGCATGTGGGATCTTCCCGGACCGGGGCACGAACCCGTGTCCCCAACCCGTGTCCCCTGCATCGGCAGGCGGACTCTCAACCACTGCGCCACCAGAGAAGCCCCCTTATGTATAATTTTGACTATTAGGATTGATACTTTCTTTAACTTAAACTTAAAATATTAACCAACTAAATCAGTTGTTCTCAAACTATTTTATTTCTGAAAACACATAACTGATGACATTTACAAATGAAACATATTTCCCTGGATATACCTAGGATTATAAGCAATTCTGGTTACCTACAACTTCAAAACTTTCTCTCTTATTCTGAATTTGCATTACAGAAAGCAAATGCATGAGTATGATATTATTGTAAGGCTATGTGGAATCCATGTTAATTAATGCAAAAAATAGTAAAATAATAAGATACTGGTGACATTTCTCATGAGTGATCTGGAGACATTCTTGCAGTGGAGGTCTGTTGAGCTAAAAGATCGATTTTGGTGAACAAAATGTTTTAATTTGTGATCTTTTGTTTCAGATTAATGAGGATGTACTTTATTTATATTTTAGAGCTAAAAGCTACCCAAAGGCTAAATGCCCCAGCAGGAAAGCATAGTTAGTAAATTCATTCATTATCTATTTACATTTTAATAAGTAAGGCTGTCTGCTTTTATCACAAGTATGGTTTAAGAGAGAAATGTTCATTTAGGCTGAGTTTGGCTTCCTACCGTGAAATGCAAGATTTGTGGAATTTCAAGAGTTTCTTATATTATTAAACCAATGAGCCAGGGAGAGTCTATTCCCTAAACAATTAGCTTTCTTAAATGAAGTATAGAAAGAAAGGCATTCCATGAATTCATTACTTGTTCTTCCTGGGTGCAGACATTAGCCAGTATTAAGGCTCTTTGAGTTGTGACATATGAGGTGTGATTCAGAAGGAAGAGACTGATTACTACTAGTCACCCAGGAAATCAATCACAGCCCTTTATAGTGACACCCTCATGTTCATTTCTCTTTACGGGGGGAACACATTTTACCTTGAAAGTAGAAAACTGTGGACTCAGTGGATTTTTTTCCCTACCATGTTTGACAATTTAGACCTTCCATTTGGAGTTCTCAATTATCAATATCTTTTATTAGCCATTATTTGAGATGTTTTAGAGGAGTAATCAGATGCCTCACAAGTGAAAACTGGCAGTCTCTGAAATAGTGCAATTTGATTTCAGTGACTGTAAATCAGAACCTACCACTACAATCACAGTTTATTCTGCTGTTTGCTTCAGATGTTATATCTACCAGACCTGCTTTCAGATTACATTTACAGCCTCAGCCAGACAAATTAACTTGAGTAAAGAAAATGAATACCTTTCCCAACCTAAAATTAATTAAACAATGACAGTTAAAAATGTTGTAAAATGTTCAATACAGTACTGACACCTGTTGTATAGAACATGGGATTTGGAGTCCTAAGTGAAAATGATGTATCTGTCACTCCTTAGGAGCTTGACTTTCAAATCATTAAACATCTTTGAGTCTTATCCCACATAATTGGGATAGGAATCCCATCTAAGTGTTAATGTTATATGATAAATGAAAGAACTTGCCAAAGTTTCTGGCACATGGGAACACATAAGGGAAAAGTGAAGTTGTCAAGCTCATAGACTGTAATCAGACGACTACTTGGGTTCAAGACCCATCTCTTATCATTTACGAGAGATATGATCTTTGTCTCAATGCCTTGATTTTTGTTCCTTGGTTTCCTATCTTTAAAATGGGAACAATGATAATAACTACCCCACAGTCAGGACTAATTCAGTTAATGTATGGAAATCACTTAAAACAATGTCTGGAACATTGTAATAACTACATAGTTGGTTGTTATTAATAGTACTAATATTGTTATTTTTATCATCATCGCTATCAAATAAAGCTTTCAAAATACGTATTCCCTAAGTCAGCCAAACACTAAGTCATAATAATGAAACTCTGGTTTTCATTTTTATTTCTTGTGATATCTCATAACGCCTGGCTCTTCTTAAGCAATTAAGCACGATCTGGGAAAATAATTCAAAGAAGAAAACAATTAATATCTTCACATCATTTAGAATTATCTATTCTCTTTTATACTTAGTCACCCTAAATATTCTTTTTGAAATAACAAACTCCAAATCAAATGAGAAAGCATTTGGGAAACTTCTAATGTACATATTTGCAAACATATATGTGCACTTATGCATGCTTAAGTGTTGAGAGCTTGAGAGATATTACCTTGTTTAACTACCTATTTATATTTTAATCCTACAACAATTTCAGGAAGTAGGTAGTATTATTTCCAGGATATAGGACACAGAAAGACAACAAAACAACAGTTCAAAGAATTTCTAAAAGTCACACAGCAGGATGAATATTTGAAACCATTTCTGCTAGAATTATAAACAAACCCAGTAGTTAATATGCACCAGAAGGGTTATTTTGTCTTTTTATGACTAGAGCCATTTGTGACTGATTGCTAGGTGCCCAGTCCTGACTGACCAGTGTTCACTTTGTACCTATTATTAATTGTTTCTATAACCACCCTGCTCTTGGTCAGTGGACAGTACTGCTAAACTTCTTTGGAATGCCTAGTGTTGACCCCTGAGGGGGTTTTCAACAATCATCTGCCCATTTTTCATAAACTTCTAGAAGGATATTTCTGTGAGTTCTAAGATATTGAGGGGATCAGCCATTCCTATCAAATTTTTCAGGAGTCAGAATGAATAATTCCCCAGATTCTGTACCTGAATTCTGTACCTGAACTGGTAGCCAGAGGATTAGAGAAATGTTAGAAGCAAAAGAGTGGACAAATTAGCTCCAGGATCATTCACCATGAACTTGATATTAGAAACCTGTCATAAACTGAATTCTATCCTGACACAGATTCCCCAGCAGGCAGGCTTAGAAATGATTATAATTTATTTGTAATGTAGTTTTCTAATTTCCAGATAAGCAAGTGTTGGCAAACACAGAATGTTTAAAATGCCCATTTCTTCATCTTGAATTTTTATAAAAATTAACCATTTGAACTAAACTCATTTCTAAGATAAATATTGTAGCTGAGATTTGAGGATTCAAAACCCAACAAAACCCAACAATAACCTATTTTCTGTGTGCACCAGGTTGAAGTCTCCTAAGTGGCCTTTAAAAAAAATCAGTTGATAAACAAATATGACAGCAATTTTTTTGTGGGTGTGCATGCTTTCAGGCATTTATTCAGACTTCAGTGGTCAGGGAAAATCAAAAAGCCTAAGGCCCAAGAGATGAATAATCAAGACAACATTTTCAATTCAGCATTTGAAGCTAATTTATTTTACAGAATAACAAGGCTGAGAGCTTAAATACAAGTGGTACAACTTGGATGGCTCTAACTTTCAATGCATAACAATCAACTCTATGATTCTAGGTCTAAGGTCTAGGTTTAAGTTACAAGTTAGACATCCTTTGGAGAGGTATGCAAAAGCTTTTGTTTTAACAATATTCTACTCAGTGGATCAGGCTAGCAGTGGATATGAAAAATCTCCCAGGACCTGAATGGTGAGTGAATGTCCAAGTCTAACGTATTTTGTTTATTAATTCACTCTTTCATGTTTTCTCCTTAACCTCCCACCGGCAGAAACTAATTCACAGTATCGGTAGTTTAATTCAGAGTCAGTTAAATTTCAGATTCATGATACTGAATATAACTTGATGAATGTTGTGGGCTGAATTGTATCTCCTCACCCTCAACCCTGCCCAAATTTTTATGTTGAAGTTCTAATTCCCAGCAATGCAGAATGTGACCATCTTTGAGATAAGATCTTAACAGAGGTTATCAAGTTAAGATGAGGTAAGTGGTATGGGTTCTAATCTAATATGATTAGTGTCTTTATAAGAAGAGGAAGTTTGGAGATAGACATAGAAAGAGAGATGGTATAAAAACATAGGGGGAGGATGGCCACCTAAAAGCCAAGGAGAGAAGCCTGGAACAGATCCTTCTTTCAGAAAAAATCAAACCTGCTTACACCTTGGTCTTGGACTTCTGGTCTATAGAACTATGAGAAAATAAATTTCTGTTGTTTAAGCCACATAGTATGTGGTACATTTATGAGAATCTTGACAAACTAATATAGTGGCCTAGTCTTATAAATTTTCTAATGTTTATAAATCTTGGAAAAGAGAAATGTGGAATGCATATTTAATCTCATTTAAATTAAAATTCATCTTCTATATGTAGCATATATGAAATCTAAAGTTAGAAAATTGAACTGAAAACAAAGTGTTAATTGTACAAAGTCTAATGACCTTTGCCAGCTGCATGGTATTTCAGATGATAATGAGTGCTACAGAGAGAAAAAAAGCAGGGAAGTGGAAAAGGAAATGTTGGGGGAAGAGTTGTAACTTTAAATTCAGAGTATGTAAAGCTGCATGGAGAAGGTAACTTGAAGAAGGTGAAGACACTAGCCAAGCAGAAATCTGGGGGAAGAGTGTTCTAAGAAGAACGAACCACAAGAGTATGCATGAAGCGTACATGGTTTATTCAAGTATCCAGTGTGGGTCTGGGGAAGAATTGTATGTACAATGGTGGTAGTGCTTGAGGGAAGAGACATAAGAAGGTGAAGGATCTTTTGAGAAACTTGTAGTTCATTGCAAAAATTACGTATTTAATTCTGTGTAAGATGAGATCCCACTGGAGAGTTAAAAGCAGAAGAGAGACACAATTGCATTTATGTGTTAAAGGGATCCATCACTTTCACTGCACATTTGAAAATAGACTTAAAAGGTCAAGAGTAAGAGCAGAAGACCTGGTGAGGGATGAATGAGGCAAGGACCAGGATAGTAGCATAAAAGATGGTGATAAATACCAATTCTAAATCTCTTTTGAAGGACCCAACATTGTTTTATGATATGTGGGAAAGAGAGAAGTCAAGAATGGCTCTTTGATTTTTTAAATAAATTTATTTATTTATTTATTTTTGGCTGTGTTGGGTCTTCGCTGCTGTGCGTGGGCTTTCTCTAGTTGTGGCGAGCGGGGGCTCCTCTTCGTTGCGGTGCACAGGCTTCTCATTGCCGTTGCTTCTCTTGTTGCAGAGCATGGGCTCCAGGAGCACGGGTTTCAGTAGTTGTGGCATGCGGGCTCAGTAGTTGTGGCTCGTGGGCTTCAGAGCACAGGCTCAGCAGTTGTGGCACACGGGCTCAGTTGCTCTGCGGCATGTGGGGTCTTCTTGGACCAGGACTCGAACCTGTGTCCCCTGCATTGGCAGGCAGATTCCTAACCACTGTGCCACCAGGAAAGTCCTTGGCTCATGTTTTTGACGTGAGAAAATGAAATGATGAAGTTGTCATTACTGAGGATGAAGAATATTGGGGATCGAGAAGGCTCTGAGAGAAATTCAAAAGCTCAGGTTTGATGGGTCTGATATAAATAAATATAACTATAATACAAATAAATATAAATATGAACCTGAAGTTTAAATAGGAGAATTGATTAAAGGAGAAATCAGCATTTATACAGTATTTAGGGCCTTGAAACTGATAATTTACCTAGAAAGTCCATGAAGTTAGAAAAGAGAGGAGTTGCAAGGATAAGTTCCAGGACACAAAAAAAATGTCAAGTCAAGTTGAAGAGTTGGAATGAGCAAGGAGACTGAGGAGAAATGGAGAGTGAGCTAAGAGGAGAAACTAGATGCAGGAATAGAATGTCACCACAGCCAATTGGCAATAATTATAAAAGAATTACATCACCTATCTGCAAGATTGTCATATTTTAAATGCTGCTTCTCCTGATGTTAGTAGCTGTGTCTCATTCTTGATCATATATGTCAAGAAAATAATTCTATTGGGGAAATAACTACATGTACATATATTAATTTCTTTTTATGAAGTTAAATTAAAGACAATCGTCCCCCAAACTGCTGCAGATTTTTTTGATTATCCACTTCAGTGGTTAATTAGAAATTGTATCAAATTAATATGTCTGGGAAGGAAGCACTTTTAAATTTATTTTTCAAGTGATAAGGTAGTTGTATCTATTCAAACAAAAAATACACTTTTTTTTTTACAGGTAGAAGCTGAATTAAAATTTATTTTACTGAAGTATAGTTGATTTACAATGTTGTGTTAATTTCAACTGTACAACAAAGTCATTCAGTTATACATATATACATTCTTTTCCATTATTGTTTATCAGAGGATATGCAATATTGTTCCCTGTGCTATACAGTAGGACCTTGTTGTTTATCCACTCTATATATAATAGTTTGCACCTGCTAATCCCAAACTCCCAATCCATCCCTCCCCCACCCCTCGGCAACCACAAGTCTGTTCTCTATGTCTGTGTCTGTTTCTGTTTTGTAGATAAGTTCATTTGTGTCATATTTTAGATGCCACATATAAGTGGTATCATATGGTATTTGTCTTTCTCTTTCTGACTTACTTCACTTAGTATGATTATCATACTATGTGAACTGTGTATTCTTGTCTCACATTACTTGTTTACCTGACTCTGATGTGGCTAAAATATCCGGCAGCCTTAAAATCTTCCCTTTCCATTTCCCTTGTAAGGTCTCCTGAATTTCCTTCCATCTGCCATCCTCATCTTCTCTCGGGTCCTCTTTTGTTGTATGTTGTCCTAATCTTACTCAGTTCTGTTTTTCCATTTTATCCCTGGGCCATTCTCCAGGACTACCTTGGCTGCAATTGGAGTGGTATATAATAAAAGGCAAAAAGAATAGGACAACAAATCCAAAACATAACTAAGACTTAGATTTTAAAATCTTAAAATTAATTAGGAAATTCATAGAGCTGTGATCAATAGCCACTTGATTCTCTCTATAATAAATTATTTGATGATGTAATCAGGACAGACACAATTACCTAAAGTGATTAAGAACCAACTTTTCCCAAGTTGCTAAATATATTGCAATAAAAATAGAAAATAGAATTCATATACACTGTTAGCAATTTATTCTTATGCATTTCAGTGGAATTTCTGTAATTTAAAGTGATGTTAAAATAAGCACATTGATTTTATGGAGAAAGAGCCTAATTAAGTATAATACTTAATTTTTCTTGGGATAATTTAGGGGAGTAATTAATCCATGTTTAAAAAAGAAAATCTCAAAAAGAAAAAAATCTATTTTTTATTGAGTCTCCAAATTATTTGGAGAATCACATTTCCTATGCTCCTTTTCAAAGTGGTTTTTGTATCCTTGCTTTTTTGTGACAAGTAATTATGTTTCTTCAGAATTTTTCTCAAACATCACCTCAATCTCATCACATCATATGAACTGAGCTACTAGATACCAGTTTTCCCCCAACCTCCCTCTAATCAATATAGCCTTCTACTCCTATAGCCAGGAAGGAGAATCCGCATTCTTGCTCTCTGTCTCTCTCAAATTATGCCATCATTTGTCCTTCATCAATGAAGGACATAAATAAAATTAATTAACTCATCATCTTCTCAAAATTGTCACTTCCTCAGCCTCCTGAACTCACTCTCCCCTATTTCAGCTCCTCAATCCTTAGACGGGTTGTTCTCACAATCCAGTATATACATACACACACAATCTAAGTGTGCAGCACATGTTGAAAGAGGCCAGGGTACACCAGTGTGTATGAGTAAAGGTGTCTTCAAGGCCTGTAATGCCTTACATGGTCTTCCGTTGAGCTTACCTCTGCCTTCATCTCCGACTTTCACTCTGGTTCATACTGTTCTAGCCGTGTTGGCCTCCCTGCCATTTCTTAAATTTGCTAAGTGTATTCCCTTCCAAGTATTCTGCTCTAAATCGTTCCACGTTCTGGAATGCTCTTCCTTACTTCTCTAAGTTTCAAATCTCTCCTTCCTGGGAAGGTCCTTCCTCACCATTGTCTTTAATACTGCATCTCTCTCCCACCGTCCTCTAACACTTATGATTTTGGTTATTTCCTATCTTATCCCACCAACTACTGCAATTAATATCCTTGTACCCATATCTTTTCAAACTTAAAATTGTACCCTCTAACAGTTAAACTGATAGATCAAAAAGTATATGTAATTAGGGCTTTCCTGGTGGTGCAGTGGTTGAGAGTCCGCCTGCCGATGCAGGGGACACGGGTTCGTGACCCGGTTCGGGAAGATCCTACATGCCACGGAGCGGCTAGGCCCGTGAGCCATGGCCGCTGAGCCTGCGCGTCCGGAGCCTGTGCTCCGCAACGGGAGAGGCCACAACAGTGAGAGGTCCGCGTACCGCAAAAAAAAAAAAAAAAAAAAAAAAAAAAGTGTATGTAATTTAAGTTTTGGTGCATACTATGATGCTCCCCTCCAAAACGTTCATGTTAATTTATACTTGTATTTATTTTATGGAAGTTTATTACATCCTAAATGACAACTTGATTTTCATCCCTGCCTCCAGCAGAGTCTTAAATATGTTACGTTCTGCTCTGGAAATCTTTGTTACTGCTGGGTTTTCAAGATCAGGAGGAGGTGGTGGAAAGAGAGCAAAAGCTTTGGAGTCAAACACAACTGGCCTTGAATTCTTGTTCTGTAATGTGCTAGATGTGTGCCCATGGAGCAAGTCTCTCAAATTCCCTGAGTCATCATTCTGAGATCTGTCAAATGAGGAAATTAAAACTTTGCTTTTGTACCGAATGTGTTTCAAGGCTTACAGAAGATATTTTGAACATTGCAGGTAGAGAGTGCGTGGCAATACATGGTAGCTATTATCTCTCCATTTTTGCCCATTTTTCAATAAAAGAGATGGTATTTACCAACTGAACTAAAAGTGACTTTTTGTTTGAGTCTGGGGTATCATTAGTCAGTTGTCTCGCTAAGCAGTCATTTCCTCCTCGTTACCTCTTTTTAGCAAACTGCAGATTTGTTCTTGGGAAATTCACATCTCTTAGAGTATTTCTCTTTTTCTGTGTGGCAGTCATATAATATGGGTGGGTGCTAGCCCCACCTCTAGCTCCATGGGTGCATACTGATTGATGTGGGCAAATCAACACAATCACAATCCCGGTTGGCACAATCATGGGTTGAAGGGTAAACAATAACCCAAGCCGAAATCAATGACTATGTAGTATGTGCTCTGGTCACAGTTATTGGCCCATGTTGGTCCAATCGAATTGAAATTCAGAACTTTTATTTGATGGTACAGAAGGCTACATTCCTGCCACATTAGTGTAAATGGCAAAATCTGTAGCTGTATTCTGTTAGAGCTGTTGGAAAACATTTTGCAATTAATGAAGCCAGTCTCAGGAAGAAGCCGACATAAAATAAATAAAGCCAGGAGAATTGCTGAGAAACTGATTACTCTTCTTGTTAAAATAACAGTAAGTAAATAAACCTGAGTTTTTAATCTCAGCTCTGTAGATCTCTTTGAATCTTCCCTCAGCTATCACTTATTCCCCACTTCATATCTCCCACCGAACTTCACTGAAGAGTGTTTCCTTCTATTTAGTTCAACATGCTTTCCTTGGAAACGCGAACAACAGCTTCATCTTTTCACAATGAAGATGTCTTTCCCCTTCAGGTCCTTTGCCTGGCCAAGGTAATGCTACCACAGCACCTTTGCTGGTCCATTGGAAGAAAGCCAGAGGAAGCTGACTATTTGTGGAACTGGTTTGGAATTTCAGAGCACAGCATAAATGACTGGGAAGGTCGTTTATGAAGTTGCCCTTATAACCTCTGTGATAATAATAATAAGGGCTAAAATGTATTGATTCTTTGTAATATGCTTCTGTGTTCAGTATTCAAATGGCACCCTCTCAACTGCCTTATGAGGCAGTTGTTATTATTATCTCCAATTCACATTTGGAATAACTGAGATTTAGAAAATCTAAATAACTTGCCTAAGGTCACAGAGTGATAAGAAATAAAGAAAGCATCATAGAAATTAGTGATTTAGGCTTAATAAAAGCTCTCAGTTGCTTTTGGAATAGTCATAAGCCATAGCTTTTTCATGACTTCCAAAATTCAAATGATTCAGGTGAAACTGCTTTCCATTTATAATGAGAATAGCAACCAAAAATAATATATACATATATATTTCCATCTTCAATTTTCTCTTCAATTCAAGGGATATGCCATGCCTTTGAAACTGATGCTACTCACTCTAGACAGGATTAAAAAGAAAATATCTTTCAAAAATAGACTTGTCCATTCTCAGAGTTAAAAAGGACTTCAGAAATTTCATCTCAAGAAACTGTTGAGTAAGGGGGTTGAAGAGAAAATTTAGAGCAGTTCTAGGCTCCTATGGAATTGTGTTTCTATATTGTCTTGCTGAGGACTGTCCTTTTTTACAGAACTTTTCCTATTTATGGGGCTTTTTCCTCTATTGGCAAAGTAGTGTGAGGGCAAGTCCACACCTTATTCAGACTTTTATTCCAGTGTCATGCAAATTGCTAAACCTAAAAGTCTCTGTTTTAACAGAGATCTCATCCCATTAGACTTTTAAAATAAACCTGAGAGGTAGATGGAGAAGGTTTTTGTTGCTGTTGTTGTTGTTTAAGTTTTACAAATAAGATACTAAACTTCCAAAATCATCCAGCTAATAAGTGAGAGACCTAGGTTTTGGACCCAGGTATTGACGCGTTAGCATCAGAAATCTTTCACCTACACCGAACTGCCACAAAATTTATGTAGGCCTATAATTAAATAAGGATACAGAATGGATATCTTGAAGTCAAATGAAAGTGACCCTTGAATTGTGTGTAATGAAATTTCATGGCTCAATTCCCCTACCTGTTCTCTTATGGCGAGGTTTACTCTACTAACATTGCTATTCATTCAGTAAATAAAGATTTTAAATCATTTTGCTTTGCAAGAACTGTTCTGTGACTGAGGTAAAATAAAGTCAAGCTTTATTTCCTAATGGGGAATAATCATCTATTTCCTAAATGCAGTGGGGCTCTCACAGTAGACTCCTTCTCTGGAGAAGGGTTAGTTGGTTTTCTAGACTATAAAATAGTGAGCAAAACTTGTTCTAAAACTACTATTGCTTGAATGGTTTTATTCTCTCTTGGAGACCTTTGAGGAAGACATGGAATGAAGGAACTATCCATTGAATTGGATTTTTTGAGTGTACACAAGTGAAGGCACTCAAAATCCTGTAATATGTCATCTTTGGGAATGGACTGCTGGAAGCAATTCCATCAACAATATTTATTACCTTTTATGTTTAATAATTTTGTATTTGTTCTTGGAAGGTTTTAGGTTGTAAATGTACAAAGGCATATCACATAGATTTCCATACACAAAACATTCATAAACTTGTTGCAAACTCTTTTCTTCTCTCCCTGCCATTTCCCAAGGTGTAGCAGGGAAATTGACCCCATTATTTCTAAGTAGAATAGACTCGTTCAAAGTTCAGTAAAAAATTCCTATTGTGTATCTCCTATGTGCCAGACACTGTTCTAGAATAAGAACAGTGGAATATAGCTGCAAACAAAACTTAAAACATCTCATCATTCCTGAAACTTATATTCTTTCAGTAAGTGAAAATTCTTTGCCTAAAAATATGGGAATAATGATCAGAAGTACAAATATACCAAACAGGTGACTAAGAGGATGATTAATTAATATCTGTTCAGAAAACAAACATTAACTTGAAATCAAATGAGCCAAATCCATTTTGGTTTTCCCCTTTCCACCATTTTATATATTATAACCTCTAGGCAGATTGGCTAGCCTTTGCATGGACATCATTTGCATAATGGCTTCTCTGTTTTCCTTTTTTATCTAGTAAATGGATTTAGAAATTCCTGTTATTTACATCATTGGTCTGTTAAACATCAGTCTCTCTGATTTAGAAAATATAGAATTGTTTAAACATTATAATATTTTGGTTTATGCAATCCTTGTGAACTCAGGTTTATGGAGTCTATATTGGACTGTGACAATTGATTCAGAAAAAATACACAACTACAGCAACAATAATAAACAAAACAACAATAAGAAAAACAACAAATCTCTCAGATTTTTCAAATGCTTGATGTCTGTTCCTTTAAGCCATCCCAGGATTCTAACCTATCTGGACTACCAAAAAAAGTGGAAGATGGACCTTGGTAACTTTGCCAGTGATCATTTGAATGACTGAAAATATTTCTTGTAGTTTTTTGGAAAAGGATTCACCCTTGTTTGCTATAATAAATTTTCCTTTAGCATTTGAAACTGGACTAAGTGTAAGTGTTACATTAATTTATTAAGTTCTATATCTTCCTGTAGCAAAAAGAAAATTTTATCAGAACTTTTATTAGAAAAACATGTAGATTTCTTGGAACTCTGGTATCTCCCTTTTGCTAGGACCTATTTAAAAAATGTTTAAAACTTGAACTGAAAAGTAAACTATTTTAGTGAGGCATCTGATAACCATCTTCTTGGAAGCAAATAGTGTTTCTGATGAAATTCATAAATAATTTCAGAGGAAAATTAGTGAGACTGATTGTTTTAGGAGAGTAGTAACCTAGGCATCCAGAGGACTACCAGACAAGAGTCCAATAACATTTATCCAGATATTTCTTTCTTTTCCTATGAATTCTAACAATAGTTTCTCTAATTATCAACTCTGTCAATTTTTAAAATTCTTTCCACAAATATCTCAGCTAAGAGATAAATATTCTTTCAATGAATGGTCTCAGGACAACTGAATACTCACATGCAAAGAATTAAAGTTGGAGCCTTATCTCACACCATATACAAAAATTAACTCTAAATTGATCATAGACTTAAATGTAAAAGCTAAAATTATGAAACTCTCAGAAGAAAAGAGGCATAAATCTTTGTGACCTTAGTTTAGGCAATGGTTTCTTAGACATGTTATCAAAAGTACAAGTAACCAAAATAAAAATAGAAAACTGGATTTCTGTGAAATTAAAATCTTTTGTGTTTCAAAGGGCAGGGCACTATCAAGAGAGAAAAACTCACGAAGTGGGAGGAAATGTTTTCAAAACATATCTTTTAAGGAACTTGTATCTAGAATACATAAAGAATTCATATAACTCAACAATACAAAGTCAAATAACCCAGTTTAAAAATGGGCAAAGGATCTGAACAGACATTTCTCCAAGATACAAATAGCAAACACATAAAAATGTTGCTCAAAATAATTAGTCATCAGAGAAATGCAAATCAAAACCACAATAAAACTCACTTCATACTCACTAGTATGATTATAATAATAAAGAAAAGATGTACAATAACAGTATTAGTGAGGATGTGGAGAAACTGGAACCCTCATACGTCTCTAGTAGGAATGCAAATGGTGCAGCTGCTTAGGAAAAGAGTTTGGCAGTTCCTGAAGGGCCATGGCCGCAGAGCCTGCGCGTCCGGAGCCTGTGCTCCGCAACGGGAGAGGCCACAACAGTGACAGGCCCGTGTACCACAAAAAAAAGAAAGAAAAAAAAAAGTTATGTCCACACAAAAGCTTACGCACAAATGTTCATAACAATATTATTCATAATAGCCAAAAAGTGGAGACAGCCAAATATCCATCAACTAATGAGTGTGTAAACAGAATGTGGTATATCCATACAATGGGAAATTCCTTAGCAACAAAAATAAAGTATTAGCATATGTTACAACTTAAGTGAACCTTGAAAACATTAGGTTTTCAACAAAGAAACCAGTCACAAATGACCACATATGGTATGATTCCATTTATATGAAATGTCCAGAATAGGCAAATCTATAGAGACATAAAGTACATTAGTAGCTGCCTAGAACTGGGTCCAGGTATGTGAGAATGATAAAAGGGAAACCACTGCTAATGGTTACAAAGTTTCTTTTGGGGGTGATGAAAATGTTCTAAAAATACATAGTGGTGAGGCTTGCACAACTTTGTGAATATACTAAAACCCAGTAAATTGTGACCCTATAAAGGCGAGTTTTATGGTATGTGATTTATATTTCAGTAAAGCTGTTAAAAATGAAAACTACTTGACTTGGTATGTTTGAGGCCATTTACTTTGAAGAAAGATTGTAATAAAACTTTGAAGTATAATTATAAACCTACAACATCTTTGTAAACAAATAATGGGAAAAATCTCTTTTCATAATTAAAAACTCATAGCTTAATTTTATCTCTTGCTAATTATTATTCATGAAATTCTTTTACTCATCTCTCTGAAACATAGACAGCTAATTAGAAACTGGGTTTGGGGCTTTATTGAAGTGACATCTATTCATTTCAGTAAGATTTGCTGCATTAAAAAAAAAGGGAGAGAGTCATTTTTTAGGTTGACAGAAAGCACAACTTTTCACCTTGGGGGTTCTGTTCTAGGGTATTCCCAATTCATTTCTCAAGCTGTGTCGTGTTCTCTTACCATCCTCAATTCATATAACTCTGAGATGTCATATCTTAAAGAAAGCAAAATCTGTGAAGATGACAATCCTAATATGTGTTCTTCAATCCTGACTAAAACTCTGTCCCTATAGTAAACACCTCCCTAGTCCATGATAACCTTTTCCTAAGAATTCTAATCCCACCCAGGCAGTCGTATGTATTTACTGTCATGGGGTAGACACCTGACATAAATTGGGTCAAAGGGGTCCCATGGAGAATTCCAGTAAAATGTATTATGCGATATTTCATGATTAATGCAAGTTTCTATGGATATTAACTCAGGCTGAGGGAATACATAACCCAGGATCTTATAGGATCTTAACCCTGGCTGAGGGAGTGCATAATCAGGTTCAAAGAACACTGGAGAAAGAAAAAAAAAAAATCTGCAGTGTTGGACTATTCCAAGGTTTTCTTTACTCCAAAGTATCTGCTATTCAAAGAATCTCTTCACTCTTTCTGGAAGTTTCTGTTCTTCAATATAGTGATACCTAGACAGTAAGAAGGGAGATACTCCAGAGCTGGGTATTCTACTTTGTCAAAATCTTGTAATCTTCTGATGACCTTATCTTACTCAGCAGGATTCACTTGTACACTCCTGGGAGCTTGGGAGGCCAGAATGAGAGGGAAAGAAGAAAGTACATGCAGAGTATTGCAGAGGGTATTCATTTTTGAGTTACAAAAGAGCTATAAAAAAGTATAATGTGTTTATTTTGGACACATGAGAAGACAACTTTGTTGGAGCAGAGGCAAATATTACTCATATGGTTTATAGTGCACTGATGCTAACAAAGAGATATATACATTGAATTTCTAACAAAGATAAAAAATTAAATTTTCTTTTTGAAATATATTCACAATTAGCTTAGGAATGCAAAAAGAAATACAACTTTTGGGGAAATAAACTTTTGAGAATCGGAACACATTTGAAAATTCAAGTCTCTCAAAATACCCTGATTCCAGTAATAAACTATGCTTGTTTAATTATATACCTGCTCAGCTATTTTAGAAAGTATACTTCTTTGACAATTGAAAAAAACAAAAATTGGACATCATTAACCTTGAATGCCTGAGGGCATATGCTATTTGTGCTTAGTATAAAATAATTGAACCCAAGTCTAGACACTCGAGAACAATTATAGAGCAAGCTGTTTATTTTTCATATCCTATGATACCCTTTGGGAAATTCATGACTTCCTATCTTCAAAACAAAACAAAATCCTCCTTCGATTTTTTTGGTCACCTAGTGTCACTTTTTATCTCACCTTTTCTTCACTACCTCTATGTGTTTACCTCTGTTCAACAGCTGAAACTAACAAATCTTTTTTCAAGCATAATTAGTTTTTCTGAAGTATTTGACACAGCCGTTCCTTCACTTGGCTTCTGTAACACCGACCTCTCACAGTTTTCAGTCTTTTTCTTTTCTCTTTTTTTCAATCTTGGTATATTCCATATTATTTCATTTTAATTTAATTCAATTCAATCCAATTTATATTCCAGAGAACTACATTATTATGTGGTTAACAACTGTTATGTGTTGAGAATATTGAGATCAATAATAGGTCTTTCCCATCAAGAAACTCACTATATAATTGGGAGGATGATATATCAGTAGGCAGTAGGCTATGAGAGGGATGCTGCACCACAATTAATGGAGTCTGGAAAGATGTTTCGGGGTAGATGGCATATGATATGAGTTCTTAAGGACAAATAAGAGTTAACCATATGTGACAAATCTGTTCACCTTATCTACATTTATTTTCTTCCATGGCAAAGTAGTTGCATCTGGTGTACAGTTGCCTAGTCAAGGACTATAGACTTCAGCCCTTCAGACAGAGACATGACATCATATGATTAAGCTCCAGCCAAAGGAGAATGAGCAGAAGTCATGCATGCTACTTCCCGGTATTGTCCATGAAACTCTTCCACAACCTTCTATCTCCCATGGACTGGAATGGTGATGCTGTCAGCAACCTTGGAAGCTACGTGTCAATGGCAGAGCCATCATCAGCTTTGGACTTGGAATAACTGTGCAGAGAATAGCTCCATCCTTCCATCTCCCTGTACTATCCTGGATTATTGCATGAAAAAGAAAAGCTATTATTGTGTTTGAGCCATGACACTATCTTTTTAGATCTCTTTGCTCTAGTAGTTTAGTGTGGTCCAACTATATTGATGCTATAGGATTAAGAAAGACACTCCTGCTGAAGAGGGTAACTCAAGTAGTTCATTGTCACTGGAGCAGAAAATATGAAGGAAAATATGGCAAGATAAGAGGTTGAATTGAGAAGACCCAGAGCATGATGGACCCCATTGACCCAGAAAAGATGATAAATTTTATACATTAAGAAATGTGAAAGCATTGTGGGATTTTAGGAAGTAGAATAATATGATTTAGACTTGACTTCAATATGTACAAAAGTTTGGAGGATGTCAGTGCAGGAGGAAGAAAGCAGTTAAAGAGCTACTACAGAAACTGAGGTGAGAGGAACTTCCCTGGTGGTCCCGTGGCTGGGACTCCATGCTGCCACTGCCTGGGCAGATTTGATGCCTGGCTGGGGAACTAAGACTCTGCATGCTGTGCGGGGTGGCCAAAAAAAGAAAAAAAAAGAAATTGGGGTGAGAAAACATACAGCCTGAAGTGTCTGAGAATAAAGGTTCTGGTGTTGGATGCTTGCAGTTAGAATCGTGACTGTACCATGTACTAGATGAATGACATTCTATAAAGTGAAGATAATTCAGAACCTATTTTACAAGATTAATGTGTGAATTAAATGTGATAATCTACACAAAGTGATTAGACAAAACTTGAGACAAATAAATAGCAAGAACTGCTACTCCTACAGATATGACACTGCTACAATTTTTAAGGCAGCAAAAATGTATAGAAGGACATTTTAAAGAAAGATTTACTTGGTAGCATTTACTAGATTTGGAAAGCAATTGGATTAGTAGAGTGAGACAAACAATCAACAATTCTTCCCAAAATTCTTACTTAAGGATTGATGTGGAGCTGGGGCCATTTTAAAAGATAAGATAAACGTAAAGTGATGGAACTAGAGAAGAGATAGAGATGTGTGTGTGTGTGGGGTGTGTGTGTGTGTGTGTGTGTGTGTGTGTGTGTGAGAAAGAGAGAGAGAGAGAACAAGTATGATAGAAATGACAATAGAGTGGTGGCATATAATTCCTTCAATTTTAAATGTATTGAATTTGTGGATCATCTAAAAGGAAATATCCAGTAGGGAATTGAACATATTGGTCTGGCATCCAGAAGAGAGATATAAGCTGGAGGTTGACCAAAATATTTATTATAGCAGAATCTTTGGAAGTGAATGTTCACTAAATGGAGGTTTTAGCAGCATTACCGCTAAAGGATAGTGATAGCTCAGCTATTTATTATTTATCATCGTACTGGCATTTTGGTTGCATTTTCTGGGTAAACTGACTTCTATAACCAATAAATCCAAAACTTTCCATGGATTAACATGTTTGTTTGTTTGTTTTTCCTTGCTCATACGACAGTTCAATGCTGATTTCTTCGTTGGTTGGTATTTTTGCTATAAGAATAGGAGTTGATAAAGGAGCCCAGGCATTTTCTTTCTTATGGCCACACTATCTCTAGTGCCTGGCCACCCTATCTCTACTGCCATGGGTGCCCTTGCATCAGAGGGAAAGGCAAATGAGACAATGAGATAGGTAAATTCACATCTTAACTATTGTGGCTTGGATATGACAACATCACCTATTCATATTACTTACATTGGTGATGACTACTCACACAATCTCAGTTAGATATAAGCAATTGAGAATATTTGTTCCATGACTACACAGCCACATCCAAGAATGAACTTTGTATTATGGAATAAGGAGGGGGAGTGCCACACATTTTGGTGAATGATTTGTAATCTCTGCTATAGTTCTCCTGATTGGCCAACAAAATATCCATGCACATTCTTATTTTCGCCCATAGAACCAATGCATCCATCCCTGAGAGAAGCAACCAAAATCTCCAGGTGATTTGCAGTCTTCTCCATCAGTTTTGAATATGGCTCATAGGCTGCAGTCTGTCAACTAAAATACTAATTATCTTCTCATTCCTTACATGCACATCCACTAAACAAAGATGTAGAAAAAATAATGTCCATTTAGGGTCTTGGAATAATAAGAAAGATAATGGTTTATAGCAATGAAGCATTCCTCAAGGGTAGGCATTTTGAAGACCAACACCTGGAATGAGGAAGTTCCTTTTTGCTGCAGTTTAGGTAAATCTTCCTTGTTCATAGTCACCCATGCTGTTTGTTCTACCATCTGGAAAGTTTTTCATCCATTATTCTCCTTGGGAATTTATGATGGGGACTTTTGAAGTATAACCTTTTCTCCTTGTTTGTGGAAAAATTCCTGCCTGGCAAATGAGTGTGCTAAGAGTTATTTTACAACCACACGTTACAGACAAAGTGTTATTGGACCAAGCCTACGTTTTTTCCCTCAACAAAAACTTAGCAGGTCCTTGATCTCTTTGGTGTGTCAGTAGCCATACTCAAAATTCTTTACTAGACATAACCCTCTGTCTGCCTTATTTCTTTGCTAACTGATCCATATTTGCCCTTCTACAACACATTTAATGAGTATCTTGAGGTCATCTGAAATGAGAGATTTATGTGATATGATTGATGGTCAGTGTTATGTGTCAATTTGCCCAGTTATTCAATTCAAACATTAATCTAGGTATTGCTATGAAGGGATTATGCCGATTGATTCACATCTATAGTAAATTTCCTTTAAGTAAATAAGATTAGCCTAGAGAATCTGGGTGGGCTTGATTAGAAGGAATTATTCTCAGCTGATCTTTGCAGTAGAGATAGTTGCTAATATCCTGTAAGTGACTTGATGGATCTAAGCTTTTTTATCCATCTTATTTCTTATGGTTTGAGGTCTACAAGTAGTGCACTGCTTAGGTTATGTACTCCTGTATAACAAAATATGCCAAAGTGTAATGCCTTAAGACCGTGATTTTATTTTGCTCAGGATTCTATGGAAATCTATGGAATTCTATGGAAATTCTATGGAATTCCTGAAGGGCTGAGCTGGTGATTTTGTCTCTGATACACATAATATCAGTAGAGGTGTCTAGGGCCAGGAAATTTGCTTCTCAGGTAGTTTCTTCACTTACATAACTGGTACCTTGGTGCTCCATCCTTTCACTGTTTCCCACGTGGCAAATGAGCCTCCAAGTTTCCTTAAGTGGATCAGGCTTCTGATGACGTGGTGGTCTCAGGGCAATTGCCCTTCTTACAGTTGTTACCAAAAGACAGAGAAAGCTGCTGAGTTATTTAAAACCTGAGCCAGAAAATGGCACAGGTCACTTGTGCCTTATTTTCTTGGTCAAAACAGTCTGAAGGCTCATCTAGATTCAAGAAGGGGGAGAAACTATCTCCACATCTTTATGGGGAGTGGCAAAGTCAAACTGCAGAAGAGCATATGAAGTGGGAGGTATCGTTGGTGACATATTTGGAAAACATTGGGTTGGCCATAAAGGTCATTCTGGTTTTTCTGTAACATCTTACAGAAAAACCCGAACGATGTTTTTGGCCAACCCAATATAATCTTCCACAACTGCTTTTCTACACTGAAGTTCCCAGATTTTTGGACTTTATTTTCTTTCATTTCTACTTTTAAAATAACTCTCTCTTGGAACATGCTATATAGAGCTGTAACAAGCAGTTCAGATTAGTCACAAAATAGCTTTCCCATTTGTTCCCCATGAGCCACTGACTCCAAGTTAGCATTATAAGTCAGCAAGAAAAGGATAAGATATTCATTAAATGGTAATGAAACCCTTGGGTTTTTTTAAATATGAAAACTGATAAAATTAGATATATCTCATACTACACACACAAAATTCACAGAACACTGAAATTACTGAAATATAGAAAAGTAGTTCTATCACCTGTGGGAGGAGAACGGTTTTAAAAAGGTACAAATTATAAAAGCAAGACTAATAGATTAATATTAAAATAGTAAATATATGAGAAACATAGAAAACTGATTTAAAAAACTTGTGACAAACTGGGAAAATATATTTGCAATAGACAAAGGGTTTGCATCCAGAATTTATTGCAGGTTTTACATATTAATGAAGAGACCAATAACTCTAAACATAATTGAGAAAAATAGAGAACTAGGAAAATTTCTGAAAAAAACCAAAATATTCCATCTCTCTCACAACAAGGAAAATAAATTTTTTAAATTACTATTTCACACATATCTGAATGGAAAGGAAATAAGTCTGACAGCATAAAGTGCTAGAAAGTATCTGGAATAAATAGAAAATTCTGAAATTTGATGGACCTGTAAATATAACCATAGTGGAAAACAATTTAATAATCTTTGCTGAAAACAGAAATATGTATTCACTAGATCCAGAAATTCTGTTATTAGATATATATAAGAAGAATTTCTTATAAATATTTACAACAATTTGCTTGTTTTGACAAAACAAAACCAAAAAAGAATGCACCTCAAAAATAAAACATGGAATTAAAAACAAGTATTAAAACATAGAAAATGATACTAAAATGATACTGAGCATAATTTAATGATATTAAACACAATTAAAACATACATATGCCTGTGTATGCTGTACAATGGCTAGGTTTATATTCTGTTTGTAGAATTTATAATCTGTGTGACCTTGTGCAATTTAGTTAAACTCTCTGTACCTTAATTTTCTCATCTATAAAATCATTTGTTTCAATATTAAATGGGTTAACATGTGAAAAGCACTTAGAAACACTTAGAAGAGTCCATGCTTCAGAGTGAATGTTTAACAAAAATAAAAAGTCAATACTTTAAAAATCTTCCTTTTGTTCCTCCTCCTTCCCCTCCTTCTTCTTTTTGTTAAAATATGCACTAAAGAATAGACATCAATTTATGATATACTTTTCTCTGGTGTGGAGGTGAGATGAAGTAATAAAGTAAATGGGCTTCAACTTTATTGGTAAATTTTATTTCATTTATTTAAAGATATAAGACAAATATAAGAAATTGTTAATATTTGCCTATTTCATGTAGTAAGCACAAGGATATTTATATATTATTCTCTAAACTTGTTTCCCAAAAAAACCCCTCAAAATATGATGAAGCATCTGAAAATTTTAAGTATTTGTTTTATCATTGGCCCTCTTCCACAATAGTGGATAGTTTAAAAAATAAACTTATGCAAATAACTGGTTAAAGAGTTTGGAAACAGAGTATAGACATACCTTGTTTTATTCTGCTTCACTTTACTGCACTTCACAGATGCTGTGGTTTTTACAAACTGAAGGTTTTTAGCAACCCTGCATCAAGCAAGTCTATTGGTGCCATTTTTTCCAGCAGCATTCGTGCACTTTGTGTCCCTGTGTCAAATTTTGGTAGCTCTGATCATATCTCAAACTTTTTCATTATTATTATATTTGTTATGGAGATTTTTGATAAATCATCTTTGAAGACTCTGATGATGGTTAACATTTTTTTAGCAATAAAGTATTTTTATTTAGGGTATGTACATTGTTTTTTAAATATAATGTGATTGCATATTCAGTAAACTATTGTATAATGTAAACATAACTTTTACATGCACTAGGAAATCAAAAAATTTGTGTCACTCACTGTATTGTGATATCTGCTTTATTTGCATTAGTCTGGAACCAAACTCAAAATATCTCCGAGATATGCCTGTGTTCATATTTCTTATCTTTCAAGTGAATAGCGTTAATTGTGAGCTGACAAATACAGTATTATGTGAGGTATTGTATATGTTACGTGAAGCAAGTATGGGAGTATCTAGCCAAGCTTGAAAATAAAGAGTCTGAAGTTCCATTTTTTTGGGGGGGGTGGAAACAGTGTGATGTTTGTTCCCCATTATCCTTTAAAAAATTAAAGTAGCATAGAAGAGGTACCTGCTCACATCAGCATGAAAGGAAGAGCCAAGCCAGCTGGGCCCATCCATGCTGCCAGAGACATTCATCTACTCTACTTGGCGAGCTTTCTCTATGGTGGGGGCCGTTCCATTCTGGGATTTAAGATGCAACCCCGATTTCAATGATCTTGTCTTAATCTCTCTGTAAATACAATTCTATTTGTAAGACTTGTTAGACTTGTTCCAAATTTTAGTTTCAAAGCTGTCAACAATGTGTCTATTGTAAATAAAGTTTACAATAAAGAAATGGTTTGTTAAGATTATATAGTAAGCTGATAAATTTCTCAGGTTTAGAGAACAAATTTTGATGTAATTATTACTTTTAAAAAGTAAATCATATAGCTTAGTAGAAAATATGTAGCCCCTACTCTTTCCTTCTATGTTATCTTACTCTATATATTAGGGTGACCCAGAGTCATTCTAAGTCCTTTCACTGTTTGCCAGAATGGAAAATGATGTGTGGTAGAAATGTTACTAGTGTCAATCTAATGGGGGTGGGGTGGGGGTGGTGGTTGAGTTTATATTCATTAAGCATTTCTTACAATTTTATTATAAAACATTTGATCAACTATAATTATATAATGCATTTACTCCCTCAACCAGAAATAACTCTAGCTTGCTAAATAGAATGAAAAATTAATGACAACATCCAATACTCTTAAACTGAATCAATGAGACAAACAGCAGTATGTGTGTTCTGGAAAGGCAAGGTAAAGGAGAAAAAAAAAATTATATATATATATATATATATACACACATGGCTAAAATGGGCTTCCAAACCAATCAAGCCAGTGCTTAGAAAGGAAACTAGAGGTTAGAGACTACATGATATTTTATAAGTTAAAACTTTCAAGGAAAAAAATGATTTTTCAAAAGTAAAACTAAAAGCAACAATTGTAGCCATGGGAATTATACAGAATAAGTAGGGCTTTTACAGTGATATTAAGCAAAGAGAAACACTAGACAAGAAATAAATGACAGGCATGAAAATAATATTGGTTCTAAAATGTCTAATAGCTCCTAGCTTAATTCTCTTTTATACTTATCTTTAAAATACATTTTAAGAAGAGATCACGGCAAAAAGTAACATGTTAAGATAAAAAGATATATGAAAAATAAGAAGGTGCTTTAAAAGAAAATGCACATAAATCTTGATGTTCATCCAATTAAGATAAAAGCTTAGCAGTGAAAGGACGAATGCACTTTAAGAAATTGAATGTCGAGGCTTCCGGGAAGATGGCGGAAGAGTAAGACGCGGAGATCACCTTCCTCCCCACAGATACACCAGAAATGCATCTACACGTGGAACAACTCCTACAGAACACCTACTGAACGCTGTTAGAAGACCTCAGATCTCCCAAAAGGCAAGAAACCCCCCCACGTACCTGGGTAGGGCAAAAGAAAAAAGAATAAACAGAGACAAAAGAATAGGGACGGGGCCTGCACCAGTGGGAGGGAGCTGTGAAGGAGGCAAGGTTTCCCCACACTAGGAAGCCCCTTCGCGGGCGGAGACTGTGGGTAGCGGAGGGGGGAAGCTTCGGAGCCACGGGGGAGAGCACAGCAACAGGGGTGCGGAGGGCAAAGAGGAGAGATTCCCGCACAGAGGATCGGTGCCGACCAGCACTCACCAGCCCGAGAGGCTTGTCTGCTCACCCGCCGGGGCGGGCGGGGCTGGGAGCTGAGGCTCGGGTTTCGGTTTCGGTCGGAGCGCAGGGAGAGGACTGGGGCTGGCGGTGTAAACACAGCCTAAAGGGGTTAGTGCGCCACGGCTAGCCGGGAGGGAGTCCAGGGAAAAGTCTGGAACTGCCGAAGAGGCAAGAGACTTTTTCTTCCGTTTTTGTTTCCTGGTGCGCGAGGAGAGGGGATTAAGAGCGCTGCTTAAAGGAGCTCCAGAGACGGGCGCGGGAGCCGCGGCTAAAAGCGCGGACCCCAGAGATGGGCGTGAGCCGCTAAGGCTGCTGCCGCCGCCACCAAGAAGCCTGTATGTGAGCACAGGTCACTATCCACACACCCCTTCCGGGGAGCCTGTGCAGCCCGCCACTGCCAGGGTCCCGGGATCCAGGAACAACTACTCCGGGCGAACGCACGGCGCGCCTCAGGCTGGTGCAACGTCACGCCGGCCTCTGCCGGCACAGGCCCGCCCCGCACTCCGTACTCCCTCCCCGCGGCCTGAGTGAGCCAGAGCCTCCGAATCAGCGGCTCCTTTAACGCCGTCCTGTCTGAGCGAAGAACAGACGCCCTCTGGCGACCTACATGCAGAGGTGGGGCCAAATCCAAAGCTGAGCCCCTGGGAGCTGTGAGAACGAAGAACAGAAAGGGAAATCTCTCCCAGCAGCCTCAGGAGCAGCGGATTAAAGCTCCACAAGCAACTTGATGTACCCTGCATCTGTGGAATACATGAATAGACAATGAATCATCCCAAATTGAGGAGGTGGATTTTGAGAGCAAGGTTTATGAATTTTTCCCCTTTTCCTCTTTTTGTGAATGTGTATGCTTCTGTGTGAGATTTTGTCTATATAGCTTTGCTTCCGCCATTTGTCCTAGAGTTCTATCCGTCCGTTTTTTTTCTTAGTAGTTTTTTTATTTTAATAACTTTATTATATTTTATATTACTTTATTTTACTTTATCTTCTTTCTTTTTTTCCTTCCTTCCCTCCTTCCTTCCTTCCTTCCTCCCTCCCTCCTGACCTCCCTCCTCCCTTCTTTCTTTCTTCTTCTACTAATTCTTTCTTTCTACTTTTTCTCCCTTTTATTCTGAGCTGTGTGGATGAAAGGCTCTTTTTGCTGCAGCTAGGAGTCAGTGCTGTGCCTCTGAGGTGGGAGAGCCAACTTCAGGACACTGGTCCACAAGAGACCTCCCAGCTCCACATAATATCAAACGGCGAAAATCTCCCAGAGATCTCCATCTCAACACCAGCACCCAGCTTCACTCAACGACCAGCAAGCTACAGTGCTGGACATCCTATGCCAAACAACTAGCTAGACAGGAACACAACCCCACCCATTAGCAGAGAGGCAGCCTAAAATCATAATAAGTCCACAGACACTCTAAAACACACCACCAGATGTGGACCTGCCCACCAGAAGGACAAGATCCAGCCTCATCCACCAGAACACAGGCACTAGTCCCCTCCACCAGGAAGCCTACACAACCCACTGAACCAACCTTAGCCACTGGGGACAGACACCAAAAACAATGGGAACTACGAACCTGCAGCCTGCAAAAAGGAGACCCCAAACACAGTAAGATAAGCAAAATGAGAAGACAGAAAAACACATAGCAGATGAAGGAGAAAGATAAAAACCCACCAGACCTAACAAATGACGAGGAAATAGGCAGTCTACCTGAAAAAGAATTCAAAATAATGATAGTAGAGATGATCCAAAATCTTGGAAATAGAATAGACAAAATGCAAGAAACATTTAACAAGGACCTAGAAGAACTAAAGGTGAAACAAACAACGATGAACAACACAATAAATGAAATGAAAAATACTCTAGATGGGATCAATAGCAGAATAACTGAGGCAGAAGAACAGATAAGTGACCTGGAACATAAAATAGTGGAAATAACTACTGCAGAGCAGAATAAAGAAAAAAGAATGAAAAGAACTGAGGACAGTCTCAGAGACCACTGGGACAATATTAAACACACCAACATTCGAATTGTAAGGATTCCAGAAGAAGAGGAGAAAAAGAAAGGGACTGAGAAAATATTTGAAGAGATTATAGTTGAAAACTTCCCTAATATGGGAAAAGAAAATAGTTAATCAAGTCCAGGAAGCACAGAAAGTCCCATACAGGATAAATCCAAGGAGAAATACGCCAGGACACATATTAATCAAACTGTCAAAAATTAAATACAAAGAAAACATTAAAAGCAGCAAGGGAAAAACAAATAACACTCAAGGGAATCCCCATAAGGTTAACAGCTGATCTTTCAGCAGAAACTCTGCAAGCCAGACGGAGTGGCAGGACATATTTAAAGTGATGAAGGAGAATAACCTGCAACCAAGGTTACTCTACCCAGTAAGGATCTCATTCAGATTTGATGGAGAAATTAAAACCTTTACAGACAAGCAAAAGCTGAGAGAGTTCAGCACCACCAAACCAGCTTTACAACAACTGCTAAAGGATCTTCTCTAGGCAAGAAACACAAGAGAAGGAAAAGACCTACAATAACGAACCCAAAACAATTAAGAAAATGGGAATAGGAACATACATATCGATAATTACCTTAAATGTAAGTGGACTAAATGCTTCCTCCAAAAGACACAGATTGGCTGAATAGATACAAAAACAAGACCCATATATTTGCTGTCTACAAGAGACCCACTTCAGACCTAGAGATACAGACTGAAAGTAAGGGGATGGAAAAAGATATTTCATGCAAATGGAAACCAAAAGAAAGCTGGAGTAGCAATTCTCATATCAGACAAAATAGACTTTAAAATAAAGACTATTAGAAGAGACAAAGAAGGACACTACTTAATGATCAAGGGATCAATCCAAGAAGAAGATATAACAATTGTAAATATTTATGCACCCAACATAGGAGCACCTCAGTACATAAGGCAAATACTAACAGCCATAAAAGGGGAAATCGACAGTAACACATTCATAGTGTTTTGATTTATAATACACAATATTTTGATTTATAATACTATTTGGATATGAGAAGCTAGGACATTTTATTTTTATTTTAAGTTTAATGAGGATTACAACATAAGTTCTAAACATGGTTGAAGGTTGTAAGTTTAAAATAAAGTAATGAGAGAAGAGTCTAATTATATTTTAAGGCCTCAAATTGCTTAGAACTGATTAATTTGGATGAGACTAAGTCTTACTTAGCAGAATGATAGATAAGTGTTGGTTCACAAGTCTTTAATAAAGATTTCATAATGCAACTTTTGGGGTAAAACTTGTCTGCCTTAAGTAATGACGGAGAACAGCAGATTTTCATCCAGAGTTACTTTATGATGACATTATTTCTTTTCTATTTCTCATTTAGGATGAACCATATTCTGGTTTGGGAGACTGACAGCTACTGGCATCAGGAAGGGACTTCAGAGGATATGGCATCCTTGAAAGGAGACAACTACAATCATTGGTAGGTGGAGATGAGGCTAGGAGCATGGGTGCAAAATAAAGATGCTATTTGATACTGACAATGGGAAATGAAAGAAAAATGAATAAAAAGACATTAAGTACTATATCTAATGGAAATTGATATGGAAATCAATGTGATATGATAAGACTTCCACTCTGTACACAATTCATATCAGCCCAAATAACTCGTATTGTGAATGTAACACCATGTTAGGCACTGGGTTTGCCTTAAAGAGCTTGAAATCTAATTTAAGGGCCACAAAGTAAAGACAACAGGCACTAGAGTAGGTTTTTAAAAAAGTAAAATGTTAAATAATAGAGAAAATAGAGGATTATAGCAAACTTAAGGAGTAGAGATGCCTTCTTAAGAGAATATTCGCTACTCAGGAGCCTATGGTTACAAAGAGGCAACGTTGGCCCAGAGGTGGTACTATTTTTCTCCCCTACTGTCTTCTCATCTCTGCTGTCCTCTCCTCTCCCCTTCTCTCTTCTCTTCTCCTCTCTGATCCTTTGCTCTCTTTCCTCTTCTCTTCTCTCAATTCTCCCCTTACCCTCTCCTACTTTTTCCTCTTTTTCTTTTCTTTTTTGTTTCCATTTTTTGGAAAGAAGTCATTAAGTCAGATTTTATTCATAGTCTCCCAATTTTCAATGATGTCAATTAACTATAAAAAAAGAAACACTGGGAGGCCATACAAAACATGTATGTCAGGGTGGATATTGTTCATGGACTGTGGTTTTCTAACCCTGATCTAAATAATTTAGTTGCCACAGTTTAAACTGTGTAATTAGTTCTGAATTGAGGACAATCCAGAACACTGCTAAGTGAGTTACTTGTTTCTTTAAGACAAACAAATCTTAATTAAATGGAATGAATGTAATTTATAGGAGTGAATTTCTCTCTTAACTCTCTGATGACAGATAGAGGCAATGGTGCTTATGGTGGGTTCACCTGTTAATAACGTTTTAGTCACTGACTATTAAAAAAAGAACATGGTGGTCTTTTGTTATTACCATTATTTATTTACTGCGTGGCTCTAAATTGCGAATTGTCATGGGTATATGATTAGAGAATGAGGAAATTATTCAGAATATCTTCAAAGATTTCCTGAAAGTAAGATCAGTTGTGCCAAGATTGCCTTTTGCAAAGGACGTTGTGGAAACCCCACTGTCAGAAACATATGGAGTTAGACTGTACAAAATCAAAGACGTTAAATTGTAAAGAACAATCTGGCTGGTCCCCCAGGGTATTGCCTATATAAAGCAATAGTTAGTTTTCATCTTTAATTTAGGTATTTCCAAGACAGGGTGAAATTCATTATGAAAAATCTTCATTGTAGCTCAGTCAATTTTAAACTGTATGTTTAACCAAGCTCCTTACTCTAAATATGAACATATAATTCTATCCATTGTTAGCCATGCCCTTTGAAATCTTTATCCTTTGATTAATCTCATATTATGGAAAATAATTAATTATATTCTCAGTCATTATATAACTGCTGCATGTCTAGAAGTGCAAAGAGGTTTATAATTTAACTTAATAAGTTTGCTCTTCACAGGCCTAGTTTTCATCTTTTTTTTGGGGAAGCGGGGTGTTCTGGTCTAGCACAGAACTTAAACATCTAGAGACTAAGTAAACCTTTATCAAATTGAATTAATTAAAACTTAGCTTGTGAAGCAGTCAGATGCCACTAGGAGCCACATCGGTCTAATAGCAGATCAGAGATGAAATAGAAATAAAAACATTTCTCCATACTTTTGGATAAATTATGTTTATAGAAATGAGATAATAGCAAGCATATTTAATTTTTCTTTATAAGTTGAAATTTCAAAGCTTCTATTTTAACTGCTTATACTATACAATAAAAATTTTTTTAAATGATTCATTTTATAGTTTTGGGGAAAGGGACACAAATATGGTGATGAAGTACTACATTTTTTTTTTAACATCTTTATTGGACTATAATTGCGTTACATTGTTCTGTTAGTTTCTGCTTTATAACAAAGTGAATCAGTTAGACATATACATATAGTCCCATATCTCTTCCCTCTTGTGTCTCCCTCTCTCCCACCCTCACAGCTGGTCACAAAGCACTGAGCTGATCTCCCTGTGCTAAGCGACTGCTTCCCACTAGCTATATATTTTCCATTTGGTAGTGTATATATGTCCATATATACACTACCACTCTCTCACTTTGTCCCAGCTTACCCTTCCTCCTCCCCGTGTCCTCAAGTTCATTTGCTAGTAGGTCTGAGTCTTTATTCCTGTCTTGCCCCAGGTTCTTCATGAACTTTTTTTTTTTTTTTTTAGATTCCATATATATGTGTTAGCATATGGTATTTATTTTTCTCTTTCTGACTTACTTCATTCTGTATAACAGACTCTAGGTCCATCTACCTCACTACAAGTAACTCAATTTCGTTTCTTTTTATGGCTGAGCAATATTCCATTGTATATGTGTGCCACATCTTCTTTATCCATTCATCTGTTGATGGACACTTAGGTTGCTTCCATGTCCTGGCTATTGTAAATAGTGTTACAATGAACATTGTGGTACATGAGTATTTTTGAATTATGGTGTTCTTAGGGTATATGCCCAGTAGTGGAATTGCTGGGTCCTATGATAGTTCTATTTTTAGTTTTTTAAGGAACCTCCATACAGTTCTCCATAGTGGCTGTATCAATTTACATTCCCACCAGCACTGTATGAGGGTTCCCTTTGCTCCACACCCTCTTCAGCATTTATTGTTTGTAGATTTTTTGGTGATGGCCATTCTGACCGGTGTGAGATGATATCGCATGGCAGTTTTGATTTCCATTTCTCTAATGATTAATGATGTTGAGCATTCTTTCATGTGTTTGGTGGCAATCTGTATATCTTCTTTGGAGAAATGTCTGTTTAGGTCTTCTGCCCATTTTTGGATTGGGTTGTTTGTTTTTTTGATACTGAGCTGCATGAGCTGCTTATAAATTTTGGTGATTAATCCTTTGTCAGTTGCTTCATTTGCAAATATTTTCTCCCATTCTAAGGGTTGTCTTTTCGTCTTGTTTATGGTTTCCTTTGCTGTGCAAAAGCTTTTAAATTTCATTAGGTCCCATTTGTTTATTTTTGTTTTTATTTCCATTTCTCTAGGAGGTGGGTCAAAAAGGATCTTGCTCTGATTTAGATCATAGAATGTTCTACCTATGTTTTCCTCTAAGAGTTTGAAAGTGTCCGGCCTTACATTTAGATCTTTAAATCATTTTGAGTTTGTTTTTGTGTATGGTGTTAGGGAGTGTTATAATTTCATTCTTTTTCATGTAGCTGTCCAGTTTTCCCAGGACCACTTATTGAAGAGGCTGTCTTTTCTCCATTGTATATTCTTGCCTCCTTTATCAAAGATAAGGTAACCATATGTGCGTGGGTTTATCTCTGGGCTTTCTATCCTGTTCCATTGATCTTTATTTCTGATTTTGTGCCAGTACCATACTGTCTTGATTACTAACTTTGTACTATTGTCTGAAGTCCGGGAGCCTGATTCCTCCAGCTCCGTTTTTCTTTCTCAAGATTGCTTTGGTTATTTGGGGTCTTTTGTGTTTCCATAAAAATTGTGAAATTTTTTGTTCTAGTTCTGTGAAAAATGCCAGTGGTAGTTTGATAGGGATTGCATTGAATCTGTAGATTGCTTTGGGTAGTAGACTCATTGTCACACTGTTGATTCTTCCAATCCAAGAACATGGTATATCTCTCCATGTGTTTGTATCATCTTTAATTTCTTTCATCAGTGTCTTATAATTTGTTGCATGCAGGTCTTTGGTGTCCTTAGGTAGGTTTATTCCTAGGTATTTTATTCTTTTTGTTGCAGTGGTAAATGGGAGTGTTTTCTAAGTTTCACCTTCAGATTTTTCATCATTAGTGTATAGGAATGCAAGAGATTCCTTTGCATTAATTGTGTATCCTGCTACTTTACCAAATTCACTGATTAGCTCTAGTAGTTTTCTGGTAGCATCTTTAGGATTCTCTATGTATAGTATCATGTCATCTGCAAACAGTGACAGCTTTACTTCTTCTTTTCCAATTTGGATTTCTTTTATTTCTTTTTCTTCTCTGATTGCTATGGCTAAAACTTCCAAAACTATGTTGAATAATAGTGTTGAAAGTGGGCAGCCTTCTCTTGTTCCTGATCTTAGTGGAAATGGTTTCAGTTTTTCAACATTGAGGACGATGTTGGCTGTGGGTTTGTCATATATGGCCTTTATTATGTTGAGGTAAGTTCCCTCTATGCCTACTTTCTGGAGAGTTTTTATCATAAATGGGTGCTGAATTTTGTCGATAGCTTTCTGTGTATCTATTGAGATAATCAAATGTTTTTTCTCCTTCAATTTGCTAATATGGTGTATCACATTGATTTATTTGCGTATATTGATGAATCCTTGAATTCCTGGGATAAACCACATTTGATCATGGTGTATGATCCTTTTAATGTGCTGTTGGATTCAGTTTACTAGTATTTTGTTGAGGATATTTGCATCTATGTTCATCAGTGATATTGGTGTGTCGTTTTCTTTTTTTGTGACATCATTGTCTGGTTTTGGTATCAGGGTAGTGTTGGCCTTGTAGAATGATTTTGGGAGTGTTCCTCCCTCTGCTATAGTTTGGAAGAGTTTGAGAAGGATAGGTGTTAGCTCTTCTCTAAATGTTTGAAAGAATTCACCTGTGAATCCATGTGGTCCTGGGCTTTTGTTTGTTGGAAGATTTTTAATCACAGTTTCAATTTCAGTGTTTGTGATTGGTCAGTTTATATTTTCTATTTCTTCCTTGTTCGGTCTTGGAAGATTGTGCTTTTCTAAGGTTTTGTCCATTTCTTCCAGGTTGTCCATTTTATTGGCCTATAGTTGCTTGTAGTAATCTCTCATGATCTTTTGTATTTCTGCAGTGTCAGTTGTTACTTCCCCTTTTCCATTTCGAATTCTATTCATTTGATTCTTCTCCTTTTTTTCTTGATGAGTCTGGCTAATGGTTTATCAATTTTGTTTATCTTCTCAAAGAACCAGCTTTTAGTTTTATTGATCTTTTCTATTGTTTCCTTCATTTCTTTTCCATTTATTTCTGATGTGATCTTGATGATTTCTTTCCTTCTGCTAACTTTGGGGCTTTTTTGTTCTTCTTTCTCTAATTGCTTTAGGTGTAAGGTTAGGTTGTTTATTTGAGATGTTTCTTGTTTCTTAAGGTAGTATTGTATTGCTTTAAACTTCCCTCTTAGAACTGCTTTTGCTGCATCCCATAGGTTCTGGGTCGTTGTGTTTCATTGTCATTTGTTTCTAGGAATTTTTTGATTTCCTCTTTGATTTCTTCAGTGATCTCTTGGTTATTAAGTAGTGTGTTGTTTAGCTCCATGTGTTTGTATTTCTTACAGATTTTTTCCTGTAATTGATATCTAGTCTCATGGCGTTGTGGTCGGAAAAGATACTTGATACGATTTCAATTTTCTTAAATTTACCAAGGCTTGATTTGTGACCCAAGATATGATCTATCCTGGAGAATGTTCCATGAGCACTTGAGAAGAAAGTGTATTCTGTTCTTTTTGGATGGAATGTCCTATAAATATCAATTAAGTCCATCTTGTTTAATGTATCATTTAAAGCTTGTGTTTCCTTATTTATTTTCATTTTGGAGGATCTGTCCATTGGTGAAAGTGGGGTGTTAATGTCCCCTACCTTGATTGTGTTACTGTCAATTTTCCCTTTTATAGCTGTTAGCATTTGCCTTATGTATTGAGGTGGTCCTATGTTGGGTGCATAAATATTTACAATTGTTTTATCTTTTTCTTGGATGATCCCTTGATCACATGTAGTGTCCTTTCTCTCGCGTAATAGTCTTTATTTTAAAGTCTGTTTTGTCTGATATGAGAACTGCTACTCCAGTTTTCTTTTGATTTCCTTTTGCATGGAATGTCTCGTTCCATCCCCTCATTTTCAGCCTGTATGTGTCCCTAGGTCTGAAGTGGGTCTCTTGTAGACAGCATATATATGGGTTTTCTTTTTGTATACATTCAGTGAGTCTGTGTCTTTTGGTTGGAGCATTTAATCCATTTACATTTAAGGTAATTATCGATATGTATGTTCCTATTACCATTTTCTTAATTATTTTGGGTTTGTTATTGTAGGTCTTTTCCTTCTCTTGTGTTTCCTGCCTAGAGAATTCCCTTCAGCATTTGTTGTAAAGCTGGAATTGTGGTGCTGAATTCTCTTAACTTTTGTTTATCTTTAAAGGTTTTAATTTCTCCATCAAATCTGAGTGAAATCCTTGCTGGATAGAGTAATCTTGATTGTAGGTTTTCCCCTTTCATCACTTAAAATATGTCCTGCCACTCCCTTCTGGCTTGCAGAGTTTCTGCTGAAAGATCAGCAGATTCCCCCTTTTGAAGTAAAATCTTCAAAGATTCCCCCCTTTGAAGTAAAAGTGCTGTAATATCTGTTTTTTTTCCTCCAATGCTGTGTTTCTGTCCTCCTATTATCACCTCTTTTAAAGAATGGAACTTAAACTTTCCATGTAAATCACATGTCATTGATAACAAGAAATATATTTATTTCAGAATGAGCTCAAAACCCAGGAACTATCAGTAAATCAGCCTTACAGGGCTCATGTATCATCTCGCTCATTAGAATGCGTTTTTCCTCAACTTAGAAATGAAATGGAACTTCCTCAATGGGGTTCGTTCCAGAGAGAGTAGTAAGGAGCAATTCAGTAGGAGAATTTGTTCTCTCAGTGTTCTGTCTCAAATGTTAATATATTGCTACAGAGGACAGAGGATGTTAAAGCACATTTTCTCACCTGCAGGGAGAAATTTGATAATTTGTCCCATTCCTTAAGGAAATTAGAAGCTTCAGGAAATTGCCTTAAAAATATCAGTGCAAAAGGATCATTACCTGTCTGTGGCTCATTTACAATAATATCATTTGACTCCAATCATCAGAGGATGGAAATTGACATTGATCAGTTGTTTTGGCAGTGAAATAAGAGCTTCAGTTAAATGGTTGTATAATAACATTATAACGACAAAGGCTGCAGAAAGACACGTTCATTATTTCACATGTAGGACAAATAGCCTTGGCTTTCTTATGGTACTGATTTCCATATGATTTAATTATTATGCTCTTTTCCATACAAATGGGCTGCCGTGTGCCAATAATTCAGTTCTTTAAAAACAGAAAAGAATGGCCAGTTAAGAGAGCCCTGTGTTTAAGACCTCTATTAGGTTATTTTATTTGTAATATTTGTCCTTTAATTTTACCATTTATTGAAATGTGTTTTCAAAGTTGCAAACAAAGGTATCCCAAGAAGGGAGACTTGCTTCATTTCTATAAAGCTGAATGTAATTTCTGTCTCAAGATCACATTCTGCATGCTGGCAGAAAAAGTAATCTAGCAAATGTCAAATTTTATAAGTCAGTTTGGGTTTTATAAATCGTTTTCGGTTTAAACTAAGTCACATCTGGGATGCCCAGAAGGCAGGAGGAAGTTTCCCCTGCTCTGTGCCACTTGGCTGGAACCTTCCGGGGCTTGCAGCTTTCATCAGGCTTTCTTCCCCTCCTCACAGAGCCTTCTCACCTCTTATTCAGAGGGCAGAGGTTGGAGTTCAGGTTAGCATGAGACAAGCTATCTCCCCAGAGTTCCAGGAATATATAAGTTCCAGCACTTGATATTTCCTTGGCCTTAACAGAAGAAGCTAGACAGAAGTTTTCTGTTCTCCCAGATGCATCCATATCTTAAAGGGATTCCAGATGAAACCTTGATTTAGGGTCAGAATGCATGGCCCTCCACTACTTGCACGTTTCTTGTGGCCGACTTCACAACTCCTTTCTTCCTTTTCTCAAAGAATCTTATTTAATCTGGAGTGGGGTTGGGTAGACAAGTCTAGTAAAATCCAGTACATCTAGCCTAGTGTACATTAGAGGACAAGTCTAGTAAAGTCCAGTATAAGTCTCACTTTTCTGTCTCTTAACATAAATTGAGGCTCGAATATAAATGTAAAAATGTGATGTCATTGTTTTCCAGGTATGCTGTATTACTCCTTCCTTGGGACAGTGGCTATCTCTGAATCAACGGAAGGTAGGAGAAGCTCCCCTGGAAACAAAAAGAATATCAGGATTGAAAAGCCACAGCAATATTGTAATGTTGCTCCATACTCATTCACAAGTTAGGAATGGGGGAGGAGGTATTCGTTTCGTATTTGGCAGCAAGAACTCTGTAATAGAAGAGTGATGGGTTTCAGAGTCAGATGAATTTGTCATTTTTAAAAGTCTTTGTCACATTTTCCTATATTTGAACCTACTGAAAGGTTACATAAAATATTTACCTTTAGGATTATACATAAATTATTAAAACAGTGTTTAACATATATTCTTTGTGTTATAAATGGTTGCTATTATTGTTATTACATCAGAACTATTTGTTATGCAAAGTAGCTTTTACTGTTTTTTCTACTTAAATCTACTTTGGTTTCTATAACTTTAAAATGCTATTTCTAATGTCCTCACTTTACTGTTTTAAAGTCTGTATTTTTTATTATCATGAATCAGAGGTAAGTAGATTTCCTTGAACTCAATTTCTTTTCTATTAACGTCTTTCTCTTATTCTCATTCCATTTTCTGAAAACTATGCTCTTATGGTCAGGACAGTTAAGTAGATTTCAAAAGCCCAATTTTCTTTTATCAACATGGTAGTACATTTGATTTCTACAGTAATGGTCTTTCACATATTATTTTGTGTTAATTCTTTCCTTTTCTACTTGATGAAAAATACACAAATGCTTTTGTATTGGATTTGAAGATAGTTTTTCCTCTGGATGAAATGATATGAAGTAGTGGGTAAAGGCTTAACTGAAAAAAGGTGATATAAGATTGATATGATCTCTGCTCTGTCTCAATTTGCTATGTAACTTGGAGCAAATCACTTCACCTCCTTGGGATTCAATGACATTATCTGTTAAATAATTAAGTTGAATTAGATTATCTCCAAGAGTTTTCTGGCAGATCAAATTTTGTTCCACTTGATTCTGTAATGAGGCTAACAGTCTTAACTGCCTTTGTTTTAGGCATTGTACTAGACATTTCATATATGAGACCTCATTTAATATTCAATCTCATATATAGGTGGTATTATCTGTATTTTACAGATAGGAAACTAAAGATCAGTTAAGTTAAGTGACTTGCACAGGGAAATACAGCTAGTATGTAAGTAGTAGGGTTTTCAACGTGAAACTGGGTCTTCCTGACTCCAAATGTTTTTGTTTCTATCTACTATTGCCATAGTGCTCCTAAGGGAGAGAAATGAATGTCAGAAGATCAAGTAAAGTGTCTGATCCAGTCATAAAAATTGGAGAACTAATATTTTCTAAAAAGAATTGTACTTATTAGCTAAATGATTGATTTTTTAAACCTTTTTATGTGCTATAAATTAATATCAGTGGTATAATTATAATTTTGACAGAATTTAAAAATTATGTTCTATAGTAATCTGTCCTAGAAAACCCAATTTTATTTACTGCTAACAAACTACTCTCAAGAAAGCTGAATGAAATTAAGAATAACTATAAAACCATTAGTTAATACTAAGCTTTGCATTTGGGGGTGAAGTTGGAAGCTGGTACAGGGAAGGTTAAGATAGCAAAGGAATATAAAAGATGGTGTAGATCCAGCAATTCCACTTCTGGGTATATACGCAAAGGAAATAAAGACAGTATATTGAAGAGATATATGCACACTCAACGTTTTTTTGCAGCATTATTCACAATACCCAAGATATGGAAACAACCTAAGTGCTTGTCAAAAGAAGGAGAGATAAAAGATGGGGCATACATATATATGTCACAGAACGGAATGTTATTCAGTCATGAGAGTGAGGGATATCTTGCCATTTCCAACAACATGGATGGATCTCAAAGACATTATCCTAACTGAGATAAGTCAAAGACAAATACTGTATGATATCACTTATATGTAGAATCTAAAAAAGCCAAACTCATAAAAACAGTGAATAAAATGGTGGTTACCAGGGAATGTGGGTAATGGTGTATAGGACAGTTGTTAAAGTGTACAAACTTGCAATGGGTAGTAAGTCTTAGAGATCTTAGAGATCTAATGTATGGTATAGTGAGTATAGACAACAATACTGTGTTATAATCATCAAGCTTGCTAAGAGACTAGATCTTAATTATTCTAACCACTAAAAAGAAATTATAATTATGGGAGGTGATAGAGATGCTAATTATCACAACAATGGCAACCATACTAATTAATTTAATACATCAAAGCATTAATTAATTTAATACATTAAATTTACACAATGTTATATTTCAAATATATTTCAACTAAAAATGTAAATTCCATAAATCTTAACAAAATTCAGAAAGTGGTCTTTATTAAAAATGCTCTGATTCAGGTTGGCTGGTTGTCTGTGTACAAGACAAATTGTCTTCTTTATAAGTTATGCTAATGTCTTATTTAAGAAGAAACAAACTTTGTGTGTGTGAATGTAAGCTTCCATTCTCTGAGACAAGGAATTTCCTCTTGGTGAATCCTCTTGATGTACAAGAGAAGTTGAAGAAGGGACACGTGGTCCAATAGAAACAACCACACGTGCGCACACACATACACAAATACACATAAACACACACATGAAGGGAATCACAGATGAATGATAGGCTTACCCCAAAAGCTCATAAATAGAATGGGCTGATGTCTGTTTGTTATCCATTAGTAAATAATCAAACTATCTGCATGTTGATAGATTGACTTGTTATCAGTTGTTGATGGATAGAGTTGGTTTTATATCTAAGCTCTACTACTTACCAACTGGGTGCTCTTGGAAAAGTTACTTAATCTCTCTTAGTAATAGTACCTGCCTCATAGATGGTATTTATAGGTAAGGCTATATAATTTATATGTAGCTCTTGACATAATGCCTTGCATATAATTAGCTTTGATAATTTCCAGTAGTTGAAGCTATTGTTATAAGCAAAATAAATAAATAAATAAATAAAGACTGGGGGGACAATGCTAATTTTTTTTTTTTTGAGCAAGTGGAGTAACAAATGATAGAAACATTGGAAGAATACATAACTTCTATTTAGTCTCTGTCCTCTCAAAAAAAGAATGATTTCAAAACTGGAAGGAACAAAGTAAATAGTAAAGAGAACTTTGACGCCAGTGATAAATGAGGAGCTAATAGGAGGATCAATGACCTCTGAGGGTCATCTTCTCCCTTTGCCATATTAGGGTCTCACTGTCTCTCATTAGAATTATTGATTGGTGCAATAACCACCAGGCAGGTGGTCTGCCACTGGTTCCAATGTTCCATTCATGCTGCCAACACTCACCCAATAAGAAACTCCACAGATGGTATTATGTCACTCTCTATTTAAAGTCTTTAATGACCTTCATTCTTATAGAATAGATTTGGAATGGGATGCATGACTTTTACCAAATTGCACCCAATTTACATTTCCAGCGTCATTTCCTTCTACTCCACTCCTGTCAGTTGTTCATTGTACTTACATGCAATTATGCATGTTGCTCTAACAGCATGGTTCTTTTTTTTTTTTTTTGCTTCTTTATGCCTTAGCATATATTATTATTTTGACCAGAATACTTTTCTCACTCTTTTTTTTCTGATAAAAAATTCATTTGTTCTTCAAAATCCAGTTTAATTATTACTTTTTTGAAGCCTTTCTCAAATCTTCAAGGTTTGGTTAATTTAATCTTACTCTTCTCCTGAGTTCCTCTGTATATAATTCTGTTATGAAAGTTATGACACTTCTTTAAAAGTCTATATCCTTCACAATATTTTTTCACAAAAAAATACAATTTTTATTCCTTGAGGACAGGGACTGTGTCTTGTATTGATTCTTGAGACTCCAATGTCTCGTGTGGTGCCTGGGCCCCTTTAGTAATAATGTCTGTTGACTGAATGAATAAATTAATAAACAAATGTGTAAATCTTAGGACATTTCTGGAACAAATTAAAAGCAATACAAAAAGTTCACATTTGAGGAATCAGTGGGGTTCACTAAAAACAAGTATATGAATTTGAACTAATTTATATTTATAGCATAAATGTCACAGAGACATAGCTGTCTCCCAAATCCATTTTCCTTATTCCATAGTAATAGAATACCTAATTTTTATTGGGCACATGAGCACACAGAATTTTTTAAAATGCACTTTCTAGCTTTCCTTGCAGCAAGATATGACTATCTGACTAACTTTTGGACAATGAGATATACATGGAATTTCACGTAGCAGCTGCCAGAATCCTTTCCTTAGATGAATTTGCATTATCTATTTTTCTTTGCCCTTCCTCTTTTCTGCTGCCTGAAATGTGGGTGTAATAATTGGAGCTTGCAGCAGCTATCATGAATAATTAGTTGATCTTGAGATTAGAGGCTATGCACAAGGAAGAAACGAGATAGAAAGAACCTGGGATCTTGAGAATTGCATGAAACAGAGCAACCATACTAGCTTTAGACTTCCTTTCTTGAACTTTTAAGTGACATAACTTTCTATTATATTTTAAGCATTTTTATTCTGGTTCTCTGTTGCATATACTGTGAATTAGTTGACAGAATTTAGGGCATAACCATTTTTTCAAAGCTGAACATACTTTTTTTTTTTTTTTTTTTTTTTTTTAGCAGTACGTGGGCCTCTCTCTGTTGTGGCCTCTCCCGCTGCGGAGCACAGGCTCCAGATGCGCAGGCCCAGCAGCCATGGCCCACAGGCCCAGCTGCTCTGCGGCATGTGGGATCCTCCCGGACCGGGGCACGCACCCGTGTCCCCCCGCATCGGTAGGAGGACTCCCAACCACTGCGCCACCAGGGAAGCCCTGAATATACATCTTGAAATAGGTGTACTGCAGAGATATTAAGAGACTTGCTTAATGCCACGGGGCTAATAAATGATGAGATACAAAAAAGCCCTTGAACTTCTTTCCTTTTGTGACATCATGTACTTACATAACTTCCCTAGGCCTTTGTGCCTTTATCTGTGGGAGATTCAAAAGGTAATCCTAGACAGTGGTCATAAATGAGATGATGCAGTTTGAAGGCTTAAATGCTCAATAAATGTCCACTGCTTTCCCCGCCAGAACTGTCTCTACTAAGTAGATCTTTGAGAGTAGAGAAAAATGTTGACACAGTTTATCAGAATTCCAGTAAAGCACTTTGTAAATTCTCTTGGGTATGACACCCTTGTAGATAAAATAGAGAAATAGGTTAAGTGATAGAGCAGTTCAATAAATGCATAGCTACCCCCAAATGTATTGTTTAGTAAGTGATTGTCACCTTGGAGGGAGGTATCTTGTGGCATGTCATAAGATTCTCTATTTAGCCTTATAAATTTTCATCAGTGACTTGAATGAAAGGAAGTTTATCAGATTTGGTAATGACACAGTGTTGGCAAGGGAAGCAAATGTTTCAGGTGATAGAATCAAGGTTCAACTGTTTTACCCAACAGAATTAACTGGTAGACCCAAATTAACAAGAATCTTAGAAAAAAAAAAAGAAATTCCAAATATACAATGAAAATATCAATTGCAGAATTACAGGACTGGGACACCTGGCTTAACAAAAACTCAGATTGAGTTTACTTTAAGCTAAATGGGTACCAATAGAAAATAGGGAATGATATGATATTAGTTTTTTGCTAAAAAGTCTAGATTAGGGCTTCTCCAAGCATGGTTTATAGACAATTCAGCTCAGAATTCTTTGCAAGTTTTCTTAAATATTCATATTCAATCCAGATCTACCAATTTCTGGGGAAATGTATTTAAAGTAAGTGTTCCAGTGCTAAGTGAAGTAAGTCAGACAGAAAAACAAATACTGCATGATTTCACTTATATGTGCAATCTTAAAAAAAAGGAAATCAATAAACAAAACGAAATAGAAATGGAATCAGATGCAGAGAACAAACTGGTATCACCAGAAGGCAGAGACGTCGAGGGAAGGATGAAATGGGTGAAGGGGATTAAGTACAAACTTCCAACTCTAAAATAAATAAGTCATGGGGATGTAATCTACAGCATTGTGAATATAGTCAATAAGTTTTTAAAAACTTTTTATGGTAACTGTTGGTAACTGGTCTTATTGAAGTGATTGTTTCATAATGTATTAAAATACAGTATCACAATGTTGTACACCTGAAATGTAATATTGTATGTTAATTATAATTCAGTATAAGTAAATCAATCAATCAATCAATCAACTCCAAACCTTTCATGGGAGAGAGAGGCTTTAAATCTTGAGATCATTGGTTTAGATAAGCAGAGTCCCACTTTCAGAATACTCTCTTCTATTCTTGAAAATGCATATTAAGAGACTCGCTATTGACCCTGGATCCATTTAGAATTAGACCTCCATTTGGCAAAGGATTAAGAGACCATGCCTCAAAAGAAAACAAATGAGAAATTGGGAATATTTATACTGTGGAAGACTAGACCAGCAAGGATCATAATATCAGTCTTCAAATACTGTGTTTTCCTTTAGAAGCAGAAGGTAGAAACAATATCATAGACTCAATACTGCAGTGTTACCTAAGGAAAAGATTGGATTTGGTCAATGACAACTTGTGGTTGTCATTTCCCTGAAATTATTCAGGCAGAGACCTGAAAACATCTTTCAAGAGGACTTCTCATTTTGTAGGGAATTCATTAGATATATCTAGTGTTTCTCCCTTTTTGAATAATCTTGGTACTTTCTTTTAGCTTTTTATTTCTTCCATTTTTTTTACTGACCAAGGTTCTTGGTCTCCTTAATCAATAGAAACTGATCAGAGGCCAGACAAGAAATTCAGGCAAGGCTTTACTGGGGCCCCTGCTGTAGGAGGGGGGAGCGAGAACAATTAACAGGTTTCCTTGATCACTCTCGGAAAGGGGATGCGAGCTCGTTTCTTATATGGGCACAAGGGTAGGAGTGTGTCCAGGGGGTCGCACTGGAGGGGTGGCTTGGTGGTTTGCCCACCCCTTTGTGGTGTTGTGTGCAGAGGGCATGCGCAATACCCTGCTTTTCCTCCTGACACCCTGCTTTTGCTCCTGGCTCTTCAGAAAGTGGCAGTTGGGCTTTTTTGGTCTTTTTATATCTTTTGTCCAGAATTTGCCCCAATTGTGCATGTATGCAGTTATTTTTAGTCCCTTATAGTTTCTTTGTATTTTGTAGCTCGAGCAGATGTTTGTCCAGGTGCAAGCATTGCAACATTGCAGCAAAGGGTGCTAGGTCCCAGCCTGTCTCACAATCACTCTCATTGGTAAATAACCCAGGATCCCTATGTTAACACTTAAAAAAACAATAAAAGCAACCATATTTTATGGCTAATTACTAGGTAATTTAGGATTGTTTGACCTAAAGAATCAAATTGTGACCTTCCCAATTCACTCTGGAAGATAATCTCTAAATCCAAAGCAAGAGTCCAAACAAAAACTATATACATTGTGAATTTTTTTATTTAATAAAAACACTAAATAGATATTTTGATTTATTGATGAAAAGGATCTGAAACATGCCCTGTTTTCATGTGGAGTAGTTTTATATTATTAAAAATATGTGCTATCCAACGAATGTATCCTTTGTGTGGTCTTAAAACTGTCCTAAAATCTTGGTAAAAGCACATGTATCTCAATTTGGGGGCGGGGGGGAATGTTATATTAGTGTTGATCTTGAAGTCTGTTCGTAGATAAACTCACTGCTAATAGATTTGTTCAGCATTTGTCAAGAAATTCTACAGTGTGAGCATTAGTGCTGAAAAGAGATGCGGAGTGTCCAATTCCACAAATGGTGAAATCATTGATTTGTGTAAGCTTTTTCCTGTTGGTACCTTCAGAACTGACTGAGCTAGCAAGAAATACAAAATCTGTCTTGCTATATCTTCATATGATTGTGTTTATTGCCCTTGAAATAAGATTAAAAATTAATTGAGCTCTAAGGTCAAATTTTTATCAACATTATTTTTAAAAATCCATTTAATTCTTAAAGAGTTACATTTCAATAGAGTGCCTAGCTAATAATGTTTTACATGCTTAATGGTATAAGGGAAATGATATTTGTAGATAATAAACCCCAACGTTATTTGATACTGTCTGCTGCCAATTTAATGTGTTAATCATTAATGTATTAATCATTAAGCAGATGCCCATAAAAATATACTTAAAAATTGTCAATTAGCTTCTACTCTGAATAGAAGTTCAGTGCATTGTGACACATGCCTCCAAAGAGTATAGACCTCTAAACATGAATTAATGTGTTTAAAACAGGGTGTTAATAAGTAATTATAATGGTAAATAAGGATATAGCGTTTGAATCAGGGTTGGCAAACTTTCTGTTTTGAGGGGGTAGAGTTAAACATATTTCAGGAAGTTGAAGTTAAGTAAATAAAATGAGAAAGTTAAAGTATGGTAATCGTCACATAGGGATTAGAGCACACACTTGCAAAAAATTACCCCTTAGAGACAGAGTGACTTCCTCACCTGGAATATTTTCTGTAACAGGATTAATGTATTAATATATCTAAAGAGAGATTATATGATTTAGGAGAAAAGTGCTACTTCAAAGCCAGATATCTATGCAGAGCATTTTACAAAAGGCAGTAGCATTTTTACCATCTTCCTTTCATCCAGCTTCCAGCAAATCCTAACTCTGCACCCCTCTTCATCTGACTTTCTTGCTGGTTCTTTTGGCATTTATATCCACATTAGTTTACATTGCTATTTCTTATTTACATCTTGGTATGTTATATGTTAACTTCCTATTGATGTTGTTGATTTAGCTCTCCATACCTAACCTTACCACAGGCACTTATCCTCCAGTACAGTTATATTATGATTTTGTTTGTATATCACTATTCAATTGTTATTATGATATGAAAATATTAACAGCTGAGAAATGTACTATAACAACAGCAACAGCAACAACAAACTCTTCCTTCCTCAGCATTCACTCTGCAGGATAGTGATGCAATTTCCTTTCTTCTACAGTCTTTTTCTTGGAGATTATTTCAGTAATGAATTTACTTCTCACTTTCTTTTTTAATTATTCAGCCATTTTAATGTATCTACCACAACTGTTCTCCCAAGTACGTCTCATCTTAGTGCATTAAAAAAAAAATCAAGTACACTATTAATTTTATCTTTTTCTTTAATCTCACTGCTGGAATCTTCCCTTCATTAGTTCCAATCTGGCTGTTGTCTGGGTCCACTGGGCAACACTGTCCTGGCACTGGAAGCTGCATACACCATCAGCCTGTCGATTACTTCACCTCTTTTCTTGGTGTCATCCCTCTTATGTCGGAGGTCCCACATTTCCATTTTTCTTGGTTTAATTTCTCATTTAGCTGCAGCACATCTTCAAGTCACTATCTGAGAAGGGATTTTTGATACATTGATTGTCTGGAAGTATATTTTTTTTACTATCAAACTTCAGAGTTAGATGATGGAATTAGTTTTTCCCCCAAATTTGATGCTCAATTGTTTTCTGACTACCAGTGCCATCATTGAGAAATCTAAAGCTAATCTGATTTCTGAACATTGATGTGTTTTTATTTATTTATTTTTTGATATCTCCTTTTGAACGTGGTATTCTTAAATTCTAGTAATTGCTTTGATGTGGGTCTTTCTCCATCCATTGTGCTGGGCAGCAAAACTATACAGCTGGATGCTGGTTCCTTTGGGTCCATAATGTTTTGATGTATTATTTATTTGATAACTCCTTTCTCTTTGTTCTTCTATTTTAAAATTGGTATGATTTTTGTATAGACTTTGTGCTAATCTTCCAAACTTTTCTTTCCTACTTTGTCTTTTAATCTATTTTCTAGACGATGTCTTCAAATTCATCTTTTTATCCTTGTAAAGGATTTTCGTTTTACTATTATATTTTTAATTTCTTAAATCTCTTTTCTTCTTTTCATGTTCCTCTATTAGTAGTTGTCTGTGCTTGTTTCAGAGTTGCAATATATATTTTTTGTACCTTAGGATATCAAATAAAGCTTTTTGGAGTCTTCCCATCCTCTTTGCTCTCCCTGGTTCCTCTAACTTTCTTTTTACTGTCCGTTTTAGTCTCTCACTTCAAAGCCTTTTTTGAATTGTCTATTGATCCTTGGTTAAATGTTTCTATTTAGTACTGATACACTAAATCTTCAGAATCTTTGTATGTGTTTTTGGGGAAAGGAGACTTGTTACCTGATAGGATTCATAGTAAAGTGATCTCAGCCTGTTGGAGAGCCACATAACTCAGGGTCTGTTCCCTTGGGACCATTTTTCTTGAAAATGAAATCACCTTGTCTGCTAGCTGGGAAATATATATCTGGCTGACAACATTTCTGAAGCTAAGAGAAGAGAGCTAGATGTGTCTGATCTGCCCTCACCTGTGCCTGGTTTCCTCCAAGGCCTAGTTCTTCTAGCTTAATATCTCCAGAAAGGGAATCCTGAAATCTAATAACTATTTATATAGACTTCCAACCACTCCTCTTATTTTTAGCCTTACTTCTACTCCTACTTTCAGAGTTATGAGGTTCTTCCAATTTCTTAATCCTTCTGGATTTCTAAAGGATATCAGCTTGTTTTTGCTTAGCACATCGCATAACTGAATTTCAGCTTTATCAGGGTTGGCACATTAGTTATCATTTACCCATCTGCTTTACTTTTCTCACTTTTTTCTCCTTATCTTTGTGGGGTTTATCCTTCTTTCTAATTTAGTAGGGTTTTGGGATGGAGAAGATGTAAATCAATCTTAAAAATCATGTAATGGAGGAAGTTCTAAATAATTTTATTTCAAAAGTAACAAAATTAATTCCACCTCCTCCCAAGATATATAATTTTTTTAGAAAAAATAGGAACTGTTGCCATGTCTCAGATTACAAAGCAAGAGTTAATGACATTGACTATGGTTGCCCTTATAATGTTATAAACCAGGATTTGAACAGAGTCAAATGCTACCTTATGTAGTTATTCTATAGCTACCAATGTAAAAAAAAACAAACTGGTTAAAGTTAAGGAACTATAATGATTTATCTGAGCACTGTGAAAAGGGAACACATTCCAGTAGAAAATAAGGGTTCTTTGGTTTGAGTTCCCATGAGAATCTTTCTTAAGGCAGAAAAGTGGACACAAGCATGGTAGCTTCAGAAGTTAGCATCAATGTAACCTAATTAATCAACTTTCTCTATTTGTATATCATTCTTATGAGCTTTTGATTTAAGCCTAGACTTAAGAAGCAGATGCATTCTTGGTGTGCTGACAAATCAGGTTTTGAATATACAAGGTTTAAGGATAGATTTTGAGCCAACAGAATTTCAACAGGATGGATGTGGTACTGAGTTGGAGAACAAGGTTCAGAAAATATCTTTAAAAAGTGACGATGGGAAGTTAATATTTCAAACACAGAAATGGTCCAGTGAGTAAAGAGGAGCCATTGAAATTGAAACTATTGAGACTGAAGTCAGCACCTAGTTCCACTATGGTTCCTAGAAGCCGGGTGTGTCAATTAGGAACCATATAGTAAAACAGAGAGCCTGTATGAAGGATTTGGAAGAGCCTGAAAGCCGGACAGGGTTATTAGTGAGGAAACCAGGAGTTAGTCACCACCATCCTTAGGAAAGGGGGGACATAGGGAAAAAGTGGCTATTAGACTTTAGGAACTGGGGCTGCCTGGCAGGAGCTGAAACCACTGTAGAGAAGAATCTGTTAATGTTGATTCCACTGGAAGTGGAGAAAGAGAGAAATACTCCAGTTTTTCCTTTCCTCCTGGCCTCCAGTATCCCACAGTGCTTCCCATTGGTCAGCTCTAACTGGAAGCTAATTATCAGGGAATCTTAGAAAATATAAGTTTTAGGATCAGGGCAGGGAATGCAAGGAAGATTTTAAATGAATTAAAATCTGTCATTCAGGGTCTAGATACTCTCCCATAGGTTTTTTTTTTTTTTTCTTTTTGCGGTACGTGGGCCTCTCACTGTTGTGGCCTCTCCCATTGCAGAGCACAGGCTCCGGACGCGCAGGCTCAGCGGCCATGGCTCACGGGCCCAGCTGCTCCGCGGCATGTGGGATCTTCCCGGACCGGGGCACGAACCCATGTCCCCTGCATCGGCAGGCGGACTCTCAACCACTGCACCACCAGGGAAGCCTGGGACTGTATTTTTAAGCCAGCAAATAAGCGCTGGAGTGGCAGAGGATAGCCACACTAACTCTGACTGGGTCTTTTTGAACACCTGAATATTGACAGCTTTCTCTGCAGTGAGATCCTTAGTAAGTGTTCATGTGGGACATAATTATTCCCATAGTTTGGACTCATTCCTAAGCTATATATCTTTCTACAACTCTGTCAAAACTTCTTGCCCCAGAACTTCAATCTTGCTCCTGCCGAGTTCCAAAAAACCCAGATAATCTGTTAGCAACTGACCAGAAATTAGTGCATATTTTTACTTCAGCATATCCCTCCATCTTGTAAAAGAGACAACAGGATATACTAGAAGAACTTCATTGTAGTGGGTAAATATCAACTTTTACCTGCCCTTTTCTACTCTACTGACTTGCTACAGTTCCACATCTGGAATAGCAGCTGCAATCAGATACCCCACCTAACTAAGCTTACAATAATTCAGTCATTCTCAAAGACCCATCTGTCTTTGAAAGTAGTCAAATCTAGAGTTAAATGGGCTGTGATATAAATCATTAGCATCTTTAGAGTCCTTGGTGGTAGTACTTATTTCTTTGAATTTTCTAGTGATACAATTATTGCTTTTTATTTACTATTTTCTTAGACAGGATGAACTATAATAGCTTGGCTCCTCCTTCTATAATAACTCTTACTCAGGATCCTGCCAACTGCTTACATTATTTCCACAAACCAGAAACCCTGGAACTGGGAGAGCCAAACACAGGTGTCCTACTGGGTATACGGTGAAGTGGATATAGGCCAAAATCGCATTTTTAAATTTGATCCTCAACAACACCTTTGTGTATTTGACCATGAAGTAGCATCAGTTCAGTCAGTGATCAATATTAAGTTTTGCAGGATCTTTTGGAGAAAGCCAGGAGGTATATATTAGTATCTGTTTATGATTTTCATTATAAGATGTTTCATCATAAATACCTAACATCCTCTGAATTCAAGGATACTGGGTCTGTTAAGGGATTTAGTTCTGAAAATTCAATGAGAAGTTATGACTCTCCACTGAAATGACTAGCTGTGGACTTCTGCCCATCTCATTTGGAGATTTTTTTCCATTTGTATAAATCAAGTATGGTCATAGTGCACATTCTATATTAATGTTGTGGTCAAAGCTTGCCACAAAGGTCACTGGGGATTAAGTGATTTTGATAATAATGATGTTCGGCTGCCTGGAATGGTTATCACTGAAAATCTGCTTGTGGTATTTATGTTACTCCTTTGACTCACCCACTTGGTAACTTTCTGCCCGTAGGAATCAGGGAGTCCATTTCAACCATAGCATGGAAGCATCTCTACTCAGCATCCTAGCTCAACAAAAATCACACATTCTCTCAAAGACTTTGAAAGCTACTAGTACTCTGGCAACAATGCATTTCTCAATATAATTAAGGCATACTTTGCTTTCTGGGAAATAGAAGATAGCTGAGTGGGCGATAACTGACAAATCCACTCTAACCTTCCTCTTTCACAGAGCATTTGGATTCCGTCTTTAAATCATACCAAGATGTTTCTTTGGCATCTCAACTCAGTTTAGCCAGGTCGACTCTTTAGTAAAGATTTCAGTTACCATATTCAAATGCTCAGCATAAAATGTTGATCTTGATTTCTGCAGTAAGTGCCCTCATTAAAATTATACCTCAGCTGACATTTTATTCCCCCCCTCTTTCTAGAGTCTTTAAATTAATTCCCCTTCTGATTACCCAAATTCTTGCTGATATAAAATTGGAAAAGTTTAAAAAATTTTGGCATACACCTCTTAGTTTTGGTGGGCTGGCTTTTCAACTGCTTCCTTATCATTCAAGGATTCAGCTGTGATATGACTGTGATTATGGATCTGGTGATAATAGGGAAGGCAAGGATGGAGCCCAGAGAGAAGTGGCTTCCTCTTATATGGTGACAGGGTCAGCTGCGTGTAAGAATACTTCAGAGGAAACAAGAGAAAGGACTCTTTTGGCTGATTGGGTTTGTGGGTACATGACATGCTGAATCCTCGGAATTCTCCCATACAAATTTATCCCAATTCTGGCTTCCTCCTTCCCTAGTGGTATCAGAGTCTTCAAATAATAATCCTGAAACAACTGTGAATTCACTTGATGTTAAACTTTGTCAATCTGTAGGATAAAAAAGTGTGCTTTTTAATTTTGCGATATAGTCATCTTTGATATTGAAAGTGTGGCAATTCTTTTAACATCATTATACTCTCAAGGCTTCCATCTGTGCCTTGAACCAAAATTATAGATATTTTGTCATTCTCTTTTCTTAAGCCACTCAGTGCTGTAAAGGCATCATCCCACAGTCTTTGATTTCCTAATAGACTTTATATTTAGAAGTAGCAATGCAGAGCCTAAAGCCTGGCCATCATTTTAGGGAGATAATTTAACTGTTTTATCATCATACACCATGGGGTTTCAGGTTACTATACACCATTAGTGGATTTTCACTCTAACACTTCAGCAAATTAAATACAATCACTGTAGTTGGTTGAATAATGTCCCCCAGAAATTCACATCCACCTGGAACCTCAGAATGTGACCTTATTTGGAAATAGGGCCTTTACAGATGTAATTGAGGAATGATAGAGATTAGATCATACTAAATTAGAATGAGCCTGAATCCAGTGAGAGCGTCCTTATAAGAGAGAGAAAAGGACACACAGAGATACAGAGGTCATGTGAAGATAGAGGCAGGCATTGGAGTTTTGTTGCCACAAGCCAAGAAATACCAGGAGCCAGCAGAAACTGGAAGAAGCAAGGAAGATTCTCCTATAGAGCCTTTGGAGGGAGTATGACTCTGCCATACCTTGATTTCAGCCTTCTGGCCTCCGGAACTGTGAGAGAATAAAGTTTTGTTGTTTTAAGCCACCAACTCTGTGATAATTTGTTACAGCAGCCCTAAGAAACTAATACAGTTACAAATTACAATTTTCTTTATTTGCCAGAGTTATGTGCACTATTCTGATTTTATCTATTTCTGTACAAGTCAGGAATTTTAGTTGGAAGAAAAAAATGCAAAACTGCTTCTTTCTGAATTTAAAAAAAGCAGTAATTTATTGAAGATATAGAACACTCACGGGATCCCTGTGAAGGCTTGGGGATGAAGCTCAGAAAATGGATAGAAAATGAGTGGCAGTCTGGTCAGTCAAAAACAGTCCAAATCAGGGCCCCGAGCTGCCACAGCCATTGGGCACCAGACTGAAGATCTGTCCCTCTTCAGCTGCCCTGGACCCTGCATAACACCACTACTCCTGCTGCCCCTGCTTCCTGGCTCCTGGACACTGTAGATGCTTCTGCCACAGCCATGATGAAGTCTCTCTCCCTGTTTCTTGGCATCATGACATGCAAATTCAGTCTTAAGGGGTCATGTTGGATTAACCTAGCCTAGATCACTTTTCCATGACGTAATATGCAGAAAGGCAAACGAGATGCTGAACTTGCAAGCATCTGTCCTCAGTAATGGATGAAGACTTTTCACAATCATAGAAAGGACGTCTGAGGTGGGGAGGCAAAATAAAAATAAACTGAAACAAAACCAAGCAAAAAACCTCACAAATGTGCATTGTAGTATTTATCTAAGGCCAGTTCCATTGACTCTGTAGGAAGAAGAAATTCCTTCTAGACTCTGTCAAAATTTGACATAATAGTCATAGTTAGAAGGTGGGAAAACTTGCATTAGGTTCTGTTATTCAAATACGTATTTTTCTAGTAGAAAAAAAGATGAACGGTAATAGTTGTTCTTTGCATCTCACTAATGACAATTTATGAAATACTTAGAACAATAGTATGTTTGCCTTTTTTGTTTATCCCCAAGAGACCTTTGCCCATAATTAAGCATTATGGTATCTTTGCCAGTGTCGTATTCAGAATTAAACTCAGGTAACTGATAATTTTAACAAAAATGAAAGTTTTATTTACCTACATGCAAAAATATTACGTACGATATTAATAAAACTCAAGGCCTTGATATTGTTATATAAGGAAATTAAGTGAATGAAAAAAGCCACTTTAAATGTAAATTCATTATATTATTTCAAAGGAAATTTACTGATAGATCAAAAACGAAAATGCTAAATTGAGTTTAATAGATCACATGAGATGAAGGCATATTGATGGACTATGGCAATTCCTTATTGTCTGGGAAAGTCAGATTAATTGCTGTCGCTGGAAGTACCCAAAAGAAACTTATTAACCAAATAAAAAAATCAATTTTCATAACTTATGCTGTCACTGCTTGAAGTTTAAATACACATGACTGAATGGCTTGTCTTTATGCTTGTCACGTAGTATGTGAAAATAAGTCACCAGTGTAGCATACATTACATTTATCAAAGATTTATGAATTGGAAGAAACACACTATGATGTCATGTTACTTTACTGCAACTCTGCTGTAGCATACATTTCTGGTAAACCTTAGAGAAGTATGGGGATCTGGAAAGGTTTGACAAACATTTTCAGCATATGAGCACCACACAATCTAAAATTAAAAGGCTTTTCTTATACTACCTTTATTTGAAATTAATAATATTCGTTCTAAAATCGCACTTGTGGTAAGTGTTGCTGTTTGCTTAGCTCCTCCTTCATTCCATCAATCTTCTAGTATCCTTCGAATGCAGATGTTGGAAAATTAAAAATTACGTTTTCAATATTCCTTTGTTGCTAAAGTTCTGGATGCTAATTGGTTCCCACCAAGAAGAGCCATCCATGTGAGAGTTTGAAATCCCAAGTGGGAATAAAGACATCTTCTTGCCCTTTTGACTATTTTCTGCTGGTAGGCAGGGTCATGGAGATATGAAATTTTTTTGCAGCAGTGTTCCAGTTTCTCTTTGCCAGCTTCCTGGTTATAGAAGTTGTTATCATTTTCCAGGATCCAAGCACCAGTTTTGTGTGTTGGGAGACATTTTTGATAGTGTTGGCTTCCTGATGTCTGGAATACAACCATGGCAGCTGTGTCATCTTCATCTCAATTGTTTCAGTGGTGGAGCTTTCATTTTAATGGTAGGAGCTCCCTTGGCTGGCAAGTTCTCATGGTTTGGAAATTACTCCTGATTTCCCAGACTAAATTGTACTTCTCCAACCCTTCCAATGATTTTATGGGCACTTAAATCCCTTTCTAAATAAATGCAGGGTGCTTTTGTGTTTCCTATTTACTGTGTAGAACACTAACTGGTAAAACACTTAAAAATAATCTCACCAGACAATTTCATCTGTCTCCTAAAAATGAATTATGGAAACCAACAAAGTGTAGGCAGTTCAGTTTGAAGAATGGACACACCCTTGGAGAGGCAGCCAGTTAGATCTCTTCTCCCAGAAGAGTTTGGCTTTAGCTGAACCATAACTTCCTTACAGATGCAAGACAAAGAAGGGATGTAGAACAGAACAAACTTTTCCAGACCCACTCAAGTAGTTAGTGGAATCACCATCCTCTCTGTGACTTTGAACCTGGATCACCCAAAGCTATCTTTTACCAACACATTCATATCCCTTCTGCTATTACATCTTCATTTGGAATATGGGCAATAAGGAATTTAATATGTAATGATGGGATTGTTTAAAATTTCCAGAGATAGGAAAGTCAGGAAGGAAAAATATATTAATCAGTCTAGTTTTCTAGTTAGACTTCATTATATCCATCATAAGATGCTTTATTTACTTTCTTTTGCTCCACTCAAAATAATGGAAGATCTACTTCTCAGAGATGACTAGATCTCACTTAGTGATTAAAAAAAATGTGATAGTATTCCTGAAAACTTGTTTTCTGTTCATTTGTGTTAATTTTTATGGTGGTTGTAATTAGTGAATTACTTAACAAAAATACCTTCTCAATAAACAGGAGTTCATATTTTAAAATAATTACTAAGTTCTTCACAATAAATGGTGGCAAAAAAGCATTTGGAGCCATAAAAATGTGCCATTTAATGAAATTAAAACTCTGGCTTGCCAGAGTATTATACAAAATGACATGCTGCTTGAAGGAAGTCCATTTTACTGGGAATAAATAAACACTGATGGGAAATGAATCTCTGTTTCAGATTTCAAATGCAGTTGTTTAAAATATTGCACCTAAGGGTAAAAAACAAATGAGGTAAATGAATTTGTATATATATTCCATGATTTTCCAGCAGTGTTATAATTAAAACTATAAAACATTGCCCTTAGCAAACAGCTATTGTGGGAATTGTTTCACACAGCCTTGTGCACGGCAGCCCCATTTTGTTTGTCTTGATTTCCTCTGACAATGATTGCAACTGTCTGCTGAGAGAAGGCAAAGTGTAATTTTTCTATAGAATCATTTACAAGAAAGACAAATGCTATCAGGATTAGCCCACCCTGATTAGCTTCTGAAAAACAGAGACACTTCAAAGATTCAAAACTAAAGTTCCATCATAGACCAGAGAAAAACCATGTCTGTGTTTTGAATGGAACCACTGAGGCCCTGATGGTCACTGATCAGGGTCTCAGAAAATCATATATCATACATAGAATTACACAGATTCTAAGATAGGTGGGTGGGTTTAGTTGAATCTCTACACGGTCAATATCTAATCCATGATGTGACTATATATATTTCATTTTTAGCTAAAATACAGACTACTGCCACATTTTATTCCAATATTAACAACCCACATCCAACCCTTGATGTGATAGCGGGAGCCGATTTCCCGAAACTCATGAATGTATTATTTCCTACGAGATCTGTGTTTCCTCCTACCCTGCACACTGCTCATTCTCTTCTATTGGCCCTTCCCCTTCCTTTTGACACTGAGCTATCAGCATTTCTCAGAGCTCACTTCTTGTGTTTCATCTCTTCTTCATCCACACTTGTACTTTGGATAATTTTACCTATGCCTATGGCCATAAATACCATCCTTATCCTATGATCACCAAATAAATATTGCCAACCCAGATTCTCCCTTGGTTCTAAACTCCTCTATTTGATTGCCTACTTATCATGTCACAGACATTTTAACATGTTCAAAAAAGAACTCCTGATCTGTATCACCAAACTCACTTACTTCTCCTGAGTCTTCACCATTACTTTTCACCAGGAGCTCTGTTCAAAAGTCTAGGCTCATGTTTGTTTTTCTTTTTCTTTAATAACCCAAGTCCAATCTGTCAACAAGTCCTGCTAAGGTACTTCAAAATATATCCAGAATCGAATCACTTTTCACTGCCTCCATCACCGCTACTTTGTTCAAGTGACCATGATGTCTACTGAGAGCACTGTGACATCTCCCAACTGGTCTCATTCCTTCCATCCCTCCCCTCCCCACACGCGCCCTCCCAACCACCCTCACCCTCAAGTCCATTCTCCACATAGGTTAAAAATGTTCATCAGAGCACATTAAACTCAAATCCCTCCAATGATTTCTATAGCATTTGGGATAATTGAAAGTCTTTTTCCCAGCCTAAAAGATCCTCTGTCATCTGAACTGTGACTATTTGAGCGACCTGGTCTCCTCTGAATTCTCTTGGTTCACTCACTCCCAAACTCACTGAATGTTTAGCTGTTTCTTGAGCACTAAGCCTGCTTTGTAGAATTCACATTTGCTTTTTTCTCTAGTGCCATCTTTTCTAAGAGACTATACCTGATAATCCCATCTAAATAGCATAGGAAACATATATACTCTGTCTTTTATTCTGCTTTCTTTGTCTTCATAACTCTTAAGAAATTCCTCTTTAGGAAGAATTTTATATTTTATATGTGTATTTTTTGTTTGCAAATGTGATTACTTGTCATTCTCCTTAAATAGAATGTAAGTTCCATAAGTACAAATTCTTGTTCTTGTTTCCCACTGTCTTTGTGCCTCAATCACAGCCTGGCAAATAATAGATGGTCAAACATTATTTACTAAATAAGTAAAATTTCCTTTAGCTCTTTTTTTTTTAACATCTTTATTGGAGTATAATTGCTTTACAATGGTGTGTTAGTTTCTGCCTTATAACAAAGTGAATCAGTTATACATATACATATGTCCCCATACATCTTCCCTCTTGCATCTCCCTCCCTCCCACCCTCCCTATCCCACCCCTCTAGATGGTCACAAAGCACCGAGCTGATCTCCCTCTGCTATGCGGCTGCTTCCCATTAGCTATCTATTTTACATTTGGTAGTGTATATATGTCCATGCCACTCTCTCACTTTGTCCCAGTTTACCCTTCCCCCTCCCCGTATCCTCAAGTCCATTGTCCAGTAGGTCTGCATCTTTATTCCCGTATTGCCCCTAAGTTCTTCTGACCATTTTTTTTTCTTTTTTTTTAGATTCCATATATATGTGCTAGCATACGGTATTTGTTTTTCTTTTTCTGACTTACTTCACTCTGTATGACCGTCTCTAGGTCCATCTACCTCACTACAAATAACTCAGTTTCATTCCTTTTATAGCTGAGTAATATTCCATTGTATAAATGTGCCACATCTTCTTTATCCATTCATCTGTTGATGGACACTTAGGTTGCTTCCATGTCCTGGCTACTGTAAATAGAGCTGCAGTGAACATTTTGGTACATGACTCTTTCTGAATTATGGTTTTCTCAGGGTATATGCCCAGTAGTGGGATTGCTAGGTCGTATGGTAGTTCTGTTTTTAGTTTTTTAAGGAACCTCCATACTGTTCTCCATAGTGGCTGTATCAATGTACATTCCCACCAACAGTGAAAGAGGGTTCCCTTTTCTCCACACTCTCTCCAGCATTTGTTGTTTGTAGATTTTTTGATGATGGCCATTCTGATTGGTGTGAGATGATATCTCATTGCAGTTTTGATTTGCATTTCTCTAATGATTAATGATGTTGAGCATCCTTTCATGTGTTTGTTGGCGATTTGTATAACTTCTTTAGAGAAATATCTATTTAGGTCTTCTTCCCATTTTTGGATTGGGTTGTTTGTTTTTCAGATATTGAGCTGCGTGAGTTGCTTGTATGATTTGGAGATTAATCCTTTGTCAGTTGCTTCATTTTCAAATATTTTCTCCAATTCTGAGGGTGTCTTTACACCTTGTTTATGGTTTCCTTTGCTGTGCAAAAGCTTTTAAGTTTCATTAGGTCCCATTTGTTTATTTTTGTTTTTATTTCTATTTCTCTAGGACGTGGGTCAAGAAAGGATCTCGCTGTGATTTATGTCATAGAGTGTTATGCCTATGTTTTGCTCTAAGAAGTTGATGGTGTCTGGCCTTACACTTAGGTCTTTAATCCATTTTGAATTTATTTTTGTGTATGGTGTTAGGGAGTGTTCTAATTTCATTCTTTACATGTAGCTGTCCAGTTTTCCCAGCACCACTTATTGAAGAGGCTGTCTTTTCTCCACTGTATATTCTTGCCTCCTTTATCAAACATAAGGTAACCATATGTGCGTGGGTTTACCTCTGGGTTTTCTACCCTGTTCCATTGATCTATATTTCTGTTTTTGAGCCAGTGCCATACTCTCTTGATTACCGTAGTTTTGTAGTATAGTCTGAAGTCAGGGAGCCTGATTCCTCCAGCTACGTTTTTCTTTCTCAAGATTGCTTTGGCTATTCGGGGTCTTTTGTGTTTCCATACAAATTGTGCAATTTTTTTGTTCTAGTTCTGTGAAAAATGCCAGTGGTAGTTTGATAGGGATTGCATTGAATCTGTAGATTGCTTTGGGTAGTAGAGTCATTTTCACAATGTTAATTCTTCCAACCCAAGAACATGGTATATCTCTCCATCTATTTGTATCATCTTTAATTATTTTCATCAGTGCCTTATAATTTTCTGCATACAAGTCTTTTGTCTCCTTATGTAGGTTTATTCCTAAATATTTTATTCTTTTTATTGCAGTGGTAAATGGGAGTGTTTTCTTAATTTCACTTTCAGATTTTTCATCATTAATGTATAGGGATGCAAGAGATTTCTACGCATTAATTTTGTATCCTGCTACTTTACCAAATTCATTGATTAGCTCTAGTAGTTTTCTGGTAGCATCTTTAGGATTCTCTAAGTATAATATCATGTCATCTGCAAACAGTGACAGCTTTACTTCTTCTTTTCCAATTTGGATTCCTTTTATTTCTTTTTCTTCTCTGATTGCCGTGGCTAAAACTTCCAAAACTATGTTGAATAATAGTGGTGAGAGTGGGCAGCCTTGTCTTGTTCCTGATCTTTGTAGAAATGGTTTCAGTTTTTCAACACTGAGGACGATGTTGGCTGTGGGTTTGTCATATATGGCCTTTATTATGTTGAGGTGAGTTCCCTCTATGCCTACTTTCTGGAGGGTTTTTATCATAAATGGGTGTTGAATTTTGTTGAAAACTTTCTCTGCATCTATTGAGATGATCATATGGTTTTTCTCCTTCAATTTGTTAATATGGTGTATCACATTGATTGATTTGTTTATATTGAAGAATCCTTGCATTCCTGGGTTAAACCCCACTTGGTCATAGTGTATGATCCTTTTAATATGCTGTTGGATTCTGTTTGCTAATATTTTGTTGAGGATTTTTACATCTATGTTCATCAGTGATATTGGCCTGTAGATTTCTTTCTTTGTGACATCTTTGGTTTTCTTATCAGAGAGATGGTGGCCTTGTAGAATGATTTTGGGAGTGTTCCTCCCTCTGCTATATTTTGGAAGGATTTGAGAAGGATAGGTGTTAGCTCTTCTCTAAATGTTTGATAGAATTCACTTGTGAAGCCACCTGGTCCTGGGCTTTTGTTTGTTGGAACATTTTAATCACAGTTTCAATTTCAGTGCTTGTGATTGGTCTGTTCATATTTTCTATTTCTTCCTGGTTCAGTCTCAGAACGTTGTGCATTCCTAAGAATTTGTCCATTTCTTCCAGGTTGTCCATTTTATTGACATATAGTTGCTTGTAGTAATCTCTCATGATCCTTTGTATTTCTGCAGTGTCAGTTGTTACTTCTCCTTTTTCATTTCTATTTCTACTGATTTGAATCTTCTCCTTTTTTTCTTGATAAGTCTTGTTAATGGTTTATCAGTTTTCTTCTCAAAGAACCAGCTTTTAGTTTTATTTATCTTTGCTATTGTTTCTTCACTTCTTTTTCATTTATTTTTTGATCAGATCTTTATGACTTCTTTCCTTCTACTAACTTTGGGGTTTTTTTGTTCTTTCTCTAATTGCTTTAGGTGTAAGGTTATGTTGTTTATTTGAGATGTTTCTTGTTTCTTAAGGTAGGATTGTATTGCTATAAACTTCCCTCTGAGAACTGCTTTTGCTGCATCCCATAGGTTTTGGGTCGTTGTGTTTTCATTGTCATTTGTTTCTAGGTATTTTTTGATTTCCTTTTTGATTTCTTCAGTGATCTCTTGGTTATTAAGTACTGTGTTGTTTAGCCTCCATGTGTTTGTATTTCTTACAGATTTTTTCCTGTAATTGGTATCTAGTCTCACAGCGTTGTGGTCAGAAAAGATACTTGATATGATTTCAATTTTCTTAAATTTACCAAGACTTGATTTGTGACGCAAGATATGATCTATCCTGAGAATGTTCCATGAGCACTTGAGAAGAATGTGTATTCTGTTGTTTCTGGATGGAATGTCCTATAAATATCAAATAAGTCCATTTTGTTTAATGTATCATTTAAAGCTTGTTTTTCCTTACTTATTTTCATTTTGGATGATCTGTCCATTCGTGAAAGTGGGGTGTTAAAGTCCCCTATTATGATTGTGTTACTGTCGATTTCCCCTTTTAATGCTGTTAATATTTGCCTTATATATTGAGGTGCTCCTATGTTGGGTGCATAAATATTTACAATTGTTATATCCTTCTTGGATTGATCCCTTGATCATTATGTAGTGTCCTTCTCTGTCTCTTGTAATAGTCTTTGTTTTAAAGTCTATTTTGTCTGATATGAGAATTGCTTCTCCAGCTTTCTTTTGATTTCCACTTGCATGGAATATCTTTTTCCATTTCCTCACTTTCAGTCTGTATGTGTCCCTAGGTCTGAAGTGGGTCTCTTGTAGACAGCATATATACGGGTCTTGTTTTTGGACCCATTCAGCCAGTCTATGTCTTTTGGTTGGAGCATTTAATCCATTTACATTTATGGTAATTATCAATATGTATGTTCCTATTACCATTTTCTTAATTGTTTTGGGCTTATTATTTAGGTTTTTTCCTTCTTTTGTGTTTCCTGCCTAGAGAAGTTTCTTTACCATTCGTTGTAAAGCTGGTTTGGTGGTGCTGAATTCTCTTAGTTTTTGCTTGTCCGTAAAGCTTTTAATTTCTCCATCAAATCTGAATGAGATCCTTGCTGGGTAGAGTAATATTGGTTGTAGGTTTTTCTCCTTCTTCACTTTAAATATGTCCTGCCACTCCCTTCTGGCTTGCAGAGTTTCTGCTGAAAGATCAGCTGTTCACCTTATGGGGATTCCCTTATGTGTTATTTGCTGTTTTTCCCTTGCTGCTTTTAATATTTGTTCTTTGTATTTAATTTTTGATAGTTTGATTAATATGTGTCTTGGCATGTTTCTCCTTGGATTTATCCTGTATGAGACTCTCTGTGCTTCCTGGACTTGATTAACTATTTCCTTTCCCATATTAGGGAAGTTTTCATCTATAATCTCTTCAAATATTTTCTCAGTCCCTTTCTTTTTCTCCTCTTCTTCTGGAACCCCTATAATTCGAATGTTGTTAGGTTTAATGTTGTCCCAGAGGTCTCTGAGACTGTCCTGCATTCTTTTCATTCTTTTTTCTTTATTCTGCTCTGCAGTTTTTATTTCTACTATTTTATCTTCCAGGTCACTTATCCGTTCTTCTGCCTCAGTTATTCTGCTATTCCCTTCTAGAGAATTTTTAATTTCATTTATTGTGTTGTTCAGCACTGTTTGTTTGCTCTTTAGTTCTTCTGGGTTCCTGTTCAATGTTTCTTGTATTTTCTCCATTCTATTTCCAAGATTTTGGATATCTTTACTATCCTTATTCTGAATTATTTTGCAGGTAGATGGCCTATTTCCTCTTCATTTGTTAGGTCTGGTGTGTTTTTGCCTTGCTCCTTCATCTGCTGTGTGTTTCTCTGCCTTCTCATTTTGCTTAACTTACTGTGTTTGGGATCTCCTTTTCACAGGCTGCAGGTTCGTAGTTTCCATTGTTTTTGGTGTCTGTCCTCAATGACTAAAGTTGGTTCAGTCAGTTGTGTAGGCCTCCTTGTGGAGGGGACTAGTGCCTGTGTTCTGGTGGATGAGGCTGGATATTGTCTTTCTGGTGGGCAGGTCCACGTTTGGTGGTGTGTTTTTGGGTGTTTGTGGCCGTATTATAATTTTAGGCAGCCTCTGTGCTAATGGATGGGGTTGTGTTCCTGTCTTGCTAGTTGTTTGGCATAGGGTGTCCTGCACTGTAGCTTGCTGGTCGTTGAGTGGAGCTGGGTCTTGGCATTGAGATGGAGATCTCTGGGAGATTTTCGCGATTTGATATTACGTGGAGCTGGGAGGTCTCTTGTGTACCAGTGTCCTGAACTTGGCTCTCCCACCTCAGTGGCACATCCCTGATGCCTTGCTTGAGCATCAATAACCTGTCCTCCACATGGCTCAGAATAAAAGGGAGCAAAGAAAGAAAGAAAGAAGGAGATAAAATGAAATAAAATAAAGTTATTAAAATAAAAAATTATTAAGAAAAAAAATTTTTTTATGTAATAAAAAAACAAACGGACAGACAGAACCCTAGGACAAATGGTAAAAGCAAAGCTATACAGACAAAATCAAACACAGAAGCATAAACATACACACTCACAAAAAGAGAAAAAGGGAAAAAAATACATATATCATTGCTCCCAACGTCCACCTCCTCAATTTGGGATGATTCGTTGTCCATTCAGGTATTCCACCCATGCAGCGTACATCAAGTTGACTGTGGAAATTTAATATGCTGCCCCTGAGGCTGCTGGGAGAAATTTCCCTTTCTCTTCTTTGTTCTCACAGCTCCCAGGGGCTCAGCTTTGGATTTGTCCCCGCCTCTGCGTGTAGGTCACCTGAGGGCGTCTGTTCCCCGCCCAGACAGAACGGGGTTAAAGGAGCAGCTGCTTCGGGGGCTCTGGCTCACTCAGGCCAGGGGGAGGGAGGGGTACGGATGCCGGCGCGCCTGCAGCGGCAGAGGCCAGTGTGACATTGCACCCGCCTGAGGCGCGCCATGCATTCTCATGGGGAAGTTGTCCCTGGATCCCGGGACCCTGGCAGTGGCGGGCTGCACAGGCTCCCGGGAGTGGAGGTGTGGAGAGTGACCTGTGCTTGCACACAGGCTTCTTGGTGGTGACAGCAGCAGCCTTAGTGTCTCATGCCCGTCTCTGCGGTCCGCACTGTTAGCCGCAAGCTGACGCCCGTCTCTGGAGCTCCTTTAAGCAGTGCTCTTAATCCCCTCTCCTCGTGCACGAGGAAACAAAGAGGCAAGAAAATGTCTGTTGCCTATTCGGCAGTTCCAGACTTTTCCCTGGACTCCCTCCCGGCTAGCCGTGGTGCACTAGCCCCCTTCAGGCTGTGTTCACACTGCTAACCCCAGTCCGCTCCCTGGGATCCGACTAAAGCCCGAGCCTCAGCTCCCAGCCCCCGCCCGTCCCGGCAGGTGAGCAGACAAGCCTCTCGGGCTAATGAGTGCTGGTCGGCACGGATCCTCTGTGTGGGAATCTCTCCCCGCTTTGCCCTCCGCACCCCTGTTGCTGCTCTCTCCTCCGTGGCTCCGAAGCTTCCCCTCTCCGCTACCCGCAGTCGCCGCCCACAAAGGGGCTTCCTAGTGTGTGGAAACCTTTACTCCTTCACAGCTCCCTCCCACTGGTGCAGGTACCGTCCCTATTCTTTGTCTCTGTTTTTTTCTTTTTTCTTTTGCCCTACCCAGGTACGTGGGGAGTTTCTTGCCTTTTGGGAGGTCTGAGGTCTTCTGCCAGCATTCAGTAGGTGTTCTGTAGGAGCTGTTCCACATGTAGATGTATTTCTGATGTATTTGTGGGGAGGAAGGTGAGCTCCGCATCTTACTCTTCTGCCATCTTGAAGCTCCTCCTCTCCTTTAACTCTTTTCTCTAAGCCAGCCTCCTCCTGAGTATACAGACCTTAGCACACAATTTAATCCCCTCTTTAAAAAAGGACCATTAATTTTTACTTGCTTACTCTGAGTCACTGTCACTCCTAAATTCCCACAGACTTATCACCTGAACTTTGCTCTCCTTTTGGTTGTCAAATATTTAACATTAAAGAATGATTATAACTCCAAGGAAGAAATTATTTTTAGTCTGAAACTATAGTTTCTGGTTGAATAATATATTGATGCCAGGAAGTGAAAAACAGAATAATTTAAATAAGGATAACAGTTTCCTAAACAAAAACATAGCTTTAGTTATAATAATTTTGTTTCCAAATGGTTGTCCTTTATTATTTTATTTTCCCTTTCCACTTATGCTGAACATAAGTCTATGTCTTCATCGCAGTTATAGAGTGAAGTAAACAAAGGAGGAGTCTATTGTTATTATCAGTGTTTTAAGACTGATACTTTGTTTTTACTCTCTCCGTGTCCATTGTCTTTTTTTTTTTTTTTCTTTTGTGGTACGCGAGCCCCTCACTGCTGTGGCCTCTCCCGTTGTGGAGCACAGGCTCTGGACGCGCAGGCTCAGTGGCCATGGCTCACGGGCCCAGCTGCTCCGCGGCACGTGGGATCTTCCCGGACCGGGGCACTAAGCCGTGTCCCCTGCATCGGCAGGCGGACTCTCAACCTCTGTGCCACCAGGGAAGCCCTGTACATTGTCTTTTAAAGTTTAGAACTTGGTACCTGCACAAATACCAAAATGAAGATGATGTGTTTTGTTCAAATTCGTAGTCCTCAGAGCTGACCGAGGTACTTTTTTTTTTTTTTTTGCGGTACGCGGGCCTCTCACTGTTGTGGCCTCTCCCATTGCGGAGCACAGGCTCTGGACGCGCAGGCTCAGCGGCCATGGCTCACGGGCCCAGCCGCTCCACGGCATGTGGGATCTTCCCGGACCGGGGCACGAACCCGTGTCCTCTGCATCGGCAGGTGGACTCTCAATCACTGAGCCACCAGGGAAGCCCTGACCGAGGTACATTTGACTGTGCTCAATAAATTTTTCTTCTTACAGTTTTATTGAAATATAATTGACATACAGCACTGTATAAGTTTAAGGTGTACAGCATGATTTAATTTAAATATATCATGAAGTGATTATCACAATAAGTGTGGTGAACATTCATCATTTCATATAGATATAAAATTAAAGACATAGAAACAAACCTTTTTCCTTGTGATGAGAACTCTTAGGATTTACTATCTTACCAACTTTCATATATAACATACAGCAGTGCTCATTATATTAATGTTGTACATTATGTCCCTAGTACTTATAACTGGAAATTTGTACCTTTTGACTGCCTTCATCCAATCCCTCTGCCCTCCCTCTGGTAGTGATGAATCTGATCTCTTTCCTATGAGTTTGTTTTGGAAGTATAAAGGATCTATAACATTATATTAGTTCCAGGTACACAACATAGTGATTCAATATTTTTGTACATTTCAAACTGATCACCACGTTAAGTCTAGTTATGATATGTCACCATACAAAGATATTACTTAATGACTATGTATTCTCCACACTGTTCATTTCATACCTATGACTCATTTATTTTGCAACTGGAAGTTTGTTCCTCTAAATATCATCACCTATTCCTTTACTCTCCACCATGCCTCACAACTTTGGCAACAAGCCGTTTGTTCTCTGTATCTATAACTCTCTTTCCGTTTTGTTATGTTTGTTTTGTTTATTAAGATGCCACATATAAGTGGAATCATGCAGTATTTGTCTTTCTCTGCCTGACTTACTTCACTTAGCATTATACACTCTAGGTCCATTCCGTGTTGTCACAAAAGATTTCATTCTTTTTCAAGTCTGAGTAATATTCCATTGTATATATGTGCCACATCTTCTCCATTCGTCTATTTCTTGATGGGCACTTAAGTTGCCTCCAAACCTTAGCTAGTGTAAATAATGCTGCAATGAACATAGGGGTGCATATTTCCTTTCTAATTAGTTTGTTTTCTTTGAATAAATACCCAGAAGTAGAATTGCTAGACCATATGGTAGCTCTATTTTTAATTTTTTGAGTAATTTCCATACTGTTTTCCATAGTGGCTGTATGAAATTACATTCCTATCAACAGTGCACAAGGGTTGCCTTTCTTTCTGATAGTTCATTATTAATGTATAGAAATGTAACAGATTTATACTTATTAATATTGTATCCTGCAATCTTACTGAATTCATTGATGAACTCTGATAGTTTTTTGGTGGTGTCTTTAGGATTTTTTACGTATGTATGTATTTTTATGTATCATGTCATCTGCAAACAGTTTTACTTCTTCCTTTCCAATTTGGATCTTTTAAATTTATTGTTCTTGTCTTATTGTTGTGGTTAAGACTTCCAATATTATGTTGAATAAAAGTGGTCAGGGTGGGCACCCTTGTCCTTTTAGTGATCTTAGAGGAAAAGTTTTCTTCTTTTCACTGTTGAGTATAATGTTAGCTATGGGTTTATTATATATGACCTTTATTATGTTGAGGTATGTTTCTTCTATACCAAATTTGTTGAGAGTTTTTTATCATAAATGGATGTTGAATTTTGTTAAAAGCTTTCTCTGCATCTATTGAGATTATCATATAATTTTTATTCTTCAATTTGTTAATATGGTTTATCACATTGATTGAGTTGTGGATTTTGAACCATCCTTGCATCTCTGGGATAAATCCCACTTGTTCATGGTGTAAGATCATTTTGATGTAATGTTGAACTTGGTTTGCTAATATTTTGTTGAGGATTTTGTATCTATGTTCATAACTGAAATTGGCCTATAATATTCTTTTTTTGTGAAGCATTTCTTTCTCTGCAATATTTTGGAATAGTTAGAGAAGAATAGGTGTTAACTCTTCTTTAAATGTTTGGTAGAATTCACCTGTGAAGCCATCTGGCCCTGGACTTTTGTTTGTTGGGAGTTTTTTTAATATTATTGATTGAATTTCATTACTGGTAATTGGTCTGTTCAAATTTTCTTCCTGTTTCAGTCTTGGGGTGTTGTACATTTCTAGGAATTTGTCCATTTCTTCTAGGTTGTCCAGTTTATTGGCTTATAACTATTCATAGTTACGATTCTTTGTATTTCTGTGGTGTGGGTTGTAACTTCTTTTTCATTTCTGATTTTATGGATTTGGCCTCTCTCCCTTTTTTTCTTGATGAGTTTGGCTAAAGCTTTATCAATTTTATATCTTTTCAAAGAATTTGCTCCTAGTTTCATTATCTTTTCTATTTTTTTTAGTCTCTATTTTATTTATTTATCCTGTGAGCTTTATGATTTCTTTCCAGCTACTAACTTTGGGTTATGTTTCTTCTTTTTTCTAGTTCCTTTTAGTGTAAAGTTAATTTATTTGACATTTTTCTTATTTCTCCAGGTAAGTCTGTATCAGTTTAAGCTTTCCTCTTCGAACCGCTTTTGCTGTATCTCAAAGAGTTTTGATCATTGTGTATTTGTTTTCTTTTATCTCCAGGTATTTTTTGATTTCTTCTTTGACTTTTTCAGTGATCCATCTGTTGTTTAGTAGCATATTTCTTAGCCTTCAAGTGTTTGTGATTTTTTGCAGTTTTTTTCGTTAGTTGATTTCTAGTCTCATAGTGTTGTGGTTGCAAAATATGCTAGATACAGTTTCATTCTTCTTAAACTTACTGAGACTTGTTTTGTAACCTAGCATGTGACCTATCCTGGAGAATGTTCCATGTGACTTGAAAAGAATGTGTGTTTTGCTGCTTTTGGATGGATTTTATATATACAATATCTATCTATAAAATCTATATCTATAGCTATCAATCTATCTTCTATCTCCCTATGTATCTATTTATCAGTCTATATAAAGTCCATTTGGTTTAATGTGTTATTTAAGGCCAGTGTTTTCTTAATGACTTTCTGTCTGAATGATCTGTCCATTGGTGTAAATGGGGTGATATAGTGCCCTACTACTATTGTGTTACTGTCAGTTTCTTCCTTTATGTCTGGTGATACTTGCTTTATATATTTATTGCAATATTTTTGCATCTAATACTATTTTAAATTAAGTTAATTTGACATGCTCATTAATTGATGGAATGTTTAGCATCACTAAATATTTATTACAATTCCGTTATGTTTATGACACAGCCATTTATTTGAGGTTTACTTTTTTTTTTTTTTTTGGCGATACGCGGGACTCTTACTGTTGTGGCCTCTCCCGTTGTGGAGCACAGGCTCCGGACGCGCAGGCCCAGCGGCCATGGCTCACGGGCCCAGCTGCTCCGTGGCATGTGGGATCTTCCCGGACTGGGGCACGAACCTGTGTCCCCTGCATCAGCAGGTGGACTCTCAACGACTGCGCCATCAGGGAAGCCCTGAGGTTTACTTCTTAATATTTTCTTCCTATTGAATAAATCATTTTTATAGTGATACAGATTTGTTCCCCAAGGGCTCTGGACATTTGGTTTCTCCTTGACAGTTTATAAATCTATCAAGTATCTTCTTGACAATGAGCTGTTAAATACATGGAAAATTAGTGTCCTTTTATTATAATTGAAAAAGAAGTTCTATCAGCTCTATAATGTTTTTAAGTTTACAAAGAATAGTCACAAACATTATTGAACTTGTTCTTGACATTACCACTTGGTAATCAGTGATGTTCTCTCCAAACTGTCTCTAAATGAACAGTCTCTGATGAATTAAACCACTTCCCCAAGGTTATACTACTAAAGAGAGGAAGAATAAAAAGTTTAAGTTCATTTCAACTAATTTCAAATCCCAAACTGTCTTTTGGTAATATTTTAGGAGACATTATTAACCATTATTTTCCCTTCCTGGTTGTCTTTCTGCTCTGGTCAGACTTTAATGAGTTATCAACCTTTTAAATTAATTTTAAAAATTCTCAGTGTGGTTAAAATTAAGCTCTCGGGGGCCACAACAGTGAGAGGCCCGCGTACCGCAAAAAAAAAAAAAAAAGCTCTCTATCAAACCCTTGCTCATAGGAGAATATAGTTGGAAAAATAAGTGCCTCAGAGAAATAATAATTTTTTTCTGCAGAAAAGCCTAACCGGAAGGATGAGTGAAAGCCCAATATGTAGGTTTGCATCTGATTATAAACTTTTCTGACAGATGCTTAACTGTGTTCACCCTTATACTAAATAGAGCATATGATACTCATATTCATCATACTAATACTTTATTTTTTCTAAGATATGATGGCTTTGGTAACTTATCCCCCAATAAATCAGAAGAAAATGAGAAATAAAAAATATTAAAGCATTTCACAAGCATTAATGTAAGCTCCTATTCATATATTTTTTAAATGGCTCAGATAAATTATAAAGCAGTTTCTCCCATCAAACAGCAACATGTGGGATCAGGTTCCTTGGCATATCTGAACTTTAATCAGAGGAAATAATTAGGAATTTCTCACTGTAATAACTTATTTCTAGCAATTTGAAGTGTGTCATACATCAACAGAAACAGACTAAGTGAAGGGCAATAGAGATAAATTATGTTCATAAAATGTTCATAATATTAGTAAAGGAGCAATGATTATTTTAAGTACAGATGTAAAAGCAAAATCCTAATTATGCCTTAACTCTTGCACACGATGTAGGTGCTGCATATCCACAATCTTTAAATTGTTTTCCAGTAAATGCTTCAATACTACTAATTGGATTGTTTGAAGGTTTTTAAGACACAAGGTTCTTACAGCATTACAGGTATAATCTTAAAGGCCAGAGGAGACTTCTCCATTGAACCACACGATTGGTTCTCAGTGTTTTGCCTGAACAACTAAATGCTGGGAAATACTGTTATTTATAATCCCAGAAACCTTTCTCATCATAGTGTACTCCAAAGGACTCTGCTGAATGGTATGATGTGTGCGGGGCACAGCCGAAACAACTCTGTACAACAAATGAGAAAAATTACCAGTGGTTTGGGAGGGGAAGTTATGAAATAAATGACAGCAGGGGCTTGAGAAAAGGGACATCAAATGAGATTATATGTGCATATGGTAATACTCCTCCATGGTTTCCTCTAGAAAACCTATAGTAAAATATAAATTGTTTTCTGTCACACAGGTTGGCCATGGCCAGGGCTGTTGCATTGAAATTACAAATAGACAAATTACAAACAGAATTAAAGAAATGTGTAACTGTGGTCAGATAAGAATTTTCTTCTGTGGAAACAGCATGAGTCTTTAAATGCTGATGTGCTCCAGCACTCTAGTTAAGTGGCATAAAATTCCTGTTTTTCTGTGATGGGGCCAATTCCCCCTTCTATGCCCATACTAAGCCTGTCCAATTATTGGCGTGCCTCCCTAACAAACATTAAGAGGCATTAAGGGGCTCTGTGTACTCTTTTTATTCTTAACTGTAGACATTTTGAATTGCTTTTGACAAAGTGAAAGTAATGAGTCAAATCTAAGTCATCTCTCTCCAAGAGCATCAAATCTGAACCTGCCTTTGTGACCTGGCCTACTTTACCCTTAAACTGGACATTCTCTGGAGAAATATAAACATGTATTCTGCTTCAGTTGTAGTAGGTGGGTGAAAACAGAGGATACAGCTGAACTGTGGGAGGAACTAAGCTTCCTTAGCCTTCGCCTTATTTGCTAAACAGCTATAAAGGAAGCTACAGGGAAAGAAAGAAGAATATATTTACACTTTAACTCTGGCCCATCTGATAGACACATACAAAAAAATTATAAAGATTAAGGAGAAGAATGAGAAAGAGGAAGAAGTAGTGGGTAGGAGGAAAAGGGGAGGAAGGAAGGATTGAAAAATTAGTGGTGCTTAAACTTTTAAATCTCATTGTGATACATATCAGACTTGCTATATGTTGTATTATCTATATGCTGTTGACTCCACATTTATCTCCAACTGGAATGTTTCTCATGAATTCTAGACTCATATACCCATATATAGGAGATACTCTACATCTCCTCTGGCATGTCTCACTGGCATCTCATACTTAACAGTCCAAAACTAAACTCTGGGTATTTTCTCCCCAGTGAAGGATGCCTGTTGTGAGTTCCCCTACTACTCAGATGTCAAAACAATGTAAAGTGAATCATTGTGTTGACATGGACAGATATTCTATGCTTTGGTGTGCTTTCCTTTCTTTACCTACCTTTTTCTCTTTTTATTCTTTCTTTCACTATTTTTATATTTCATCAAGAAATCTATTGGCCTAAAATATTAAATGATGCCAATGGAATGTAAACAGTCTGAGGCCTGGCATTTGGTAAGATTTGTTCCCTGCTGTATTTCTGACATCTAGAGTAGTGACTCAGTGCTCAATCAATATTTACTGAAGGTCAGGTATCAGTTGAATCCATATATTTTTATGATTAGGTTTACAAATTATATTCCGTCGCCATTGGGATATATGTTGGATGAAGACTGGATGAATATGTAAATTTTCTAAGATGTCCTAAGTTTGGCATGCTTTCATTGAAAGGTATTTAAAATGCAAGGTAGTGTTATGAATATAAATTTTACATATTGTGATTAATGTGCATTTCTGACTTTGTCAGCTACTTACAAAATTTTTTTATTTGCTTTTATATTTTTTATTGAGGCATAGTTGAGATACAATGTTATATGTTACACATGTACAATATAGTGATTCACAATTTTTAAAGGTTATACTCCATTTATAGTTATTATAAAATATTTGCTATATTTTTTAAAAATTCAATTTACTTAAACTCAAAAAAACCCACAGTTCACCCATTCTCCCACCTACCACCTCCTGCCTCTGGCAACCGTCAGTCTGTTCTCAATCTATGTCTTTTAATTGGAGAACTTATTTCTTTACATTTAAAGTGATTATTGATAAGTAGGTGCTTATTGTCATTTTGTTAATTGTTTTCTGAATGTTTTTGTAGTTTCTCTCTGTTCCTTTCTTCTTCCCTTGCTCTCTTCCTTTGTGGTTTGATGACCCTTTAGTGGAATGCTTATATGTTCTTTCTCTTTAACTTTTGTGTACTTCCCATAGGTTTTTGATTTGGGTTACCATGCGGATTACCCATAGCGAATTGTAACAGTCATTTTAAGTTGATAACATCTTAAATTTGATTCCACTGTAAAGTTCAATATTATTACTCCCCCCACCCAATGTTTTATGTTTTTGATGCCACATCTTACATCTTTTTATCTTGTGTATTCCTTAACAATAGTTATTGTAATCATAGTTACTTTTACTACTTTTGTCTTTTAACCTCATATTAGCTTTATAAGTGATTAATCCACTACCTTTGCTATACATTTACCTTTCCAGTGGCATTTGTTCTTTTCTATGTATTCTTGTCACTAATTATCGCCCTTCTTTTCAGCTTAAAGAAAAGCCTTCTTAATTAAAATATTATCCAAAATTATGTCAATACACTTTCTGGGAAAAAATGCAGCATAGAAAAAAGATTGAAAGGATTTTCACAGGTTTTTAAGATAGGAACACTGACACCTTATCTTTTATTTATGTATTGGTCAGGTGCTGAGATTGAGTCTGAGGTTTTGCCATTGTAAAGTTACTCTTTTCTCCTTTTTCCATACTGTACTCATTGAAGGATGTCACTATGCACAGTTCACACTTACGGAGTAAGGAGTTACTCCACCTGTTTTAGTCACTTAATGCTGCTAAATTACCATAGCCTACGTGACTTAAGCAACAACAGAAACATACTTCTCATGATTCCGGAGGCTGGATGTCAGACATCAGTGTATTAAGATGATCAGGTTCTGGTGAGAGCCCTCTTTCAGGTTGCAGACTGCCAACTTCTCATTGTATTCTCTTGTGGCAGAAAAAGAACTAACTAGCTCTCTGGCTTCTTCTCATAAGGGCACTAATCCCATTCATGAAAGATTCACCCTCATGATCTTATCACCTCCCTAAAACCCCACCTCCATATTTCATCACATTGGGATTAGGATGTCAACATATGAATTTGGGGGGTGGGGTGACACAAACATTCATTTCATAACACTATGCCCTTATGGGTGTGTATTTACAAAAATTATGAGAATGACTTTTGTATGGGAGACTTTTCATGATGCTTTTATCCTCCTGCATAATCTTTGTCTTATCTGCTTTTTTCTTTTAGTTCTCTATTTTTAAACATTGAGGCTTTCCTTTAAATGTGGTGATCCTTGGCTGTTTTCTAATAAGTAAGAGTTGGGGAGAAAAACTAAAAGTTATAAGCTTTGTGTGTGGGGTTGAGGCTTATTGACTATGGGCTTCACTGTTATGGGTTACCTGAGTAGGTATATCAGTATCATTAGTTCTTTTTGTTTGTTTAAATGTTAACACTTTGGGATGGTCTGCTTTCGTAGTCAAAAATACATTTACAATCTCCTCCTTAGAGGGTATAAGTAAATTTTAGCTACGAGTTTAGTGAGTTTCTGAACTGAGTATTGAGGAGGTTGAGGGTGGAGGTAGCTGGGTGTGGGGATGACTCAGCCTTTGGTCTACTGCCAGGTTTTCATTAAAGCCTATGAGACTCCAATCCTCAGGCTTCAGCTGTGCTGTCTCTAGTATAGAGAGTTTTTCCCCTGCTTTGCAGGAAGTGAATGAGATCTGGGGGTCCAGCTGCTTCTCCCCCCCCCCCCCCCCCAGCCTTTCCCCATCTCTTATTTAGAGCTCAGATGCCTGTGAATTTAACTATTAAGCAAATGTCAATCAGACCTATTGTTAGATCTACCTTCATCCCTGCTTTCAAGGACAACTGCCTTCTGGAATCCTGAGCCTCTTGCTGGTTTTGAGTTGTGAATCAAGTTACTTTTCTTTTTTCTTTCATTTCTCCCAAACTGGCTTAGAATTCAACTTTTTCTTAGTTGTATCAACCAGCTTCCTTTGTTTCTAGATTCTAAAATATTGTTGCTATATGTTCTTGATCTTAGGGGGTATATGACTTTAAAAATCCATTCATTGTTACTTTAGTGGAGCTTTTGGAACAGGTGAAGGTAAATGCATGTGTAAAATCTCCTATCTTTAGTTAGCTAGGTTTTATCTTCATATTGATATAATGGGCTTGAAAATACTATTCTCCATTTATGGTTTATCATAAGTTTTTAAAATGCCATCAGTAAAAGGGAGGAGAGAGAGCATGGAGATGTCTGGTCCTGCAGCTATCCCGGAGTGAGGTTATGCTGCCAATCATTGGAAGCTACATTGTAGCTCCTCTTGAACATTTTTTGCCATTATTATTGAAGGATAGTTGAATAAATAGCATCACCATTCTTTGCTGTGGCACAGGCTATAGACTTAAGTGGAGTTTACCAGCAGCATCAAATGTTTCAGCTTTAAAAAATAAAAGTAGGGTACAACTTACTGTTTAGTTCTAGAAAATTTGTGCAATATGTTCATAACAATGGCTGTGGTTGCCACAAAGTGGCTAGTTTACCTTTCAATACTGTTAATGTGTCACGCATGCAGATGGAAGGGGTGGAACTGTGCACTAAATTGGGGGCTTTAACTGCAGTGTTTGGCAGAGTTGCCTTCTACCCTGCCAGTTCAAAAGTTCAATTGGTTTTCATATAGACTATATATACTAAAAAATTTCGGTCTGTTAAACAGCCTTACTCTGATTCAGCCTCTTCATATAATCTTGTGCCGTGCAGCAGTGGCTCTGTGTGTAAACGCTATGCACTGAGGATACACAAAAAATTATATATGTAAAAGATAATGTCTCATACCAATCAGATGTCCATTTGTTACAACCCTTTATCTCTTAGTGTTATAATCTCCACTTAAAACTGATTAAAGTCTCATTCTTGTCAAAAAAAAAAAAAAAAAGAGGCAATGAAGTCTCTTGGGGCGGGGAATACACCAGAACTTGGATGAGAGGGGTGAGCAGCAGGACAAGAGAGAACAGAGAGTGAAGCAACTTGAGAGATCAGAAAAAGTTGAGTGAAATTTTAACAGTTGTCATGAGTGGGGACATTTGAGCGAGGGTGCAGGTCAGTGTTTACAGATAATTTCTGTGATGTTTTAGATGTAAAATTTCCTATTTGGTGTCCCAGGATTGCCTTTTTAATTAACCAACAGGAGTGATTTTCAGTGTTCTTCAAGATACTTAGAGTAATATTTACATTTCTTTTTATGTGACTTTGCTGAGATTGAACTAATGTTGTCCTACTTTCTAGTCAGGTAATGCATATATTTCAATTATAATACACTTGCTTCCTCCAAAATAGTTCTAGATAACATATTAAAAAATGCAGATATATTTATTTACTCTATCTACACATATAGGGTAAAATTCAAAACAGATAATAAATAGGTGGGAAAAAACATCTGACTGACATCATAATACCTCTTTTTGAGGAAAACTAATATAGCAAGCTCTCATTTCCCTGTCAAGGAAGCATGATACTCACAAAAATCTTATGGGGAAGAAGGAGAAACAAATGATTTTGAAGGATATAAAAAGAGCTCATAGACATATTAGTTTTCTATTGATGCTGTAACAAATTACTGCAAGTGTAGGGGCTTAATACAAATTCGTTATCTCAATGTTCTAGAGGTCAGAGGTTCTAAAATTAAGCTGTATTTCTTCTGGAAGCTTCAGGAAAGAATCTGTTTCCTTGTGCTTTTCAGGTTCCAGAGGCCACCTACATTCCTTAGATTGTGGCTTCATCATCTTCAAAGCTGCAAAGTAGTATCTTCAATTTGTCTCTCTGACTCTGACCTTCTTCTTCCACTTAGAAGGACCCTTGTGATTATATTGGATCCACTCAATCCAGGATAATTTCCATAGCTGAAGTTTTCGAACTTAATCATATTTGCAAAGTTCCTTTTGCCATATAAGGTATATTTAAAGTATTTAAAGATTTGGGGTCTTAAGGCATGTTTGGTAGAGCAAGGAGACATTACTTTACACATCATAGATACATAAACGGTGAAAAAATAATTTAGCCTAGAGAGTATGAGGGTATATTTTGTATGAGTCCAGGTAAAAAACTCAGGATATAATAATATTCCATTTCACACTTGCAGCCATCTGTTCATTTCTTTGTTCACTAGTAAAATTGTTAAATCATAGCAAGCAAAGAAGGGAGAAAATACACCAGGAAAAGGCCTGAGAAAAAGCTGAAAGGGTGGCAGAAATGGGTGGATTATGGTTGGGTGGGTTGTGTTTGTGTGTGTTGTGTGTGTGTGTTGTGTCTTAGAAATGGTGTTAGAGACTTACAGAGGGTTATGATCTAGGAATATAGCCTTCTGACTATATCTGGCTTTATAGAAAGAAAATTCTGCCAATTGTAGAGCAGGATTATTCTTAGTATTATTTTTGATTTATGTACAAGTTATACAAATATTACAAATATTTCAAGCAATTGCCCTCTTCTGAGTGTGAATTATAAACAAATAAATGAGTAAGTTTCCAAAATAACTCTTAGCAAAAACATTAAAACAGGCATTACTGAGGAAACTTGAATAGAATGTATTGATTCAATCTGATACAGTAGAAGTTGTCATTTTTTATATGTTTTAACTTGATGTGTGAGAGGCTTGGAACTAAATATAAATGATTTAGAAATAATAATTAATCTTATAACAATCAATTTGAAGTACTAATGAACTAAAGTGCCTTCATTTACAAAGTCATTACAACACCTCATCATTTAGGATGGGTAATTGCTTATACTGCATCATTTAAAATGGGTAATTGCTGTGATTTGGCAAGTATGTGAGTGTGGACAGTTTGCTAAGATGAAAACAACATTCACAGGTGGTTTTCACTGATCTAGTGTCTTGCTTTCAAAATAAATATAGGACATCTTTAATTAAGTCCAATGAAAAGTCAACTATTAAAATGACTCTAAGAGCTTTGTCAAATACTTATAAAGAAGTAGAAAATAATAGAAGAATGTTTACATTTCCTAGTTTACAATAGTAAGTAGTTTTACTAGGAATATTTCCCTCATGTTTATAGATAAACACGTATAAATATAGACGTTCGTCATAGGGCCAGATTCCTAGCCATGTGTGCTTATATAACAAGAGTGGAGGAGAAGTAAGAAACCACATTTGAGCTAACCTTGAAAATCTACGTTCAGAAAAGTTGGGGCATCTCAGCCTTCTTGGTCAGCAGCAGTCACTGTTCATACTGCAAGCAGAACAGCGCTTTGCAGAAGTTTTTCTTTGGACTATTTCCTCAAAATAGAGAGGACCTATACATTATTTATGTTATTTTATAATGGTTTCATAACCAAAACTGATCAAACTAAAACATTTTAGAGTGAGGCAGAGGTAAAATTCACCATGCTACACTAACCAATGGTACATTTACCTTTGGCATTTACTTGGGTATTCAGATATGACACTTGATACTGCGTACAGAATTGCTGTCAGTGTACGGCATTGATGAATCTATATTTGTCATCCCTGAAACATTTTTCATAGGGTTGGTAAACAGTCGTGCATGTTTACTTCCTCCCTTGGTTACATAAAGCTATTTAAAAATATTCTCTCCAGAATACGACATTTCTTTCTCAATTTATTTTTCTCCCCAGTAATTAGGACAGTGTTATCATCTATCTAAAGAATCTTTATTCTATTTCTCTTTGTATATACTGTATTTTATTATTGTATTGCGTTATTTTTCCTTTTTCCCTGGTCTCCTTTAATTTTCTCTGTGCAATAACACTCTATTTAATATGCATATTATATATAAATGTATTATAAAGTGTATTTTCTGAAATATGTATCCAACCTTACAGAGTATGTAGTTTTCTTCATGCTGTTTTCTATCATTTGAATTTACTAAGAACGCTGGTCTGTTCAAGATTCCCACTTTTTCAAGTTTGGCATTTTACAGTGACTCCAGTAGTCATTCCTCTGGTCTATGTTAATAAACTCACTGATGTATAATATTAATATGTCAATTCATAATTCTTTTCATCTTAAAAGTCTGTATTATTTCTGGTTTTCATTTGTTTTTTCTTCTTCCATCTTCTTATTTTTATTCTTTCCCAGAAGATTTTCTATGTTATTGATTTTTCCAAAGATTTTCCTTTTTATCCTCGTTTAAAAATATATGTAATTGGGAATTCCCTGGCGGTCCAGTGGTTAGGACTCCGTGCTTTCACTGCCAAGGGCACGGGTTCAATCCTCGGTCAGGGAACTAAGATCCCGCAAGCTGTGTGGTGTGGACAAAAAAACAATAAACAAAATAAAAGTATATAATATATATGTAATTAATTTCTGCTCTCATCTAATATTTCCTTTCTTCTCTACTCTTCTGCTTTCCTTTGTTGCTCTCTCACTGTCATCTTGAATATTCATTTCTTTTCTGTTATTTCTTTGTCTTCTGGTAAATGAATTTAAAGCTGTAAATACACCTGTAAGGATTACTTCAGATGTATCCCATACATTTAATTTGAGTATTTTTGCTTTAATACATTTCTGAGCGTTTTGTAATTTTCTTTTGATTTCCTATTCAATAAAAAGTTTATTGATTAGTTTGCAAAGTGTGTACTTATTTCTTTAGTTAGTATTTTTGATTTTAAGTTTTATTACACAGGGTTGGAATACAATGTCTGTGTTCTGTTAAAATTTCAGCATTTATAAAAGTTTCTTTTTGGACTAGATCATCAATGATTTTTGCTTATGTTACACATGTATCTGGAGTTCTTTCCTAATCAACTGTATGTAAAGTTTTATCTTTCTTGTGATTCATAATTGCCTGGTTATCTTTTTCTGCTCATTATTTTCATCCTTTCTTCACCATTTTATATGCTTTCTATAGCACACATTGCTGGATCTGTTTTAAAAGTTTTCTATTAACCTGAGCATCTCTGTGTTTGGTAAGTGTATTTAATCCACTTATATATATTGCAAATACATTATATTGGGATATTTCATCTGTCTTATTTCATTTCTATTTACTATACTAAAAAATCATTTTTAGTCCTATCTTTCCTCCCATTAGCTAGACTAAAATTTTCTCTTCTGTTTTAAAGATAATACCGTCAAATTAAATTGTGTGTGTGTGTGAGATTATCTATCACTTACTAAGACACATAGTCATGTTCACGTTATCTTGTTTGTTTCTTAAAATTATTAACATCTTGATCTTTAGACAAAAACAGATAGATGTTTTAGAACACTTTACTTTCTTTTGGTCCCTTACCCTGGGCATGTTTTCTTCTGTTGTATCTCAAGGATCAGCCTAAATAATAGAACTTGTATCTTGTGCTAATTTACCATCCTCCCAGCGCTGGCAATCTATGAGGTCGCTCTAAAAAAGGTATTTGAGAGGTATTTGAAGACTTTAAACTAGCATATAAATGAACAAACCAGTAAATAAATAAAATAATATCTCTCACATCCTAAATTTCTTAATTAGAAGTATACTTTGGATTTAAGCAAGAAATACAGGAACATATTCCAGAATATGCATGTAAGATGACATGTGCTATTAGTGGAATGAGGGTAGGTGCTTAGAACTTTCATTTACAAATGTATTTTAATTAAAATTTCAGTTTAAACATATTATGGTACCCTTAATGAATAAAATGGAAAGAAAATAAAACTTTGGACAGAATATGACAGGGCCTTTCCTAGGAAATCCATCAGCTACTTGTCACATATATATAATATACATACGAATATATGTATGGGTAGAGGAGGGTGCACAGGAAGGCAGGCTTTATCTACTGTTCACTGGGAGAGGAAATTTCTGTGGCAAGTAGTGAAATTATAATCCTATCACTCTTGTATCCAACATTGATTTTTTTCATGCAACGTGAATCTTTGTAAGTATTAGAACCACTTACATAATGCTAGTATAGAATATAAATGTAGAATAAAGTTATTAACAATTAGACCACCCAATCTGTGGACTAGAATTAACAAAGGGTATCTCTAAATTGTTAATGGTTCATAATAATAGTAATTTATTATTCTGATTAACATAAAATCCACTGTCCTCTTCTTTTAAAGGCAAATAAGCAAAAAAAAAAAAGTTCAGCTTCCTTCCATTTATTGTTGTGTAGCCCTTCAATTATTTTTATGGCATTTAAATATTTATGCAGTTTCTGTCTGATCAGCGTTACTTTCTTTCTCTTGTCTTCCCTCCTTCCTCTTCATTTAGGGGCTGTTCCTTTTTTTTCCCCAGCTGCTCCAGTGGAAACCGTCAAATATGCACACAACCCACTTTCTGGCCACATTTGATTGGGACTGAGGTGTATAGTTACCAAAAACCAATTATGGCTGCTCTCTGGGGCTGTGAAGCTGGGAGCTAGAAAAAGGAGTCAGCCTTCTGATGGCAGAAACCATGGGACGTGAGGTTCTCAAACTGTTTGGACCTGTGTTTCCCACTATGTGGAGAAACAAAACTGACATCCTTTAGAGAGAGAGAAAGGGAAGGAGGGAGAGAGAAAGAGAGAGAGAGATGGAGAGAGAGAGTGCTTGGGAGAGAGAGGTTGTCCTGTCAAGGTTCTGGTCCCTGTCTCTAGTTATTCCCACAGCCCAACTGCTTCTCTGCCACCCTTACAGTTTGTTTGTCCTTCCCTTCCATGATCTCTGTAATGCAATAGCTTCTCTTTATTCCCTATGCTAGGTTGAGTTCAGTTTCTGTTACTTGCAGTCAACAATCAACATTCTCCTGACTAATATGCTTAATCTTTATGCAGCAGAAATTTCAAACATCTTATTAGGTGATATTTCATAAAGCTAACAAATGGTCATAACTAAGGAGAAACAAGTAGAGACTTTCTAGTTAACTAAGTTGAGGGATAGCCCAACTAAGTGGTCCTCTGTTTCATATAAGTGATCATCAATCTACAGGTCCAAAAGAAATCCCACAAGGAAGGTAGGAAATCATACACAAACATGTACACTTTCAAGTAAATACACATGCATACAAATAGATTGTGCTTGTGTGTGTGTGTGTGTATAATGTGTTTGAGAAGCTTAATGACCATCTAAATAACAATTGTTATTAATCCAGATTCTGGCATAGAATCATGAATAAAATCCTATCTTTTCCATTTACCGGAGAGAAAATTAGGCATGTTACTTACCCTTTCTGGGTCTTGTTATCATCAACTATTAAATGACAACAATTTGAGTACCTTTTAGAATAGTTGTGAGGTTTAAATGACTGGATACACATAGATAGAGATGTGGGTATGGATATAGATATATATCAATTAGAGAAATGTCTTGGAAGAGAAAGTGCTGTACAATATCATTTATTATTGTCAGTGACTGCTAAGTGCTAGCCTCTGTATTTTCCTCCTATGACAGAAGCTATACGAGTATCGAATAATTCCCATTCTTTTTTCCAAAAGCACACTTAGAATTCCTATCAACAATTCTTTCCCAAGCTGTACCCTATCACCATTACCTGAGGTGAAACTCATAAAATGACAAAACAGAAAAATAACATTGGCAATAATCACCAAAATTGCTTTCTTGTGACAGTTGCTAGAGGGTATTTATTAACTTCATTTTTAACTTGGGATTTTATCATGACATTATCTTGTATCTGCATGCTGTGACTTGCATGATTTATCCTTCTAAAACACATTAATGACAAGCTATACATATATATTTGTTTTGTAAAATTGCAGAAAGAATCCACATGTTTAGCTTTCAGTGTATGATGTCCACTGTGAACAGAATTGATGGATATTTAATAGGCTGTACTTAACAGTGAAAACAGGCTAGTGCTAGTGATTACATTTCTTAAACCAAATTGAGAGTAAACAGACCTGCCAATTCACTTAATATATGTTATTTAAGGTGTATAATATATTTTGAATACTTTAAGAATAAATAAGTTTATAACAAAATTTTAGAAGGTCATCTTTGTCTCGGGACATTATTTTGTATTATATAAATCATTATGTATTACTTTCTATCTAGTCAAAATGTAGCAGTAGGAAAAGATTGAAACATTATCACCATATGGAATTTCGTTAACTTTACAAGAGTCGAAATAGAATATGAGTGTTTGTCTGTTGTGTGCATATGACTTCATATATCTACAATATGATTTTATGTCATTCAAATGCACATATATTTATTAAGGACATGTATTTCCATGGACTAATTTTAAGACATTTAACATAAATATGACTAAATTAAAGAAAGAATTAAATGATTTTTTTAAATGGGAGAAAATTTAAAAATAGAGAAAAATCTAAGTAAAAAAGCTTAAGAACATCTGGGGAAAGAAAAGGGAAGTAGAATCAGGGAAAATGCAACAAATCTATGCCAAAATTGTGTTATGATTAATGTTACAACGTTTGGAGAAGGGGTTTATGGAGTAAAAAACAATTAGAGCTTTAGTGATTAGGAGACTGAGTGATGTGATTTATGTCATTCTCAATGTAAGATTTACAGTGAATTTTGAATATGTAAATATGTGATGAGAAAATTTCATAAAAGGACTGAGCAGATCAAATCAGTGCCTCATAGATTTAACTACAGAGCCCTAGTTAAGAAATGGTGTCTATTTTTAGCCCAGTGAAATATACACATCTTCTTACTTCATATTCTCAAAGTGAAAGCCTCAAAGACCTTTAGAGCCTCCATTTATATGTAAATAGTGTTCAAGTCTCCTCCTTTCAACCATATACTCCCTGTTAGTTTTCTTCAATATTTAAAAACAATTTTTGCTATATATAATCTGATTATTTTAGCTTGAAATGATATTCATACATGAGAGAAAAACTGCAAAATTTCCCTTTTGCTGTTAAAATTATATCATCTTCAGTAAATTTTTAAACACTTAATTTAGAATATTCTTACCCAGTCAGATGTGTGCCTTATTTTCCCAATATACTTGACATATCTGTAATAGCCCATGTGATGAGAAAGTGGAACAGTGACTACAGACCTAAATTTAAATACTGCCTGTCAACCTAATACACAGTCTGGGAGTAAAGATAATTGATGTGTGTAGGGCAATCAGAATAAGCCCAAATACTAAATTATGTATTTGTTGCTGCTGTGCCACCAAGTCTGTTATCTGGTGTGTTTATAAATTTTAAATTCTCCTTGCAGGGAAGATGTGCTTCTAATAACTCTGGCTTCACGGTGAAATTAGGCTTTCGAAACATGATTCCAATATGTACTTATTTTGACTCTACATAAGAAGATAATCTTTCTGTATCCTGGGCTAAATATTTCCTGAGTATTAAGTATTTAAAGTACTGTATTTCTCAGTAACACAGCCAGATAGGAAACTGCCAACAGTCCTAGAATATTTTCGTATGAATCTTTAGTCCCCTTTTCATTATTAACTTGAAAATTGGCATCGGCATTGGTGCATTTAAATTTCGACAGGTGAAGATATGGAGCTGGTGAAGAAAAACACACAGAGACAAATGGCCGAAAGGGAACGAGAGAAGATATAGTACATGACTTCAAGGTAGCTTAGCTCTAACTCTCCTTCTAGGTTGTGAGTTTTTAATTAATAATATGGGTCAGAGAAGAGCTAGAGGGGTAGAGTAAGTACTATTTAATTTGTCCATCCCTAACAGCCACTACTGAAATCTCTTCAAAATGTATTACTGTCAGTCCACCTCCAGCCTACAAACAGGCTAGATTATCAAAGTTCATTTTGGTTTGTCTGGGTGTTTTGAAATGCAAAATATATTTTTCTATGAAAATATAATAATGACATTATAATGTTAAAATGACAATTAATTTTCTAAGCCAGGCAGCGTAATCTAATTTATCTGCTATATAGTTTAATAGTGGGGCTAAAGAGTACTATAGAACCTAAGATTTATAAAATTAATTCCATGAAATGTATTCTCAATTTCTAACCTGATCTTTGAAAAACATATCTTTTCTCCTGACTTGGCAGTGAGACATCTAGAATTGGTAGTTCCAGTGGATGATCTACAGATTTGTATGATCTATAGATTTGTATATTTAAAGTGATTTAGAACTGAAAGTAACCATGAATGAATCAACTCAAAGGCAAGTCATTGTTTCCTCCTGCTACTGTGTGTTCCAGTCAAGATGATGGTACTTTCTGTTGGCACCATTGTGTAACAGAAAACATAACCCACAGTTTACAGATGAAGAAATAAACACAGGGTGATGAAGTGATTTGCCAAGGATCATAGAGCTAGTAAAACGGTAGATCTGGGGTCTGGGCCAGCTGTGAAATAATTTGAGGGGCCCAGTGGAAAATAAAAATGTGAGGCCCCTTATTCAAAAATCAGAAAGAAAAGATTTTTCCTTTCTTCCAGTTTGTCTCTCCAGCTGTCATGATGGTTTTTATTTGCTGTTTGATATCAAGCTCCTTAGGGCATGGGGATATTCATGAGGCAAGTTCAGGAGACCTTTAAAGTGCCACCCGCCCTGTAACAGTGTGTGGAGATCACACGTCTAGACACGCTCCCTCCTCCCCCCTCCATGGGTGGAGGGTGTCAGCAGTTGCTGGGTGGTGGTAGCAGGTGGCAGAAAACCTACTCAGGAGAAGCAAGGGGGTGGAGTGGCCATGGAGGTAGGACGTGGGCGCCAAGGCATACATGCTCCATTGTCTCATCAGACTTCACTTGCAAAACACAGATTCAAAGATAAAATTATTAAGAATTTCAAGACAGCTACTGCAGAGCATCAACTCCCAGGTTTCTGAGCATGTGTTCCTGGGAAGGTCACATGTACTTGAAGCTGATCGTATCCACAACACTAAACCTGATTATTTTATTTCAGATTTTTATATTTTCTACCATAGTAACTGCCTTTCTATGTTGAAGCCTATTTGTACAGTGGCCTTCTTAAAGTTTAACATTTTCATGGAGTGGGCCTGAGATTTGAGGTCTTAGGATAGAGAGCCCTGGACAAATGGTTCATAGATTCTGGCTTTTGAATTTACTCCAAAGGTATGCTCTTCATAGCAAAATGCATACTCTTTACATTCTTGTCATCAGTAACTGTTGACCCCTCTTAGCAAAGCAGCCTCTGTGCTTTGACATAATAAAACTCACTAGGCACAAAATATATATTGCACTTGTGACTTCTTGACAATTACTTATTGAAAGTGTCAGAAGTAGATGTTACTTTTCAGTTTCATGAATGATGCCTTTTTTCTTCCAGCAGGCAGCCTTTGCCTCATCTGGCTTTGAACACTTATTGGCTGGTTTGTTGAAATATATTAGATCCATTAAGTACCCCATCCATGTTGTAGCTTTTAGTTATATTTGTATGTGTGATGGGACATAGGTGCAAATTGGGAGAAGGAACATTATTGGGAGAAAGAAAATGTTATTCATATCAGTTTTAATAAATGAACCAACTAATATAACATCTTTCTTAAGAAGATATTGATGAAATTTATGTTGCTGTTTGTTTTATCAGTTAACATTCACGTTCTGACAGAAAGGATTTAAGATAAGTGCAATGGAAACAGGTATCTATATTTTCTCTAGGAAAATTTTTGTCTTTTGAAATATCAGGCATCTAAATATACTGTCAATGTGCTAATCAATAGCTTCTCAGCTACATAAGCAGTTTGTGCTCATCTTTGTTTTTATCATAAAGGTGACAGGTATTTCAATGGTCCTGTCTTGATCTAGAATATAGTTATAGCTTTTTTCCTGTCTCTCAAAAGCACTCTAAATGTTTGAAAGTAAAGGAAGATAGTTAAGATTGACTGGGTTTTCCAAATTTGCTGAGATAGAATTTTCTAAATATTTTATGTACTCAGGTACATGTGAAAAGTTGTAGAACTGCAGTATTTGTTTTGGAATGAATTAAAAAGGCAGCTCCATCTATGACTGATTCTAATTGTTTCTATTTGATAGAGGTAGGTATTTGAAGGTGGTACAGCTTTGTCATCTTTCCATAATTTTTCCTCCTAATTACCCAATTGATCTATCTTAGTTATATAAAAAAGAAGCCTCCATTTTGAATGTCCACTCTGTATTATCTCTGCAGACCCACACACACACACACAAATTAGGAGGGTAGAAATGAAGTATAAATGATTCTCACTTCTTGAGATTTATTCAATCAGAATATTCAAGAGTAGGGAACCAAGAATCTGCATAAATAATTCATTTCCTTAATGATTACTATGTAGTCATTCCAAATCTAGCATACTTTTTCATTCAAACTCCTGGAATCTTTCTTGTTCTATTCTTCCCAAGATCATCACATGATTGCTTTCTTATATCATTCAGGTCTCATATCCAAATTCCCTGTGTTGAAGTATTTTTCCTGAACAATCTAGATAAATGGGCACCTTCATTCCATATCCTATTTGGGTCAAACTCCATTACCTTGTTAACTTTCTTTCTTTGTATTAACTAGAAGTTGTCTAATTTATTTATTTGTTTATATGTTAATTATAAAAATCCCATGAGAAATTAAGTTTCATGGGAGATCTGTCTCTGTTGTTCATTGTTGCATTTCTATAACTAGAATTGATCTGATTCATAATAATTCTCTTAAAAATTGTTATTGAGGAAAGTGATGTCAACATTATGGTGGCATAAGACTGAATAAAAAAATATTAGAACTAAGCATCCAATTCAGTAAAGTTGCAGGATATAAATTCAACAGTTAGAAATCAGTAAAGTTGCAGGATATAAATTCAACAGTTAGCATCTCTAATATACTAACACTGATTTCCTGTGAAAAAGAAATAAAGAAAATGATCCTGCTCATTAGCATTAATAGCAATAAAATATTTAGTAATAAATTTAACCAAGAAAATGAAAGATCTGTATAATGAAAACCTCAAGACTATGATGAAAGAAATTGAAAAAGACACAAAAAAATAGAAAGAAATTACATGTTCATGAATAAGAATAATTAACATTGTTAAAATATCAATACCACACAAAGCCATCTATCTATATACTCAAAGTAGTCCCTATCAAAATTCCAATGGCATTTTTCACAGATATAGAAAAAAAGAAAAGAAAACAAAAGTCCTAAAATTGGTGTGGAACCACAAAAGATTCCAAATAGCCAAAGCAATCCTGAGAAAGAGAACAAATCTAAAGGCATCACTTTCTTATTTCAAACTATACTACAAATCTATAGTAATTAAAACAATATGGTACTGGCATAAGCATAGACACATAGGTTGATGGAACAAATTAGAAAACCCAGAAATAAGCCCCCACATGTATGGGCAACTAATATTTGGCAAGAGAACCAAGATTACTCAAGGGAGAAAGGATAGTCTCTTTAATAAATGGTATTGAGAAAACTGGATAACCACATGCAGGAAAATGAAATTGGATTAAAGTCTTAAACATAGGATCTGAAACTATAAAACTCATGAAAGAAAAGATAGGGGAAACATTCTTTCACATTGATATTGGCAACAAGTCTTTGGATATGACACCAAAAGAACCAGCAACAAAGTAAAAATCAGCAAGTGGGATTACATCAAAATAAAAAGTTTCTGCACAGTAAAAGAAAACAATCAACAAAATAAAACGGCAATGTATGAAATGAAGAGGTATTTTCAAGCCATATATCAGGTAAGGGGTTAATATCCAAAATATATGAAGAACTCATACAACTCAATAACAACAACAACAACAGAAACAAATAATCCAATTTAAAAATGGGCAGAGGAACTGAATAGATAATTTTCCAAAGAAGATATCCAAATGGATGACTGGTATATGAAAAGATGCTTAACATCACTAATCCTCAGGGAAATGCAAATCAAAACTGCAATGGGATTATCACCTCACAATAGAAGGGCTATGATCAAAAAGCCAAGAAATAACAAGGGCTGGCAAGGATGTGAAGAAAAGGGAACGCTTGTGCACTGTTGTTGGGAATGTAAATTTGTTCAGCCATTGTGAAGAACAGTGGGGGTTCCTCAAAAATTTTTAAATAGAATTACCATATGATCCAGCAATTCCACTACTGGGTATATATCCAAAGAAAATGAAAAACATATATTGAAAAGATATTTGCACTCTCACATTTATTGCAGCATTATTCACATAGCTAAGATTCAGAAACAACCTAAGGGTTCACCAACAGATGACTGGATAAAGAAGATATGATCTATATCTATAATTGTATCTATATATCTATATATATATGTACATGTCATATATATATATCAAATTCATGCATGAGAAAGGACATCTTGGTGTTTGGGACAACATGGATGGATCTTTAGGGCATTATGCTAAATGAAATAAGTCAGGAAAAGACAATTACTGTATGATATTCCTTGTATGTGGAATCTAAAAAAGCCAAGCTCATAGAAACAGAGAGTAGAATGGTGGTTACCAGGGGCTGCGGGGTGAAACTGTAGAGGTGTTGGTCAAAGGATACAAATATGCAACTAGAAGGTAAATATGTTCAGAGGATCTAATTAACAGCATCGTGATTATAGTTACCAATACCATATAATATACTTGAAAGTTGCTAAGAGACTGGATCTTAAATGTTCTCACCACATGAAAAAATGGTAAATATGTGATGCTTACACTGTGTTGGTAATCATACTGTCATATATAACTGCATCAAGTCAACATGGTTTACATCTTACAATTATAAAATATTATATGTCAATTTTATATCTCAATAAAATAGTCACTGAATGAATGAGTGAGTTGTATAACTGTACTGCATTATTGACAACCACAAGCAATTTTTCAACATTCATACAAGGCAACCCTACTTCACTGATTTTTCTGCTTGGAAAACAGTGACATAAGGAGAGCAAATGGTTTCTCTAATATCTTATCTTGGAGTTAGAGTTCTACATTTAATGTAAAAATGAAGGCCAGATAAAATATGCCATTAAAATGGAGATTGTTAGAATAAAAATAGAAATTATGAGATTATTTTGTATTATTTCTTCACTTAATAGATTATCAAATAAGTTCAGAATGAATAAATGCCTCATTTAAAGACAGAATGATCTATAGGAGAACTAAGTCCAGGGCTTAAATTTACCAATTTGCCAACCTAGCAGTATTTCTACAGCTTTCTCTTGTTTAATGAGAATTCTTAATGTTAGAAACCCAACTCAAGCAAAGGGAATTTGCCTACCACACAAGAGGAAGAGAGTGCTGACTTTAGTCTTTTTGTGAGCCTAGACCTCATACACAGTTGTGCATGCTTTTTCTCTCTATATCCATCTCTTCTCTGCTTCTCTCAGTGTGTTGGTCTTAGTTTCTCTAACTTGAGATAAGCTTTCTTTAATGTGGCTGAAGATAAGACCTATGCTCACCCTATTCTATAAGATTCCAGGTTAGTAAGTAATCCAGTGAAAGACAGCATTTTCCCCCAGAAACATGTATATGTAACATCATACAAGGCCTCTAAGGTCCCTGCTTGAGTGTATATACTTCTCTGAACCAATCACTGTGGGAGACAGATTAGTTGTGTTTAGCTCACAGAGGTATAAACTCATTTTTGTGTCCAAAAGAACAAGGTGTATTAATAAAACTAGGAGAAGAAAAAATTATACAAAGGGCCCACAAAAACCATAGCTACCACAAGCAATTATTCACAATTTGTGTTTTTTACATACACATGACCTTCCACATATATAAAGTTTATATAAAAAGCATTTTCCAAATGCCTTCTGCTTGATTATTTATCAGCTCTAAATTCAGCTATTTCTTTGTAACTATCAATAAAACTTCTGACTCCTCTTTTGAGATTATCGTGTATTTTCTTGATGATCCTTTCCAAGATACATCTCAAAAGAGATAAAAAATTTTGTATTGTTTGAATATGCACCATAATTCAAAAGGAGCAATTGAATACCTTAATAGAAGAGAAAAAATGTAAAAACTAATTTCAGCTAGTAAGCATTAATCAATTTTATTTATAGACGAAGGAAATGTTGATTTTTTTTCAACCTTACTCCCAGCAAGGGATTCACAGTCTCCTTAATTCTTCACAGGACAGTCAATTCTAGTCATCACATTTGACAAGAATTTCATGCAGGTCTAGAATTCTAAAGGGGAAGTAAATACATCTTGTAACTACTGCAGACTGTCTGCTTTTAGAGATCCTTAATGTGTCACCTCCCTGCCTTGCTCCTGTACCATAACTATGTGGCATTGGGAGGGATCTATACGTTGCCATGTTTCAGAATCCAGAAAAAAAAAAAAATGACTCCAATACTTAGAAATGAAGCACTTTCACTTTAGTTGAAGCCCAACCTCCTGAGTCTTTACTTCCTGGATGATTTCCCAGCTAATTTGCAATGGAGAAATCTAATCTTTTTAAAGAAATCTCACCTCCCACAAGACTGCAGTCAGGGCTTCTGCAAGTATATCCAGGGTTCATGTTTGGATTGGAAAAAGGCATCTTGTTCAGCCAAAGAGAAAATGTGCCCCTCAGAGGATCAGAGCCACATGGTTCACAGCTCTGTGAGCAGATTCTACTCTGTGTAAGCAATACAAAACAAAAACAAACAAACAAAACAAGAATGCTCCTTCTTCTGTTGGGAACCAGTTCTGTGCTAGGCTTCATTTCAATCTCCATCTGTTCCAAGACAGGCTGCTTTTTCAAGGTGCACGAATTGCACAGCTGTGCATAGCAGCATGGGTATGGTTTTGCCAGAGTTATCAAAACAATAATTCAACATAGTACATTTTCCCACTATGTAAGAAATTCAGTCAGAAATAATTGCACCAGTGTCCTCTGAGCCTACTAAGTTGTCATTCTGAGCCAGGCTGTGCTTGGCATCCTTAGTTCCTGTTTGTTTACATCAACTCCTCTATGAGAGAAGGTGAAGAGCATATCAGTTCTGGAAATCCTATTGTTTTAAGGGTCTGCATTTCAAATCCCCCAGGAGCAACTCTTTGAACAGCAGAATGCCCAACTCTGTAAGAACAAGCCATAGGATAGTTTAAATTCTTCTTTAGAGAAAAACATTAATCTAAGTGAAGCCTATGCAGGAATATAAATCTGCTACAACAAACAGTAAATTTACATTACTAAGTATAACTCTTAAATGTTTAAGTCATAAATTCTTCCTTTCAGTTGATTCCCTGCATTAAGGTCTTGCCTAACTCACGAGGTTCTACAGACTGATTTATCTTTCACTGTCCAAGAGGAAATGGCACAAAGATAAATTCGAGTTTCTTAGTAAACAGAAATTTCTTTCAACTTTTCAGTGACAGTCTTCACAACTTAAGACAACAACATCCACTTAGACTGAGTTCCCAACTAGGAAAATTCCTACATTTCCAGAGAAAATCTTAATCAGAGACATAAAAAGTAAGTAGGAATGGATTCATTAACTTTCTAAAACGATCTTGAGAATAACAGAGCTGTTTCCTCTCTCTCTCTCTCTTTCTCCCTCTCTTCTTCTTTCTCTTTTTCTTCTTCTCTCCCTCATTTCTAATGCCATTAACTATGGAATATTCTCTTCTAAATTTTGTCAGCTTTCATAAATGTGCACCTGAGGAAAAACACTCAAGATAATCCTGAATTCAATAGAAATAAGAGGGTGATCCCAAGATATGGATTTAGTTATCTCCCTATTTACAATTAATCAGAGCCCCATCTGTGGTTTAGAGTTGATCCCTTGGGAACTGATCTCCATAATGAGTATGATTTGGCATCCGTGGGATAGAAAGGAGTTTTTCTAACGTGAATTCTGCACAAATACTTTCACAATAAAATCCAGTTTTGCCTCAGCCCTATTTTGATTCAGCAGAATGCTAGGGTGTCCAAGGAAAAAAGGGATAGCAGATTCTCTAGCACCTTACTTTACATATGACCCCTATCTGGAACAAACAGAAAAATCTGTTGGGGGATTTTGAATTTCTCTTAAAATATAACTATTTCCTTCTCTTTAAATGGATGAATCCTGCTAACTACCAAATTTGTGCAATTTTATTAGAATTTAATATTTTTAGCCATATTTTTCAGATAGTGTAATTATGGATATCTAGAGGAGGGCAAGTTGGGCTGGAATTTTAATCCACACTTCAACTATTTTAAATGGGTACATCACATCTGTTGGTATATCAATAGAAGAGAAGAAAATATAAAATTGAAGAGACCCTTTATGATTGAACTAACGTTGCTGGCTGGATACATATAGAATTATTAACCTACTTCTGTACAGAGAAGTCACTAGCTTGGTGTTTTTCTTTAATATTTATAATGCAAATTGGATTATTATTTGTAAGCATAAAGCAATGCTCAAAGAGCACCACTAAATTACATCTAACAAGACCAACAGTTGAGGACATGCCAGTTTCAGCAAATCCAATTGCAAGCCATTTTTATGAACTCTTGCTGATTTACACTCTGTTACAATTATTTTCCTTATCTATAGAATAAGAACAGTAAAGTTATTTTTAATTTGCTAAATAAAAAGGCAGAAATAAAGTACAGAAAAAAAGACAGAAATAAAGTAAACCCCAATTATTTTCTTGAATATTGTCTACATTTGTTGCCCTCATAAACTTTTCATCTGTTGAGATTGTCTTATTTATTAATTTTGTATTTGTTTACATTCTGATTTTACCAACTGGAATGTAAATTAACAGGTCAGTTTTCTGCTCTCTTTAACAGAGTGTCTCTAGCATCTACTGAAACTTTGACACATACTATACACCTCATAAATGTTTTTTTGAATAAAACAGTGGATAATGAATTATACTACATTCTAGATACATAAAACATTTTTTCATTAAATAAACACGTATTTGCACCTATTAGATGGAAAGTACTCTTATGAAAAATTTTGTTATCTTGCAATAGACATGCAGAAAAATATCAGATATATAGGCTTAGTTTTCAACCATAGTGAGACTTATTTTACTTGGATTAGCGTTTAGATTTTTGATTTAAAAATCGATAGAGATCAGGAAAAGCAACAAGTGTTAGTGCTAGATAATCTAGTATTAATTCTGATTTGAGAAATTTTAAATAGAATGGAAAATATTTTTTTAACTACAGATAGCTTTAAGAAACAATGATAAAACTATTTCTTTGAAATACTTAAAAATGATAAAAATCTCACTAAGAAAAAGGAATGTTATGACCTCCAATCTTTGAAAAAGGACTACGTCTACCTTAAAATAAAGAAAAACAACACTTTCAGCTGAGATATCTGGTTTACTTTCAATTCATTTCGAACTCTGGTCATTCATTAAAACCACAGGTAATTAACATTCACCTCATTAGCAAACTAACTAATGAACTAACTCTCCTATGAATAATTGTTTATATGTATATATCTGTATAATCTCTTAACAGTAAATATTGGTCCTTCTACTTCCCAAGTCTATAACACAGCTAAAAGCAATTTCATGTTAACTTAATAGTATCATGAAAACAGTGAATACATTTTAATGTATTTGTAATTATCTTTATGTTCTCATTCATCTTTAGTCACATATTGTCCATACATTTGTTGAGTGCCTGCTCTGTGTCAGTCATTTAAAAGTTTGCTATAAGCAATAAATATAACGAGTATATCCTGTAACAAAATCCCAAATCCTACATATTGATAATTAAAATAAAACAGTATACTCTAAAATAAGGAGGGAATATCTATTTACAATGTACTCTTTCCCAATGTGTTGAAGTATAAATGAACTTACTTTAATTCTGAATATTTTGGATAAAACTGGTCAGTGAATTAATTTCTACAATCCTAAAAAAAGACTATATATGAAAACCTACAATACTTACAACATTAGATTTTTGTTCTTCATTAGCTACTCCTCAATTAATAAACATTTATGGAATAGCCAGCAAAAACTACCTATCAGTAAAACACAGATTTATATCTGTTATAAGTATTTCATTGAGTGTAAATAATAACTCTCTTTCACTGAGGTTTATGATTTGCAGTGGGTTACTGAAAGGTATTATAAAATTGATGTCATTGGATATAATTACAAGTAGGATTCTCAGGAGATAGTTTGTATGTGATGCTCAGGAGAGGGAGACATCTATGTTATTTCCAAGGTCATGTCTACTCTCTATGTATGGCAAACACGTTTTTAATATACCATAACTCTAAAAAGTGCTGGATAGAGGTTTTACCAGGTCACAATTTCATCATCCAAAATCAATGGCTGCTGTCTAAAGATTTGCTGCTACAGCAGAGACATTGAAATTTGTTACAACTGTCTTAACTGTTACCATTCCAACTTCTGCCATATGAAAGGATTAATGCTGTGCCATTAAAAAAATGTTTTATCTTGCATTAACTTTCTTGATGATCTGTGGAGCTTTAATCAAGTAGGATGGAAAGATCAGCTATTCAAACTACTGAATACTGAAAAGGTCACAGCATTGCTACACACTTCCATAATTTATTGTCTCCCAGTACATACTATAAAAATGATCACATTCCCTTCTCAAAGACAAAACACTAACTATTTCACATAAAGTCACCATACTCATTGAATTCAGATCCAATTTCAGTCAAAGCTGATAACACTATGCTACCTGTATAAAAGCATTGCTCTGAAGAATATAGCATAGTAGAATTATATCAGAGGATACCAGATTCAGTTAACAACCATATATTATTAGGAATGTGAAATTGAAAGTATCGTGTGTTTATCAGTAATACAAAATATGTTCAAAAAAATCCTAGATGGCACCTGTGTGATGGCTAGAACTTTTCACCTTTCCAAGGCAATAGTCATCCAAGAGATTCCCACATAGGCCTTTCTGTTAAAGTTAGCTTTCTCCAACCAGCGCATTGGAGATTCTCCCTGGATCCCTTTCTTGGGATGATGTCCTGAAATTTTTCTTACCTCTGTTGACTCTTCAATGATGTTCTCAGCGTTACTCATACAATAATAGAGTACAACTTAGAAGTATTATTAATTTCCATGTTCATGGTTTCATTTTTCAGACACATTATGCAGAACTTAAAAATTACCTTTTTATTTTTGCTCCCAGAGTAGTCGATTTGTTTTACTCTTCCCTGGAGCATTTGAGCAGTTTCACTCTTCCATTCTCCAAGCGTAACCTCTGATTGTAGCTGCCTTCTCTGCCATTTTATTGACCCAAGACTGGAAGTTTAGTGCTTCCCAGAAACATCATTTTATCTCTCTTTCTGAGAAATTATCATCCTGTAATTTAGCTGAGAAGAAAAAAATTTTATATTTCAAATAATATAAAAAAATAAGTTTCAAGAAGAATCCTAAGTGTCCGTCTTACACTGTAAACAGATTTTTGATAGAGAGGGATTTTTAAAAAATGATTTTGTTTTCAATTTTTTCAGAGGGTCACAGAAGGTTTATGATGAAAAGTTTCAGTTTCCTCCCTTACGCCAATCCCATACACTAAACAAACACTTTTAATCCTTTTAATTCTTATTTTTTCACTGGCATTCTTCTAAATAATATGCTGATATTGCTCTTTCTTGATTTATTAACTTTAGCGATTCCTGATTTTTATTTTATTTTATTTTACTTTTGATTCCTGATTTTTTATTCTGGTAGGTTAAGATTAAGCACACTTCTACACTCTCCCTCTCCCCTTCCGACAATACATACCATTATTTTAATTTCTTTATTGCATACTTCTCTCATTTTGAAGAATACACTTATTCAAAGTGTATTCCGCCATAATCTTGAGACAGCATTCTTTTCTTTTTTGGCCATGTTACGTGACTTGTGGGATCTTAGTTCCCAGACCAGACCAGGGATCGAACCCCGGCCCACTGCAGTGAAAGCACAGAGTCCTAACCATTGGACCACCAGGGAATTCCTGAGACAGCATCTCTTGACTCCTCATATTTTGAAAATATATGGTGAGCACTTGTATCCCTCCACTTCCCTTTTATTCACTGCTTTCAACTTTTGTTCCTTTGTGTGTATCTATGTATTTTTAATATCATGGGTTAATGTTTCATATGTATGTATTCATACTTGGATTAGATATTAATTCTGAAAGTTAAAAATCAATAGATGAGGTTTTTATAATAATGACCATGTAAGCACAGTTTCTTCTATATTCAAATAGTATATCTGTATTTCCTGTTTGTAAATATTTTTGGTTTCCTGGATTGTAAATTCATAAGGAGAGTAAAGTCTTCCTTTCTCTCTCTCTCTCTTGCTTTCTGTCATGTATATATCTCCCGCTCCCTCTTGCAGTTTTCCATTCTCTTGCTAAAGTCTGGATTATTTGCATTTTAGACTAGCTATACAACTACATTACTTTCTAGACTAGCTCATATTTACTCTCTTTTGATGGATCTATTACTTCCTAGATCCCACGTTTCTTCTTTCCTGTTTATCCTCAATTTACTAGAACATATTTTAACATAACATTTTAATAAAGACGTATGTGAACACATGCTTTATTGAACCCCTTTAGTCGAGCCCTTTTAATTGATAGTTTAGCTGAACATTGATCCAACTCACTAAGTTTCCATAGTGTTTGTACAAACCCTAAATATCATTAGGATTTGTCTTTTTCCATCATTGTTCAGAGTGTGGTGGGACCACTTCAAATTGAAGACATATCTTTAAACATTGTTTTCTTACTTACTCTATTAATTATTTACATCTTAAATGTAAACTGTCTAATCTTAATGTGCCACATTGTATTTCTTCTGGCTAGTATTTCTATGCCACATATTTCCCCATCTCTTTAAAACTTTCATATTATGTTTTAGATGTGCCTTTTATAAACTACTTAGAGCTGGATTTCCATTGAATCCAATTTGAATCCTCTAAATTTAACAGGAACTCTCAATTCATACACATTTATTGGAATTACAAATATATTTTGACTTATTGTTACCTTTTTATTTTGTTTTTGCTTATAAGGTTAATTTTGTTTCACATGCATAGATAAAAAAATATATATATGGCACGTGCAATATATTCTTCTAGGGCTGCCATAACAGGATATCAGAGAATGGATAGCTTAAACAACTGAAATTTATTTTCTCATAGTTCTGGAGGTTGGACGTCTAAGATCAAGGTGCCAGCATGGTTGGCTTCTGGTGAGACCTCTTCTGACTTCTGCATGGCTGCCTTCTTGTTGTATCCTCACATGGCCTTTTCTCTGTGCACAGGCACTTCTGGTGTCTCTTCCTCTTCTTTTAAGGGCACCAGTCTTATTGGATTAGGATCCACCCTTATTATCTCATTTAACCTTAATTACCTGCTTAAAAGCCCTATCTCCAAATACTGACACATAAGGGGCTTAACATAAGAATCTGGGAAGGGACACAATTCAATCCATATCCATGTGTATTCTTTGTGATTTGCAGTTCTCAGTCACTCGTATGTTGGCCACCTCCATCTATTGCTTATCATACTCCATAATTTTTGTTATGAAAATACGCCTCAGTTTATTTATCTATTCCATGGTTGATAGATATTTGAGTTTCCAGTATTTTACTATTACCAAAAAAAATGTTCTTAAGAACGTTCTTATACATGTGTCAAATGCGCATGTGCAAAGTTATCTCTATGGTACACACCTGCTGCTGGAACTTCTGAATCTTGATGTATGTATACCTTCAACTTTCCTGTAAATTGTCAAATATCTTCCATATGATTTACCAACTTCACTACAACCAGAAATTTCTGAGCCTTTTGTTGTTTCATATTTGTTAAAATCCAAGGTTGTCAAACTTTTAAAATATTATTACCATTCTGATGGGTGTATGATTGTATCTTACTGTGGTTTTAATTTGCATTTTTTGATTACTAACATAGTTGAACCCCCTTTCATATTATTGGCTTTTTGGATTTCTGTCCTGTGAAGTGCTTAATTAAATCTTTTGCCTATTTTTCTACTGTGTTTTCTTTTTTAATTGATCTATGAGTTGTTTATTTAAATTATATTTTGCATATTAGTCCTTTGTTGGCTAGATGTTTGGAAAATATCTCCTCCCAGTCTGTAGTTTGCCTGTCCACTCTGTTAAAGATGTATTTTAACTAATGTAAATACTTAATTTCAATTTAGTTGAATTTCTGAGCCTTTTACTTTATAGCAAGTACCTCTTTACTCACACTGATGTCACAAAGTAATTCCACAAGTTATCTTCTAAAAGCTTCATGGTTTTGATTTTATGTTTAGGTGTTCAAATTGCCTGGTGTTAATTTTTGTGAATGGCGGGAGGTAGGGGATGAATTTAACTTTTTTTCCCAGTATGGTTGTGAAAATATTTCAGCATCATTTATTAATAACTTTGTGCTTTTGCCAGTAATCTTTAATCTGTAATGCCAGATTACAGATAGCTATACTTATCTGGATATTTATTGTTAATATATTTTAAAGTTTTCTTCATACATGTCTTACATATTTGTGTTATATTTAGTCTAAGCTATTTTAAATTTTTAAGCTATTTGAAAAAAATATATTTTTTAAGTTATCTTGTCTAATTCTTTGATGCTGGTAGGTAGACATACAATTGATTATTAATCAGTTATTAATAACTGGTTTTGTAACATCAGTCTTAATAAACTTATTAATTCTAATAATTTATCTATATATACCATTTGATTTTCTTTGTAAACATTCATATCATCTGTGAATAATGAGTTCTGTGTCCTCATTTCCAATCTTCATACATTATATTCCTATTTACATGCCTTACTATTTGGGCTAAAGTCTCCAGTGTAATATAGAACAGAAGTGTTTGTAGCGTGCATCCTTGTCTTTTTCCTGATAACGCAGAGAGAACTTTTGAAGTTTCACTGTATGTTCCGTATGCTTTGTGGTTTCCTTATTCTTTAGTTTGTCAAGGTTTTTTCTGGATTCTCTGATGCTGCTGCATTCAAGGGTGAGAGAGGAGAGTTCAGTATAACTTGAACAACTGCTTTGTGGACAGCACTTTTGTTTATCAACTTGATTTCTACCCCTAGTCCCTTTTCTTCCCTCTATACCTGCCTGCTGCAAACTGGGAGCCACATCACTCTTTTGGCAGAAAAGTGGCACTTACAGCTGCTGACAACTTCTTCTTTGCATGTATTGGGCTGAAATTATCCATATTATAGCAATTATATTCTATCTCCCAGAAAGTCATCAATGTCCCAATCCAATAGTATTGCCCCCTTCTGTTTCTCAGTGCCATCGTGAATGATTCTCTTTTATGATAATACCATCAATAATATATAACCTTCCTGAGCACTTAATAAGCATCAGAGACTACACTAAGAGTTTTATATCTATCAACTCATTTAACTTTTGCTCATTTCTATGACTTTATATGATTTTAATTGGATTCTGGCAGAGTGGAGTATGCTTAATTCATCTCTTAAGCTGGAAGCTCATTTAAGTTTTAAACTGTAATTCTATTTTTCTAATAAATTTTTACTTTCAGTTTTCTGTTATTTAAGTTCTTACCATAACAACTATTTTGATATACAGTTGACCCTTGAACAACACAGAGGTTAGGGGCACCAAGGCTCTCACAGTCCAAAATCCGTGTATAACTTTTGACTCCCAACAAATTTAAACTACTAAAAGTCTATTGTTGGCCAGAAGCCTTACCAATAACATAAACGTTTTGTTTTACATGTTTTGATTAACATATACTTTGTATGTTATATGAATTGTATACAATATTCTTACAGTAAATTAAGCTGGAGAAAGAAAATGTTATTAAGAAAAACGTAAGGAAACTACATTTACAGTACATATATGCATTCACTGGAAAAAACTCACATATAAGTGGACCTGTGCAGTTTAAACTCATGTTGTTCAAGGGTCAACAGTAATATGATTTTTATTTATGTATTTGTAACTTCTCCATATTTATTGCCACTATTCCAAGACTGAAGTATACTAAGTTCAGCAGTAGTCCAAATCCACAATTTTCATATTGACTGATTTATCTTAGTGTATTAATGAGAATTATGATATAGACAGACTCTCACATTTGATAATAGTTTTGCTTTTAAATATCAGTAAATAACTAGAGGGACTTTCCTGCCGGTCCAGTGGTTAAGACACCATGCTTCCAATGCAAAGGGCATGGGTTCAGTCCCTGGTTAGGGAACTAAGATCCCACATGCTGCATGGTGTGGCCAAAAAAAAAAAAAAAAAAAAAACTAGAGAACACACCAACCAATATCAAATTAATAATAATAATAATAGAAACTTTGGATTTTAGAATGATACCTTAAATTTTAAGCTAAAATACAAAATCAAATATTAAACTAAAACAAATTGAGCAAGAGTTATACATCCTATAATAAAAAATTCTATCCCTAAGAAAGCGGTTCTAAACATTGGCTATACATTTGAATCACCTAGAGAGTATTAAAAAGTCCTGATGTCTTGGTGCTACAACATACCAATCAGAATCAGACTCTCTGGGCTTTGGAATCCAGCATTAGTATTATCAGAAGTTCCCAGGTGATTCTGTAACTGAAAGTGGGGTCTGGCTCCTCGTCGTTCAAAGCCATTAAAGAGAGAAGATTGGTGGGAAGGAAAGTTTGCTTTATTTCAGTTTTGCCAGCAACTGGGGTGGGGGGGAGAGCAGACTCGTGTCCAAAGGCTGACACCCCTCCACTGACAACCAGTGGGCAAGAGCTTTTACAGGCAGAGGGAGGGGCTACATGCAGAAACAGCACACTCAGCTCTGGCAGTCATCTTGAAATTGGTCATGCGGTGGTCTGATCAGCAACTTCTTGATTGTTTTAAGTACAATTAACCTTCAGTTCCAGGGTCGGTTTGTTCCCATTTCTTTGAGGCCAGTTCTCAGAATTGTGGCAGCTTATGTCATGGCTACTGTCTGGTCATCATGCAGTTAACTTCTTCCACCTGGTGGGAGTTTCAGTATCCATAAGACAGCTCACAGGATATGGCTCAGAATATTATCTATAGCCCTTAGGAAGGGATTAAAGGTCCTTGACTTTGCTTAATGACTAAACTATTATTGTTTTGTTCTGTTTGACTGCTTTTCTTTGCTTCTGCATTTTCTCACTTCTCTGATTAAACTTATTCTTTGGCTAAAGTTTTTCCACAGACAAAAGGCAGACTGAGGACATGGGGGCAAGGGCCATAGTGTCCTGCAATTCTAATGTGCAGTCATGGTGGGGAAACCCTGACGTAAGAGACTCACCCAGGTGGGAATGGGTGGGAACAGGCCCATGTTTTCTATCCTGTGTGTCTAGTGACTGGCCACCACAATCACATCCCCATCATGTGCCACCTGGCTCATTGATGCTGTAACGCCATTAACTTTTGCTTCCCCATGACAATGGTATGAAAAAGTTCTTCCTCTCTTACTTGATATTCATCTCAAATCTATCTCCTTTCCCTGCAGAGGATCTCCTTTCTACAACCTTACATGAAATCTCTTTGTCCTGTCTGATGGACCTTTCTGAATTAGTTCTTAAGCAGAGCTAATGTTCAACATCTGAGTACAATGTCTGTTTCTCTTGGATTTCCTTTGAAGGCTTACCACTTAGATATTCCCAAGGCAAAGTGGAATATTTCTAATGATCTTTGGTGATTATTTGAATAGATATTATGTTATGTAAGACTGAAGAAAAAAACCCACTTTTCCATATTGTGTAATGAGATAATATCTCATACAGATTAGTATAAAGGCTTATTGCATATTTCTATTAGTTATCTGGAAGACAAAGTGAATGCATTCTCAATAAGATTAATAAATGAATTATGAGACGTTATAATCTTTAATGAGGACCAGTAATATCAAAGAGATATAAAATTTAATAAATTAACATGATTGAATTCTTAAATTAGAATTCTTAATCAAAGGCCTTAAAATAAGAACAGAATGTTACAACAAAATAAACTCTTTCGTTAAATGTTTAGTTAGAGGTAGAAACACTAAAAGATCTGTTTTAAATATGCATGTTGATTTAATGGAAAAACAAGGATTGCAACAACAATGAACCCAATTTTTGTCCTACATTAAAAGCAAAACACTTTTTTTGAGACCAACACTTGCTAAAAGCTTTTGAATTTAATTATCAGTAAGGCTATAGTGAGAATAATTTATTCCATTCTGGGTACCTCATTAAAAAAAATATTCAGATGAACTAAGGACACTATATTATGAGAAGATGGTAAAACAGGTCATATATCACCGTACAGTCAAATCTATAAATCTGTTTATAGCATAAAAACTACTTGCATAGAACAAGTTAATTCAACGTGGTTAATGTAAAAGCAAGTTGGTTTCAATCAAAATTATCAGGTATCAAGATAATGAAAATTAAAATAAAATAAAGCCTTTCCAAGTTTGAGGTCAGACATGAAAGGAAGTTAGGATATTTTAAATACTATTACTCCTCTGAAAAATATATTTTCAAAATGTCAGAATGTCAAAATGTTTATAAGTCATATGTCATAGAATTTATACAAAGAGAGAAAAGTAGGAAGGTGTCCAATGACCTGACTCAAGACATTCCAAAATGACTCTCCAAAGACTTTCTAAAATCCAAAAATGGTTACCCTATAGAAAGTAGCCCTGGTTGTTATTCTGACTTCACCTCCTGCCCTTTCCTAACTATTTACCCCTTCCCAGACACACTGGTCACCTCAAACTCCACTAACCTGATTTTGGCTATGCCTTTCATACATTTTCTCTTGTCTGGAACATCTAGATATCAGCATTGCTGGCTCTTAAACTCAAAGCCTTCTCTGACAAGCCCTCTGAAATAGCCATCTCTCCCCACACTCCCATCACCATCAACACTCTGACCCTGCTTTGTTTTTCTTCAAAGAATTTAATTGATATTATTATATATTTGGTACTTATTCACACCCATCTCCCCACTAGAATGTAAACTCTATAAAGGCGAAGACTTTGGTCTGTTTTTTATTCACTTATTTTCCTCAACACTTTATTGAAATATAATTTGCATACCATAAAATACACCTATTTATGTGTAAAATTCAATCATTTTTAGTAAATTTACAAAGTTGTACATACATCACCACAATTCAGATGTAGAATACATCTTTCTCCCAAATAAAATTTCTTGTTTCATCGCAGTCAATCTGGTTCCCACTTCCAGTCCCAGGCAATCATTAATCTGCTTTCTATATGTATAAATTTACTTTTCTGGACAGTTCATATAAGTGGAATCATATATTAATATGCAATGTTTTGCAATTTTGTCTGTTTTATAAATTGCTGTACCCTACTTAAAACAAGGCCTGGCACAAAAATGACCCTAAGTAAACATTTGTTGTATAAATATAAGAATGAATCAATCCAGATTGGGCTAAAATTCATAAGGCTTCAAATTTACATCTAGTTCAGTTGTAAATTATCTAGATTAGCTATTTTAATAGCTAAAATTTAAATTTTTTAATAAAGGGAATGATGGAATAAGACAAGGGAGGACAGAGCAAGCCATAATTTAGAGTAATAAGAAGTACTGCATGGTGGGATAAATTTATGAATCTTAAATATCCATTAAAATATTGGGTTGGCCAAAAAAGTTCATTCGGATTTTTCCATAACATCTTACAGAAAAACCTGAATGAACTTTTAGGTCAACCCAATATGTAGATTCAAGAAATTTTAAGGATATCAATGCATAATTTTTGACTAAAAATCTGAGACTGTATAGCAGTTGATTATTGTAGCAATAGGAAATGCTAAGGGCTACAGGTATAAAAATGAATATTCCCTTGTTTACCTAGAAAATACATAGCATAGATAAATAATTTCTATGCTTCTGCTGATAAGTATCTCAAAAACATCAGCATGTCTTTATAATAAGGCAATTCAAAGATCAGTAGTTTATTTTGGTCTTTTTATGTCATTTACCATAGTTATAAACTGTAATTTTAAATGGTATTATGTGCAGGGTGGCTAAAACAATCCTTTAAGCTCTATTTTGAATCTTTCTTGACTAAATATGGCTCAAAAATAATCTTTTGTGTCCATGGAAGTGTCAAAATTTAGTTCACACATTGGAGAATTTTTTAAAAATGAAACTACATTCAGAACAAGACCAGTCACTCTGATGTTATTTTTAATACCTTCTGAACAATATTTTAGTTTCAAATAGTCAAGCTGTTTTTCTTTTACCTTTTTTCATGAAGTCCATGGCCAAACATTCGGCCCATGGCTGTGGAGAGCCTGAGTTTAAATTTAGGTAAGCAGTTCATTGTCATTTTCAGTAATCCCTTATATCACTTGAGAGATTAACAAACACAATTTTTCAAATTCCTGACACTTTCTTTTTCTTTCCAAGAAGCTTGCTTATGAGGAAAACCATCATGTGAAAAAAGCTCATTTATTTTTACTACTGTCTAAGAATTCTAGTTATTTGATTGTGTTAGATGCTTTGCTATGTTATTTTATTTGAAAATATTTCTGCTTACAGGCAGTAAATTACTGTTATCCATGAAGTTTTTAATAGGATTTTTAAAGAGTCTATTTCAGGGAAAACAGTTGAATGGTAAAGGGAGATATACAATGGACAGGAATGTTGACCACTTAAGAACTACAGCTTAACTTGCTTCTTTTAATATTGGTCAGACCATGTAACTGCCTTAAGTTTTGTTGATTTTGTCCCCATTTTCTCTAGCTGTAATATAGAGAATGCATTGAAAATTGAATGTCATAATTAATAGAGGAAGGTAACCATCATAATTACAAGAAGAGACTTGTTAGTAGGAGCATTATTAAAAGACAGAGACTAGAATTTATTATCTACTAAGCTCCATGTACTCTTATGACATTTTAATAAATGCTATTTTACTCAAATAATAATCTTGTGAATAAGTATGATTTCTATATAAGCTATGAAGAAAGAAAACAACTGATAGGTAAATTTATTGACATGGATAAACCAGTAAGTAGGAACTTTATCAATATTATTGATACTTTCAAAGAATGAGCTTTTGGTTTTGTTTTCTTCATGAAATTACTATTTTTAATTTGATGATATCTATCTTTATTCTTTCTCTCCTTTTTCTTAATTTGCATTAAATTTGCTTTTTATTTTTCTAATTACTTAAGGTGAAAGTGTAGATCACTGATTTTAAACCAGGGATTGAAACAGTAAGGCCTTCAGGACAAATTTGAGTCATGCCTTTTTTTCCTATGACCCTTGAGATAAGAACGGATTGTATATTTTTAAAGAATTTTAAAAAACACATAAACAAGTAAACAAAGGAGAATATGTGACAGAGATTTTAGGTGGACCACAAAGCCTAAAATATTTACTATCAGACCCTCTACAGAAAAAAATGTGCCAATCTCTGGTTTAGATCACTTACATTTTATGTAATTATCATATTGCTGATATGAAGTCTACTGTCTTTCTATTTGCTTTTTATGCATCTCAGATACACTTAGTTATTTTTATCCTCTTTCCCTGCCATCTTTTGGACTGAGTATTTTTATGCTTCCATTTTATCTTCATAAACTATAGCTATAACACTTCGGTTTAACTTTTAGTTATTGCCCTAAGGTTAATAACACATGTATTTATTTATCACATTTCCCTTCCAAATAATACTTCAAACACACAAATAAATTTGTACAAATTTTTACAAAAATTTTACAAAAGTAAAATTTCACCCCTCCTGTCCTTTGCCTATTGTGGTGATATATTGCATTTCATCATACTAGGAAACACACAATAAATTTCATTATTTTTGCTTAAACTATCGGTTAATTTTAAAATATGTTAAAAATAAAAAGTATTTTATGTTTGCCTATAAACTTACCAATTCTGTCACTCTTCACTCATTTGTATAAATAAAAATTTCCATCTAGTATCATTTCTCTTATTCCTGAAGAACTTTAACATTTCCTTTAGTAAAGGTCTGATTTCAATTAATTCTCTCAACTATTTTGTCCAAACTCTCTTTGTGTTCTTCATTTTTGTAATATTTTTACTAGCCAATATTTCTAGGTTGACATTTATTTCTCTGCATTATTTTTAAAATGTTCCATTGTGTTCTGAATTGCATAATTTCAGGTGAGAAATTTGCTGTAATTCTTAGTTTCTTGGCACAAAAAGTGTTCTCCTTACAGTGGAGGCTTTTAAATTTTCTCTGTATCAAAGTTTTTTAACAATTTTATTATAATGCAACTAAATGTAATTGTTTTATATTGCTTTTACTTTGGTTTATTGAACTTTGTGTGTCTGTGGATTTATAGTTATTATATTTGGACAAATATTTTTTATCTCTGATTTTTTTCTATCCACCTGTGCTCTGTTCTTCTGGGGCTGCTTGGTACTTTTTCGGATGTCATTGAGTCACTACTCACTTTATTTTCAGGCTTTATTCTCTCTGTGCTTCATTTTGGAATGTTTCAAAAAGTACAACTTCACTTAACTTCACAAAGTCAAGTTCACTGATTTTCTTATTCTTCAGTATCTAATCTAACATTAAATACTTCCAGTGTACCTTTTATTTCAGATTTTTTCATTAAATGTTTCATAGTTTTTTCTGAATTCAGTTTTTTTTAACCATTTTTAACTGAAATATAGTTAATTTACAATGTTGTGTTAGTTTCAGGTGTACAGCAAAGTGATTCAGTTTTATGTATATATATATATATATATATATACACATATATATATTCTTTTTTAGAATCTTTTCCATTATAGGTTATCACAAGATATTGAAATAGTTTCCTGTGCTATATAGTAGGTCCTTATTATTTACATATTTTATATATAGTAGTGTGTGTATGTTAATCCCAAACTCCTAATTTATCTCTCCCCACCCCCACATGCTATCCCCTTTGGTAACCATAAATGTTTTCTGTGTCTGTGAGTCTGTCTCTTTTGTAAATAAGCTCATTTGTATCATTTTTTTAGATTCCACATATAAGTGATACCATATGATCTAAGTTCAGTCTTTATTTCTGAAATAATTTTCATCTTTGTAATTCATTACTGAGATTTGTCAGTTTTTTTTTTTTTTTTTTTTTTTTTTGCGGTACTCGGGCCTCTCACTGTTGTGGCCTCTCCCGTTGTGGAGCACAGGCTCCGGACGCACAGGCTCAGCGGCCATGGCTCATGAGCCCAGCCGCTCCGCGGCATGTGGGATCTTCCTGGACAGGGGCACGAACCTGTGTCCCCTGCATCGGCAGGCAGACTCTCAACCACTGTGCCACCAGGGAAGCCCAGATTTGTCAGTTTTCATTCTGTATCCACCTATTGATAATTGTAACATTTTAAAGATTTTTAAGTCAATTTAGATTAATATCTGTATTTTTATTTCTTTTATTTTGTTTACTTTTCATAATGTGTATCTTACAGATTTCTGAAGGAAATTGTCTCTATATTTGTTTTACTTTTTATTTGAATATTTAAAATTTTTTAATTTGCTTTCCTTTCAAATGTTTCATCTCTTTTAAACATTTCTTTAATCATACTTTAAAATTTTAGGTCACATATTCCATTTGCTTTTTGAATATGGATTATTCTTCTTGCTGCTTAGAATATCAATATGTTCAGTTTTCTAGTCTTTAAAAAAATATTTATAGAGATTTAAATGTTGTGCATTTTAAGGTCCTATGGTCAAACTACAGGCATACCTTGGAGATATTGCATGTTTGGTCTCAAACCACTGCAATAAAGAGAATACTGCAATAGAGTGAGTCACATAAATATTTTGGTTTCCCAGTGCATAAAAAAGTTATGTTTACACAATAAAGTTGTCTACTAAGTGTGCAATAGCATTATGTCTGAAAAAACAACGTACATACCTTAATTAAAAAATACATTGTTGCTAAAATGTGCTATCCGTCATCTGAGCCTTCAGCAAGTCATAACCTTTTTGCTGGTGGATGGTCTTGCTTCAGTGTTGATGGCTACTGACTGGTCAGTGTTGCTCAAGGTTAGGGTGGCTGTGGCAATTTCTTAAAATAAGACAACTATAAAATTTGCCTCAATTATCTCTTCCTTTCATGAACAATTTCTCTGTAGCTTGCAATGCTGCTTGATAACAATTTACCCACAGCAGAACTTCTTTCAAGCCTTGCTGCTGTTTTATCTACTAAGTTTATGGATGTGATTTTTAGCACCCCCAAATAATTACAATAGTAACATCAAAAATCACAGATCACCATCACAAATATAATAATAATAATAAAAAGTTGAAATAGTGTGAGAATTACCAAAATGTGACATAGAGCAAATACTGTTGGAAGAATGGTGCTGATAGACTTGCTTGCTGCAGGGTTGCTGCAAACCTTCAATTTGTAAAAACCACGATATCTGCAAAGTGCAATAAAGTGAAGCACAATAAAGTAAGGTATGCCTTTACATGGCTTCTGTGGGTTATTAAGGAGATTTCTGAAGGAAATTGTCTCTAAAGGACAATCTTTGTTAGTCTCTAATGGGTTAATTTTTGTTAATTTAAACCCATTGGTTTGATTAAGACTTTCTCAGAAATACACAGCATCACCAATTTTCTACCCATTACTTCTCCATGTCTGAGTTTTTAATTTTTATTCTTTATTGTTGGCATTTTATTTCTAAATAGGTTGTTCAAAGGTCCCAATATTCTTGATGAGTTTTATCTCAGGGAGTTGTACACCTTGTACAACTCAAACAGTTTTCAGCTTGAAAACCATCATGGTCCTGTTAGAGCAATTTCTTTACACATGTTGTTTGGTTAGAATCCACCATTAAAAAGCTTTTTTATTATACTTTTCTTTCCTTCTTTCTTTTTGCCTCCATTTTGTTTCATTTTAAGTTATTCATCTTCTTTCACTTAGTGTATTTTTCCAGTTTGAAAATGCTATTTATTGGCTTTATATTTGAATGATGATGTGTTGGACACTTTCTTTCCCTCAAAACTTGTCTTCCAAGTTTGAATAATTCTGTTCTATCAACAGTATTTTATCCATACTTGCTTTCAAATTTTCCTGAAATTCATGTCACTTTAAATTTGTGTATTCATGTCTTCCTTTATGCTGTGGTGGAATTGTGTAATTTTGATTTAAAAACCTATATTGTGCATGTGCTACTGTTTTAAATATGAAACATTATTTATTAAATATGATGATTGCTTTTGAAAGTGAGCTTTTGAGAACAACTCCTCTCAAATTTGATTAAAGAACTTACTGTGCAAATAGTATCAAGAATTCTCAGAGGCAAGTGGTTAGTTATGAAAAAACAGATATCACAAGCTAAGACAGCAATCATATTTAAATCTGTACTCTTGGGTTGAATTGAAGAAGGAAGACTCAGATACAATTTACTCTTAAGATCCAAAGGATGTGGGAGAAAATCTGTTTAGTTAGTAATATTTGACAGGCTTTGCCTAGAATTTTCCATTTCTGTACACAGGTTATTTAGCTTCATTATCCTCTTTTTCACTTGTAGCCTTTTAAATCCTTTTTGTGTCTTTTCAAAATTACATGGAATCTTTTCTTCCTCTCCTAGATCCTTTGAGAACGTGTTAAAGGGTTAATATTTTAATTAGCAATAAAATGTTATTGAGAAAAATCCAACCGGATAATTACTTACCAAATACTTACTGAAAAAAATATTACCAGTTATTATCATTATGGAAAATCCTTGTGCTAGGAACTCGACATACTTTATTTTATTAAACTTTACATAACTCCTACAGCTATTAATATCTCCAATCTAAGAAGGAGAAACCTGGCTCAGGTAATGAAGTAACTTACAAAGTCTCTTACATCTAATGAACAGCTAACTTTGTATTCAAAATCAAATTTACCTGGTTGCAAATATTATGCTCTTTTCATTACGCAATGTTGTCTTCCAAAGAGGAACAGGACATGTTTTTTTTCTTCAAAGAGGTTTCAGTCAATTAGAGCATTACCAAAGCAATAGAAAGGATTATGACAATTTTAAAATGTATAAAGTCATAATTTACTAGTCTTAAGCACGTCACCTATCAGTGTGCTGACCCTTGATTCTGACCCTCGGTTTTCCACATTCTATAGCTGAAACTCTTAATAAACATTTCATACTTATGACTTATTTTTAATGTTTGCTCCTCTTTAGAGCATCCTACAATCTTCCTGAGGATGCTTCTTTCATAATATTTATAAATTATAACACATAAAATATACAATTGAATAAGTTTCTTTAGCAGTTCAGATATTGATTGATATAAAATTGCATCATTTTTCACAGGACAAGTGAAGCAGTATAATGGAGAGTTTTCTGGTGAAAAACATTTTATTTTATGTTTCATTTTTAAATACTTAAATCAGTGCTATGGAGTCATTGGGGGTTTAGTAAAAAACATCACCAGGGAGTCAAAAAATTTTTAAACAAGGGAGTGACTTGATGGATTTGAATTAGAAAGATTGGTGGAGAGAAGGAGGGATTGGATGGAGGGCAGACTGTAGGCAGAGGAGATATCCTAGCAACAAATGTTCTGGAGAGAGATGAATGCCCAAGGTAAAAATTTGGTGAGGATTTAGAAGAGGGGGCACATGCAATAAATGGTAAGAGGGTAGAAATGACAACACTTGGTAATAAATTAGATCAGCAGTTCTCAAGTCCTGTACGTGTGTGTGTGTGTGTGTGTGTGTGTGTGTGTGTTCAGTGAATTTGTTGAATTAAAACTGGTTAAGAAGCAAGTAAAAATTGTACAATTCACATAATGTGCAGCTAACTTTTAAAAAAATTTTGCAGCCCTCAAAAAATGAAGCTACTCACAGGGGTGTCAGCATCCTATTTAACAGATGCCTCTGAGATGTGATGGGGAGGAAAGTTTGAGAACAGCTTGATCACATCTAGTGGGAGATGGAAAACCAGATGTCCAAGATGATTCTGTAGTTTCCCACTTCAGTGCCCAGACTACATGGCTAACATCTATCAATATAAGACGAATAGAGGAGAAATAAGTTGGTGGGGTGGAGATCGAGTTTCTACTCCTAGAATTAGCAACTTGAATAGTTAATGGATATATGAATAAAAGAGCCAATTCATATAGAACCCTTCCAGCTGTTAGATTTGTATTATTTTCTTCTGACAAGCAGGATGCTGTCTTCTACATAATATAAGAAGCTTCTGAGAAGATGATACTTTAAAATCTTTGTGACTCTTTCCTAAGCCCTTTATCACTGGGCTTGTAAACCTACTTTATAATGTCATTTTCTTTTGGAGATATTTACTATTTGTCAATTACATCATATATGATTCTTCCATGTTGCTTCTTCAGCAGTATAATGCCATAATTGTTCAATTACAATTGCAAATTGCCTAATTTTCCTGATTATTTTTAAAGTAATCTTTTTTATCCCATATAGTGTGTTGAAGTAGTCCCTCTTGTGGGTGTAAGGAACAAGTAGTTTTCTCTCTGGAACTTCAGAAAATTTGGAAATGTGCATCAAGGAATATTTTCAAGTATTTTTTTAAACTGCTTATAAATGATGCCTCAGGTTATTTTTTTCACTAAGACTGAGTTCTGCCTTAATATGAATTTCCAAAATACATAGTAAAGGCAACGGACAACAACAAATAGTGATGAAGGCTAAAAACCATTATGTGAGTTGTTATCAACTTGATTAGCTCAGATTGACTTTCTTCTATGGGCACACTTACATTTTCTACATTACCAACCACTGGGATATTTAAAATTTCAGATTTTTAAAACATAAAGAAAATGTAGAATAGGGAATATAGATATTGAGTGTAAGGAAATGTGCTGTGAGAATTTTAATTATTGAAGAGAAGACAAAGAAAATACAACATCTTCCTACTAAAGTTACATCAACCATGGTTCTCAGATTTCAAAGACACCTTAGAAACTTACCAGTCTCTTTCCATTTAAGAGAACAGAAAATTGAGATATAAGAAAATTTATGCTGAGAAATAATCCTTTTTAGCTACAATGTTTCACTTGCGGCAGTATTTCATTCTGCTTGGATGCACTGAAATCATACAGAACTGAGTCAGACCCCAGCTCTGCTATTTACTTGGTGCCCAGACCAAGAACCTTATTACCCTGTTTCAAATTCATGCTTTGGAAGTATTTTTTTTCCTAAAAAGTAAGTGAAAAATGTACACAGAGCACCAATAAGTATAGTAAGACCTTGGTTTATGAGAGCTATAACTAGTATTACTGTTTATTTTCTTCAGGATTTGGGAAAGTTAGAAGTTAAAAGAAAGCAGTTTTGAAGTAAGCTTGATAATTGGATCAAAGAATGACACATTTTTGCCTATGATAGAATTGCCTAGATCCGGGTGATTTGGAAACTTTCAAGAATATAGATAAAGACAGTATTTGGTCTATACAGATCTTAAATTATGATCTTTTTTTTAGTTTATTTGCTGCTCTTATTGACTAAAGCCTCCTTGATGACAGGGACTATGTTCTGGTCCTCTTTAGAAGGTAATGCTGTGTAGAGGCTCTAACATAGAATTTGCACATAGCTAGCACCCCTCTCTCTCCAGTTCATTGATGGGGTGCCTTTCTCTTTGGATAGTAATAAAATCTACTACTAAGGAAGAATATGCTTTCAAACCCATACATTGAAATTTTGGTTTCTCTTTATCAGCTCAGTATCCAATATAAAAATTCATTATATTTTCTGACTTTCTATATTGTACTATTTTGGAAGTAATTCAGCAAACTCTAATCACAGCCTTTACACACACTAACATGGATAGTGAGGGTATCTATCCATCATAGAGGAGCTAAGTCACTTACTAATTCTCCTTCTTACACAGGAATCAGGAGCAGAGAGGGAGTGCTGGAGAGAAGACTGAATGGGCTCTGGGATGTCGTCTATCTAAAATGAAACCAATTATGGGAATATTACAGCCACTTAAAAAAATTTTTTTAGGATAGGTTTGTGTTTTTCAGAGGGTAAGAGACACATCAGTAGCTATAGCTTTCATAAACACTGGAAAAATAGCACAGAACAGCAAAAATCAATAGTAATAGTTTATTCATAAGGCAAACAGTATAATTAGTTGAGAGACACTTTCTGTGTATCACAAATGTCATGTTCCACTGAGGACTGGCAGATTAATTGCACAGAAACTTTAGTCACCAGATTCTCTTTCCATGAAAAGTTGTCAAAGAGACAAACACTTCTTAAATGTCCTCTTTCTGTCAATTACTTTTAAAATTAAATTGTTGATAAACTGCCAATATAAATGAATTATTAATTAATTTTTAATGTATTTTTATGAATATGCTTTTTAAAATATCTCTCCTGGTTACATATTTTCATATTCCTTTTCCTACTTTTTAAGGAATGTCCTTGCACAACAGAGAATTTTCAACCAATTTTTAAGTATCTATTAGCCCATAGGGTGTACTTCAGTCAGTTTATCCTTTTTAAAAAAAGCAATAAATCACAGGTTAAATGAAGCTGTAAACATCTTTGAAGTACAAATGATATGTGGAAAGTAAATGAAATGGAGAATACTTGCAAGTGAAATATAGGGAGTCGAAGAGATTAAAAGGTGAAAGCCAGAATTATTTATGGCCATCGTCCTGGGTAAGCCTTAGAATCGCATCCTGGAAGCATCAAGTTCGTGTTACCATCTGGCCCTGTATCTGAAAAGACATCCCTGTCTTGATGTAGTCTGCAGACATATCATCATCAAAACCTGAAAGCATTTAATGGCAGTAAGTCACTGCCTTTGCAGATCATTAAAAAAGATGGAATCCTACTTAGCATCTAGATTACATCTGCTTAGTTTCAGAAGGTCTTACTGCAGGGTTACAGGAGGAATAAGCATCTGGTTACATCCAATAAACTCCATACATTATGGCTGATTCTGAAGGCATCTGGTTCTACTATATTTGCTCAAAACTCTGCTTTATTTTCAACAAATGATTGTTTATATTGGTTCCCTTGTAGCCCATGGTGATGGTTTAAAAGGTGTTATGTTATTTTTGTTTACTTGAGTAGATATTTATACATATACTCTTTGGCTTCAGGTATTTTCATTTTATTGTTAGAAATTTGGTATGCATATGCAGAGAAATGTTGATGAGTCACTGCACTTATCTATTGCTCAGAGAGATGATTATGTGTCGTAAACCTAGATGTTAAAACACAGCTAGAAGAGTTCATTCTTTTGGGCTTGATCCCTGCATGTTTTTCTTACCTGCAAATAAAACAGGCAGCAGAAGGAAGTCAGATTAATAACCTCTTACATATAATATTTTCTTATATCACTGTTATACCATCAAATAGAACAAAAAAGTCAATGCAATTGCTTATATTTATTGAGTCCTCACTCTGTGCCAGACAATTCTCTAATGTTGTATGTGAATCAATGCATTTGATCCTCAACAACACCCTATGAGGTAAATACTGGTATTATCCTGATTTAGAAGATGACATAACAAAAGTACACAGAATATAATAATTTACTCAACATCACACAGTTGGTAAGTGGTAGAGCTGAGATTCACGCCAAGGAAGTTTGGCACTAGAATCCATATGGTTAGCTACCATGCTATGCTGTCTCTCAGTATAACTTGACACCTGAAAGTGCAGAATGATTTATTTTGAAGGAGTGAGTGTTCATTTTGAAGAAATTTGTGAGAATTGTCCATCCAAATCAATTATTACAAAACTTGTCTGATTTATAAAACATTGTAAAGTACAGGGATTGGTAAATCTGAGAACAGGTTCTGGGAAAAAAAGGAGAAAAGAAACCATGCAAATGTTTTCAAAAAGGCTGTAAAAATTTGTAGTAAATACTACAATCATATACATTAATTAAGATTGCTTGTTTTTTATTAAAATTTTCAATATCAAATTGATATAACAGAATTATAAAAAGTAGCAGACAATAACTCATGGAAAATTTTTCAAAAATACGAAAATACTACATCAAAAGCCACAATGTGTTTACATGTCCACTAGTGAAATCTTCCCAAGTTTGAAGAGGAATATAATTATCAAGTTACATTATGTGTTCTAGGTCACAAAAACAATGTGATATTAGCAAATTCATCACATAAAGTTAATATTATCTTAATCCCAAGCTCAGTGATAATTAAAAATAGAAAACTGTATACCAATTTCACACATGTACATAACAAAAATTTTAAGCAGAAATTCTAACAACTACAATTAAACGTGATTCAATATCACCAAAAAGCATTGCATCCAAGAATGCAAATAAAGGTGAGCTAATGAGATATATTACTAGGTCAGAAAATTATAGTATCAGTTTAACATATGCCCAAAGTAATAATTTAAATGACTCATCTCATTTTAAATTTGAATTTAACTGTATTAGAGGATGATTCTTATTTAATAAAATATTTTAAAATGAAAATTTAAAAATTTCTCCTTATATTCTGGAAAAATGATTTCTGCTTTACCATTATTATTTAGTATAATTTGGAAATTTTGGTCTGGTCAATGATATAAGTAAGAAAATATCAGTAGTTATAAATAACGGAAAAGGAGAGATAAATATATTATGCAGAGATGAGGTTATTTTATCCCTAAGAACTCCAAAAGGCATCAGATTTAATTTAACCCACGTTTAGTAACATAGTGGGTAATTTTATCAAAGTCAGTATGCTAAGTGACTACCATAGATAGTGGGCAAGCAAAGATGTGAGAAATCCACATCATATTGCAATGCTTAGAGAAGCCTTCCTGCAGAAGATTACCAGGAAATTTGAAGGGACACAAGAATGAGCTAGTTGAACCCATGAAGGAGGGCCTTCTGAGTAAAGAGAGTGCAAGTGAAACTTGGCATTTGATTGAATCTCTCTCTTCCTTTTTTTTTTTTTTTTTTTGAGGTTTTTGTATTGTAATACTGCTCTCCTTTCTCTGACTTTCCTTTGATAGTGTCTCCTATTTGTTCTTACATGTGAAAGAATTTACCAAATTCTGCACGCAGCTGTTATCCCAATACTATTAAACCCTATATTAAATTATTTGGAATTAATAAATATATTTATTTTGTAATTAAAGTTTTTGAGACACTGTAAGTTACTCTGAATGTAAGTTCAAATAAGGTGGTGTTTTTTTTTTTTTCAAATAAGGTTTTATATTTCTTCACTTTCATGGCTATGAGTGGACAAGGGCAACCCAGTCATTCTTGGAGTGGTTTCAACTTCATTTTGTTACTCCTGGGTAAAATTTCTCCATTTTGTTTCCTATCTGTGACATAGTAAGGGGTGAATAGACTTGTTACAAAGTGGCAAAGAACTTGGCTGAATTGTGTTCATGCTCTACGCTTCTGTGGAAGGTAGAACTCGTGAACAACAAAACTGGATGTTTAGCAGAGGAGCTTTTTAAGCAAATTATTGAAGGTGTGATTTGGGACCCTCTTACTATTTATAATGAAATGTGAGAAGATAGAGATGAGTTGAAGAAGAAACTGCTAAGCAAAAGTGAACAAGACTTGAAGATTTAAGAATTCTCAGCTTATCCATATTGCAAAAAATTGAAAAAGCTTGTTCTGAAGAGAAGACTAAGGGTGTGTTTAAACAGCAATTTGATAAAGAAATCATAAGTAAGACTCATGGACTCAATCAGCCATCTTAGCAGAGGCCAGGAGTAGAGATGGGATTTTATCATCTCTGCCAGCTGGCACCAAAGGAAACAGAGAAAATGGTGGGGACTGAAGGAGAGGTGTGAACATACACTATCTTTCAAAAATGACCCTGAAGTCCAATCAGAGATCATCAGGACTGTCATTACCATCTCAGGCCCAGAGGACAAGGCTTCCTCTTCCTAGGTTTCAGAAACCTGAGCCCTTGCAGAGATCTATGTGCATTAGACCACCCCACAGAGCAAAGGGGCAAGGGCACCTAGGCAAGCTGTAGGGGTGATGCAGCTACCCCAGTGGACTTGGAGGGCAGAGCATTGGTCCAAAAAGGATTATTCTCCAGCCTTAAGATCTAATGGTATTTGCTTTGCTAGGTTTTGGACTTGCTTGGAACCCATCACTCCTTCCTTCGTTTCTATTTCTCCCTTTTGGAATTGGAATGTCTATCTTATTCCTGTACCATCATTGTGCACATGTGCACATAATTTTGTTTTGATTTCACAGGTTCACAGCTGGAGAGGAATTTTCCCTCAGGATGAATCATACCTCTAGTCTCACCCATATATGATTTAGAAGATATTTTGATGAAACTTTGGGCTTTAGACTTTAGAGTTGATACTGGAATGAATTAAGTCTTTGGGGATTGTTGGGATGGAATGAATCTATTCTTCATGTGAGAAGGACACAAATTTCGGATGTCAGGGTTGGAACGTTATGGACTGTGTCCCATCAGATTCTTATATTGAAACCCTAGGCCCCAAAATGATGATATTAGGAACTGGAGCCTTTGCGATATAGTTAGGGTTAGGTGAGGTCAAGAGGGTAGAGCCCTCGTGATGAGAGTAGTGTCCTTATAAAAGAAGAAGAGACACCAAAACTTCCTCTGTCTACCATGTGTGGATACAGCAAGAAGACAGCCATCTGCAAGCCAGGAAGAGGGCCTTCACCAATAACCAAATCTTCTGGCACCTTGAACCTCCAGAACTATGATAAATAGATGTCAGCTCTTTGAATCTAGGACATTTCATTATAGTAGCCTGAGCTAAGACACCCATCTACAAATTTCAACGGGCAGAAATGAATCCACTGATGGATAGACCTGAGATCATGGAAATGATAAGGCTAAAGTTGTAAAAAGAGTCACCAAGTTTCCAAGAAGTCCTGAAGAACACATTTGGATAAGCAGGGGATTATTCCATGTGAACTCTCTAATAAGATTTCATTTGGCATTTAACATTATTAGCAGTAACCAGGCTTTTAGGCCCTGGAAAGAACTTTAATTCTTACTTTTCTTAGATGGAAACCCATTTGAGCATTCGAGCAAAGAAGTGGCATCAACTTATTTATGCTTTTCTTTAGAAACATTATCATGGCTGGAAGTGCAATATCTAGTAAAGTGTCAGGAATGAAACAGGGAATTTTTCCTTAAAGTAGTTGCGGACGATTCAGGCACCATGACTGGTATATAAATATCTATTTCAATTACATAGGAATGTTTTGGGTTTTTTAAATTAATCAATTTATTTTTGGCTGTGTTGGATCTTCGTTGCTGCACACGGGCTTTCTCTAGGTGCAGCGAACGGGGGCTACTCTTCATTGCGGTGTGCAGGCTTCTCATTGCGGTGGCTTCTCTTGTTGCAGAGCACAGGCTCTAGGCGCGCAGGCTTCAATAGTTGTGGCGCATGGGCTTAGTTGCTCCGCAGCATGTGGGATCCTCCCGGACCAGGGCTGGAACCTGTGTCGCCTGAATTGGCAGATGGATTCTTAACCACTGCACCACCAGGGAAGTCCACATAAGAATGTTGATTAAATCCAGCATACCCAGTGAAACAACCTCCTATATGTAATATTTATAGACTAAAGAAAAAAGTTCCTGAGTTTTATAAATGTCTACTTTAGGAGGATATCAATGATCTCAGGAAACTTACAGATTCAGAGTACTTCCGTGTATCCTTATAAAGTTCAAAAATTACCAATGCTATCTCCAGTTAGTTCCTTTTATAAAGAGTTCTGTGTGCTCTAAAAGTATGACCTATTCATTTCATGCTCATTAAGAAATCAATTTTTCAGAGCAAATGTTGCAAATGAATATTTAATTTAGTTGCAATTAAGAATGTGTATTTATAGAACATTTCTTATTAATTAACACAAACCAGAATGGCTAAACATAGAAAAGTTTGACCTTCTACTATAACCATTCATTTGGCTTAGCATGATTTTCAAAAGCAGCAGAGCTGGATCCAACCTGATCATGTCTCCCTCTGTAAACACGTCTGTTCCTAATGAGGTTCCACTCCCCAGGTGGTCTGCGGAGGTTCAGTTCTTTGCATTTCTCTGCAAAGGGTCAGACACCTAAATCTACAGTTGATATTGAGAAAGATTCAATATCCAGAAGCCATCCCAATAAGCTTTTATAAAATGTCTTTCCGTTACTACTCAAAATGAGCAAAAATGAGTGACTTTCCTCAAAATGAGGCCTTTAGTACAAACATGAAAATACATTTAGATATGCACTTGACCTCTAGCACTAAGAATCACAAATCACAGGAAAAACTGCATACTAATTTAAGTAGGTCTTTATCACCTTTTTCTCCTTGGGCTTTTCTTCTAATTAAAAGCCAAGACTGACATCAAATAGTTGCAAACTATGTTGTAAAATCTTTACTAAACCAGTCAACTAATTTCTGAATGCATGTATTCACTAAAGCCAGGTGAATAAAAACAGGTTCCAGCATGCTCCTGGAAGCTTAAGGAAATCACCTGTGTTCTTCTTCCTGACCTTAACTGACAAAAAAAGAGATTATAAACATATTCTTCCCATGTTACCCTAGCTAAGATATGGAAACAACCCAAATGTCCATTGACAGATGGACAAGGAAAATGTAGTATATGCATACAGTAGAGTATTACTTATTATGCTAAGTGAAATAAGTCAGTCACAGAAGGACAAACACTGCATGATTTCTCTTATATGAGCCATCTAAAATAGTCAATGGTATAGAAATGGTACAGAATGATGGTTACTAGAGAATGGAGGGAGAATAAGGGGAGTTGTTGTTCAATGATTAGAGTCACAGCTATACAAGATGTATAAGTTCCAGAGATCTGTTGTGCATAGTAGTGCCTGTAGTTATCAAAAAGGTATTCTGCACTTAAAAATTTGTTAAGAGGGTAGATCTCATGGTAAGCATTCTTACCACCACAACAAAAAAACCATAAATAAATCCACTGTTCTAATAAATCCACTAAAATCAAATCATTTGTTTTTGGCCTGGAAATAGACCAATAGACCAGAGGAATAGAATGAAGAATTTAGAAATAAACTGTAGAATTTATAAGAATATACTACGTGGTAATCATGATAATTCAGTTCAGGAGGAAAATAGATTATTTAATAAAATATGGTGGCACACCTGGCTAGGGCAAGGGGAAACCTTAGCTAAACTTGAAACCTCAGAATTTGATAAATTTTTTCTTAAAGGAGAACATACAAAGAAAAAATATATATAAAGGAAAGATACATATGTATGTATATGTGGAAAGATATATAGGCAAGAAAACATATACATTTAGCTATATTAAATTTTTAAAATATGTACAAAACAGTTAATCATTAGACAAATGCTAAAGCTAGAAAACATGTAATACAGAAGACAATGAATTAATATCTATAATCTTTAAAGCACCAAATTGACAAATGGATAAAAAATGGGAAAAACGTATGTTTAGACAAATCAGTAAAGAAAATCTTTAGAAAATAATTTTTTAAAAAAGGGGTGTGAGAAAAAAGTGGTCATTACACTCAGAAAAATGCAAAAGGAAAAGTAGCTTTATAATTTTTATATGTATCAGACTAGTAAAAATCAACAAAAGCTATATTACCTATTCTTGGAAGTGATGTGTGGAAAAGGGGCTCATACATTGCTAGGAGAAATGTGTTACAGACTGTTCAGAAAGCAATCTGGAAACATCTACCAAAAAAATACATATACCAGCAATCACAACAATCCTACTCCTAGAAATTTTGTCCATAACCGTGATCGATCAATTGATAGATATAGAGGTATAAGAATATTTTGGTAGCATTGTTTTTAGTATCTAAGAACTGAAAGAAAGTAATGAACAAGGGGATCACAGAATAACTTATGATATATGTATACATTTTGTCATATTATGCAATTATAAAAAGAGAATGAATTAAACATATTAATTGACTTGAAGGATATCCCACTAGAGATTGGTAAGAAAACTGCAAAAAAATATATTTGATGTGATCATATTCTTTGTAAAACAGTGACAATATTTTTATATTTTGTGAATATATCAATACATATATGTATATACATACATAAATATTTGCTAATATTTGCAAAATATTGTGTTTGCAGAGAACCAAACACACACAGACCCACATCCATGTTTGTACTTTTTTTAAATGAGCTAATATTGGTGAGGAGGGAATGGGAAAGAAGAGCCAGATAAAATAGTCCTTATGAGGGAAAATAAATACCACATATGAACATGTTTATGCACTTATTTAAAATTATGGGGTCATAATAAATTAAAAATTATTATGAAAGGATGCAAAACTGACCACTGCATAAGTCGTTCTGCAGATATTGCGATGGAAAAGGAGGGAGGTATGCCTCGTGGCATATATTTTTTCATCGAAGTACATATATTCCCAAACCTTTAATTACCAGAAAATAACATGGGGCCATGAAGTTCTTTTTCCTCACATTTCTTCCAACGATGAGTATTGTCAGGCTTTCAAATCTTTGCTAACCTGACACTCTGGAAATACGATCACATTTCATTTGCATTTGCTTGGTTACTACTTTGGGAAGCATATTAGTTTTTACCACTGCTGTAACAAATTACCCTCGACTTAGTAGCAAATGGCATACAAATATATTATTTTACAGTTCTGTAGGTTAAAAATCCCACATAGGTCTCACTGGGCTAATGTCAGGTGTTGGCAGGGCTGCACTCCATTCTGTAGGCTCTGGATAGAATCCATTTCCTTGTCTTTTCCAGTTTGCAGAGGGCACCCACGTTCTTTGGCTTAGGGTCCCATTTCAACCATCTTCAAAGCCAGCAACATCAGATCATATCCTTCTCACAAAACATCACTCTAGCCTCTCCTCCTGCCACCTTCTTCTATTTCTAAGGATCCTTTAGATTAAATTGAGCCCACACAGATAATCCAGGAAAATCTCTCTACTTTAAGGTCAGCTGATTAACAAATTTATTTCCATCAACAACCTTACTTCCTGTTTTGCATGTAATATATTCATAAATTCCAGGGATTGGAACATGAACATCACTGGAAGGCCATTATTCTATATACCATCATGAAGACAGTTTTACATGGGGGGTGTGTGTGTGTCTCTTATTTCTTCTGTTTATATCCTTTACCTTGAGATATTTCCCTTTTTTATTGATTTGCCATTGAAATCACTACATGATTTCTTCATACAAAAATCATCTTAAATTTTGCTATCTATTATGAAATTAACTCCTGCCAAATAAACGAAATTTGAGCACCTTGAAATAGCATCCAGTGTTAGTGAAACAGAGAAGTACGTAGTCCCCTCCCATATTTTCATTGGTCTGTGTGAGCAATAGAACATGTCAGAAATGATGGTATGTCACTTTGGAGATTAGGTTATAAAATCCACTTAGCTTCTGTCATTCACTCATATTCTTTCTCTCAGATCACTTACTCTGGGCAAAACTAGCTGCCTTATCTTGAGGACATTCAAGTATCACTGTGGAGAGTCCTACATGGTGAGAAACGAAGGCTTCCGGCCAAAAGCCAGAAAAGAACTGAGGGCTCTTTATAACAGCCATGTGAGGGAACCTTTTTGCAAATAGATTCTTAAGCCTCAGTCAAGACTTCAGGCGATGCAGCCCCGTTGACAGATTGACTGCAACCTCATGAGGCACTCTCCACAAGGACTACTCAGCTCAGTTGCTCCAGGATTCATGACCCTCAGAAATTTTGAGATAACAAATGACTGTTCTTTTAAGCCATTAAACACTGAAATAATGTTATGTAGCAATAGTAACTAATACAATTACTGTAGTTACAAGATAAAACAGCCATAGATTTGCATTTCCATCTTAAAGTGGAGATGATAAGAATAGACAACACAGCATTTTAAGATCAATAGAGAAAAGACCTTTTATTTATTTATTTATTTTTGCGGTACGCGGGCCTCTCACTGTTGTGGCCTCTCCCGTTGCGGAGCACAGGCTCAGCGGCCATGGCTCACAGGCCCAGCTGCTCCGCGGCTCGTGGGATCTTCCCAGACCGGGACACAAACCCATGTCCCCTGCATCGGCAGGCGGACTCTCAACTGCTGTGCCACCAGAGAAGCCCAGAATATATTTATTTTAAAATTTTAGCCAATATCACTTGTTTTATGGGAGAACAGTATATTTTAAAAACATTAAAGGAAGACCTTGAACCAAAAGTTAATTGACTAAATGGTTTGCATTTAAAAGCTTTTACATATTTTTCATCTTTTGATCTCCTTATAGCTCCTGTCACATGAGACCAGGCCTTTGGTAATTCCATACAATATCAGCTTTCAATGTTACCCCAGAGTCTGGCAGGTCAGGATATGGAAATCATTTGGGGCAGTTCTTTGCACAGCTCAATGACAATATGGCTTTCCTATTTCTGTATTCTTTTAATTCTACCACTGTGATATCAGTCTCTTCCTTGTTTTCCTTCATTAATCATAGGTACTAGTCCAGCTTCTGCTGGGAATCAGACTGGTTTTAATTCTCTTCCTCATTCTGTTAATTTACCATTTGTTAAGTGTTCAGGTCTTCATGGAATCAGACTTAAAGCCAGGCCCATGCATTTATTGGCCAGAAGGATCCCCTTTCATGTAACAACCCTTCCCTGCAGTTTTTTCTAATGATCTTTCTATATTTACAATCCAACTCTTAACATTCATCTTCAAAGGCTAGCAAACATAGATGGAAAAATGCCATGTTGGGCAATAGTAATTGGATAACACAGATTTATTCTAAAAAAAATGCTTAACTAAATTCCTGGTCTCTGCCAAACTAGCAATTTGACAATTTTAAAATTTTGTGTTCTTAAGTAGTAAGTAATTTTGTCACTGAAGCTGGGAAGCATAGTCTTCAAATTTCACCATCCTCTAGTGTACAAATTTGGTCAGTCATTTTCGTTACCATAAACTTTCAGAAGTTATTTTGGGGGTTAATCTAAATTTGTAGTCATCTATTTACTGTTATTTATCTTCATATTCAAGAAAATGCACAACATTTATGGGTTTATCAACAGCTTTGTTTGTACAAATATAATTCTATTATAGGAGATCCCTGAGAAAAAAATAAAGGAAATTTAGAAACACAAAACCATTCAGCATGCTCCAGTGGCTGCATATAGGAATTTAAAAATAGTCTTCAATGTCCCCTTCAATGTCACAAATTCATTTGTTTGTAAGTTTTGTCTCTCAGAGACCTTTGATCTGAATCCTATTTCCCATCTTACAACTTCAATATATATAATGTTGATTCATTATTTTCTGACATTTTGCTTCCTAGTGAGCAGGTGGAACTCTAAAATGACATATAAAAGCAATTTCTACTGGGTTGCCAACACCTAAGAGGCTATCTATTTTTCAGTGACTCATTTGAATGTAGAATCTTATGTTTGAGGCTCTGAATTGAAGATTTCATAAAAATGTACACATTTTTTACATTATTATTCAAAGGGGTTTTGATGATTTAAAAAAAAAAAATCTCCTCTTAGTGTGTGAATGTAAATTATTACTGTGAGAATTAGAGAGTACCCATAAACGCATTGGCTGACATGAAGTTTGGGATGGCATCACTGTTGCCCTGAGCATGTTTATTACTTTATAGTGAACAATACTGAATTTCATAATCTTTCCCAGGTTTCACTGCTTACTGAGAACATGAAACATAAAGCAAATCACGCTTGATTAAATATCAAAATGAAAATAGTGATTGCCATTTAGTGTGGTTAAGAAAAAAAAAGAAAACTTAGAAGCTGGAAATTAGGCAAAGGGGGGGTAGCATGAACTTACAATGTCTTACTTGGGCATTGTTTAACAGGGCTACCTAAGGCTTATTCAACTCTCTAGGAGGATGTGTCTGTGTTTGACTTTGCCATTTACCCTTGATTAGAGCCCACATTCTATGGAATTATAAATTAACTTGTAGATTTTTGTCTGCTAGTTATGCAAATGATCTATTTCTGATAGAAATCATAATGTCAAAGGTTATAGTTCTGATTTCATGGCCTTGTTGGTTATTAACTAGTTTTATATATAATGTAACAATTTTATTCTCATGTTTATTTTTCATTGCTTGTAAATTACTCATTTCAACAAATAATATTTGAATCAGCTTTACCATCTTGATAGTTTATTCATGAATAAGTTAAATAACTATTTGACAAATTTATGGAATAAGTTCAATATGGTTCACTAAAAATTAGTAAAATTAGTGAAATTAGGTCATGCTACATTTATATAATAATCTTTTAAATTTTTTTTTGAAAATTATAATTTGGCATTTTCAATCATAGTCCATTAATTAAATCTCTTTAAATTTGATGCAGCCATTCTGAATTTATTTCACCATGGAAACTTGTCATGTAATAGGCATGAAATTCCATACTATTAGTAATGTAAATTGCCTGGAATATGGTTACAATGGCAACCTACTGACCCTACAATTTTTGTGACACCATCGTTACCAAAGTAACTAAATATCTTGGTCATCACAGTGTATCTCCTAATGCTTTGCTAATCACTTGCCCTTCCTTTGATGTCATCCTATTAATAATTTGTTTAATTGTTCCCACACATGCAAGGATTGCCAATGTCTCATTTCCCTTAGCAAGCAAGTTATGAGCAATCTTCAAATACGTGATGTTGTCAGATATTACCAGGAATAATTGTTACTCCTGGTATTAATTATATTTTAGTTTACTGGCAGGAAAAAGATAGATGCTTATAAAATATAAATAATGAGAGAATAAGTTAATGGATTATTTACAAAGTATGGTCAGGGTTAAAGGAGACCTGTAAGGAGTGTTGAAGTATTCCAGGACTTGCAGTAAGAGGGAGCCATTGCCTAAAACCCAGTGGTAAGAAGGCAGGGAAGGGAACCCCAATCTCTTGCTGGTGACCATTGGAGGTCAGGAGTCAAGAGGATTCAGTTGATGCAGTCCACAGAGGTCAGCTTCACAGGGCATGGAAAAGAATGGAGAGTGGAGATATAAGGGCAAACAGAGAATATCCAAAATATTCAGAATATTACCTGAAATTTGCACAAAATTCCCTTGTCAGACGTGTCTTAATTTTTATTTCAGGTCATTACTAAAGAGGACCATCCAAACTCAAGTTATAATTTGATAATCCCAACATTTGAACTATGAGTACATGATTCACAAAAAACCTGTCAATTCAGAAATGAATAATATTTGTTTAATTTTTGGACCAAGTTAAGATCTCATGTTGTGCATTTTGACCCTGGTATAAGAGAATCAACAACTATAAAAGCAGCTGAATTGACAAGAGTCCTTCCCCTGGAACATTACACCTTAGAGAATTCCAGAAAATGGAAGAAGCAGGGCAAAACTCCCCCATCCCCATGAAAAAGAGGCCCCTTTTTTCAGATGGGGACAGAACTTGCCGAAATAGTGAGATATTTGCTGGGTTGATTTTATGAATGCCCTTGATTGATTTCTTTTTCCTGAATCTTTTGTTCATTTGCCATTTGAACCTTCTCTTTTTATAGGAACAATTTCTCCTTTTAAAATTTTAATGATTGGGGTGCTCACTGATGTCAATGAGGAGATACCAGAGAGGTGAGAATGGAGCTGTAACAAAGCTAGTTTAAATTCTATGAAGAAATCCCATGAAATGTTCTTCATTCTTTCTCCTTTTTCACTCGTATCTTCTCATACGACCCATACTCACCCTACTCCTTCAAATCTTCTGTGGCTCTATTGCCCTACAGTAGCATCAAGCTGAGCCTGTACCATTAAAGAGTCTCCTAGACTCTAAAATACTCTTGACCCCTTAGTACATGCAAGGTGAATAGTAGCTTCATGCAATTTACACATGTGAATGTAACTTTCCCTATTTAAAAAAAATATATTCATGAGAATTCTTGGTAGGCAAATGATAAGGATTAGAAAACTCTGAACAGAGGCATTTCTTCTGGTGTCTCCTTAAAGATCCTATAGTCTGTTCCTACTCACCCTTCTAGCACATTACCAAGAAACAAGCAAATACATAAAACAAAACAAGGTTAAACAACTGTCATCTGTGAATTCAGGAGAGAATTTTGGGCCAGTACGAAAGTTCTGTTTCCTTGAAGGTACACTGAAAGTTTACTGTATCCTTTGAATACATATGAAATGCATATGAAAAACAATCCAAATTCTCTTTCTATAATCAACTGACTAAAGAGTTGATCTAGATCTGTAGAATCCTGAATTGCATTTTTGAAAATTGTTTCTTAACATATGTATACTTGTTTTTAGAGCTATTAAGCTTTGAAGTTGTTTTTTTTTAATGTTTAAAAATATGCTTCAGTAACTGATTCTGGAAAGACAAAATTTAAGACTCTAAAAGTTCTTTTTGGATTAATACAGCCAGGGTTATAACAAATATGATGCTATCCAATTTGAGCAGAATACAATAAAGATTTTGCCATGTTATAGGTACTCCCACATGTTCCTCTGATGCCATCTTTGCTGGTTGCAGCATCATATGTTTTCAATGCCCAGGTGAGTTGTGGTGTGGGAGTGGGTGGGGCAGCTTTCCCTGAGGCAGTAGTAGAGGAAGACTCCTTTTCCCAAAACAGACACACCCACCAACAGCTGCCAGTGGTATCATTTTGCTTTTCTTAGTGTTTCACTTTCATGGGGCATAATTCAAGGGTAGTGTCTGGAGAGAGAATGCAAAGTTTTTAACCAATTATTTTAATATTTGGTACTAGCACATATTTGCTTTTAGTCCCATTAAATCTGAGTTTTAAAAAAAAGTTAGAATTAAGATATAGGGACTTGATCCTTTGCATAGAGCACACTGAGTTTTGCAAATAGTTGAGCCCAGCTTAGAAATCTTCATTTCCCACATGCAGACTAAAACTGATACAGGATTAGAAGAAAAGGGATGTCTTAATTAAGGCTCTTTTGTCAACATATAATTGAAAGCCATCCCAGCTGTTTGTTTATTGTTTTACAGCTTGATCGAAGTAGTATTTCTATACCATAAAATTCATCCATTGTAAGTGTACGATTTTTCAGTAAATTTATAGGGTTATACCACTATCACTGCAACCCAGTTTTTTTTAACATTTCCATAGCACCACAAAATTTGCATGAGCTCTTTTACAATTAATCCCCACTCCCAACCCAGGCTGCTGGCCATTGATGAGTTTATTTCTTCTGTATTCATCAATTTGTAGTTTTCTGAATATTTCTCATAAATGGACTCTTTGGTATCTGTCTTCTTTCACTTAGCATACTGTTTTTGAAGTTCATCCATGTTGAAACATCATTCATCAGCATTCCTTTTTATTTGTCTTTTAGGGCATCATTCTCACAAACATGAAAACATGCTGTAATTTTCCCAGTCTTAAAAAAGAAACAAGCAGAAAACCCTCCCTTGACACTGCATTCTGTCCCACTATTGCTCTCATCACACGAAAGTCTTCAAAAAAGATGTCTCTACTGTTATCTGCATTTTTCATTTCCTTTTTCTCATGAAACACTTTCCAGTGTGGGCTTTTCTCCCACCTGTCCAAGTAACTGCTATTTCCACAATCTGCAATGGATTAAATATCAATTTTTGTTTTATTTTGCAAGTTTATTCTTAATACAAGTAGAAAAAAAATCCTTTTGAAATGTAAGTCTAATCTCTTCATTCTTTTACTTAAATTCCTCCAATTCTTTATCATTTCAGTCAGAAGTTAAAACCTCATAATGACCTATTATGCCCTACCTGATGTGAGCTCATATTACCTCTTTTTTCCCATCTCCTCTTCCTTGTGCCTTTGAGCATCTATAAGAAGCATCGCGGCCTTCTTGATATTTTTGAAAGACATTATTTCTGCTTCCACTTTTCAACTGGCTATATCCTCTTTCTGGAAGACAACTCATACATATATTCTCATGACTTAACCCTTTCTTTCTTCTTATCGATAAGGATTTCCCTGAATGTAAAACATTCCATTATCACCTTCTTAATTTTTCTCCTTAGTACTTGTCAACATCTGACAAACGATATATTTTACTTATTTATGTCATATTGTTTTCTTGTCCCACCACTAGAATGTACACTCTGATGGCACATATTATTAGGTGCTTAATAAACATAATGATTGAATGAATAAATTTTAATCATTTTTTTTCCCAGTAAAAAGATACTATTGAGGAAATAAAAGAAATCAAAATCCTGTGGGAAAATAATAATAAGATCATGGAATACTGTTTTCATTAATGGCACTGATTTTTCATGAATCTCTAAATTCTCTCCATTTGGCAGTTGCCATCCCAAATTGACGCTGTGCTTGGCCATGTGAATAGCCATGGCTGATGGGATGGTAGCCCACTTGATATAAGTAGATACTAGAAAAGTACTTGCATACTTTTATCTTCTATCTTGTTCCACTGCCTGCTTTACTAGAACTTCCTCAGGCCAGCCTGCTGGAGGATGAGACACAAAGAGCAGAGCCCAGTCAACACCAAAGCCCCAGCCTAAGGCTCCAGACACGTGACAAATCCCAACCAAGATCTTCAAAACTACCCAGTCAAACCTCAGCTGAGAGCAAATGCATGAGTGAGCCAAACTGAGCCCAACCCAGATAAAAACAACTGACTAGACAATCCACAGACTAAGGAGCAAATATAAGCATTTATTATTTTATGACACTAAGACTTTATGGTTGTTTGCTGTGCATCATGATAATAGCAATAGATAGCTAGATAATACAAGAATGATTTTATACTAGAGTATCTGAAATATAGCTGAATACACCAAATATTGATGTACAGATACTGACTCACTAGATTTGAGGATGTAAAGAATAGAAATAAGATACAAGTTGAAACACATAAAGTCCAACGCTTAAAGAGAGCTTTGAGGGCCATGTGATGATAAAGAAGGAACAGACTGAAATGTTACCTTTAAAACTCAGAACTAAAAATGGAAGTATCTATTTTTGGACATAACTTGTTCAAAAATTTGTATATACATATAAATATTTGTGCTAGAAGATATACAATAGGCCTAAATGAACAATAATGCTAATATATCAAATTAACAACACAAATTATTTTTCCTTTACAAAAAATAGGAATCCAGGCTTCAACTTAAGTATTTCTCATACCATTTAATGTTAAGAATAAAAAATTTAAAATTTCTTTATAAAACAAGGAAAAAGTGTAACAGATGATGGGACTTTAAACTTGAGTTGATGATCTGATTTCTTAATCAATGGAAGTGCATACTCCAAAATCCCAAATGTCTTAAAACAGTAATACAGATTGAGAATTGTGAATATGACAGCAGCATATGGGCAATGTCTTAACCATAAATGTCTGCCAACAGAGTTCGAATCTATACCAAAAAAGCTCAGATAATGAGCTCTCAACTATGGAGAGAAAAACACAAACCTATGCTTTAGTTGATTAACTTTTTTAACATGCAAACAAAAAGAATCTCAAGCTAATCAAGTACATCTCTGTTTAATAGAATAGATTGCTCCTTTTCCATAGCAATATTCTGTTAATTGATGACAAGAGATAAATTCTTTTTTTTTTAAATTTATTTGTTTATTTATTTATTTTTGGCTGTGTTGGGTCTTCGTTTCTGTGCGAGGGCTTTCTCTAGTTGCGGTGAGTGGGGGCCACTCTTCATCGCGGTGCGCGGGCCTCTCACTATTGCGGCCTCTCTTGTTGTGGAGCACAGGCTCCAGACGCACAGGCTCAGTAGTTGTGGCTCACGGGCCCAGTTGCTCCGCAGCATGAAGGATCTTCCGAGACCAGGGCCTGAACCCGTGTCCCCTGGATTGGCAGGCAGATTCTCAACCACTGTGCCACCAGGGAAGCCCAGGAGATAAATTCCTATCATGATCTAAACCAACATGTTAACTAAATTAGGAAAGGTATCACAATTAGTGTGATTTGATCTCACTATGAAGGTTAAATAAGGTGGGAGACAAATGAAGAAATACAGAAATTGGGATCTGTGGAATTGCTTTGAAGTCTGCTTACTAGCTTATTATCTTTTTGTCAATACAGCATTTAGAGTGTTAAAAGATTGAGGAAGTTCTATGTAAAACCAAGATCTTCAGGTCAGCAGGTGGCCATAGTCTTCTACTTTTATGGTTCTGGCATCCTCTCCCTTTATTTGTAATGTCTTTGAATCATACTTATCATCAAGCATCAGAACAAATTAAAAATGCACTAAGGTCCTAAATTTTGACCACCCTACCAAAATAGTGATATAGGTTAAGATTTACCTGTAGAACTCATTCAGAGTTGTCCAGCTTTTCCTTGGTATGGCTCTTCTCTATTTTCATAGTTTTAATAGTTATTTCATGTCATTTTTTTAAAAGGCTATTCCAAATAGTCTCATATAAAAAAATCCAAACAAATATGTTTAGGGACAAGGGACAAGTATGCTACTTTTCTAGATAGTTTACTTTTTAACATATTTGCATTTTGTTATTGGGCTTTGATGGGTTAAAGCATAACTATTTGGGGATGTATAAGCACTTTAGTGAGGATAACTACTCTGTGACTAGGCGATGCTTTTTCCCATTAATCAGAGTATGTAGCCATTTTGAAGACTGGGTGATTCTAGGCCATACACCAGCAGATATAACTCATTCCCAGTAAAAAATACAACGCCTTACATGGAGAAAGTGCTTTAGAAGTAAGAGTAACACCGTTTTAATAATAGCATCATTCCCATACTCTTAGAAAATAACAAATGATATTTAAATTTGTCCTCCCTTCAGTTTTTAAATCTCAATTTTTTCTCCTCATTAAATTATTAACATTTGTTTCATTTATTAACTTTTATCGTTTTGCTTAGTAGAGAGATATTAAAGGAAAAGCTCTGGGTTGCCGTAAACTTCCATGAAATTAAGTCATTTTATTTCCAAACTAAAATAATTTGCAATATACCCCATTTATTTCAGAAATTGTTATTTAAAAATAAAACTCCAGAACAAATGGGATATAGAAAAAGTAAAAAAGAAAAAACAAAAAAACAATGAACTAATGAGCAAGTATACAAATAATTCAATATTTATATACCTATGTATATTTTAATGAATTGAAAATTTTCAGACTTATAATTTGCTTACTTTTGCATAATGAAAAGCACTTTGATTATATAAGAAATGTATGGTAGTTTATAAGAAATGTATGGCAGTTTATAAATTCAAATTGTGATTTATAAATACATAACTGATATTATGTCTATGTATGACAACTTATTATTGAAATTGATATTCATTTTTGGATTTCTACATACTATAATACAATCACCTTCTTATAATTCAGCACAATGTGCTTAAGTAGACTTAAAAAAACATAATGTCTTGCAGAAAAAAAAATCTTACCAATAAAATGGAGATGTTCACATTATAAAAATGTTTTGCAGTGACTCCACTACCCTCTAGAAGATAGTATCTTTTATTATAACTTCTTTAAAAATTCCTTCTAACATTCTTCATTTTTAATAAGTTAATTCTTATTTTTTAAAGTAATTAAAATGCATGAGTGTATTTAAAAATTCAGAAATATGTCCCCAAATCAACCATTTGTAAAGAGAACTTCTATAGTTACTTCAGTCATATGACTGAGTCTGCATTTATTTAAGCTCACTGTTGGAATGTTCCAGAAGGACAGAGTATATGCACATAGGAATGGAAGTCTGTTCTAATTGGAAAGTATAATAAAAATACTAATTCCTTTTGTCAAGAGAAATTAATGTTTCGACACATTTTTAAAGATTGTATTGGGAAATAAACTTAAAAGTTGGAGGAATAGAAAATTGATATACTCTTTACCTAGATTCACTATGATAAACTTTGTATGCTATTTGATTTTAATTGTGCTTTCTTTCCTCATTTTCACTTGTCTGGTGTTTGATCATGATTAAATTCAGTTTATTCCTGGCTGCAGTATTAAAACACAAAAGTCTGTGCTTTGTGGGTATTACATCTGGAGACACACTATTTCCATCTGGCATTTACTGGTGATGTTAATTGGTCAAGGTGTTATTTGATTTCTCCATGGAATAAGTATTATATTTTTCCCCTTGTAACTACTAAGCAATCTATCAGGAGAGAAATATTCCTCATCAAAATTTCACCCTAAATTTATCATCTGTCCATGATTCCTTTCTAAATGACTTTTTAAGATGTTGGTTGCAAAATGGGTATTTGCCAGTCCCACTTCTTCCTTGTTAATGAATTAACACTCAGCATTCTATAGCCAAGGAGGTCTTCCTTTTCCCTTTATCTATCAATCTATCTATCTATCATTTATCTACCTAATCTAACAATCATCTATTATCAGTATAAACTCATGAAATACTACTTTTCCAGTTGCTTATAATCCATTTCTCTACCTAATGACTTTGATGTTTAATCTGATTTCCCAGATTTACCCATAGGAGCTCCTTTAAGCTAGCTCCTGCATCCTTGTGACAAGTGCCCATCATTTTTTAAGCACTTCCTTTATTTCTGGTATAACAAAATACACCCAGCTCATTTTGTACTTAGCCTGCCATAAATCTGAAAACAGCAAATTCTTCAAAAAGCCCTCATTCCTTTAGTTGGAAATAACATTGGAGACCTAGATCTGAGTGCTATATTTGCTCATTATACTGCAAGAATTTGCCCATTCAGTGGACAGTACAGGAAAATTAATGCATGTATTAATATAAACTCTATAAATACATATACATGTGCACATTGTTAAAGGATGAGTTTTTTTCAAAAGGCAAATTCAGGTTTCCCATCAAATATAAAATGAATACATGTCAAAGATTTTATGTAATTTATTAATCAGTGAGGGCACTATGTATTACAATTTGTTCAAAAGATAATTCAAAGAGCAGAGATATATAGAAAATAAGTTATTTTACAAATAGAGGCAAAATACATCTATCAATAGGACAATAAGCAATTGCATTCCTTTGGACACTGAATTTGCACTTCTATTGATAAAAATCTTTCACATTATTACCAGTTTTCAGAAACTTACAGATTTGGAAGTAGACTTGCATCCTGGGGTGGGCATAACAGTCTGGCTTCAGCTAATGGGATAATCTCTCTTAAACCACAGAAATAAATGCAGAGAAAGGCATGGAAACCTAAACCAATCTAATCAGACTAAATCCCAGGATTTCAATTTGAAAATTGGTGGCAAAATTACGTTCTTTCTCTTAAACAAGAATGAGGAAGAATTTATCCTAGGAGTCATTGACAGTACTCATGCATCCAAAAGTACAGATATTAGATGAGTATGAATCCTATGCTAAGGCAGAGGAGCCAAAATAGAAAAGCATTTTTTCAAAGCAAACACTATTTCTGACGGTCCTACAACTATTTCTAACTACTCATTCTTAGAAAATTAGATGCTGGGTTAGTACAAAAAATAATTTGATATTGAACTAAAAGTTTTTGCCACCCAGGGTTATTAGGTATTGCTGTTGTTAGTTAATTCTGTGACATATTAAAATACTGTGCTGTGATTTTCTAAAGCATACTTTTAGTCAATGCATAGTATTTCCTTTGAAGTTTTGTGGAATAAAAGTTTATTCTAAAGAGTCAATGAAGCTAGAGAAAAACTATATTTTTGAAGGTACTTAATGTGAAGTAAGCCTTTAAATTTAGTTTTTAATGAACCGAAAGTATAGTGTTGAAATTTTCTCTTCCTCTCTCTTTCTCCATAAATATATTTAGAAAACTTGAAAAGAAATAGCAGACTAATGTACTTGTTGTGAAATCTACATCATCTTATAAAATTCCCCAGTTATCCATCAACATACAGGAAATCATTGATGAATCAAAATTTTATTATTTACTGATATTTTTGTTCTCAGAAATTTTTACAATTTCATTTAAGATTCACTGGCAGCAGAATTCCCTGGCAGAATATTAGCAAGCGACTTATATAATAAGAAGTATAAAATCAATTATACTTCTAATATGATTTGTTACTTTTCAAGAGAGAATTGTGTTAATTATGATTATCACATTTTGGCACCAGTTAAGGCCAATCTTACTTTGCTATTGTTCTTTTCCATGTAGTTTATACAAGCACAATTTCCAAAAGAAAATCTTACTTATAACTAGAGCAGTTTTCCTCACATAAATTAATGCCATTCTTGGGCTTCCCTGGTGACGCAGTGGTTGAGAGTCCGCCTGCCAATGCAGGGGACGTGGGTTCGTGTCCCGTTCCGGGAGGATCCCACATGCCGCGGAGCGGCTGGGCCCATGAGCCATGGCTGCTGAGCCTGCGTGTCCGGAGCCTGTGCTCTGCAATGGGAGAGGCCACAACAGTGAGAGGCCAATGTACCGCAGAAAAAAAAAAGTTAATACCATTCTTTATTTAAAGAAGTCAAATTATTTTATCTAAGTTATTGCAAAGCTTAAAGCTGATTAACTGAAAAGAAAATGTGCCATGGCCTTAAGGAAATTCTTTGATCAGACCTCTTTAAATTCTACCTGCGCTACAAAATTTTCAGTAGAGAAGTGAGTATGCTATTGACATTGTGCGTGTCTCGTAAAAAGATACATGATTAAAAATTTGAGTAAACCACAGAACTTAAAACTTCAGAGCCACAAGATGTGGCTCAACAAGAACAGAAAACTTAGAACTATGTCGGCAAAATCAGAAAATGAATTTGGTAGAGTACAAACACGCAAATAACTCTCTTTAGAATTTCAGTAAAGTAGGAGGCTGGAGTAGAATCTGGCTTTCTGCCAAAAGAGCTTTTTAATGCTTCTGAAGTGATTCATTTTCATACATGGAAGAAAGCAAAGAGAGCATGATTTCCAGCCCTGGAAAGATATCATCACTGCATAGAAGTTTCTACACTTTTTAAATTAAACCTTGTAGCATATGGACATAAAAATGTATCCATAACAAAGATCTAATCTTTTAGAAGATTTGGGATGACATAGAAGGGAAAGACTGGTTAAAGTTTTCACTGCTTCCCTGAAAGGGGATTAATATTTTAATTTGAATTCCTTTTGTCCAGAACTGTAAATTTTAGTTGCTGAGTAATGCTGACATCTTTTGTGAACACCCAGAATAGACTTGAAACCAGGTCTTCTTATGTCCTTTCTTGTTCCCTTTTTGTCCACTGAATTCCTAAAGAAACCATGAAAACAATCATTTTATTTAAAAAAATACTAAGGACAAACAAACAAACTTTATACACATGGTGTTTTGAAAAGTTGACCAGGCTTAAGTTGGGTGAAGTACCTTTGGAAATGAATCTAACTTAAAAAAAAGACTATTTCCATGGCATAATATACTTTTATAGTATTGAATTTTTTAAAAAAGAGAAAGCCTGTGAAACATTTAAAAATGTCGTTACTTTTATGTGTGGTAAGATGTCACTGAAGTTATGCTTAATTCTTTTAGATGCCTATTCCCATATCAGAATTTAATATAACCTCTAGCTCTTACTTATTGTGTTTGTTTATTTATTTATTTTATGTATGTATGTATGTATGTATGTTTTGGTCCCTGAGCCCCAAGAACTTTATTCCCTTACCTGGAAATGTATTAAATCAGTGTTTTACACTACAGTGAATTATTACTGCCCTTTTGCTTCTCAAAGTTCTGATTCATCCCCTGGGTGATCTTTAGATACTGAAGAGAATATATACTCACCATTTTTTTTAAAAAAGGTATGTTTTAATGGCCGTTATTTCAAAAAGTTTTGTTTTTCTCCTCATATTTTTTCAGTCTGACTATATCTCTCTATGTTCCAATTTCTTCCCCTGTAAAATAAATATAGTAACTTGCCTCACAGCATTGACATAAGTCTCACATGAAGGTGCATAAATTGTCTAGCACAATGCCAAGAACAAAGTAAGTATTCTGTAAAAATATATGTGATTACTTTTAACATCAGGTTTGGGAGGATTATTTGAGACGTATCTCCAACCAAAGCATACAATAACATCTGATACGCTAAGAAAATGAACTGATCTACTTGTTTTTAAATAACCAAAACTTACTGTTGAGTCAATTTGTTAAAATTTATTTTAAATTGGAATTTTTCTAAACTGTGACATGTATTTTTTTTCTTTCTAAGTCAAACAGCATATATAAAAAATAATTACAATTACTCTTGATGATGAGGTCTTTTAGGAGAAGTAAAATTTAAAGGTATCTTTAGTAGTTGCTTGCTGTATGCCATGCCTTATACAAAACACTTTGCACAGATTTTCTCATTTAATCCTCATCAAAAGCCTACAAGTTAGGTATGGATAATACATTTATAGGCAACATAACTGATGGTCAGAAAAGTTAAGAAACTTTCTCAGGGTCAGAGACAAGGAGTAAATAGCACAAGCTACATTTTTAAATCCAGTTTTGTGCAAGTTGAAAACTTGTAGTTTTGATTACTATGAGTAAGACTTGCTAAAATTTGAAATAAATAGTAAACACAATTATTTCATGACATTTTCACAAAGTGCTTTCCTGTATATGAGTTTTTGTGGACAGGCTAATAGAATTATGCATGCTTCATTTGCATAGTGGGAAAATTGCAGTTAAAAAGAGAGTATATGTCTTGCCAAGTGTAATCAGTAACTGGTAGATATATTGTCACTTTTTTCCAGTATCATATGTGGTCTAAATAAGACACAGAATGTGTTAGGATATGTGGATCCAGTTTTCATTGAAGTTAATGAGAAACTGTAATTTTGAATTAAACTGATTCTTACTCAGTGCTTACTCTTGGTGTAAAAACTCATTGTTAACTTGGACTGTATTGATACACATATAGTGTTTGGGTTAAGGAAGTCCTTTGTTCCAACGTACTAAGTATAATATTTACTGCTGTTGGTATAATTTTCAATAGAACACAGACAATGAAGACAAATTAAGAGCAGTGTGAACAAGAAAATCAAATGTTTGTAGTTCCTGTTACTGAAAAACGTTGGCAGATACTGAAGATTCTCAGCTTCAGAGGAGTTGGCAGCATGATTTCTGCTTTCAAGTATTTGAAAATCTGAAACCTGGAAGAGGAATTGGAATTGATGTTCCCTAGAGCTACAGGAATGAGTTAGAACAATTGAATGGAGACAGACTTCGATTTCAGTATAAGGAAGAGTTGCCTGGCTGAGCTATTCAGCAATGTAATGAGTTGCTTATATGATTAGGAGGGTCTCATCCCTAAAATGTTTTGTCTTCTCAATAAAATATGTTGTAGGTTGTATAAAATTTAATAGTCTGTAAAATGTATGCTTAGGTGACAGTTCAATTATTTTTTTCATCCTAAACATCAAATATGTGCTTATTACTCTCAACACTCAATTCCCAGTAGAAATCAAAGTAAGTATAGCACATTAATGAAATCTAGAACAAATCCCCAAATCTCATTTGAACTATTAAATTCCAACCTCCTTTCTTTATCAAAATAATGAGTCTAACAGTAGTAGGTACCTCATAGAGACCTTATAGTTCTCTAAAGGGCATTAAATGCTTTTGATATGTTAAGCATCTAGCATGCCAGGTATTATATAAGTAAGAGATACTTTGTTTAATATTTAGATGCAGACAAACGCCTTTCATAACTTTCACACTTTTCCCCATTTCTTCCATCTATTTTCTCTTTAGATATAAAAATTTAGGGCTCACAAAACATGTGTATAGGACCTAAAGGGAAGCATTTTCAGCTGAATGAATTCAAATTCTCCATATGCACTAGGTGTAGAATGATATAATCAAATAAGAAAGACTGTTAGTAGAAAAGCTCATCCAGCCTCTTTCTCCATGAAAACCTATGAATACAATAAATTATGCATTCACAGCTGAAAATCAACGGGCATTATAAACACTTACAAAGTGGGTTAAGAAAATGTTTTTCTTCTTATGGGAGCTGCAGTTTAGAGGACTAATGATGCAAGTTATAATAAGTAGCTGGTAAATGTTCCATCAAAAACACTGACCCCCACTCTCTTAGCAGGTGCTCATTAAATGTGGTAGATTTTACTCTTAATAACAATTTACCGTCTTGTAATATATATATATATACATATATATATATATATATATATATATATATACACATATATATATATATGTAGTAAAGGAAAAGATAGCATTCAATATTTTGCTGGAGAGACTCATAAGGCTGTGATAACTAACATTAATGCTGTCATAAATGTTTTCATTTCTCAGGCATGATACTAAAAGTTGTCTTATATATGCATACCTTTCATCCACAAAATGATATTAAGAGAATGCCATTTTTAGGTAAAGTATTTAAAAGCTCTAGTTTTCTATAATTCTAAAAGTTATATTAATGAATATATGATTGGACAAGGGACATCTTGGAAACGACTATCTCAGTTATTGTTTTATTTATTTCGGATTTATAACACAAATTCTTCTAAAACAGAATGTAAGGGCTGAGTTAAAATTCTTCATGTTTAATGTAGACAAAAATAACCAGTTTTAAAAAATATGTAATGCATTCACTTGGTTAAAAAATGAAATCGTACACAAATGTTTAAAGTGAAAATCCTCATTCTCAACACTGCCCTCTCTCAGTCCACTACTTAAGTAACTAATTTTATTAATGTCTTTTTCCAAGGAAATATGATCATAAATAATCATACATTTCTTTCATTTCTTTCACAAAAGTTAATATAACATGTGCATTGTCTGCATCTCCTTTTTGTTTGTTTGTTTTAGAATTAGTATAAACCAAATAAAACTGCCCAAGTACTATTATATTTGACTCACCAATTTCATATATCTTGAAAATCTATTCACATTAGCACATAGAGAGTTTCCTTATTTTTTTTCTTCATGTTTTCAACAGTTGCAGGCATTCCATTGTGCAACAATTTCATAGTTGACTTAATCAGTCCCATATTAATGAACACTGGTTTGTTACAATCCTTTGACCAATCCTTTGGAGTTATAAATAAAAATCAACTAATATGCTCTCAAACGCATTTTAATCATATGCCATAATATCTGAAGGATGTACTCTTAGAAGTAGAGTTAGGCAAGTATATTTGTAATTTTGATAGAAACAGGTAAGATTAATATTTTCTATCAATTATTAGCTAAACAGTTAAAAACTGAAGCTGCAGCACAATTGTAGCAGCATCCCCCTGACTAATGCTTCCAACTCCTGTGTAAGTATCTTCCAGATGGAGCTGGAAGTCTCTAGGTTATACTTTATTTGGCCTAGTATATTGTGAGAGTCTTTCTGGGAAAAACAGCTAAAATTTCTGATATTTTTTTCTGTTCGTATGTCTAGTTTAAAGTGAAACTTTTCTAAACTACTAAAATATTTTCATGAGGGAATAGTTCATAAGAAACAGAGTATTCTTCATATTGTGGACACATAGGAACTCAGGTCTAATAAAGTACTGTCTAAATTAGGTGTTTAGGGACCTGCTTTTAGCAGATGAGGGAAATCAGAAATTAGAATGTCTTTGTTTCCATATAAAATGGCACATCAAATTCTGTTAACTATGTTTATACTGTCAATTTTAAAGTAAAGTCATTTTCCCTAGGTAATTATGGATTCCTTTCAAATTATCACAAATTCTGACTGAATGGGGTTCATATTAATAACTTCTATTCAAGGAAGAGTCAAATGATATACTGCCTGCACTGTATACACATTGACTTCTGAAGTATGACTTCAACTTATAAATTCTATTGCATAAGATTCCAAGGGAGGAGCCATTATGTCCTCTACATGACCTCCTGCAGCTGGATTTTAGCTTGGACAAACAATCTCCCTGCCCCACTGTTGGTCCACCACTGAAAAGAATGATTACCATATGGTTGAAATGGTCTTGGTGCTCTGGTCTGGCATCAGGCCTGAGCCTCTGAGGTGGGAGAGCCGAGTTCAGGACATTTGACCACCAGAGACCTCCTGGTCCCACATAAGAGCTCTCCCAGAGATCTCCATCTCAACGCTAAGACCCAGCTCCACCCAACGGCCAGCAAGCCCCAGTGCTGGATGCCTCATGCCAAACAACTAGCAAGACAGGAACACAACACCACCCATTAGCAGAGAGGCTGCCTAAAGTCATACTAAGTTCACAGATACCCCAAAACACACCACGGGACACAGCCCTGCCCACCAGAAAGACAAGATCCAGCCCCACCCACTGGAACACAGGCAACAGTCCCCTCTACCAGGAAGCCTGCACAAGCCACAAAACCAACCTCATCCACTGGGTGTGGTCATCAAAAACAACAGGAACTACGAACGTGCAGCCCCTATGTTTGGGAGACCCCAAACATAGTAAGTTAAACAAAATGAGAAGACAGGGAAATCTGCAGCAGATGAAGAAGCAAAGTAAAAACCCATAAGACCTAACAAATGAAGAGGAAATAGGCAGTTTACCTGAAAAAGAATTTAGAGTATGATAGTAAATATGATCCAAAATCTTGGAAACAGAATGGAGAAGATATAAGAAATGTTTTAAAAGGAACTAGAAGAACTAAAGCACAAACAATGATGAAGAACAAAATAAATGAAATTAAAAATCCTCCAGAAGGAATCAATAACAGAACAACTGAGGCAGAAGAACGGATAAGTGACCTGGAAAATCTAATAGTGACCTGGAAAATACAATAATTACTGCAGAGCAGAATAAAGAAAAAAGAATGAAAAGAATTGAGGACAGTCTCAGAGACCTCTGGGACAACATAAATGCACCAATATTCTAATTATTGAGGTCCCAGAAGAAGAAGAGAAAAAGAGAGGGTCTGAGAAAATATTTGAAGAGATTATAGTTGAAAACTTTCCTAACATGGGAAAGGAAATAGTCAAGACCAGGAAGCACAGAGAGTCCCATACAGGACACATCCAAGGAGAAGTATACCAAGACACATATCACTCAAACTATCTAAAATTAAATACAAAGAAAAAACTATTAAAAGCAGCAAGAGAAAAGGAACAAATTACATACAAGGGAATCCCCATAAGGTTAACAGCTGGTCTTTCAGCAGAAACTCTGCAAGCCAGAAGGGAGTGGCAAGACATATTTAAAGTGATGAAAGGGAAAAACCTACAACCAAGATTACACAGCAAGGATCTCATTCATTTCAACAGAGAAACTAAAAGCTTTACAGACAAGCAAAAGCTAAGGGAATTCGGCACCACCAAACCAGCATTACAACAAATGCTAAAGGAACTTCTCTAGGAAGGAAACACAAGAGAAGCAAAAGACTTACAATAACAAACCAAAACAATTAAGAAAATGGTAACAGGAACATACATATTGTTAATTACCTTAAATGTAAATGGATTATGTGCTCCAGTCATAGACTGACTGAATGGATACAAAAACAAAACCAGCATATATGCTGTCTACAAGAGACCCACTTCAGACCTAGGGACACATATAGACTGAAAGTGAGGAAATGGAAAAATATATTCCATGCAAGTGGAAATCAAAAGAAAACTGGAGTAACAATACTCATAACAGACAAAATACACTTTAAAATAAAGACTATTACTAAAGAAAGACACCACATAATGATCAAGGAATCAATCCAAGAAGAAGATATAACAATTGTAAATATTTATGCACCCAACATAGGAACACTTCAATACATAAGGCAAATGCTAACAGTAAAAAACAGGAAATCAATAGTAACACAATAATAGTAGGGGACTCTAACACCCCACTTTCACCAATGGACAGATCACCCAAAATGAAAATAAATAAGGAAACACAAGCTTTAAATGAGACATTAAACAAGATGGACTTAATTGATATTTATAGGACTTTCCATCCAAAAAAACAGAACACACTTTCTTCCCAAGTGCTTATGGAACATTCCCCAAGATAGCTAATATCTTGGGTCACAAATCAAGCCTTGGTAAATTTAAGAAAACTGAAATCATATCAAGTATCTTTCCCAACCACAACACTATGAGACTAGATATCAATTACAGGGGAAAAAAACTGTAAAAAGTACAAACACATGGAGGCTAAACAATATGCTACTAAATGACCAAGAGATCACTGGAGAAATCAAAGAAGAAATTTAAAAATACCTAGAAATATATGACAATGAAAACACGATGACCCAAAACCTATGGGATACAGCAAAAGCAGCTCTAAGAGGGAAGTTTATAGCAATACAATACTACCTCAAGAAGCAAGAAACATCTCAGATAAACAACCTAACATTACACCTAAAGCAATTAGAGAAAGAAGAATAAAAAACCCCAAAGTTAGCAAAGGAAAGAAATCATAAAGATCAGATCAGAAATAAATGAAAAAGAAACAAAGGAAACATTAGCAAAGATCAATAAAACTAAAAGCTGGTTCTTTGAAAAGATAAACATAATTGATAAAGCACTAGCCAGGGTCATCCAGAAGAAAAGAGAGAAGACTCAAATCAACAGAATTAGAAATGAAAAAGGAGAAGTAACAACTGACACTGCAGAAATACAAAAGATCATGAGAGATTACTACAAGCAACTATATGCCAATAAAATGGACAACCTGGAAGAAGTGGACATATTCTTAGAAAAGCACAACCTTCTGAGACTGAACCAGGAAGAAATAGAAAATATAAACAGACCAAACACAAGCACTGAAATTGAAACTGTGATTAAAAATGTTCCAACAAACAAAAGCCCAGGACCAGATGGCTTCACAGGCGAATTATATCAAACATTTAGAAAAGAGCTAACACCTATCCTTCTCAAACTCTTCCAAAATATAGCAGAGGGAGGAACACTCCCAAACTCATTCTACGAGCCCACTATCACCCTGATACCAAAACCAGACAAAGATGTCACAAAAAAAGAAAACTACAGGCCAATATCTCTGATGAACATAGATGAAAAAATCCTCAACAAAATACTAACAAGCAGAATTCAACAGTACATTAAAAGGATCATACACCATGGTTAAGTGTGGCTTATCTCAGGAATGCAAGGATTCTTCAATATACACAAATCAATCAATGTGATACACCACATTAACAAATTAAGGAATAAATTCTATATGATAATCTCAATGGGTGCAGAAAAGGCTTTTGACAAAATTCAACACCGATTTATAATAAAAACTCTCCAGAAAGTAGGCACAGAGGGAACCTACCTCAACATAATAAAGGCCATATATGACAATCCCACAGCCAACATCATTCTTGATGGTGAAAACTGAAACCATTTCCTATAAGAGCAGGAACAAGACAATGTTGCCCACTGTCACTGCTATTACTCAACATAGTTTTGGAAGTTTTAGCCACAGCAATCGGAAAAGAAAAAGACATAAAATGTATCCAAATGGGAAAAGAAGAAAACTGTCACTGTTTGCAGATGACATGATACTATACGCAGGGAATCGTAAAGATGCTACCAGAAAACTACTAGAGCTAATCAAAGAATTTGGTAAAGCAGCAGGATACAAAATTAATGCACAGAAATCTCCTGCATTCTTATACACTAATGATGAAAAATCTGAAGGTGAAACTTAGAAAACACTCCCATTTACCAAAGAAAGAATAAAATACCTAGGAATAAACCTACCTAAGGAGACAAAAGACCTGTATGCAGAAAACTATAAGACACTGATGAAAGAAATTGAAGATGATACAAACAGATGAAGAGATATACCATATTCTTGGATTGGAAGAATCAACATTGTGAAAATGACTATACTACCCAAAGCAATCTACAGATTCAGTGAAATCCCTATCAAACTACCAATGGCATTTTTCACAGAACTAGACCAAAAAATTTCACAATCTGTATGGAAACAAAAAAAGACCCTGAATAGCCAAAGCAATCTTGAGGAAGAAAAACAGAGCTCAAGGAATCAGGCTCCCTGTCTTCGAACTATACTACAAAGTTACAGTAATCAAGACAGTGTGGTACTGGCACAAAAACAGAAATATAGATCAATGGAAGAGGATAGAAAGCCCAGAGATAAACCCATGCACATATGGTTACCTTTTTTTTGATAAAGGAGGCAAGAATATACAATGGAGAAAAGACAGCCTCTTCAATAAGTGGTGCTGGGAAAACTGAACAGCTACATGTAAAAGAGTAAAAGTAGAACACTTCTTAACAGCATACACAAAAATAAACTCAAAATGGATTAAAGACCTAAATGTGAGACCAGACACTATAAAATTCTTAGAAGAAAACATAGGAAGAACACTATTTGATGTAAATCACAGCAAGATCTTTTCTGATCCACCTCCTAGAGAAATGGAAATAAAAACATAAATAAACAAATGGGACCTATTGAATCTTAAAAGCTTTTGCACAGCAAAGGAAACCATAAACAAGACAAAAACACAACTCTCAGAATGGGAGAAAGTTTTTGCAAATGAAGCAACTGACAGGAGATTAATCTCCAAAATATACAAGCAGCTCATGCAGCTCAATATCAATAAAACAAACAACCCAATCCAAAAATAGGCAGAAGCTCTCAACAGACATTTCTCCAAAGAAGATATACAGATTGCAAACAAACACATGAAAGGATGCTCAACATCACTAATCATTACTGAAATGCAAATCAAAACTACAATGAGATATCATCTCACACTGGTCAGAATGGCCATCATCAAATATCTACACACAACAAATGCTGGAGGGAGTGTGGATAAAAGGGAGCCCTCTTGCACTGTTGGTGGGAATGTACATACAGCTACTATGGAGAACAGTATGGAGGTTCCTTAAAAAACTAAAAATAGAACTATCATATGACCCAGCAATCCCACTACTGGACATATACCCTGAGAAAACCATAATTCAAAAAGAGTCATGTACCACAATGTTCACTGCAACACTATTTACAATAGCCACGACATGGAAGCAACCGAAATGCCCATCCATAGATGAATGGATAAAGAAGATGTGTCACATATATACAATGGAATATTACTCAGCCATAAAAAGAAACGAAATTGAGTTATTTCTAGTGAGGTGGATGGACCTAGAGTCTGTCACACAGAGTGAAGTAAGTCAGAAAGAGAAAAACAAATACTATATACTATCACATATATATGGAATCTTAAAAAAAATAAATGGTACAGATGAACCCATGGGCAGGACAGGAATAAAGACATAGATGTAGAGAATGAACTTGAAGGCACAGGGAAGGAGAAGGTTAAGTTGGCACGAAATGAGAGAGTAGCATTGACATATATACACTACCAAATGTAAAATAGATAGCCAGTGGGAAGCAGCTGCATCACATGGGAAGATCAGCTCGGTGCTCTGTGTGACCACCTAGAGGGGTGGGATAGGGACGGTGGGAGGGAGATTCAAGAGGGAGAGGATATGGGGATATATGTAGGCATATAGCTGATTCACTTCGTTATACAGCAGAAACTAACACAACATTGTAAAGCAATTATACTCCAATAAAGATGTTAAAAACAACAACAACAACAAACTTCTACCCAGACAAAAGAAAAGGAATTAATGCTTCTGAGAATTTTATGCCAATGAAACGTTTGAAGGAAGTCATACATTATTTTGAGGGCATGAAAAGATAATTTAATTTACTTAAAACCCAGTAATTTATATTCATGAATAATGGCAAGATATTTATAAGTTTTTCAAGACTCAATTATTGGATATTTAAATTAAATTATGTATTCATTTATTACATACAGAAATTGGATTGAATGCAGTACAATGTTTCTTATCAAATATGTTTTATTCAATAAATTATAGTTTAAAGCAACCATTAATTTGTTAAGTCTACGCATTTCTATGCCTGCATGCAGACCCTGAGCTTTATTAAGTATTCTCATGGACACATATACTATGGCAGTGGTTCCCAGCCTTGGTTAAATATTAGAACCACTTAAGGAAATTTTAAAGATTCTGGTGCCAATTAAATCTCTGTTTGGGCGAGGTAATTATGGAGAAGTATTTGTAAAGTTTCCCAGGTGATTATAATGTAGAGCCATAGTGGAGAACCACTGTAATGTAAACTATCCTAAATGAATCATAACCAAGGTCTCTCTGGTCTGTATCAGGATGCTCAACATAGGTAAATTCACCTACCAATTACATCGTCAGAGAATCCATAAATGAGAAGTGCATGCACTTTTCATTCTCATACTGTTCAAATGCACCTCATTTCTGAAGATGTCGTCAATAACTCCAACTTTGTAATTTTTCTGGAATCTTAAAGAATTTTATTTTCTTCAAGAAATTTTCAATACATTTTTATGGAAACATACTATGTAACAGGTACTCTACTATTTCTTCCATACACTAATTTTTATGCCTTGATATCTGTCCTTTAATTGAAGTATCTAACATCTCCAATAACATTGTAGTCACTTTGAAGGCATGGATCAGCATATTCATCTCTATAAAATAGCACAGTGTAGGGCTTCCCTGGTGGCACAGTGGTTAAGAATCTGCCTGCCAATGCAGGGGACACGGGTTCGAGTCCTGGTCCGGGAAGATCCCACATGCTGTGGAGCAATTAAGCCTGTGCAGTACAACTACTGAGCCTGCACTCTAGAGCCCACAAGCCACAACTACTGAGCCCACGTACCACATCTACTGAAGCCCACACGCTCTAGAGACTGTGCTCCACAACAAGAGAAGCCTGCACACCGCAACAAAGAGTAGCCCCCCGCTAGTCGCAACTAGAGAAAGCCTGCACACAGCAAAGACCCAACACAGCCAAAAATAATAAATAAATTTTAAAAATAGCATAGTGTAGAGGAACAGTATAAACTTGGCTGTGGAAAAATATGGAATATGGAATCAAACATGTATGAGTAAGTGTCCCAGTTTTGCTACTGTGGAGTCTCAGATAAAATAATTTCTATGAACCATGGTTATCTGAACCATAAAATATAAGTGATAAATGGCTTCATCAGCAAGCCAAGAAGATCAAATGATGTATCAAATGTGAAGTATTTACCATAGATTTGAGCATGAAAAGCATGCATTTGTACATCTCTCCATTTATATAACAAATATTTGAGTGCTTGTTCTCTAACAGTCCCTTTTTTAGATGCTAAGGACACTGAGGTGAATCAAAACATATTAAATCTCTGCCCTGATTGTGCTTAAATTCTTATGAGGGAGTCAGACAATAGTAAAAGAAACAAGTACACATATTTTATGAGAAAAGTAAAGCATGGTAAGGAAATGATAGTTACAGAGTATATTATGTTACATAGGTTTGTTAGTGAAGAGCTTTTTGAAAATAGGACATTTGAGCAAATGAAACAACACAAAGGAAAATTTGAAGCATACATCTTTGAGAAGACTTCTCTTCAAGGAAGAAGGAAAAGATGACATAAGGTCCCTGCCATTTGAGTGAAATCCACATTTTCAAAGAACAACAAGGAGATTACAATAGTTTAGTTGTATCAAGGGAGGCACAGAATGGTAAGAAATGAAAGTTGAAAGTTCATCACGGGTAGATTATATGAATTTATAACAAATATGCATGGTAGGTGGAATAATAGTCCCCAAAGATGTCCACATCCTAACCCCCAGAATCTGTGAATATTTTGTTATATGATATGCAGCAATTAATATTTAAAATGGGATTAAGTTTGCTAATCAGATGACCTTAAAATAAGAAGATTATCCTGAATTTTCTGAGTGGACCCAATGCAACGACAAGGTCTTTAAATACGGAAGAAGAAGAAGCAGAAGAATCAGGGTCAGAGTGTTGTTGCAGGAAAAATGTTGACTGGCCATTGCTGACTTTGGAGTTGCGAGGAGGACATAAGCCAAGAATATGAGCAGCCTTTAGATATTGATATTGATATTAGCCCAGTGAAGCTCATTTCAGACTCCTGAACTCCCAAACTTGTCATAATAAACCCATGCTGTTTTAAGCTACAAAAAAGAAAAAAGGATTTCAAGGGAGGATTTGCTTTTAATTGAAATGGTGACTTTTTTTACATCTAATAACAGGTGGGTATTTTATTTATTTTTATTCCCTATCATCTTCCACACAAGGAATTGCTGCTGATATATTTGTAAATAAAACAGAAAATAATTTACAAGATATTAACTTATAATATTTAATGTTATAATACAAGATATTAAATTATAATTCCAGAAAAATAAATCCTCTTCCTACTGTGACTCAAGAAATTAGACTTCTTCAACCTTGCTGCTCAATGATGCTTCAAAACTTAGTTCAGGAGAATGACATTTACATCCCAGGTATCATGTTCTAAGCAGCAGGATGGAGGAAGAATTGAAAATAAAATAGTAACACTTATGCCAGTGGTCTCGGAAGAAAGTTTTCTGGAATCTGCTACATGGTAATTTTCACCTCCTTCCCACTGACTAGAACTTAGTCTTTTGGCCATGTTAACAGAAAAGGAGGCTGGGAAACATAGGTTTGTTGTTGAGAAGCCATTTTCCAAGATGAATATTAATATGATTGAATAAAGAGGCAAACAGATATTGGGGACAACCAGCAGTTTCTTCCCCATGTCCTTATACAGTTCTCGAGAAACTATTACATATATATAACTGTATATTAAGGCATCTCAAAGCAGTCATATAATCCTAAACAAAACAAATATATCTTCCAAAATAAAATATTGTCTAGCAGTCTGTGAAGTTCTAGCAAAACAGGGAAGGAAAATAAAAAGTGAAAACATTAAAAAGATAGAAACTCATGAGAGCATCAAAAATTAACATGTCTGGTTACACAAATTCTTAGAGTCCAGGAAGACTTTCCTTTAACAAAAGAGCTTCACTGGGAGACACGTGGCCAACTTAAACACATTTTCTTATTTAATTCCTGCCACCCAGAACTAGTCAGGAAAACTTGCCATCATTACACAAGGTTTTGAGTATTTATGTTCTGCTCTTGGTCTCCAAACTTTCAGAGTAAAATTCCCACAAAAATCAAAGTGGTGGACCTGCCTATGGCACAGTGCAAAGGAGGAAATGAAATCCTCACAAGTAAAGTCCTGTAGGATTCAGTGAAAACCTTGATAGGTCTACATGAGGGATTGTAGGTATTCTGTGTGTGTGTGTGTGTGTGTGTGTGTGTGTGTGTGTGTGTGTGTTTGCTGAGAAGGTGGTTTTGTTTACTAACTTCACGTGGTCATAGAAGTATTCAGTGGAAAAAGAGGAAAAGTCTACCTCAGATCAGTAAAGATTAATATCTTTACTGATATATACTGTTAATTGGACCAGAAGCTGTGCATATCAGCTGATTCTTCACTTAACTATCTAAGAATGAGATTTTATTATTCATCTATTCAAGAATATTATATATTGAGCTTTTTTGCTAAGTACTAGGTATACAGTGGTAATCAAAATAGCTGTGGTCCCCACCCAAGTGAAAGATACCCTCTATTTTGTTGGGCAAGAGTTAATTTACCTGCTCCCTCCCCTTCATTGTTTACACACATTGGCAAACTCCCGTACTAGATAAAATGTTTAGTTGAAGAAAATAAACCACCGTGGGATCTATGTCACAAAGAGTGTCCTATGCATGAAGATACAGTAATACATGTATGAGAATATGGATAAACAGAAACCCTTTGATATATTTTACTAAAAACATCAGGAGAAAATTGTAGAAAGTTCTATGATCTAGGATGGATGAAAAGCTATAGGAAGCAATAAAGAGAAAGTGGATTGAAAATCACTTTCAATCTAAAGTGGGAAAATTTGCTTGGGTTCATCAAAGTATTTAAGACAACTCAAAATTCACTGACTACAGAAAATATAAATCAGAAATTGTGGAATATAATTAACTGCAGAAAATAGAAAACTAAATGCATAGAAATTTTGTGGAAATTTTCTACAAAAATAGTGATAAAAGAAATATTAAAGAAAATGATTAAACAAGAGAGACACACAAAGAAGACAGAGAGAGCAAAGTCAGCATAAGACTTACATATGCCTAAATGAGTTGCAGTTTGAAGAAAACTTTAGCAGCTAACATAGACCTGAGGGTTTATTGTTTTGGGAGCAACATTAATAAAAAAGACATGATCATCATTATTTTCAGGCTGCATTACTTGATCCATAGAAAGCCAGTGGAAATCAATGGGAACATTTCTTAGAATTATCGAATTTATGAAAGTGAGTGGTAATGAGATAAACACTAATAAGCACATACACACAGGGCACATCACACAAAAACAGCAACAAAACTTTCTTACATGAAAACAAAGGTAGAAAAATGAAAATAATACATCCATTCAGAATAGAAAAAATAAACATCTTTAAATAAGTATAAATCTATCCAATCAGAAATGAGTAGATCTTACAAAGACAATTACAGAACATTAATAAACTCTCCATAAGAATATTTCAATAAATGGAAAAAATATTTCTTCCTCAAGAGCTCTATGACCATGAACTACCTTTCCAGACTGGACCATGTAGATATCAAAGTCAATTTAGAGCTCACACTAGTTTGCTGTGCTTCCTTTACTTTCAAGTAAGTTGTACTCACAACTAGATTAAATCTTCCATTCCCATCCACCTTTGGTCTAATCTCTTTTATCCATTTTTCTGCTGCTGCAATTCAGGTTTTTCATGGCCAAGCCTACAAAAGTGAAGGAGTCTGAGAAAAGGCAGTCAAGGTACAATGCTAGGACTTAAAATATGCATATATTTTTTACTTAAAAGACCTCTCATTTCCTCCAATGAAAACAACTTCCTCTAAAGTAGATGAAAAACAATGTAGGTATCAAGCACCTAAACATTGAAATTAGACCTCTGCTGGGTCATGGCTCACCACCCATTAATTTCATTATTTTTAAAATTTTACATAGGCTTTCTAAGCCTCAGTTCTTCCTTTATAAAGTGAGGATAACCATATGTATCAAAATTATTACCTAGAATTGTTGTTATTGAATGTCATAATTATCAACCCTTGCTTTTTTGGTAAAAATAAATCCATGTAATACTGAAATATTTGTATTCATTATTCTTGATTTCCTGCTAACAATTTTGTGATATTTCCTAATTTTTTGGAAGTAAAGCTCTAAATCTTTGAAAAATGTATAGATATGGAAGAGGCAAAGGTAACCCAAATTCACTACCTTTGGGAGAGAACCCATTTGTTCTGTAGAATATTGGACATGCCAAGCTTGATGTGATGAAGCAAGAACAAAACAGTGCTACTTGATAATTTTAAAATCCTATCAAAATATGACACATTCTACATAGTTTTGTATTTAGAATGTGTGGTACAAGAGCACAGACATCATGTTGATAAAATTACTTTTATGAAGCTTTAATTCCAGAGGTATTTGTGTCTTCTATAGTGGTTGGTTCAATAAGAACCTAGATTCATAGATTTAATTATATACTTTTATGTAACAGGAGCTCTGTTAAATCTAGAAATACTGAAGCAATGTCTGTGACAAATAAAAGGTTAACATACATTATGAATCTCACTTAAAGAGATTGGGGTAAGAGCAACAAGTAGGCCACTAGCATCAGAAGCTTTACCAGAGAAAATGGGATATGAGGGCAAGGGAGTGAGGACATTAATTGTTCAATGATTCAGGAAGAGCAGCAACTGTCTCTGATAAGGAATTAATGTATATTCCTCAGATTTCCTTAGGGCTTGGAGAGCTAGACTTTTGTAGGTGTAGGAATTAAGCAGTTGGGAGTAAGAAACAGTTAAAACAGTTAACAGTACATGGTGGGGTCTGGTGTTTAAAACTGCTAAATTAACTTGAAAAGTTTCATTACGAACAGACTGAATTAATTGTAGTGTGACTCCTGATTCAGGAATCTGTGATCAATTCAAAGTTAAATAATATCATCATGGTTACATGATATTGACTTAAAGTTGTATAATGGTTAGACAGATAGCATACTTTTAAAAAGCATATATATATATATATATATATATATACACTAACCCTAACCCTTTCCTGTTTTACCTTAGATTAAAATTGCCAGAAAAAACTTCCCTACCTATGTGGATTCATGGTTATAGTCTCCAACTACATCCTTCATACCCGTCTATCTAGTATGATAACCACTAACCACAGGTGGCTATTTAAATTTATTGAATTGAAATACAATTAAAAATTAGTTTCTCAGTTGCACTGGACACACTTCAAATGCTCAGTGACCTCATGTTTTATAGTGGTTATAGTTTTGTACGGCAAAGGTATAGAAAGTTTTCATTACTGCAGAAAGTTCTATTTCACAGCACTGTTCCATATCATTCAGCAATTCTTTTCTGTGTCTCAAACCTTCTCCTATTTCCAGTGTTTACTTTAAATATTCTCCATCCTTTCCAAACCTCAGATTCCCTCTCTACTGAGCAGATTATTTTTTTAATACTTCCTAGGGAAAAAAATGCAAACCATCACTTATAAATTTCTTTCTCTTCTTATCCCGAACCTACAAAATTAAGTAAATTCACAGCCAGAATCTCCTTATACTTGGAGCTCCTTTCAATGTTTGTTTTAAATTGCCATATCTTTTTCCCTTCTTAAGGCACTGATACTTAAAACATTTCTCATTTCTCTATTTTATCTTCAATTCTCTCTCGACTAGCTCATTCCAGCAGTATTTGCATTCTTAACTTCTCTCCTTGTTTGAAATAAAACAAAAATGGTTTTCTACCTTAGATCTATGCTTATATCTACTATTTTTTCAAAGCTGTACTCATTCTAACCCTAGTATAATAAGAATTGCACACTCCTTTCCTTCACATCTCTACCAAATCTATTCCTATTAAGGTGACTAATAATTTTCCCAGCCATTGAATTCGGTATTCACATTTCAATACTTATCTTACTCAAGCTGCACTGAATATATAGTTTTCCATTTTTCTCATTCTTCAAATACTTTATTTCCTTGGATTCCATGACACCAGACTTTTACAGTATACTTATCTGACTAACATCACTCTGTGAAGATAGGAAACTTGTATTTCATGACCATTACGCTTGACACAGTTCCTGGTGCATACCAAACACTCTATAACTATCTGTTGGATTCTAAAGTTGAATGTGTATCTCTTCATAGGTAAAGGTTTTCTAGAAATTCCTGGAGAGGTACTTCTAAATCACCACTTAACAATGGGATGGACTTTAAAATGATTATGGGAAAATGATCAAATGTGAAATCTTGATGGGATACTGATTATAGCCACTTAGTCAACCCCTCTTTTTTTTGGAAGAGGAAAGAGTTAGTAGCATAGCCTCTACCTGATATTTAATATCAATATATATATCCTCCTCTCTCTCTCTGGCAAACAAACTTATAATAAAGCTCTTTCTTCTGCAATCAGAAAGTGACCAAAATCTTATCTAGATTGCCTTTTATGTGCTAGACTCTGTCCTAGTTGCTAGGATAGTAAGAAGAAGTAAGAATTTTCACAAGAAGTTTATAGTATAGAGTGAGAGACAGTTAATGGATGCAAAAACAAATACATGTTTAAGATAATGGCAGATATTAATGAGTGTTATGAAGAGGATTCCATAAGATGCTCACAGTGAGGCTCAGAGTAGGTAGCCAGAGAAGGCTGTATGAGGAGGAATCATTTGAATTGAGACCTGGGCTAGGAAATGGAAGCAGCCTTGCAGAAAGAGTTTGAGAAGCAGGAAATGCAAATTCATGGACCCCGAGATGGCAACATGCTTTTCATGATTAAGGAGAGTGAAAAAAAAAAAAAAGCTAAAGTTGCTAATGCATAATGACAGATGGGAAGAAAGGAGGAAGAATTTAGAGAACCTATATCAGAGGATGGGTAAAATTCTGGCCATTTTTAAGGAGCTGGATTTTATTTTAAGAGTAATAGGAAAACTTGTGAGGGTGTTCGGTGAAACTGTCAAGCTCTGATTTATATTTTAGAACAATCATGCTGGCTCACATTTGAAGAGACAATAATGGTAGCAAGATCAAGTGTTAGGCTATTTTTATGTTAGATGTTAGAAAGGATGGTGACTTGAACTATAAAATTAGTATCTGAAATTTTGAGAAATGAATACATTTTGAAGATATAAATAGTATGACTTGTTAATATACTGGAAAAAATAGAAAAATTTTGTAAGAAAAGTATAAAAATCAAAGATAAATCAACTGAGGGCATATATGTGTACATATAGCTGATTCACATCATTGTACATTAGAAACAAGCACAACATTGTAAAGCAACTCTACTCCAATAAAAATTAAAAAGAGATAAATCAACTGACTGAATCATGGTATCATTTACTGAGTCACAGAAGACTTAAATGAGAATTGTTGCAATGAGAAAAAGATTAAAACTTCTGTAACCATCATGTTTAATCAGAGATGATTATTAATCAATAACATGGAGCATTAAAATAAATAATTGTAATATATAATTATAATATATATGTTTCAGGAGCTCAAGGATCAGGAGAGAGGCTAGAATGGAAATATAACCTTAGAATCATATTTGAAGTTGCTGAACTGGATAAACTAATTAAGAATGCAGAAAATAAAATAGAATGCAGATGAAAAGAAAAAGGTAGAACATCAAATATAATATCCTGGTTATCATAATATTTAGAGGATTAGTAGGGACAAAAAGCCAACAGTAAAAGCCATGTGTAAGAAGGAACCTCATGGAAAAAATGAAGGGACTCCATAAGAATGTGTTATCCTGGAATTCCAGAGAAGAAAGTATTTAAATGAGGGATTATCATCTGTGTCAAGTGTTGAAGAGGGTTTGAGTAAGATGAGCCAGAGAATATAGAATATGTTATCTGAGATTCAGGAGAACAGGAAGTGGTGGAGGGTTAAGAATGAGATTGTATAAATAGTAGTAATAGATTGTGAGAAAATAAAATCTTAAGCAAAGAACAGTAATATTTTATATTAGTATTATTTTCAGTCAAAACTTCTGTATATTTCTATACAGCAACTTCTGGCTAAATAGAAATGAGATCCTGGCTTTAACTAGGGTTGGAATTTTGTCAGGTGAAAAAGAAAAAAGGAGAGATAAGGGAAGAGTTATAGGTTTACAAAGGAATAAACATAGTACAGGACCATAGAATTTGGGATGGGTTCAGAGGGAACTGAGGACATGTGACTTTAATGTCTACTGTAAGAGTCACTGTGTCTTTTTTTCTTTTTTTAAAAATTTATTTTATTGTATATTGAAGTATATACAATTATAGCTGATTGAATTATAGTAATATTGTATTGTAGTATAGTATTATATTGTAGTATAGTATTGAAGTAGTATTGTATTGTATTGTATTGTAGTATAGTATTGAAGTATAGCTGATTTACAATGTGTTAATTTCTACTGTACAGCAAAGTGATTCAGTTATATATATATATATATATATATATATATATATATATATATACATTCTTTTTCATATTCTTTTTCATCATGGTTTATCACAGCATATTGAATATAGTTCCCTGTGCTATACAGTAGGATTTTGTTGTTTATCTACTCTATATAAAATAGTTTGCATCTGCTAATCCCAAACTCCCAATCCACCCCTCCCCCACATGCCCTACCCCTTGGCAAACACAAGTCTGTTCTCTTTGTCTGTGAGTCTGTTTCTGTTTCGTAGATAAGTTCATTGTGTCAGATTTTAGATTCCACATATTAGTGATATCATATGGTATTTGTCTTTCTCTGTCTGGCTTACTTCATATAGTATGAAAATCTTGAGGCCTGTCTATGTTGCTGCAAATGGCATTATTTCATTCTTTTTATGGTTGAGTAATATTCCACTGTATATATATACCACATCTTCTTTATCCATTCATCTGTCAGTGGACATTTATGTTGTTCCCATATCTTAGCTATTGTGAATAGTGCTGCTATGAACATTGGGATGCATGTGTCTTTTTGAATTATAGTTTTGTCCGGATATATGCCCAGGAATGGGATTGCTGGATCATATGGCAACTCCATTTTTAGTTGTTTAAGGAACCTCCATACTGTTTTCCATAGTGGCTGCACCAATTTACATTCCCACCAACGGTGTAGGAGGGTTCTTAACAGGCATCTTTTGATTCAACATTATTTACAAAAATAGGTAGCCAGTCAGCAGGCTGTAGTTTTCTGATCCTGGTTCAAGAGATACTTTCTGAAAAACACAAACCAGTCAAAAAATAGGCAAGATCTGAACAGGCACTATGTAGAACATAATGTGCCATTAGCTAGTAAGTATACAAACAGTTCAATCTCTCAAGTCACCAGAGCGTTTGTGATCAAATTCCCTCCCTGACAGCCCAGGAGGCCTTCAGGTACTTCCCCTAAGAGGCAGGAGGCAGCCATGCAAATGAGATCACCGATGAGAGCATCTTGGGGAAGCTCTCCCCACCCAGAAGGAGGGGGCCATCCCTGTCTACTCTTTATTTACATTGAGAGTATTCAGGACCCTCCTTGGAGCCTTCAGATACACGGAAAACTGTATATCCTGCTGTTGAGCAAGTAAGGGAGACAAGACTGCATCTGGTGAAATCACTGATACGATGCAGAGAAAATTTCCAGACCATCCTTCCTGAAGGTTAAATTCTTTCCTCATGAGAGAAGAATTGGACAATGAGATCACAGAGCAGACGCAGAGATGTCCAAAGTCCTTTCTGCTTGGTCAGCTGTAATACGCTTCCTCTGACCATTGCTCATCTCAAACATTTTATTTATTTATTTATTTTTAATATATCTTTATTGGCGTATAATTGCTTCAGAATACCATGTTAGTTTCTGTTGTACAGCAAAGCAAATCAGCCATAGGCATACATATGTCCCCATATCCCCTCCCTCTTGCGTCTCCCTCCCACCCTCCCTATTCCACCCCTCTAGGTCATCGCAAAGCACCAGGCTGATCTCTCTGTGCTATGCTGCTGCTTCCCACTAGCTATTTTACATTTGGTAGTGTATATATGTCGATGCTACTCTCACTTCACCCTCCCTCTCCCGTGCCCCCCTTCCCACCTCAAGGGAGGGACATTCTCTATGTCTACCTCTTTATTCCTGTCCTGCCCCTAGGTTCATCAGAACCTTTTTTTTTTTTTTTTTTAGATTCCATATATATGTGTTAGCATACGGTATTTGTTTTTCTCTTTCTGACTTAGTTCACTCTGTATGACAGACTCTAGGTCCATCCACCTCACTACAAAAAACTCAATTTCGTTTCTTTTTATGACTAATATTTCTTTGTATATATGTGACACATCTTCTTTATCCATTCATCTTGATGGACAATTTAGGTTGGTTCCATGTCCTGGCTATTGTAAATAGTGCTGAAATGAACATTGTGGTACATGACTCTTTGAATTTGAGTTATGGTTTGCTCAGGGTACATGCCCAGTAGTGGGATTGCTGGGTCATATGGTAGTTCTATTTTTAGAGTTTTAAGGAACCTCCATACTGTTTTCCATAGTGGTTGTATCAATTTACATTCCCACCAACAGTGCAGGAGGGTTACCTTTTTACCACACCCTTTCCAGCATTTATTGTTTCTAGATTTTTGATAATAGCCATCCATACTGGGGTGAGGTGATACCTCATTGTAGTTTTGATTTGCATTTCTCTAAAAATTAGTGATGTTGAGCATCTTTTCTTGTGCCTCTTGGCCATCTGTATGTCTTCCTTGGTGAAATGTCTATTTAGGTCTTCCACCCATTCTTTAATTCGATTTTTTTTTGTTTCATTTGCAAATATTTTCTCCCATTCTGAGGGTTGTCCTTTTTTTTTTTTTTTTTTGCGGTACACGGGCCTCTCACTGTTGTGGCCTCTCCCGTTGCGGAGCACAGGCTCTGGACGCGCAGGCTCCAGACGCGCAGGCTCAGCGGCCATGGCTCACGGGCCCAGCCGCTCTGCGGCATGTAGGATCTTCCCAGACCGGGGCACGAACCTGTGTCCCCTGCATCGGCAGGCGGGCTCTCAACCACTGCGCCACCAGGGAAACCATAGGTAGTGTTTTAATTTCATTCTTTTACATGTAGCTGTCCAGTTTTCCCAGCACCACTTATTGAAGAGGCTGTCTTTACTCCATTGTATGTTCTTGCCTCCTTTGTTGTAAATTAGGTGACCATACGTGTATGGCTTTATCTCTGGTCATTCTATCCTGTACCATTGATCTATATTTCTGTTTTTGTGCCAGTACCATAATGTCTTAATTACTGTAGCTTTGTGGTATAAATAGTTTGAAGGAGGGGAGCCTAATTCCTCCAACTCCATTTTTCTTTCTCAAGATTGCTTTGGCTATTCAGGGTCTTTTGTGTTTCCATACGAATTGTAAAATTTTTTGTTCTAATTTTGTGAAGAATGCCATTGGTAGTTTGATAGGGATTGCATTGAATCTGTAAATTGCTTTCGGTGGTATAGTCATTTTCACAATTTTGATTCTTCCAATCCAAGAACATGTCATCTTTGATTTCTTTCATCAGTGTTTTATAGTTTTCTGAGTACAAGTCTTTCACCTCCTTAGCCAGGTTTATTCCTAGGTATTTTATTCTTTTTGTTGCAATGGTAAATGGGATTGTTTCCTTAATTTCTCCTTCTGATTTTTCATTGTTGGTGTATAGGAATGCCAGCGATTTCTGTGCATTAATTTTGTATCCTGCAACCTTATCAAATTCATTGATGAGTTCTAGTAGTTTTCTGGTGGCATCTTTAGGATTTTCTATGTAGACCAAAAAGGGGAAAATTTTGAAATGAAACACTGATGTAGTTATGGAGGATAACACAGAGGGTAGGTAGGTGGTTAACTGAAGAGATCAAGAAACTATGTTATACAGAATGAATTTTAAATGGACCTCAATGTTCAAATCACCATGAATATTGACCTTAACAGTGGGGCAGTAGAGAGAGGGTGTCAGTGATATAGGTGTGGAAATCTTTAGTGAAGGATGGAGAAGGACTGGAAGTCAGGAGGCACCAGTAGGCAGAAAAGAAACGGCTTATTTCTGTTGGGGTTAGGAAACAATCTGCTAAATTTCTGCCTCATCTTAAAAATTGTGAGTCTCAAATTTTCAGAGAAAGATGAATGCCTACACAGATGTCTGTTATTAGTTATAATCTGATGATATATTTTAAAAACATATATAGAATTTCAGACAAATGGAAGTAACCAGTTAACTTTTTTTTTTCAATCTAACTATAAGTAAACATTGGAATTGCTTAGGAACTCAGACTCTACTTTCTTGATGTTTTCGTGTTAACTGATTATTATGCGGGCATCACTCTGATTCAACCATGACTAAAAGCTCTCTAAAATATAAAAAGGCACCTGTCTGTCTTAGACAGCATGAAACATCAAAATATATCTTTACTAGTTGAGAATGTTTCAGTGCCTGCAATTATGATCTGAGCATGAATTTACTTATACAAGTGTATCATAATGAATCTGAATCACTATAACTTCAAAATTGTTTTCCTCAAAAGGTATGTGATGTAATTAAAAAAAAAACTTACTGTTATTATTTCAGTGAACCTGAACAAAACTCTAGATTATTGACACTCTTGTTAATCTTTGAAATACATTGCCTTTGGAAACAGAGGATTTCAGAAGACAAGAACCTTTTAAAAATTTGTGCCAACTTCCTAAGTTCATTCTATTAAAGTTCATTCTATTAAAATGTACCAATCACAGCACATAAGGATGAAGAGTAATTTTCAGCTTTAATATTATGACATTTGTTTTGAAGCAACTTATCAAAATATTGCTATATCTTACTAGGACAACAAAATAACTTAAATTTTTATTCTGAAAAATGATAGTGGTACCAGTGTGATGTCACTGGTATGTGCATGAGAAATGCTAATGTAAATATGGTGGATGAAACTGGAAAAATACATGAGAGACTGGCAAACTTATTTCATATTAACATACAGAGACTGTCTTCAGTTTGGTTATTTTGACAGGTTGAAAAAATACTATTTCTAAAGTGTTTTTGTATGTTCAATTTTAATGTATTTTTTTTTATTCCTTGATTTTCCCTATCTTTAGACTTCTCATTTGAATCAATACCATAGTAACACCTTATACTGTTGTAACTGCTTTTCTTAGTGAATTACCTTTTTCATTGGAATGTGTTCAAAATTCTGGTTTGTTAAAAATTCTTGGTTATTTTTTCTTCTAATTGTATGAATTTGAAGAGAATGAAACTCTGAAATCTCTTGCCTGGAGAGTTAACTTTACCCCTTCTAATTAATAAATTTGATGTGCATAAAATAAGAGCTTTCCAAAAATAATTGGATTATTTCATTGAAAATAAAAATTAAGCCTCATTATTAAACCTGGTTTCTTAGTCACACCCATGTATTGATCCCTACAATGTGTCAAGCAAGCATTGTATCAAACATTTCACATATTAGTGAATGCATTCTTTGTGGTTTCTGTAAACCAAGAAAAAAATTATATTACCCAATAACAACTTATATTAATAGCTGTGTTGTAGATTAAAGAAAAAATGTCATGAATATGCTTCAAAATAATTTGAAAGTAATTTGTGTTCCTGAAGAAAAAACAGTAAATCTAGGCAAATTAGGACATTACTGTGTCTTAAAAAATAACAGTTGTTCTTTATTCAATTAATAAGAATGCTTCAGAAACAGTGAAGTGAGTACTCCAAATTATTGAATATGAAAGTATTACTCAGAAAAGAAGTAATTAAAGTGGAGAATGTACTATATGCTACACATCTCTTTTTTAATAAAGTGTAGTTAATCTACAATACTATATTAGTTTCAAGTGTGTAACACACAACTGATTCAATATTTTTATAGAGTATACTCCATTTAAAGCTATTACAGAATAATGGCTAAATTTCTCTGTGCTGTACAATACATCCTTGTTGCTTATCTGTCTTTTACATAGTAGTTTGTGTTTCTTAATTCCATATCCCTGTTTTGCCCCTTTCACCTTCCCTCTTCCTACTGGTAACCACTAATTTCTTCTCTATATCTGTGAATCTGTTTGTTTTCTTATATACATTTATTTGTTTTATTTTTTTAGATTCCACATATAAGTGTTAACATAGAGTATCTGTCTTTCTCTGTCTGACTTATTTCATTAAGCATAATAAAATAGGTCCATCCACCTTGTTGCAAATGGCAGAATATTTTATGCCTGAGTAATATTTGTATATACATATATATGAATATTATTGAATAGACTTCCTGCTGCTGGTGTGGGTGACATGGTGATGGCCACAGTCAAGAAAGGCAAGCCAGAAAGAAGGTACATCCATCAGTAGTAATTTGACAATGAAAGTCATACTGGAGAAAAGATGGTGTGTTTATTTTGATAATGCAGGGGTCATAGTAAACGATAAAGGTGAGATGAAAGGTTCTGCCATCACAGGACCAGTTGCAAAGGAATGTGCAGACTTGTGGCCCAGGATTGTATCCAATGCTGGCAGTATTGCATGATTCTTCAGTGTATTTATAAAAAAATTAAAATATTTGCTCCCCCCTCCCATATATATATATATATATATATGGGAGGGGGGAGCAAATAATTTTAATATATCTATCTATCTATATATAATCTATATATCTCAAATCTTATTTCTCCATTCATCTGTTGATGGATACTTAGGTTGCTTCCATATCTTTCCTATTGTAAATAATGCTGCTATGAACATTGGGGTGCATTAATGTTTCTGAATTAATTGTTTTGATTTCTTTGGCTGTATACCCAGGAGTGAAATTGCTGAATCATACAGTGGTTCTATTTTTAACTTTTTGAGGGACCTCCATCTTGTTTTCCATAATGGCTGCACCAATTTACATTCCCACCAACAGTGTGCAAGTGTCCTCTTTTCTCTGCATCCTTGCCAGCATCTGTTATTTGTGATCTTTTTGATGATGGCCATTTTGACTGGTATGAGGTGATATTTTATTGTGGTTTTGATTTGCAGTTCTCTGATGATTAGTGATGTTGAACATTGTTTCATGTGCCTGTTGGCCATCTGTATGTCTTCTTTGGAAAAAGTGACTATTCAGGTCTTCTGTCCATGTTTTAATCAGTTTTTTTTTTTAATTGAGCTATATATACCATTTATATATTTTGGATATTTATCCCTTATTGGTCATATCATTTGCAAATATTTTCTCTCAGTAGGTTATCTTTCATTCTGTCAATGATTTCCTTTGCTGTGCAAAAAAGCTTTTAAGTTTAATTAGGTCTCATTTGTTTATTTTTGCTTTTATTTCTTTTGTCTTAGGAGAGAGATCCAAAAAATAAAAAAAATATTGCTATGATTTATGTTAAAGAGTGTTCTGCCTATGTTCTCTTCTAGGAGTTTTATGCTTTCAGGTCTTACATTTAGGTATTTAATCCATTTTGAGTTTATTTTTGTGTTTGGTTTGAGGAGATGTTCAAATCTCATTCTTTTACATGTAGCTGTCCAGTTTCCCCAAAACCACTTATTGAAGAGACTGTCTTTTCTCCATTGCATAGTCTTGACTCCTTTGTTGTAGATTAATTGACCATAGGTGCGTGGGTTTATTTCCAGGCTCTCTCTTTTGTTCCATTGATCTTTGTGCCTGTTTTTGTGCCAATTTCTTGCTGTTTTAATTACTATAGTTTTGTATTGTAGTCTGAATCACAGAGTGTACCTCTAGCTTTGTTCTCTTTTCTCTAGATTGCTTTGGAAATTGAGGTCTTTTATGGTCTTATATAAGTTTTAGGATTATTTGTTCTAGTTCTGTAAAAAAAGTGTCATGGATATTTTGATGGGGATTATATTAAATCTGTAGATTTCTTTGGGTATTTCTTTGGACCTTTTAACAATATTATTTTTTCCAATCCCAAACCACTGAATATCTTTTCATTTCTTTGTATCATCTTTAATTTACTTCATCAGTGTTTTATAAGTTTCAAAGTACAGGTCTTTCACCTTCTGGTTAAGTTTATTCCTAGGTATTTTATTCTTTTTCTTGCAATTTTGAACAGGATTGTTTTCTTGCTTTCTCTTTCTGATAATTCATTATTAGTAAATAGAAAAGCAACAGATTTCTGTATATTAATCTTGTACCCTGAAACTTTACTGAATTCATTTATTAGTTTTAGTAGTTTTTATATTTTTTTGGTGGAGACTTTAGGATTTTCTATATACACTATCATGTCATCTGCAAATAGCGACAGTTTTACTTCTTCCCTTCCAGTTTAGATGCCTTTTAATTCTTTTTCTTATATGATTGCTGTGGCTAGGACATCCAATATTATGTTAAATAGTAGTGGTGAGAGTGGGCATCCTTGTCTTGTTCCTGATTTTAGATGAAATGCTTTCAGCTTTTCATCACTGAGTATGATGTTAGCTGTGGGTCTGTCATAGATGGCCTCAAATATTTGTGTATTCTAATCAAATATTTATCTTTTACCAATTTTAGAAAGCATGTATCTCAAAAAAGAGGAAATAACTCCACTCAAAGGAGTAAATCTCCATTACCTGAAACAGGTAATTTCAGGATGGATATAATACTCATGGGAATCTTAAGTAGTGTTAAAAACCTGAAAATACAAAATCACATTAAAAGTATATAAATACAAGGTAGATAAAACATTGAATTTTTCCAGGTTAACATTTCATGTGTATTTACATGAATCATCAAGTTAGTCTGGCTATCTGAGCTATGTGGTATATTGGTCAGGCCCTTTCCCTTCTCTGTACCCTACCTCTAACTCTACCTACAGCATTCAACCTCCTGAAGCAGAAGATAAATGAAATCAATGAATGAAGCCAAGGCTTTTTCTCTCTGCCTCTATGTTCTTTATCTAAAGCCAAGAGAGCTGCCTCAGAACAGCATTCACTGATGCCTCCTTTCTTGATTTCTTTGAATTCACTGGTGTTTTGATTTTCAAATTTCTTAATCTATAATATAATATTATACTTTATTTCAGTAGATCCTTATTATTTATCAATTCTATTTTTGCAAATTTTCCAACTTGCTAATATCTATTTATAATCCCCATATCAATCTTCACTGGTGATTTTGTGATCATTCACAAACATGCATAAGGTGGTGAAAAATTTGAGTTACTTGATGCTCATGTTCCCAGCTGACGTTGAACAAGGCAATACTTGGCCTTGTTTTAACTCTCAGAATGAAGACAAAAAAATGCCCTTTCTGTGATCTATTTAGTGCAGTAATTTCTACATTTTTGTGCTTCTTGGTTGATTTTGTTGTTTAAAATGGCCCACAAGCATAGCGCTAAAGTGCTATCTAGAAGTTCAAGACGTCTAATGATAAGACTTCTAGAGAAAATATGTGTGTTAGGTAAGCTTCATTTAGGTATGGGTTACACTGCTTTTGGCTGTGAATCAACAAATCAGCAACATATATTAAATAAAGCATCTTTAAATAGAAAAACACACAAAACAAAATTATATATTGATTGGTTGACAAAAATGTGACTAGAGACTCTCAGAATCTAACTTTGTATTTCCCCAAAGAAGAGTGGCTCAGTATTTACTAATTCAGCAATCATGGTAACTGTATAGAACATAACTACCACAAATAATGAGAATCGATTCTATATTGTTTTATGTATCACTATTAATAAATAATACTTCATTTTGCTTTCTAATTCTTTTTTTTTTTGTTTTGAACATCTTTATTGGAGTATAATTGCTTTACAATGTTGTGTTAGTTTCTGCTGTATAACAAAGTGAATCAGCTATACATATACATATATCCCTATATCCCCTCCCTCTTGCGTCTCCCTCCCACCCTCCCTATCCCACCTCTCCAGGTGGTCACAAAGCACCGAGCTGATCTCCCTGTGCTATGCAGCTGCTTCCCACTGGCTATCTATTTTACATTTGGTAGTGTATATATGTCAGTGTTACTCTCTCTCTTCATCCCAGCCTTACCCTTCTCCCCACCCCATGTCCTCAAGTCCATTCTATGTCTGCATCTTTATTCCTGTCCTTCCCCTAGGTTCATCAGAACCATTTTTTTTAAGATTCCATATATATGTGTTAGCATATGGTATTTGTTTTTCTCTTTCTGACTTACTTCACTTTATGTTTTTGTCTACTGTCAATTACTATAATCACTTAATGTATTTGTCCTGTTGTTGCTGTGATTTATTTTCATTGCTGTGAATGTTTATTTTTATATTTGAATGTTTATCTATTTTAACTTATTCAGTCAGTGGAAAACTGGTAGTTTTGAATTGTCTAGTGTGTGTAGGCAGGAAAAGAACCCATTGATTTTCTTGGGTGTCATTGTTCCTTGGGGGGAAAAATGAGCCTTGTTCAATATCAGGTTCTGCATATACACAGTTATGCTTAATGGACTTGAGAAGCAGAGAATAGGTCGTAAAGGAAAGTAGATTACTGAACAATGGAATTTATAATACAAAAAGTGCCAAAGATGAGAAAAGGTGTGCCTTAGCTTTAGTATCCTCATGTTGTAAGGGACCAGGGATTCAAATAATGCTGCAGACATTTATTTAAACCAATCCCAACTCAATCTTCTGTCAAGGAACATTCCTATATGGCCTACAAAGGAGATGTTTATGAAGTAAAATTGAAAGAACGGTGACTTTAGTAGTACAGGAAATTCTATGGTGGGACTCTCTTAGTGCCATGTAATAAAACTATAAGAGCTAAATTACTAGAGTGAATAGATGTACCAGATACCTGTTGCAAAACACTTCAGATCCTCTGGAGCCTCCTGTCTTTTGTTCCAGACATAAATGCCATAACCAGCGAAATGAAGGCATTGATCAGTATCACGAAGTTTCACCTGACGATACATTGCCAAAATTTTACTTCCTGCTTCCGACTTTCCTGTTGATGTTGTTAAAAAAAAAAAAACCAAAAACAGAGCCTGACAAGAAGTGGTAAAAACATAGTTTACTTAGGAACTCTTGCAAAAGGGGAAAAGAGACATTAGTATTGAACTGGGCTTAATTCTGAAATCAGTATGAACAAATGAGATTTATATCCAAGGAGGAGAGGAATGGGGTCAATGGATGGAAAATTACTAAGAGGAAACACCAGAGGTAAGGAAAGATTCTGGTTAAACTGACTTGACAGAATCCTTGCTGCAAGCAGTCCACGATGATCAGATATCACCTGGGGCATTTGGGGATGAAGAATTTGATCATCAGGATATCAAGTGTGACCAGATATTGAGAGTGGAAAATTCTTCCTAAACTGCCTTGGCAGGATTCTTGATCTTGAGGTCAAGTCCCAAGGATAAAGCTTAGTTCAGAAAGGGCTTAGATGTACCTGACTAAAGTTTGGTTAAGGAGAGAGTTTTTTTCAGTGTAAAGGCTTGGGATACCTTGGGATCCTGCCTGGACCCCATGTTTTTCAACCCAGAAATATGGAGAAAATAACTTTCCATGGGCTGAAAATTTCACCAATAGAAAATAAGATCTGATGGATGGATTTACCATACACATCCTTCATCACTGTAGACTGTTTTAAAATATAGTTCATGTGATAACCTCTAAGAAGAAGATCCTGAGCTATTAGGACAGTCACCCCTAGAGGCCTCAGGTTCGTTCTTCTTTGCCTGTCATTTTCTTTACTCCTCACATTTGCTTCCTTGGGTTCCATTTCTAATGAGATAGTGGCAAATAAGCATTTTCCCTAGAGTTGGCTGTCTGAGGATCACAGGTTAAGCTACCCAGAACCTTTTTTTTTTTTTTGGCACAAGTTATATAATACCTAACCCAAGCTATCTGATGGTGTGGAGGCTTCAGAAATGACTCAATTCAGGACTCAAACGTTATCATCAAACAAGATTTCTTTCCAATTCTTGGTTCCAGTTTCTTAAGTGTCATGTGCAACAGAATGATCATGTCTATTTGGTTCTTAAACCCCAGGTTCCAAAGAAGAATCAAGAGATTCGTTCACATAATATTCTTCCAAAAGCTTTTGTATTTTATTGTCCTGATTGTATTTTATTGTCCTGATTGTCCATCACAAAACTAAACAGTTTTGTAATGTTAGATTGTTTCAGTCATGTTCTCATTCTGTGAGTTAAAAGTGGTGTCAGCTTCACTTGAACCTTAATGGCCTGAGAGTGGGTGAATGTTGTTTTCCAGAGGGAAATCAAAGTTTGTGAGTAGATGCTGCAAAGTCAATGTTTCCTTCTCCTCACAGAACACAAGCTATTATGTTGCAAAATGCCACAAGAGATAGAAAAGGCATTTTCCTAGTTCAAACAGCTTCTGATAAAGCATCTAGGGACATAGCTGTAATTGGTGAAGCAAAGAAAAAAGACACTTTTAGGTGAATCAAAATCAGGGCAGATCACTGTTATTGCCTACATGGTTGAAGAAGAGCATGGAGGCCCAATAGACTGGTGCATTAAAGAAATGAGAAAAGAAACATCTGCCAACCATCAAGAGAGTTGCTGGAAGCAGCATTTGAAACAGATGTAAAGTAGAGACAATGTCACCAATTTGAATAATATGTTTAGAAGATCTCACTGGCTCTCAGACTAAAAAAAAAAAAAAAGTAAATCAGCTTAAATTATTTGGCAGGTAAAATATATTGAGTTAGTGGATTTAGGCATAAACTGCTGAATAACCTTATCTATACTCTTAATATCACCAGATGCAATTCATCAATTCAATTTGATGAAACTTATCAAAGGCTTAGTTTTCATTTATTTTTATTTTACATTTATTCTTACTAACTTGCATTTCAAATTCTCTTCTATATTTTCGTTCTTACAGAGTTTAGATTCCAGATCTGCTTATCTATAATCATGAGAAAATTATTTAATCTCTCTACCTCAGTTTCCACATTTGTAAAATGAGACTAATAATACCTATTTTATAAGATTGCTTGGTTAAGAGAATGTGCTTTGGAGACAGACTATGTGCTTCCAAATCTTAGCTCTGTTATTTACTAACCATATGATCTTGCACAGTTTATTCTCAAGTGTTCAATTTTTTCTTCTATAAATAGGGATCATAAAAATATCTATTTTGTAAGTTGTTATGGTAATTAAATAAATTGGTATTAGTAGTGTTTAGAAGAGTGCCTGGCATATATAGGTACTATATTGCTTGAAAATGATCAATACACATTTGTTTCCATTCATCACAAATTATGTAAATTGAAAAGTTTAATTAATGGAAACAACCTCTTTAAAAAATACTAATTAATTGGTAAAACTTAATATAGATACTGTTTTTGTTACTTATCTGTATGCTATCAAGAATTCTAGAATGTAATATTTCTATTATATATCATTTGAGATCAGGTGGAAAAAATGGTAAAATAATTTAGATTAAAAATCAAGACATTGCATTGTGAAATGAGTGTATCTCTATAATACAGAAAAATACTAGATCTAGTGTGATCTTTCTTTAAACCTGAGTATCCAATGATGCTATGGATTTCCTTGACAAATAGTGAGTTTGCCCTCTCTAGAGGTATGCAAACATGCACTAAACTTTATGAAGTTATTGTTGTGGAGTCCATTCAAGAAACTGTTGGAGATTGGTTCAATAACTTTTTAATCCTTTTCTATCCTGGAATATTTATGATAATGTAAATTCTTTCTCTCCAGATTTAAATAAGTTACACCTTTGAAAAAAGAGATGTCAAGGATAAGGGCAAATGTTTAACAAAGGAATTGAATCTAAAACTAATTCTTGAGCACAGATGTCAAAGCAAGCGCTCATCTGTTTTTTGAACTTTTTGAGTGATCTGAGCTATCCTTTAAGGTAAATGAAGCATTTAGACACTTTAGGAAGACAGTTATGTCAATGAGATGCTGCTACTTAACATTGAGAGCGTTTTTCTTCTTATGCTTTGCTGAATTACTAAACATGTCTCACATTACAGCTCTAGTGATTTAAACCTGTTTCTCTGTGACATGCAAGTAAGGAAAGCCATTTATTTTCTTCTTTAAACAGAGCCATTCATGGGGTGGGAAAGCTCTCACAATTTTAATTTTCTTTTCTTTGTTTACATAGAGCCATAATCTCCTTGGAGACTCGTAGGCTTTCCAAGGGCTGCAGATGCAGAAAGATAATAAAAGCAACTTTATGTTTGAACCACTGCAGTTATTATAAAGAAAGTCCATGAAAATCTCCTCTTCTATTATTAACACATTTTACTTTTCCTATTGAATTTTCTATGATTTAAGATCTAGGGACAATAAACAACTGTGAAATAAATTCCAAATATAAAATATAACATGCTTATCCATGAAAACAGTTAGTAATATCCAAAAAGGGTTAACAATGTCACCACCCCCAAAAATGACAAAGCATTTATAACAAAATAATAAAAGTGAAAAACATGAAAAGACCAATTCAAATTAATAAGTGAAATGTGTACTCAAGTCAAGTACCTACAAATGTGTCAGTTAATTTACAAACCAATCTTCACTACAACTCTCCAAATGTATTATTTCTTAAATAAATATTTATTGAGCACCATTTATGTGCTGTGTTGGACTCACAGCAATAAGCGAAAGAGGTATGATCTCTTTTCATATGGAGGTTCTAGGCTTATAGTCTCAGTTGTTCCATGATCAAATATACAGTCTCAACAAATTTGCACCATTGCCCTCACTTTCAAAATAAGGCAACTAAGGCTCAGAGGAGTATTGATATTTTCCTGATGTAACACATCTATTGAGTGCAGATATCAGAGGTGGGATTTAAACTCATTTTTTGAGGGGGAGCATTAGAGTCTAGTTCCTTTCATTCTTAGTTTGGGGTTTCTACCTCAGCATCATTTTTCTTTATGTCTTCCTCTTTGATTCTGGATTAGAAAAAATATGATCCTTTTGAAATTTCAGAAAAAAATGTGCCTATAACTCTGATTTCCATGAATATTTTACCCTGAAGAATAGGAAACTACTAGTCAAGTCAATGTTAGATAAATAAAAATACAAATGAGGAAGAGAAACTGAGTTTTAGATATGTATTAACCTTCACTGAAAAATCACAGACTGTAAACTATGGCCACTGAAGAAAAAGACAGACCTATGTAAAGTCAAGAAAATGACAAACACCTCTATTTAGTAACCTCTATTTAGTGACCCTTCAAGAGAGGTTTGCTATTCTAGCTTAAAAATTCTAAATTGTGCTCACATTCAACAAGTGAATTTTAAAATACAGACAATAATTCTATCTGTTCATGGATTTGCAAAGTTCAACAATGTCAACCAAGAAAAAAGTCTAATAACTGTATCAGGAAGGAAACTACATATGGGTGTGAATGTATGACTGAATGCACTAAAGGAACTTGAAGTTATTTTTAACGGTTTTGTTATCAAAAACGTTTCTTAACTTGACTACACTCAGCTGAGTCAAGTGTATTTCTTTTGAAGGCTGGCAGAATATGTCACTGTAAAATATACTAATTACTCTTGAGGATTATTTTGAGCTTAAGGAAATTGAGAAAAAGCAGATACATGGAAATCTCCCTGCTTTCCTCCTCTTTACCTTCCTCCAAAAGCAGGACATACATTTTTCAAAGACGGTCCTCCTCCCTTCCCTCCCAGGATGGACAAAAGTTAATTGTCAGAGATAACTTTAGGCCCCAACAACCTGGAGAGGACAACAGCAGAATCTACATAAGAAACTTTACTAACTAAAGTTTGCCCACAATGTGCTTATATTTGCTTTCCCACAATGTGCTGCCCCTAGAGACTCAAGGCTCTTTTCCTTTGTCTTCTTGCATCTCTAAAAATGTATTTTTCCTATGCTAAGATACTATATAAATTCAAGTTCTAACCAAACTTTTGAGTTACTCATTTTTCCCTGGGTATCTTTCATATGTACATGAATTATACATGTTAATAAACCTGTTCATTTTTCTCTTGTTAATCTGTCATTTGTTAGAGGTGTCCCAACTGAGGACTTAGAAAGATAGAAGAAAATTATTACTTTTTCTCTCCTACACTTGTTTATATTTAATTGACAACTATTCTCAACAAGTCTTCAGTGCTGTGTCAATGTAACTATCATTGCTTCTCTAAGATCTGTCATAGTGCCTTCCAACTCTAGATATTGGTTAAAGGAAAGACATTTTCAACATAAACTATGAAAAATAAGAAAGAGTCTCCTGAGTACATGCTGACATTGGTATGGCCTCTGAGATTCTAAAAGATGAAGTGAAATATCTGTTACCTTCTGGTATAACTTTCTTTTTTAGTGCATATTTTCATACTTTAGCTTATTCACCCTTTACTGATTCATGCATGCATAGAAACATTTGTTTAACCTATTAATGAGGCCCTCCTGTTGACTAGGTACTGTTCTTTTGTTATAGATAGGAAATAACAACAACCAACATTAGACTATGCTTAGTATGTCTCAAGAGTTACATATACAAAATTCATTTCCAAACCCTGAAGAATTCCACTGCTTAGAAAAGAAACAGACAAGGCATTGTGATTCAACATGACATGTTAAAATAGGTATTTGTGCAGGGAAAGGATTTGGAACAAAGAAGTGATTAGCTCTCTTTTGGAAGCTGATTTGGAGGTTACATGGAGAAGTTTTTGTTCTGGGTTTTTTTGGGGGGTTACCAGGAAAATGAGGGCATTCTCAGGCTCAAAGCAGAGAAATAAAGTGGTGTGTTTGAAGAACAGCATGTAGTTCAGTATATTTGTTGCATAAAACATTGTTGACTTAAAATGCTATTCACAACCTAAAAGTTGAGGGTTCTATTTTATTTGGCAGGAATTCTTAGGACTTTAAGCCCAGAGGCAGCATCGCAAGTGACCCTGAGAGAATTTCCCCAAGGAGGCGATGGGGGTATCCAGGTTATATAGAAGTTTCGTGACAAAGGACAGGTAGTCTGAGTGTCAAAAGATGATTATTAATTAAAGGAAAACCAGATATCTCAAATTAAGGAATAGCGCTTTTCTATGTATGGGAAGATGCAAGAGTCTGGGCTCACTGAAATCATTCCTTTGTTGTACACCTCAGCTATCTGGGGCCAGTATCCAGTGTTTTCACATCCTGAGTTTCCTCAGGGCTCACTGTAGGGAGTGGCTGCAGTCCAATGGCTGCTAGATGGCAGGTATTTTTTTCAGCCCTTAGTTTCCTCAGGGCTCACCAGCTCACAGTGGAGGGATGCAAGTGCTGATAACTATGACATCCTTTGTTTACTGATATGGCAGGAAATATTCCATTTTTCAACATGAGAAAGTTATAGAAGGAAAACGAATTTTTGAGCTCTACTTAAGTAATTCAGGTTTTTCCAAAACTGGGGTGCAAAGTTTAGCCATTGAATGATTGCATAGGAAGATGACACATAATTTGTATGGCATTTTAGAAAGATCATTCTGCTTGTAATATGGTGAATTGAGGCAAAAACAGTTGCAGGAAATTAAAAGTCTACTGTTACAACCAGGGATGAACTGGAAATCGTCTGAACAAAGGAAGTAGTAATAACCTAAGTAACCTAAAACTTTGGTTTCTTCTCCATGTAGCCTCCAAATTCCCTTTGAAAACTTTAAAACAAGTGTTAAAGAGTTACATTTGAAGGAATTAGTGATTTTTTAAGAAATGGGAATGAATAAGAATTGAATGTCAACTATATACCATGAACTTGTCAACTGAAAAAAAAAGTACAACCTAAAAGTTGAGAGTTATGTTTTCTTCAAGGACCTTACGAGGACTATAGCCTGGGAGGGAAGCCTTTCAGATGCTCTGAGAAACTGTTGCCAAGGGATAAGGGAGGAGCCAGGATGTATAGGAGTTTTTGCTGAAAAAAAGCCCATGTAGTCAGATATCAAACGATTACCGCTAATCACAAAAAACAGACATCTTGTTAATGACTTTAGTGCTTTTCTATGTATGGGAAGATGCAGGAGTTTGGGATCATTGAAATGATTCCTTTGATGTGCATCTTAACTATCTAGGACCACTATCCTGCTTTTCTCCATTCTGAATTCCCCTCTGGGCACGCTGTCAGGGGCAGCTGCAGTGGTTGATGGCTTAATGGTGGGGAATATTCATTGTTTACCAGAATGGTAGGTAATGTTCTTTGTTTGCTGAAATGACAGGCAACATTTTTGCCCACATACTGTTCTTGGCAGAAAAGGAAAATCAAATGAATAAAGAAAAGTAGTTCGAAAAGAAAGCAAAGAGTAAAGTGGTAGTTAGACCATATTAGTAATTTCATTGAATGTAAATACACCAAACATTCTAAATAAAAGGTAATTTATCAGAACGAATAAAACCAAAAAATAGCCTTTTTATATGACACTCGCTTTAAACACAAGGGCACAGTCAGAGGTTGGGATATTTAGATTTCAGAAGTGGAAGAGAGTAAAATGAAGCCAAGAGGGATACAATTTTTTTTTGAAATGTACACTTGTGACTTTCATTTAAATATTCCTTCAATATAACTTTAAAAAAAATATTTGTTTATTTATTTATTTATTTGGCTGTGCCAGCTCTTAGTGGTGGCACACGGGATCTTCGTTGCCACATGTGGGATATCTTAGTTGCCATGTGGGCTCTTAGTTATGGTATGTGGGTTTTCGGTCCCTGACCAGGGATCAAACCTGGGCCCCCTGCATTGGGAACACAGAATCTTAGCAGCTGGACTGCCATGGAAGTCCTACATGACTTTTTTATTTAACTGAAGGCCTTGGTTGCCTTGAGAATGATGAGTAAGCTAATGAGAAAAGAAGAAAAGAAAGAACAGTTGTTCTTTTCCAAATATAAGGTTAGATAAAGAGTTGAAATTCACATACCTCAATTATAGAGAAGTAGAATCCAAAAGGACAACAACTAGAAAGGATCAAACCAGACAATTGTTGGCATCTTCCAATAAGGCCTGTGACCCCAAGACCCTTTTCCTTATTAGAGACCTTATGAAATTAATTATATTAGAATATTGAAACTCCTCACATCAGCCTGATTGACACTCTTGAAATCTTTGGTCGCCAGCCAAACAATGTAACCTTATATTATTAACAGTTATTGGAAGTTAATTTCCAAAATATAAACAATAATGTTAGGTCATCAAAATAAAGATAAATGTTATAACAACAGAATTCAGATTAAAAAAAATGGATGGGAGTGAAAAAATCACTGGACTGGAAAACAAAAATTTATTGATTGCTTTGGCCATGGTAACTGAGTTCTAGAAAATCTCTAGACCTGAATATTCTCATCTAGTATTAAGAGAGTCAGAGAAGCCAAGGCCTTTAAATAAACTGATGGTTTATAATGAAAATTAAGTGATCTAAAACATCCATGCAAATGTAGTCAACTGATCTTGGGCAAAGGAGCAAAGAAAATACACACAAAAAAGATAACCTTTCAAAAAATGGTGCTGGAAAACTGGATACCTGCAATAATATAGAATCTAGACACAGGTCTTATATCTCTCACAAAAATTAAAATTGATATAGACCTAAATGTAAAACACAAGGCTTTTAAACTCCTAGAAGATAATAGGAGAAAATCTAGATGACCTTGGGTTTGGCAATAACTTTTTAGATACAACACTAAAGTCATGATTCATGAAAGAAATAATTAATAAACTGAACTTTACTAAAATTAAAAACTTCTACTCCATGAAAGACATTATCAATAGAATGAGTAGACAAGTCACAGACCGGGAGAAAAGATTTGCAAAAAACACATCTGATAAAGACCTGTTATCCAAAATATACAAAGAACACTTAAAACTCAATAAAAACACAGCCAATTAACAAATGGGCTATAGATATGAACAGACACTTCACCAAGGAAGATAGACAGATGGCAAATAAGCATATGAAAAGATATTCCCCATTGTATGTCATCAGGGAAATGCAAATTAAAACAACAATGAAATACCACTATATACCTATTAGAATGGCCCAAACTCAAAACACTGACAATATCAAATGTTGGTGAGGATGTGGAATAACAGGAACTCTAATTCATTGCTAATGGGAATGCAAAATGGAACAGCCAACTTGAGAGACACTTTGACAGCTTCTTACAAAAGTAAACATATTCTTACCGCATGATGCAGCAATCACATCCCTTGGTATATACCCGAAGGAGTTGAAAACTTATGTCCACACAACAACTTGCACACAGATGTTTATACAGCTTTATTTACAATTGCCAAAACTTGGAAGCAACCAAGATATCCTTCAGTAGGTGAATGGGTAAACTGTGGTACAACCGGACTATAGAATATTATTCAGTATTAAAAAGAAATCAGCTATCAAGCCATGAAAGACATGGAGGAAACTTAAATCTTAGTAACACATATTACTTAAACTTAGTAATGCATATTACTTAGTAAAAGAAGCCAATCTGAAAAAGCTATAATGATTCCAACTCTAAGACATTCTGGGAAAGGCAAAAGTATGGAGATAATAAAAAGATCAGAAGTCGTCAGGACTCAAGGAGGAGAGGGGGAGGGATTGTCAGAAAACAGGAGATTGTTAGTGCAGTGAAACTACTCTACTTGATACTATAAAGGTAGATATATGCCATTACACATTTGTCAAAATTCAATGAATGTACAATACCGAGTGACCCTAGGATAGGCTAAGGACTTTCTATGTTAATAATGGGTCAATGTGGGTTCATCCATTGCATCAAATGTACCACTCTGGTGCAGGACATTAATAGTGGGAGAGGCTATGCATGTCTTGGGGTAGAGGATGTGTGAGAAATCTCTGTACTTTCTTCTTAGTTTTGCTCTGAACCTAAAACTGCTCTAAAAAATGAAGTCTATTAAAAATATCAAATAGTACAAATATTTTTACAAAGTAGATTTGCCAATGTATAATCACTGCCATTCTCTAATTTTAGAGCCTCACTCTACTTATGTATAAATGTTGCTGTCTTTGACTATGATTTATCTCACTCAAATTCACCTAGCAAATAAGAAGCAGCCACAACATCTTAGCATAATACAGATTGCAGTGATATATTTTCAATTAAATATAGTTTAAACTGAGGAAGAACTTTTTATTATAAAATTATATGTTTAATTTTATTTAGTATTATTTATTTTAAATAATATTTTAAAACAGGAGACATTTTCAAATAAATATATTGAGAATTGATCTAAAGACTGTGAGAAAATATTTTTTGTTTTGTCTGGTTCATTCACAGGATATCCTCTCTTTATTCTTGAGTATTTTTATGCTAATTCCAAATACTACGACAAAATATAAAGAGAAAGAAAAACTTAGTTTGCTTTGTGCCTTATATTTTCACTTTCACTTAAAAATTGAAACAATCTTGTTATGTCCATAGGGTGTGTTTCTGTTCTTCATTTTCAGATTAGGGAAAAGATGTTTAGAGATGTCAATGACTTCTTCTAAGCTACGTGATGAATGCATGGAATACAAATCCAGATTTTTACACAATCTGACTTTGGCTCTCCTGAGGCCCTCCTACTTCGGTGCTGCACTTAGCTGCTTGAGTAAGCTTTCTTGTTAGGATTCCCGCCTGTATGCTAAATGTCATATTGACATTTCTTCCTCATTTGTAATTCCTTAATGGGAAAAGAGAAGGGTAACATTAGGGAAAGAGAATAAAATTATATGTAATTGAAAGGCAGTATTCCTTTCCTATTGAATTTCAGATTCCAGCCTTTTACCTTTTATTCTTCCAGGAAAAAATAATGAAGTTGATGTAACAATCCAAGCATTACTTGAATGCTCTTACAAAATTGTTCTCTTTTTAGAGACTCAATCCCACACTCTCATTGTGCATTATATTCTAGGACAGTAATTTACAAATATTTTATGATTTTGTAGTTATTTCAATTAAAAAAACTGAGTGCACACCTCAAATACATGTGTATTTATTTATAAACAAAATATATGTTCTATTAAAATGAATGCTGAATGTATTATAAAACATACGCAAAATGTATATCTTAGAACTTATATTAAATTATAGGCAAATATAAAAAAGTTCATGATGAATAACTCTTAAATGATAAAATGTGAATGTAGATGTAAATTTATATATGCATTGATATGTTGCCCACTACTCAGATGAAAACCAGTAGTCTAGGAAAGTGAAACAAGGTGGTATCAATCAAACTTAGAAACACATTAACTATTTAATTCAGATAAACACAGATTTGTTCATTATTTGTATATTACAAAGCAACAGGTACCAGATTCTGAGGGGAATAAACAAATCTTTTCTTCAAAAGCATACTCCTAGAGGGTATTAAGTCAAGTACATAAATATCAATTATATGAAATTTTGACAATAGCATATGAAAGAATCAAACATCATGCTGTGGAGTTATAAAGGGGTCCCAGGCTGAGAAGGGATCCTCAGTCTCTCCTTGTGTCACCCCGGTTGGTGATAAGAAAATTGCTCTTTTCTTCAGAGTGAGTTTGCAAACTACATCAATGACAAATAGGACTCCTTTAGAAGGGAAGTCTATGCTGACAGCAATCACTGCCCTTTCAAAATGAAGAAGGGAGCAGGAGGATGAGATAACTGGCTGAGGAAAATATTTCTCTAGACTGATTTCTCAAAATGTGTGCCAGGAGTAAGGGAAGGAACTGGATTAAATACAAGTAAACCACGCAATGTCACTGCTTTTCCCATTAACACTATACCTTGGTTAGAGTACCCAACACATGCCTAACTCAGGCTCAGGGCCCTTAGGGGTTTCAGAAACTTAACACATTTCTGATTTAAAGATAGATTTGCATTCTTACTTTATAAATATTGACATTAAAATTTTTATACATCTTAAAAATAAGTGTTCTATTCTCTGACCTAGGGATTTTGATGTTCTGGCAGGGTCTGTGTTGAAAGCTGTGAATTACTAGACGAGTGAATGCATAACATCTTGACTGACAGATTTTCTTTACTATGTAGATAAAATTTAACATTGAAAAAGGGAACAAGATGCTTCTGGTTTCCTATTGACCTGCAAAGACCATTAGTGAAATCAAATTGTGAAATATTTGTATACACCACAAAAGGTCTGAAAAAGTCATAATACTGCTCATGGGAGATGTCAATTACCTAAATAATGACCATGTAACAGCTAGGCAGAAAACGTAAGAGTGTGTTTCTTAGAGAAAATTCCATTTGTTCATAATTCAATTTGATGAACAACTATTCTAGCAGAATAGAAAGAATCAGTTTGTTATATACCATAAGACTCTCAGCCAGGAATTATTGGTAAATAAATATGCAACTGGGATCTTTGATTGCATGATAATAATCATGATACAGTTCACACACACAAAAATAAGTTACAAACCTATAGATTATAAATGCTGCTTCATTTTCTCCCGTTCTTACATTAAATTTTCTGCCCAGGAAAGGCTATATTCAACTAAGGTCCTCAGTCAATTGTCTCTATGTTTCTAATTTTATGTGAGATATAATGTGGAGTGAGTTAGAAGGAGGGAAGGAGAGAGAAAGAAAGAGAGAGAAAGGGACAGAGAAAACTGAAAGAAAAATTTCAAGTCAAGTTCCTTGGGCAGAGATTTCTCTTGGTGCAATCAAGCATCTTTTCTATACTCCCATTTCCTCCTTCTCTCCAGGTATATGCCTGATACTCTCAGCTTTTCACATTTAGAAATCTTATTAGAAAATATACCAATGGATTTATTTTCTTTATTTTGTGAAAGACCGATTTGTTGTAAAGGACCTCCCCACCCCGCGTAAGGATATTTAAATTCTAGTTAGTCAACAAGGCACTAAGCCAAACGGAGAAAGCTGCAAAAGCCAAAATTAGAAATAAGAACCAGAGAGCACGACTTAGAATAATAGCAACAAATGAAAGAAAGGAGAAATTGAATTGGAGCAGAGCCTGATTCAAGGCTGATTTGCTAAGTGGGTGTCCAGGGCGCCAACAAATAAAGAGGATTAACTACATTGTTGGGATTTATATGGAACCTCTCTTATGATAAGAATGATGCAAATTAAAGCTACCCTGAGATGCCATTATTCACTTATCAGATTTGTAAATATTCCTAAATTTGGTAACACACTCTTGGCAAAGCAGTTAGAGACTTACTACATTGCTGGTGAGAGCATGAATTTGTACAAGTCCTATAATCATAAATATAGCAATATCTATCAAATTTTTAAACACATATACTTTTTTATTATTTATTTATTTATTCGGCTGTGTTGGGTCTTAGTAGCAGCATGCAGGATCTTCGTTGCGGCACACGGGATCTTTCGTTGTGGTGTGCGGGCTCTCTAGTTGTTGCACGTGGGCTGTAGAGTGGACAGGGTTAGTTGTCCCGTGGCATGCGAGATCTTAGTTCTCTGACCAGGGATCGAACCCATGTTCCCTGCATTGGAAGGCTGATTCTTAACCACTAGACCACCAGGGAAGTCCCCTAAACACATATACTTTTGATCAAGCAATTCTGCTTCTGGGAATTGAGTCTACATACGTGATGTACATATGCAAAATGACTTTATGTCATTTTTATTTTTTTATATTTATTATAACATATTTATTATGTTTGTTGGTTGCAGCATTATTTGTAATAGCCAAAGAATCAAACCACCCAAATTACCACCAAAAAGAGAGGGCTTAAGTAAATTATGACACATCCATATAATGGATAATATGTGGCTAAAAATGAATGAGCAGCTAACTGTGTACTGATGTGGAAAGTCCTCCAAGATATATTGTAAGTAAAAAATCATGTTCAGAGCTATGTGCATAGTATACCACCTTTTGTGTAAAAATAAAGAAAGTAAGAATCTGCGTCTATGCTTTTTTGGCATATATAAGGAAACTGAAAAGAGGCATAAAAATCTAATAACAATGATTTTAATAGTGGGGGAGGGGAATGGACAGAGGAAGAAGCAGGAAATGAAGGAGACTTTTCACTGTGCACCAGTTTATACTTATACATATATTACTTATTGGAAAATTAAATGGATAAAGCTTTTATCAAATGTCATTGGAATAAAATTGGGAATGTGGAATCATTTAACTTTTCCATCTGTACAAAAGACAAACTGATACAACTCCCACTGACTAAACAGTACATTTTAATTAAAAAAAAAAAGAAAGAAGAAGAAGTGTTCAAAGAACAATATTCATTGTATTAGTCAGGGTCCAGTCAAGATAGGTTAGGTTGCAGTAACAATCCCCCACAAAGCCTTAGGGCTTTACAAAAGAGGTTTCTTTCTTTCTCATGCTATATGTCTGCTGAGATCTGCTTCTGTTCCTTCCCATATTGTCTGCATTCCAGGTCAATGTTGATGGAATTGCCCCTATGTGTGAGTCTCAAGTTAGAAGGAAAAGAGGGAGATAGTGAACCGTAAGATCATAAAGATTTCTTAAAAAGTGATAGACATTACTTAGCAACATTTTATTGGTCAATGCAAGTCATATGGCTGTTTCTAAATTCAATAGGACAGGATGTATAATCTTCCCATGAAGAGGGATGCATCTCGAGACCATAGCCAAGCCTAAATTAATGTCAAAAGGAACTATAAATCTCCCTGAAATAGGAAATATTTTGAAAAATGATACCAATTACCATAATCATTTGTTAATAAAAGACCTTCGTTTTCTTCCTGTCCCCATTCAGTGCATGCTGAAACGATCCTAACACTAATTCAATATTAATTCTATCCTCGAATAATGAATGTAAGCTGTAAGGATTCTGCCTAAAGTTCCTACATATCTCATTGCTCTCTAGACAGGAACAGGCCTTGAAATTATTAAAATTGCCAGGAAAAGTTGTACTTTGATTTAAGTGAATTGGTCCTGTTTCTTAAGTCAGTTTTCAATGTGTTCTAATAGACCACAGCACCTGGTTAAGCCCTCAAATGTACTAAAGCATCATTAAGAATGTGTGCCATTCAACAAATGGGATCTATGTGAAAGATTATTTTTAACTGTGGATGAGCAGAGTTGTTTTTAACCAAATGAATGAATAAAGAAATTTGCATTTGAATAATCATTCCTGAATATGCAAACTTTTTCTCATACTGAAGTAACTGATTGAATATTATCCACAAAATATACTTAAATTAAAATTTTAAACTCTATTATTTAATTCCCTTTAGGCCCTCTTTAGTTATTCTCAGCCTCCTATACCTTAGTCAGAAAAGAAGGACATATCTGCTGTAAAATTTGAATACCATTAAAATTCTAGATCTTTCTGTAAAATTATATTATCTATGACTCTGATGAGCAGGTAACATCTATGTGAATTTTACTACCAGTAAAAAGCATAAACCATTTTTGATTCTAATAAAATCTTCATTGGGAACCAAAAAAGTCCTAAACATAAAAGAACATTTTTCATTTTAAATCACTACCTAGGAAGGGCTGCATGATCATGATTTGAAAATGGCCAGAGACTTGAATTTCATTTTAATGCTACATCTTAAATTATCTATGCTGCTGTGATTGAAACTGAGAAGTGGATGAAATTGCATGACTGGGAAGAAACATAAAGTCAGGAAAATGGTGTGAGCTTAGGCTTAGATGTAAGATCTAAGAAGGTGTATTGAATAATAAGAAAAACAGTCTGGCTGAAATAAAGGGATTATGATGGTAAGTATTGAGAGGCAGCTTTGGAAAAATAAATTAGGATCAAGTTGTAGAGAACTTGGAACTCCAGCTAATGGCCCTGATGGAAATGAGTAGATAGGACAGGTTTTCAAATAGGAGACTGAGAGAAAGAATTTAGAAGGAACGTGTTGCAAAGCAGATTGGAAGGGCATCAGCAAGAGAAGAATTAGAAGCAAAGAAAAGTATAAATGAACAGAATTTGAATAATTTAATATGAAATAAAAAGGAGAAAGGAATCGAAATTGATGGATTTTGAGGCTAGAAAAATAAGACAGTAGGTGACTGGGAGAAACAGATCCACGGGAGAAAGAAGATTGAAGATCAGTTTTGGAGGTTAGAATGGGAAAGGTGTGTGTATATATATTTTTCTTTGTAGGGAGAGATTTAAAAATTTGCCTTTACTAGTGTTGAAATTAGATATGAGATCATACAAATTAAAACATCAAGTAGATATTTCAAATGTGCAATTCAATTTTCAGAGAAGGGCCAGGGAAAATTTAATTTTCTTTCTTCCCCTCTCCTCTCTCTAATCATTCTGGCTGTTCTGTGTGCACTTGATAAAGACATTAGGTACAAAACTGTAACATCTTGAATCCCTGCTCCATTAATATGAAATGACCTTGTTTATGCCCAGTAATATTCTTTGCTCTGAAATTAACTCTGATATTAATGTAACTACTTCTTCTTTTAAAAGATTAGTGTTACCAGGATTTATCTTTTTCCATCCCTTTCCTTTTAATTTATTGTTCCTTTATTTTTAATGTTTCTTTTTTAAGTTTGCATGTGGTTGGGTCTTACTTCTGTGTATTTTCTGACAATTTCTGCCTTTTAATTGGCATGTTTAGTCCACTTGCTATTAAAGTAATTCTTGAAATTTTATATTGTCAGTCTGTAGTCTACCACTTTGACTTTTTTTCTATTTTCTCATCTATCTATTGCTTTTTTGTCTCTTTTTCATCCTTCCTTTGAATTATATTTTATGAATCCATTTTATCTCTTGTGTTGGCTTATTAGCTATAACCCTTAGCTATAACCCTTAGCTATAATTAGCTATAACCCTTTTTGTTGTTGATAATTTAGTGGTTGCTTAAGGTTGTAGAGTATACATTTTTAACATCGTATTGTACCTTCTATATATACCATGTCACTTCAATTAGCATCGAAAAATTTCTAATAGTATACTTTCATTTTTCCCCTTTCAGGGATTATGATAATACTTTTGTATAAGTTATAAACCTCAGATTCTATTGTCATTAGCTGTTTAGAAAGAGTTTTTTTTTTAAATAAATCTTTACTGGAGTATAATTGCTTCACAATACTCTGTTAGTTTCTGTTGTACACCAAAGTAAATCAGCCATATGCATACATATATCCCCATATCCCCTCCCTCTTGAGCTTCCTTCCCACCATCCTATCCCACCTCTCTAGGTCATCACAAAGAACCGAGCTGATCTCCCAGTGCTATGCTGCTGCTTCCTACTAGCTAACTATTTTACATTTGGTAGTGTATATATGTAGATGCTACTCTCATTTCACTCCAGCTTCCCCCTCCTGCCCTGTGTCCTCAAGTCCATTCTCTATGTCTGCATCTTTATTCCTGCCTTGCACCTAGGTTGATCAGTACCTTTTTTTTTTTTTTTAGATTCCATATATATGCGCTAGCATACAGTATTTGTTTTTCTCTTTCTGACTTACTTCACTCTGTATGACAGACTCTAGGTCCATCCACGTCTCTACAAATAACTCACTTTCACTTTTTTTATGGCTGAGTAATATTCTGTTGTATATATGTACCACATCTTTTTCCATTCATCTGTTGATGGACCTTTAGGTTGGTTCCATGTCCTTCCTGGCTATTGTAAATAGTGCTGCAATGAGCATTGTAGTTCATGTCTCCTTTTAATTATGGTTTTCTCAGGGTATATGCCCAGTAGTGGGATTGCTGGGTCATATGGTAGTTCTATTTTTAGTTTTTTAAGGAACCTCCATACTGTTCTCCAGAGTGGGTGTGTCAATTTACATTCCCACCAATAGTACAAGAGGGCTCCCTTTTTACCACACCCTTTCCAGCATTTATTGTTGCTAGATTTTCTGATAAGGGCCATTCTGACCGGTGTGATGTGATACCTCATTGTAGTTTTGATTTGCATTTCTCTAATAATTAGTGATGTTGAGCATCTTTTCCTGTGCCTCTTGGCCATCTGTATGTCTTCCTTGGTGAAATGTCTATTTAGGTCTTCCACCCATTTTTTAATTGGAATTTTTTTTGATATTGAGTTCCATGAGCTCTTTGTATATTTTGGAGATTAATCCTTTGTCTGTTGTTTCATTTGCAAATATTTTCTCCCATTCTGAGGGTTGTCTTTTTGTCTTGTTTGTGGTTTCCTTTGCTGTTCAAAAGCTTTTAAGTTTAACTAAGTTCCATTGTTTATTTATTTTTTTATTTCCATTACTCTAGGAGGTGGGTCAAAAAAGATCTTGCTGTGGTTTATGTCAGAGTGTTTTTCCTATGTTTTCCTCTAAGAGTTTTATAGTGTCTGGTCTTACATTTAGGTCTTTAATCCATTTGGAGTTTATTTTTGCGTATGGTGTTAGGTAGTATTCTAATTTCATTGTTTTACATGTATGTCTAGTTTTCCCAGCACCACTTATTGAAGAGGCTCTCTTTACTCCATTGTATGTTTTTGCCTCCCTTGTAAATTAGATGACCATATGTGTATGCCTCCCTTGTAAATTAGGTGACCATATGTGTATGGGTTTATCTTTGGACGTTCTATCCTGTACCATTGATCTATATTTCTGTTTTTGTGCCAGTACCATACTGTCTTGATTACTGTAGCTTTATGGTATTTTGAAGTTGGGGCGCCTGATTCCTCCAACTCTGTTTTTCTTTCTCAAGATTGCATTGGCCATTTGGTGCCTTTTGTGTTTCCATTCGAATTGTAAAATTTTTTGTTCTAATTTTGTGAAGAATGCCATTGGTATTTTGACAGGGATTGCACTGAATCTGTAGATTGCTTTGGGTAGTATAGTCATTTTCACAATGTTGATTCTTCCAATCCAAGAACATGGTATATTTCTCCACCTGTTTATGTCCTTTTTGGTTTCTTTCATCAGTGTTTTATAGTTTTCTGAGTACAAGTCTTTCGCCTCCTTAGACTGGTTTTTTCCTAGGTATTTTATTCTTTTAGTTGCAATGGTAGATGGGATTGTTTCCTTAATTTCTCCTTCTGATTTTTCAGTGTTGGTGTATAGGAATGCCAGAGATTTCCTTGCATTAATTTTGTATCCTGCAACCTTACCAAATTCATTGATTAGTTCTAGTAGTTTTCTGGTGGCATCTTTAGGATTCTCTATGTATAGTATCATGTTATCCGCAAACAGTGACAGTTTTACTTCTTCTTTTCCAATTTGTATTCCTTTTATTTCTTTTTCTTCTCTGATTGCCATGGATAAGACTTCCAAAACTATGTTGAATAAGAGTCGCAAGAGTGGACATACTTGTCTTGTTCCTGATCTTAGTGGAAATGCTTTCAGTTTTTCACCATTGAGTATGATGCTTGCTGTGGGTTTGTCATATATGGCCTTTATTATGTTGAGGTAGGTTCCCTCTATGCCCACTTTCTGAAGAGTTTTTATCATAAATTGGTGTTGAATTTTGTCAAAAGCTTTTTCTGCATCTATTGAGATGATAATGTGGTTTTTATTCCTTAATTTGTTAATGTTGTGTATCACATTGATTGATTTGTATATATTAAAGAATCCTTGCATTCCTGGGAAAAATCCCACTTGATCATGGTGTATGATCCTTTTAATGTGTTGTTGGATTTTGTTTGCTAGTATTTTGTTGAGGATTTTTGCATCTATGTTCATCAGTGATATTGGTCTATAATTTTCTCTTTTTTTTTGATATCTTTTTCTGGTTTAGGTATCAGGGTGATGGTGGCTTCGTAGAATGAATTTGGGAGTGTTTCTCCCTCTACAATTCTTGGAAGAGTTTGAGAAGGATAGGATTTAGCTCTTCTCTAAATATTTAATAGAATTGGCCTGTGAAGCCACCTGGTCCTGGACTTTTATTTGTTGGAAGATTTTAAATTATGGTTTCAATTTCATTACTTGTGCTAGGTCTGTTTATATTTTCTATTTCTTCCTGGTTCAGTCTCAGAACGTTGTGCTTTGCTAAGAATTTGTCCATTTCTTCATGGTTGTCCATTTTATTGGGACGTAGTTGTTTGTAGTAGTCTCTTATAATCCTTTGTATTTCTGCAGTGTCAGTTGTGATTTCTCCTTTTTCATTTCTAATTTTGTTGATTTGTGTCCTCTCCCTTTTTTTCTTGATGAGTCTGGCTAAAGGTTTATCAATTTTGTTTATCTTCTCAAAGAACCAGATTTTAGTTTTATTGCTTTTTGCTATTGTTTTCTTCATCTCTATTTCATTTATTTCTGCTCTGATCTTTGTGATTTCTTTCCTTCCACTGACTTTGGGTTTTCTTTGTTCTTCTTTCTCTAGTTGTTTTAAGTGTAGGGTTAGATTGTTTATTTGAGATTTTTCTTGTTTCTTGAGGTGAGATTGAATTGCTATAAACTTCCCTCTTTGAACTGCCTTTGCTGCATCCCATAGGTTTTGGGTCATCCTGTTTTCATTGTCATTTGTTTCCATGTATTTTTTAAATTTCTTCTTTGATTTCTTCAGTGATCTCTTGGTTATTTAGTAACGTATTGTTTAGCCTCCATGTGTTTGTGTTTTTTACATTGTTTTCCCTGTAATTGATTTTCAATCTCATAGTGTTGTGGTCAGAAAAGATGCTTGATCTGATTTCAATTTTCTTAACTGTCCTGAGGCTCGATTTGTGACCCAAGATGTGATTTATCCTAAGAATGTTCCATGTGCACTTGAGAAGAAAGTGTAATCTGCTGTTTTTGGATGGAATGTCCTATAAATATCAATTAAGTCTATCTGGTCTATTGTGTCATTTAAAGTTTATGTTTCCTTATTAACTTTCTGTTTGATGATCTGTCCATTGGTGTAAGTGAGGTGTCACATTCCCCCACTATTATTGTGTTACTGTCTATTTCATCTTTTATAGCTGTTAGCAGTTGCCTTCTGTATTGAGGTGCTCCTATGTTGGGTGCATATATATTTATAATTGTTATGTCTTCTTGGATTGATCCCTTGATCATTATGTAGTGTCCTTCCTTGTCTCTTGTAACGTTTTTTATTTTAAAATCTATTTTATCTGATATGAGTATTGTTACTCCAGCTTTCTTTTGATTTCCATTTGCATGGAATATCTTTTTCCAAGCCCTCACTTTCAGTCTGTATGTGTCCCTAGGTCTGAAGTGGGTCTCTTGTAGATAGCATATTTATGGATCTTGTTTTTATATCCATTCAGCCAGTCTGTGTCTTTTGGTTGGGGCATTTAATCCATTTACTTTTAAGGTTATTATCAATATGTATGTTCCTATTACCATTTTCTTAATTGTTTTGGGTTTGTTTTTGTGGGTCTTTTTCTTCTCTTTTGATTCTTGCCTAGAGAAGTTTCTTTAGCATTTGTTGTAAAGCTGGTTTGGTGATGCTGAATTCTCTTAGCTTTTTCTCCTCTGAAAAGCTTTTGATTTCTCCATTGAATCTGAATGAGATCCTTGGGGGTAGAGTAACTTTTGTTGTAGGCTTTTCTCTTTCATCACTTTAAGTATATCCTGTCACTCCCTTCTGGCTGCAGAGTTTCTGCTGAAAAATCAGCTGATTAACTTATGGGGATTCCTTTGTATGTTATTTTTTGTTTTTCCCTTGCTGCTTTTAATATTTTTTCTTTGAATTTAATTTTTGTTAGTTTGATTAATATGTGTCTTGGTGTGTTTTTCCTAGGGTTTATCCTGTATGGGACTCTCTGTGCTTCCTGGACTCAGGTGACTCTTTCTTTTCCCATGTTAGGGAAGTTTTCATTTATAATCTCTTCAAATATTCAAAACATCATCAAAAACATCTTCAGATGTTTTTCTATCTTCTGGCCTTGATTGTTTATCATGGGAAATAATCCATCATTATTATCTTTGTTCCCTTGTATATAACATTTTTTTTCTGGCTGTACTTAAGATTTTTTTTTTTGTCATTGGTTTTGAGGAATCTGATTAGAATGTACCTTGGCATATTTTTGTTTTTCTTTTCATGTTTCTTTTGTTTGGAGTCTTGACTTTCTTGAATCTGTCCATTTATAATTTTCATCAAATTTGTAAAATTTGGGGACTTTATTTTAACAAATATATTTTTAAATTTTTCTCCCCTCCTTTGGGGACTTAATTTGTGTGTAGATTAGGCTGCTTGAAGTTGTCCCACAACTTACTGATGCTCTGTTCATTATTTTATATCTTCTTTCTGTATTTTCTGTTTGATAGTTTCTATTGTTATGTTGTCATGAGAAGTAACTTAATTTTTGCAATATCTGATCTTCCCTTCATACTATCCAGTGGATTATTTAATCTCAATCATAGTTTCTATCTCTAGCAATGAGATTTGGCCTTTTAAAAAAATATATCTTCTCTGTCCCTACTTAACATGTTTATTCATTCTTATAGTTTTTTGAATGTGTGAAATGCTGTTGTAATAATTGTGTTATGATGCTTGTCTAGTTTTTTTTTTTTTTTTTTCGATATGTGGGCCTCTCACTGTTGTGGCCTCTCCTGTTGCAGAGCACAGGCTCTGGACACGCAGGCTCAGCAGCCATGACTCACGGGCCCAGCCACTCCGCGGCATGTGGTATCTTCCCGGACCGGGGCATGAACCCGTGTCCCCCGCATCAGCAGGCGGACTCTCAACCACTGCACCACCAGGGAAGCCCTTGTCTAGCTTTTGTTTCAGTTCTGAGCTGGTTTTGATTGGTCAGTTTTTCTCCTCATTATAAGTCATAGTTTCCTGCTTCTTTCAGTGATCAATAATATTTTATTAGATGCAAAACTATTAATTTTGCCTGTTGAGTACAATTTTGCCTTGAATGCTGGGTATTTTTTAGTCATATAAATTTTCTTGAGATTTTTCTGAGAATTGTTTAAGTTATTTGTAAATAGTTAAAGCCTTTTGGGGTATGTTATTCGCATACTTTATGTGGGATAAAAGCAGTTATTAGTCTAGTACTCATTTCTCCCCACTACTGACAAAAGGTCCTTTTGGTGTACTGCCCAATTCCGTGTGAATTGTCAGGTTTTCCAGTCTGACTGGATAGCAAGCGTTATTTCTATATCATGTTAGCTTTAGTGCTGTTTTTTCTGATCCATTGGGTGGTTCTTTACATGGCCTCTGGTAGTTTCTCATACAAGTGCTGAACAGCACTCATTAGTATTATAGAAGGATCCACTGCAGATTTTCAGAGTTCTCTCTCTGTTTAGCTTTAAACTTCCAAGTAATCTTCCCTGCTAAGCATAGCTGTCCTTGTCTCCCTGAGCTCTCAGTTCTGTCTCACCAACTCAGAGCATCCACTAGTCTCTCTTTGGTTTTCTCCTCCCTGGGACCACTTCTGGGGAACTTTCTCATAGACATATGCCCTGATAACTGCTAAGCTTATCTCATTTGCTCCTTATCTATGAGAAAAAGCTGTCTTTATTGCCTAATGCCCAGTGTACTGAATATAGTTATTCCATACATTTTGTCTGGTTATTTGTTCTTTTTTTTCAGGTGGATTTGTAAAATCCTTGCATGATAACACTATTATATCTAGAATCAAAAGTCTTTTTGGTTTTAAGTAATAGAAATCCACAGAAGGAAACAATTAAAAATTGAATTCATATAGGAACACAGGATAGAACTTGGAACCAGACTTCCTGGGTTTAAATCTTGGCTCCATCAGTATAACATTTAGGCAGTTTTCTTGAATGTCTATGATCATTTAACTCGTGTAAAATAAGGGCTACACAAGTAACTACTTCACTAAGTTGATATGAGGATTAAAACTGTTAGTATATATGAATTGCTTGGAATACTACCTGTTTCATGGCAAACGTTCAATAAGTACTTGTTATTATCATTGTTAGTTGTAGTGGTAAGGAAGCTATTTTTATTGTTATTACTAAGGGGAGAGTGCGTGATAAGGTCCTTTAGGAACTGGAGAGAGAAGATGGAAATGCATCAGTAACCAAGGTTACTCTCTTTCTTTCCAACAAGGGATGTCCCTCATCTTTCTTTCTCTCAATGTCTTCTTCATTCTCATCTCTCTCTCTCTATAAACCAACTTCCTCTGCTCCTTTTAGTGATTGTGTCTGAACACTCCTGACCTGAGTTGCTAAGTTTCTAAGTTTCTATATTAAGTTTCTATTAATGCCCAAAATTGACTAGCATCATTGAAAATGCTGCTGGAAAACTACACAGGGATGATGTAGTGGGAGAAGAATTCTCAGAAAAGGAATATTGTGAGCTAGAGGGGCTCCTAGTTTTATAGGAGCTATTGTCTCCTATAAAGACAAAGTTCTACTAACGATTGAAGAACACACTAGGGTCATTCATCTGAGTCTGTGTGTAAGGGGTTAGAGTACTCACCTTCCGAGATTTTGGTTTCCTTAAGATATGAGAACTCAGAGGTATATGATTTGAAGGTGGTAAAAGAACAAGACTTAACAGGTGAATTGGGAATAATCTGGAAGCAAAGACCCCAGAGGTGGGAACCTGTGCTTTCTGTCTACTTAACAAATACCTCCTTCCTTTTTATTATTCAGTAAATCTCACTGCAAATGAATAGGTGTCATTGCAGTAAAGCTCTATTTCTAACTAGCTATGTAATTTTTCAAAGAGATGAGTGAATTTTATGACTAATAATTAATAAGTGGCAAAAGTTAGCTATGAGTTTTTGAAATCATTTTTATGGAAAGAGATAAAATTTGCTTCCATTATTTGATTTAAAAATCCTGTTGATTCCTCTTTTCAAAGAGAAATGAGCTGTCTTCAGTTAACATTTAGAAAAGCAAATTCATTGAGGTCCTAAAGACATTAATATTGGTCTTCTCAGTGTTGTTTGTATTAGATCTTATTTTTTTAAGAAAAAGTCTTTTTGGACAATTTACTTATAAATACATACTGAAGTATTATTATAACCTTTCTGCAAGACAAAAAGCCTATAACAGATCAATTCAAATATTTCTCTTTTAGTAGATTTAGTTATGGAAAAGGGAGTTCAGAAATATGACTGTTAGAAATAAATAGACAAAGAAAAAGTGGCTGATTAAAGTTAGTAGGCTCTTGACTGACAGCTCTCTTGGTGGATGGGTTACTGCTTCCTCAGAAGACGTTTTAGGCTAATTGTTGTTCATAATAAATTACTCATTCTACCAGAAATACTATTTTCTTCCCATAAGTAATACGTGAGTTTTTTCACCCAAGTAGTTCATCTGAATGTGTTTTTTTCTACAAGTCGTAGAGAAAAGAGTTCCCAGAAATCTAACTTCTTGTCTAGTAAAAGCTCTGATAAATTTTCTTTATCACATGTTGATAAAAAATATAATGTATTATGTAACACTGAAATTAAGTTCAGTTTCAAATGCAAGAGGAACTTATTAAGCAATCTATGGGTGAATCCTTCTGTAAAGGCAACAAATTCTTAGGTCATTCAAACAAACTTTTTGATAGGCCAGACTGGGTAGCATACTAGGATGGCTTATAGGAAAAGACATAAAGTATTTGAAGAATCTGAAGGTTTTGTTGTCATTGTTTATTTATTTTGTTGCTCTTTTTGTTTCCATTTTTATATTTTAATTATTAATTTTTAAATCTGCCACATCATAGGAACCACAGTCAAAGCCATGGTCTAAGCTTGACTCACATAAACCTATGTTCACAAGGGTTTTATAAAATTACACATTAAAGTATTCAAATATTTGTGCTTCTATATTTTCCAAATCAGAGAGACTGATTTCTAACCAAGCAATACTGAAAGTGATATCCTAAATCAACTTACAAGGTAAGAAAGGAAAGCATGAATACTATTACGCAAATGACCTTATATAAAGGTTTTCAGAGTTATGCCGTGTAGAGAAGAAAATATGCGATATAGAAGAAAGGGGCAGACCCAAAAATTTTGGCTCATCTAATTTCAAGTCTAATTGTTTGCTAATATTTCTTTTCTGATTGGATATCAATAATCACTCTTTTAATCATCTGTTTGGTAAATTTGTGTTTCTAGGGTTTTGTTGTTGTTGTTGTTGTTGTTGTTTTTGCTATTTTTAAGCAAATAATTGTTTCTTTTCATGACAATGTAAGTTCCCTGAAGGCAAAGATGTTTTGACCACTGTTGTACCTCTTCAGTCAAGAACAATATCTGACTTATAGTAGATTTTCAATAAAATATTTGTTACTGGGTTGAATTGTAACAGGGAAGAGCTAAATTGGACTCCATGTTCAATCTGTTTCTTTGACTTTAGCTTTTGCTTTTCGTTGCTTTTGTTACTATAATCATACATAATGGCCTGCCTCAGGGAACCCTGCCCCTCTGCCTGAATGTTAAACTAAAGTGCACAGCTCACAGAGAGACAATCTGACCCTGCCCTCCTTTGAATGGCTGCAAGAAGGAAGAAATTAACACATCCCCTCACCAGAGGCCAATCATTCCAGGAGATGGTTTGCAAGACTGATGGCCCCTTTACATCCTCACTGCCTCTCCCTTCCTGATTCTATAAAAGGAACTGGCATCCAGTCCCTGATAAGATGGTTTTTCAGAGACACTAGTCTGCCATCTTCTTTGTCTGCCAGCTTTCCGAATAAAGTCGTATTCCTTGCCTCAACACCTCATTTCCAATTCATTGGCCTGTCGTGCGGCAAGCAGAGTGAGCTAGGACTTGGTAACAGAATGACTTTACACTTCTTGGAAAATCAAGGAAACAGACTCCCTACTACAGTTCCCAGAAAAAGCAGGGAAAGGAGGAGAGAGAATTACTACCAAGCTCATAAATGTCTTGAGTATAGAGAAATCTATGTGATGTGCATTTGTATATCCATGACATAAAAACCTCCAGGAAAAAAGCATGTAGTTCTGAACGTAGAAGATAATCAATAACTATTATTGATGGATTTTCCTCTAATAAGTCATGTCCAAAGATGAAACATACAGAGTATTTTGAGTGCTTTCCTTTTTTACAATATAAGCTCCAAAAGACCAATTCAAGGGCTAGATCCCTCATACCCTTCTTCTTCATAGGTTTCTGAAGAGAACAAAACAATCCAGGGACTAGGAGTTTCACACTGTGTTTTGAAGCTGATTGGTATGGAATTTCACAGCTTTTGCAGGAATAAAGATTACTTTGAGCATTCCCTATGAGGAAATAAGGCTTATATTTTCTTTTTGCATGACTGTCAGCACAGTTTTTACAAAAATAAAATGTTTAAAAATTACTTATTGACTGAATGAATGCTAATAGTAATTGTACAGTAAACCTCACCATAATAGACTAGGGGAGAGAATAGAGAGATACATCCTTCACTATCATAGATAATCCAAGTGTCACTTCTATTTGGCTTGTGGTTATCAATTTTTAACCATCATTTAAATATAAATAAGCCTAAATTTTGAGGCAGTTGGACATAATAGAAACAGATCAACCGTCACTATCCTTCATTGACTGATGTACAATATCTTGAAAATCATTTTTCCTCTTTTTTAAAAAAATATACATTTTCAGGAGGAAGGGTTTTTCTGGCTCCTAATTATTTCCTGTTGGCTAGAAGCAGAAGTTGGAACTATTTCTGAAGACTCAGTTATGCACTAGGTGATATCAACACATTGAAAATTTTGAGTAACATCAGCAACCAATACAGTGCTCCTTCTCCTATAGCCAGGGTTCACAATTCAGAAAATCTAAGAATTAGAAGAGGAGTGGCTCTTCTCACTATTATCTATATTGATGCTCTAGTAAAAGGTTTATTTTCTCTCCCTGAAACTTTAGGATCTGCATGTCTAAGAGAAGATAGCTTCCAGTAGAGAAAATATCAGTGGCTTTTTAAAATTAGATTTGAGACCGCCACAAGATACCTAGGACTTTTCATGCCAGGGAATAAAGAAGCAATAAAGGGGGTTACTGTACTAGTGGTGACCATTGATTTTTATTTCCTTATGGATAATTTGTTTCTCCTACACAATAATGATAAGAAGGAATATGTGTGTAATGCAAAAATCCCCTGGGGTGTTTCTTAGTACTCTCATGTCCATGATTAAAGAAAAACTATATAACACAATTCAAGCAGATCTAATGGTGGTCCATACACTTCAAGAAGGAAGGTTTGGATCACTCTCCATCAGGCAAGGAACAATGACAAACCAAGGTTTTTTGCCTGAGTAAGGCAAAAAATATTGAAAAGAGGCAGTTGTGAATATCAGCTAGGACTGTGGAATCAGTTGTACAAAAAAGGACTATAATATCTATGAATGTTTCTTACTTATTCTAACCTAGATAAACTTATGCATATATTAAGCAGTTTTTTCCTCTTCCTCTTCTTCATTTCTCTGTCATCTATCATTAGATGTGTTAATAATAATTACTCTTAGGTCTCACAATTAAAATTACAAAATATCAAAAGGGAAGTATTTCTCAGCTAGATAAAAAATGAATGTCACCCACAAATAAAGAGACTTTGTGTCCTTTTGGGTAGAGATAGTTGGCATATCTTCAATTATACAAAGGAGAGTTGTAAAAGTTAGCAGAAGTGTGCTTTTGCTATTGTCTTTATTTGAATGTTAAGTATCGATAAAGGAGACATATATATGGATATAAGTTGACAAAAGGTGGATTTGTATTACATCAACTTAGCTAAGCTGAGATTCCATTTTCCAGAATTCCTTTCCCTGCATTGTTCACTATTAGTGTGGGCCACAAAAAGAGATGTTTCATACAAGATTAGGGAGGTAGAAGGGCAGCAGTCTTTGTGTAACCTGCAAGAGGTCAGTGAAGGCGCAAGGAGCTGTTGAAGCTCATGCAATGTGCTCATCGTCTGCTGGTTCCCCTTGTTGGTATTGCGTAGTAGCTGGGCCTGCAGTGACTTCAAATCATGGCACATTTTCTTCTCTAGCTTCTCCAACTCCTGGCCCGGGTATGAGTTTAGTTAGGTGAGAAGGAGTGCTAGCATGTTCTGTTAAAACTACCATCTTTGAGTTTGGAGACTTGGAGAAGTGAAACAAGTTGTAACTTATCTTCATGGATTCTAGCTCAGAGATGGTTTCCAGCCCATCCTCACAGGTTCCAATTTGTTCTTTTTTCCTACATTTCACAGCTGTCCAAGAAGTAAAGTAGAAACCCATTTAAAAATGTAACAGAGTTTTTGAATGTCTTATGGGACTGAAGCGACAAAATTTAGAATTTGAGACACCCCCCAGGGGGTCCATCGTAGGAAGAAGAGTTCTGTTAAGCACCATAGGCTCTCTGTTGAAACTTCTGGAGTTGGATGAACCAGAGGTAGACAAAGCTTACAAAACTGAAGCCGAGACTTAAGTCAGCTCAGTTCCTAACTGAATTACCATGATGTTACCCAACTCTAAGTGCCTACTAGAAGATAAGGTAAACTATCCGTGGAGGAAAATCACATTATTCAGATTCTTAGAAATTTTTATACACAAGGTTCAATGTTCAATCAAGAATGATGAGCCTTATCAAAACTAAGAACAAAAACTAAGAAAAAAGCAGATGATAGAAACAGATTCACAGATGACCCAGTTACTGGAGCTATAGCATAGATTTAAAAATAACTGTGACTATTATTCAAGAAAATAGATTATAAGAGAGAGCATTTCACAGTTAAGAAAAACCTATTATCTATAAAAAAAATCAAATGGAAATTCTGCAACAGGAAACAATACCATAATTAAAAATTAAGACTCCAGTGAGGAATTCAGCAGAAAGTTGAGCACAGTAAGAGGGGTTTAATAAGCAGGATTATAGGACAAAGTAAAATGCCCAGGTGGAAGTTTGAGTAACTAAGAGGACAGAAAATACTGAAAAGAGTAAAGAGAACTTTCAGACATGGTGACAACGTCTAACGTGTATTTTGGAGTCAAAAAATTATAGGTCAGAGGTAGAATTTGAAAAATAATAGTTCTGGGAGAATTTTTTTTCCAAACTGATTACAACCATCAAGCCATAAATTCAAAGCATCCTGCTCATAGTCACGTGTGGAATAGATTATGAAAGCGGGGAGACCAATTTTTTTTCTATTATAAAGGTCTAGGTGACAAGTTATGGGGCTAGGTGGTTGCAATAATGTAAAGGTGGTGGAAAGTAGGGTGGACCTCGATATATTTCAAAGGAGAGAAGGAAAGATATGCTGATAGATTAGGGCATTAGGTTTAGAGAAGAGGATGACAGCAGACTGAGCAAACAGAACAACTGAACTGTTTTTACTGAGATGGGGGCAATTGCAGGGTGACAATTTGGAGTTGGAAACGATATGGAGAATTTGTTACAAGATAGTCACAGATACTCGGTAGGAACTCTATTAAGAATAGGCAGCGGGCTTCCCTGGTGGCGCCGTGGTTGAGAGTCCGCCTGCTGATGCAGGGGACACGGGTTTGTGCCCCGGTCCGGGAAGATCCCACGTGCCGCGGAGCGGCTAGGCCCGTGAGCCATGGCCGCTGAGCCTGCGCATCCGGAGCCTGTGCTTCGCAACGGGAGAGGCCACAACAGTGAGAGGCCCGCAAACCGCCCCCCGCCCCCCGCCAAAAGAAAAATGGAATAGGCAGCACTAATCAAAACCACTAGCAGCACAATACCTATAATGAATAAAGTTTCAATCATAACTGTATTGAATAAAGTTTCAAGAACCTGTGGTCATAAAAAATAATCAAATAGATAGAGGGTTCAAAACTATATTCTAAGGTAATGAATTAGAAGCTAGCTAACTGAAAAAAACCACAATTCCCCATTTTCTGGAAGTCTGCAAGTTTTTAATTGTGTTTGTTAAAAAATGTCATTGATTCTCACTTGCTCTTAGCTGGTCAGAGAATTTAACTGGTTGAAATTTATCTGGTAATAGAATTCTACAGAGAAAATTATTTACCCTCATCATTACTATATTATTTTATTGTCTTCTGACATCGACAGTGGATGGGAAATCTGTTACTAATCCAATTGACATTTCTTTGCTGGGAAACTTTTTTGTTTATTCTATTTGCATTTATTGCTTTGCAATTTTATTGAAATGTGCCCTTGTTGGGCAAGTTTTATTTTTCCGCTTTGGGGTTGGAATAATTCTTAAATTTGTTCTCAATTCTTGAAAATTCTTAGTCATTACCTTAACCCAATTCTCTATGTTCTCTCTTTAGAAATTTTGTTAGCTACATCTTGCAATATTTCATTCTAGCCACCAAAACTCTTGGACATTTTATTATATCTTATAGTTTTAAAAAATCACTTGGTTATCCAATTCATAAATTCTCTCTCATGTTTCTCTTGCTGATATCTAATCCATTTATTGTTTTTGTATTTTAGTAACTATATGTTTTTATTTCTATCTAAATCTTTTGGCTTAAAGTCAATTATTTTCTGTTCTAGAGATGTTAGTCCTTTCATTTGTTATATCTAGTGACTCTTACAGGTTTTTTGCTGCTTATATGGTTTTAATTTTTGATCATCTTCTGGGGTGGGGGTGATTATGATTTGATATAGCTAGTACTTGAGAAGCGGACCCACTGGAGTTGTCTAGGTGTCAAACTTGGATGACATGCAGTATGGAAGAATGCCTATTTAATTTATGGCACTTAAAAGAAAAACAGTTTTGTCATCATTTGTGCATGTGCGTGTATGTGTGTATAAAAATAAAAGTGACAGAGATAAACAGATAGAAAAACAGAAAGTAACAAATGTGTGCATAGAATTTGATGGTGAGTGGATACTGGCTACATTCACCAGGAAATGAACATTAGATTTGGATGTATTAAAGTTGAGATTTTTATAGTATATTCATAGGAAGTCTAATGGACTTTCAGAATGAAAGTCAAGAACTGTGCTGTCCAATACAATACCTACTAGCCACAAATGGCTATTTAAATTTAAAATTTGTTTTTTCAGTTGCACTAGCCACCTTTTAAGTACTCAGTAGCCATATGTGGCTAATGGCTATTTTTCAGCATTTAAATAGTATTTCCATCATTTTAGAGAGTTCTGTTGAATATAAAATTAAGGATAGAGTTCAGGAGAAGATATTTAAAATAAGATATTGACAAAGATGTACTTGGGCTATAGGAAAATGAATAACCTTGGAGTATAGCAAAAGAAAAGAAGAGAGTAAAGAACAAAACTTCAGTGAATGTCTATTTTATATGAGACAGAAAAAGGTCCTTTGTAAAATTATTAAAAAACAATATGTATATTCATTATTCCTATTACTTATGCTTAAAGGTTGCTAGAGGTAGAGGATTCAGGAGGAGAGGAAATCAATAGCTTATCAATATAAATCCAAAGAAAATAGACTTGCAATAATAAAAAACTGAATCAAGTTAAATTGTTGTTTTTAGAAGTCTAATTTGAAAACTTTAAATTCTGTGCTTTTATTAAGGATATTCAGAATAGACTCTGAACCCTCCTTTGACTAAAAAATAAAAAATCCTGAAATTGAACAGGGAAGAGGGGTCTGTCTATGCTTTCACATTCTTCCTTTTCTTCTCTGCAATGTCAATAGAGATGTGAGACAAAATCCTCTATAGATCTTGGTTTTAATCTAGTGATTAAAAAACTATGTCTTAGAGGCTACAACAAGGCAGCAAGGTTGATTTTTATTTTTCAGTGAGATAATTCTTAGATTCGCAACTATTTTTTTATTGTGTGGTTATAAAAACACCAATATGGATTTAAACATTTAACTTAAAAACTAATATTTTATAAGAAATTTTTAAATGGTTTATAGTTCATCAGATGATAGTTTTTTGCTTTATTAAGGCATGTAAAGATGGTCCAAAAGTGTATGTGTGTGGTGTGTGTGCTGCTTTAGTTAGGAATAAATTTGTATTGCTAAACCATACTTTAAAAATAGATACACAAAACCTAGGAATTATAAACAGAATGGAAATTAAAATAGTTGTTAGTTCTGTTGCCAAGATGAGCAATAGATATGCCCTCAATGGAATTTTTTGTTTTTTTCTTCTCTTTCTATTCATCATCAGTGTTAAATATACAAATTGTTTTGTTGTTTTTCTTGTTTTTCTTGTTTTGATTGCCAAATTGTCATTTAATTCTTTTTTTCCCCTTCATTCCATTATTTTGATGCTGATTCAAGTGTTTTGTTTTGTTTTGTTTTTAAGGGAATGCATCCTAATCTCCTGGATCCTTATATAAAATTCATGACAAGCCTTTCCATTTGGTAACTGAGGCTGCCTAAATCCTGTACCAGATGTGGTATGGTTATTGCTGTCAACCCCATCCATATATAGCTCAGCTGAAATATTCATGCCCTATAAACTGTCATATTCCCTTAAGATCAACTGTCTCAAAGTGTACATTCACATTTTATATGTGGCCTAATGATCCACTTATCTCGACTGCCCATTGAGTCTTGAGCTAAAATAAAGAGAATGTAAAATACTCTCCAACTACTCATTCATTTTTTACATGGAAATAGAGCTCTATTTTAAATGAGTGGAACATATACTTCGTATAGTTCTCATGATGCGAACAAAAATTGAAACATAAAATCCTTTGATAATTTTTGAAGGGACCTTCATATTTCTTTATTCTAACTTCTGATTTTCCTTTATATGTAATTAAGTTAATTAAATTCATCCCAATTTTTTAGGGGTTGTGGTGATAACATATGGCTCTGGGATCATAGCCTTTAACTTCTAGCCTGAGAGAGATTTAGGCTTCTCCTTTGGTGACAGATGTAAGGCTGAGAGCACAGCTGTGTGGTTCATGTTCTCAACAGACATATGAATTTCTACAAGTGGCTTTTTCCATTACAGGACACTTTCATGAATTCTTGACTCCTCTTAAATTCAGTTTGATGAAGCTAGGCTTAATATTACTAAATTTATTTTCAATTATGACGTTTACTTAATGAATCTCTCCAACACATTTTTATAGCCAGTATTTGACATAGCCTGCACTTCTTTAAAGGAAACATAGCTCTATTCACAGATATTAGCTTTTAAGTTTATCTTAACCAAAGTTTGAATGGAAATAATATTAATTTCTACAATGTTCAAAATGCACAAGAGAGTGATAGGGAAATTCCACTGTGGACAATTAGAAATACGGCATCTTTTTTTAGCAGAAGAACTAAGTACTTTGTCAACTCTTAGGTAACAAAATAGTAAAGGATTTAGATCCCTCCAACACTGTTCCTGAAAATATTCCCTCCCAACCCATAAAAATGATATGCTTCATTCCATTTCTCTGCATATCCCTACTTACCATTAACTAAAATAATTGAAATTTCTAGGTTTTCCAAATAGTGTGTACCATTTATTAACCAAGTGACTTTAAGCAATCCTTATCCAAAAAACAAGCATAATTATACCCAACCTGAAGAACTGTAGTTGAGAGAATTAAAAGCAACAAGTTTATAAGCCACTTAACAAAATCCCTAAGGCTATGAAGAGGACCACAGTAAGTACCATCTCTCTTTCCTCACCACTAACACTCCCATTTCAGGGCAGATATAAAGTTATGCATAATGTAATAGGAAACATGAAAAAGCTGCTTTCCTGAACTACATGGCTCATGTCAGCTCACTGAAGTGTAAAGTCATCCTCTGGTCACTGATGGATTGTAGCCTCCTTGATGACAGACATAGTGGCTAACTCATTTTGTAGTCAGGAACCGCCTCCTGGCACAGAGCCTTACACAAATAAGGTTAATAAAACATGTTCTTATAATTAATGAAAGTAAATGCTCACGTTTAGAATAGTAATTTATATGTTTAAAATTGTAATAACAAGCAAGGCTACGGATAAACACATGAAACAAGGGCTTCTCTTCAACCAGAATGATTGTCTTAAATTTCTTTCTCTAGTTCGTCTTGACAGCCTCTCGAGTGTCATCTGAGACACACTCATTGTGCAAAAGCTTTAGGACTGAGAAAGTAAGCAGGGCACAGCTTCCTCCAATACTTCCCACAGCACCCTCATCTGAACCTGGGCAGAGTACATGATCTTTCTAACCTCAGGACTTCAAATAACCATTAATGATTGTTTGGATCTGTTTCATGTCCTGAAGGGTCAAAATTTGAGTTGCATATGATGTATCTCCAAATTCTTTTCTGCACCATTTCTGTACAAATTTCATCATCTTTAAGATGAAGACAATTGCCACCATTAGCTTCCATCCAGTTATAATATCTATGAGCCCTCAAGGGAATCCCCCAAATATACCTTCAGTCTGGTTAGGTGCTTGTTTAAATTGGAATGTACCTTTTTATCCAGAGCAATCTTTATAAGGCATTGATCATGGAATAGAAGCAACTGAAGCCATTCTTGGGCTAAATTTTAGCTTAATAATTCAGCTGTTATTTGTTTATCTTAAGGGCCTCTGTTCAGTTTTCTCCAGAGAAACAGAACTCATAGGAGTTCTGTTATATGTATTTATAAATCCTAATGCAAGGGCAGAAGACTAATGTGTCAGCTCAAGCAGTCAGGCAGGAAGCGAATGAACCTTCCCTTCCTCTCTTTTTTGTTCTATTCAGGCCCATCCATATTGGGGAGGAAAATCTACTGAATCCACCGATTCCAACGCTAATCTCATCTGAAAATACCCAGAAATCATATTTGATTGGAGCACCCCATGGTTCAGTGAAGTTTACACATAGAATTAACCTTTACAACTATTAAGACTCCATGCTCCCGGATACCGGATCATGTTTTATTGGTAGCTCCATCCAAGAACACAAAATCAAATTAGTGGAAATTGGACCAGATCCCTTAATATATTTTCTCAGTTATTCTTTAATAAGGAATTAAATCAGCTAGTACATAGTTCAAGATCACATAACACTTTGTGAGACTATGTGAACTATAAAATCTTGCAAAAGACACTTTCTTACCCATGCAGAGACCAGATACTTTAAATGGGAAGATAAATCATATGTCCTTAAAATACCTAGTGGAAAGTGCTAGAACAGGGGATATTGCTACATTCTTGATTATCCTACCTAATGAAAACAAATAGAGAGAGGATTGCATAAATCACTCCTGTTGTAAACATTTTCTAGTCTCTGAAATGTCAAACAGAATGTATTATTTTTAAATTTTATTAAACTCATTCTGTGATTGATGGTAGTAACTCAAGTATAATCCTCAGAAAATATTATCTGTCTTGTCCTCTTGGGCATGGAGAAACTGATCAGCTTGTGACTATTTAATAGGAGCTAATCTTTATGTTAATTACATGAATTTTGCTGACAGCCACATCTTCAGAAGTTAGCAAAGAGGCAGAGGTCAGGGACATGCTACAGGAAGAGATGCCAAAAATATATTTTGACAGTGGGGCTTTCCTTCTAACTAGTTAGTCCCAGTGTAAGTTTCTAAGTTTTCTGCTATACTATATATATGTTGTAGATAAAAATCCTTTTCACTTCCCTTAGACTTTATCATCATTGTCTTCTTGACAGTTTGACAGCTGCAACCCTCCTTAATTTCTCATTTAAAAAAAAGCCAGAAAATTTTCCTCTATGTCTTTTTGCCACCTGTATTGATTTTGCACATGAGTAGCCAGGTAAGAATGAACTTTCATCTGCTCATCTGACCTGATAGTCTGCGAATTCAAATACAGTTTATCTCCCTGCAAATAATAGAGTCTCTAAGAGAAAAGTGCAATATCTCTTAACCTCCTCAACAGGCAGGCATCTCTCCTAATTTTTGGACCATTTGTTTTATTTCTCAAATATACATTGAGTACCTTCTCAATACCAGGCATAGAAGTAGGCAATGGAACTACAGAGTTGAATATGCATGGTATGGTCTCATACTCAAGGATTTAAAATTTTATCTTATGGGCTATGAGGAGTTCACTGAAAGTGCTCTTTATGAAATTTTAAAATAAATTTAGATAAGTTAGATAGAAATGTGAATACTAAATTGGAGTTTGGGCTGGGAGCAGTGCTAAAGGCTGATTGTCAAGGCAGCAGACTAATGAATAGTCCAGGGAAAAAATAACTAAGCCTGAACAGAGGCAGTAGTCTGGGAGATAGAAAAGAGTTATTAAATTTGAGACATATTTCAGAGTTGAGTCAACCGGAATTCAGCGATTTCTTGAATGTAACGGATATTGATTATGAATTCGTAAAATTCTGCCTAGGTTTTAGAGAGTAAACAAATATGATACATTCAAGGACAATAGACCAATTAATTAGCAATCATATGAAAAACAAGTTTAGCCTTTTATTGATTGTTAGCAGTTTGCAGTGGTTTCATATAAAAGTTTTCTTTCCAAGAATCTGCTAACAGGAGCTGAAATCTTTACTATTTTTCCCAGCCTCTATGAATATTTAGGAGGAATTTATATATTGGGGTAAAGTATTTTTGCATGGGAGACATAATGTGCAGAGATGAGGGTAGCTGGAATCATTACCACTAACTATAGACAAAAAGTGAGTTGAATCCAAAGGATGGAACCCAGAATATGAAGTGCAGTAGGCAAATATTGGGACAGACAACAGGCAAGAGGGTTAGAAATGGCTGCTAAAACATCTGACTAAACTACATTTTTTAATAAGACTGTTCCGAATATAACTACCTCTCTAAGAAGTTAATGTTCTAGTTAACATGTGGACTTTGACAACAAATAAGCTAACAGGTATTTTTTAAAATCATTAAGTTTTCAACTAATTTTGGTGGTAGATATTTTTGGAAATCTAGTGCGATCTGTGTGGGGAGGTGACTTTCTCAGTGGCCATTTTTTCTCTGTATGCAATATATGTTTATTTTTATTATTCACGAGGTAACGTTAATAAAAACAACCTTTCAAGAGATGGGTTTATCTGAAGGTTTTGCTGACACGGATTTAAAAGGGGATTGATTCTGTGGGATGGACTGGCTAAATACCTTTCATTGCTCCCCGTCTCCCACGTTTTAATGTGTTCTCAGATCAATTGCAGAAAGGAAATATGAGCTACTTCCACAAGAATTTTAACTTTGATAAATAACAGTGGTTAATACATAAAAACAAACTGACATTCATTACAGAACCCCACACTTATTTATGATTTTTGGCTTTAGTTCAAAAAGCACATGACTCACTCCTCCTGAGAAGATTCTGTCTCCTCTAAACTGCAGCTCTTATCTTTACCTGGTGTAGGAGGAATTTTCTATGCTTCAATTCATTGCAAAATGTGCAACTCTCTCCCATTAACATCTGTTTGAGTCTCTCCTTGCCTGTACTCCACGTGGAAGTCAGTTTGGAGAATTCGCAGTTATACGGTGGCTCCCTGTTACCTGCATTTGCTTCGAGAGTAAGTTCTAAGGTTTCAGAATCGTCCGAGCTGGCTCTGGCCATGCTTCGTGCCTCTCATCCCCTGTAGCATCACATATTCTTGCTTTTAAACGGTTGGCTTAATATAAACAGTGTTAACTACTGTGATTGCAAAGAATGAAAAAAACAGAACTTGACTTTCTTCTATTCTGTCACTCTTTGTCACCATTTGGAAAGCGGATTTGTGTTTAAGATTTACAACAGTGAAACAGAGTGCAAATTGTGAAGTATAATATTTTTAAGGTGTAAATTTAAATTAGTATGTGAATATTTACTGAATTTCAATATCGTTAATGTTGAGATTTGTTCTTTAAAATTTTTTTAATTGTTTATTTTAAAACTAAAAACACACATCAAGAAGACAGAAACTGTAATGATAAATTAAGTATTAAAACCACCAATATATAGGTAGCTTTTCCCTTTATTTAAACACATTCATGTAATTAAAAATTATTATCCACTACTCTTTTCCTTTTTATATTGTAGTATTTTATTTTTATTTCATTACTGGGATGATTATGTCCAAATTTAATAAATGAGAATTTCCACACACACACACACACACACACACACACACACACACACACACACAATATGACACCTTGGCATAGTGATCATTTAAAATGAAGGAATTTGAGAAATGACAGGTGCAGAAGGGACTCTCTGACCTTCCCCCTCTCCCCTGAAGCGGGTCATAAGACTCTCTTGTGAGAGATACCCAGAGGAAAGAAGCCTACTTATCTCTGAAGATAGAGACATGCTGAGAGGAATCGGAATGAATGGCACTTGGCAAGTTTCCCCCAGTTTATTACCCTTAGTTCATGCCCTTTCATTCTATCACATTTTTTCATGACTCCCCACTTTTCATCAAACCTAACATAAAAATGCTCAGGTTTAACCACTTCTTTGGGTCTTCATTTCCTTATGAGGTCCCCTGTGTCACATAAAACTTCTATTAAATAAATTTGCGTGCCAATCCAGTAAAGAGAACCTAGGAGAACAATAGGAAAAATGATGTTTTCCTCACCCCTACCTCATACTTAGAGTCTGGAAAAGCTATTGCGTTGACCAGTAGATTGAAGCAGGAGTAATGGCATGCCATTTCTGAGATGGGGCCACACATTTCCATTCTCTCTATTCAATCCTGTCTATGACATCATGAAAGGCTTGGGCTAGACTGATAGTGAAGGTGAGACCACATGGAGCATGGATGGGAAATCCATGCCAAGGTCATCCTAAATTAGCAAGCCCTCAGTGGCTCTGCAAAGTACCCACAGACAAATGAATAAGTTTAACCAAGGTAAGATAAGCCTAGACCAGATCAGTAGCATCACCCAGTTAACATATTGACTCATAAAAAATAATAAATGAGTATTGTCAAATACCACTGAGGTTTTCTGGTAGATTGTTAGACAGCATTGTTGGTAAAAGATAGCTCGTAAAGAAACTTAATAATAGATCCTAAATATCACACAAGTCCCATGACAATGTGGGCCTTAAAAAAGTTGACTTTACATTTTGTCTTGTGCATTACTAACCCTGTTGCTAAGGTCTAAAGCTTCATCCTTCCTCTATTTTATTTATCTTTAAAAGTTTCATACTAAATAAGGGGGTGGTGTATGGAGAACCCAACATATAATGAGAGTCACTGTTTGGACTCAAGGATCTCTTGCCTCAGGAGAATGCCATGGCCTTTGTTGAAGCATTTGCTTTCTGGTCTCCAAGGCTTTAGTGTCACTGCTTATGCCCTGCTTTCTCTATTTTCCCTTCAAAATATTTATTCTGATGGATTATTTTATAGCCATCAACTTTCTAACAAATTACTACTAGCTAAATTTAGCCCAGGGAAGCCCAGAGGCACTTTCTAAACTTTCTTGTTTATTCTACACGAATCCCACCTAGAACGCCCCAAATATTATTGAATTTATAATTCATATGTGCAAATGCAAACACGACATATTTTAAAATTTGGATTTAAATTATCTTTATTATATTTTCAAGCTTATATGGTTGAGAGATATGCCTTTATATTTTTACTTCTACACAATATGTAACATATTATGTCATTTGCTAGTTAAAACATTAAGCACAAGTGTACATTCTCCTTTTAGAATAAGGAAAGCTTACCCTCTCAAAAGCTATGACTTAAATGATTCTGAGATACTCTATTTCTTATCATATGTTTATCCTTAAGTGTTCTGTAAATGGAAAAATACCACTTGGATACAGAACGATAGGATTTCTCCCTTTAATACAGCAATGGATATTTTTTTGGACCTGGATTTTTATATACCATGTGGGTACTCAATTTATTCTACTGGGCATTGTTAGATTTAACTTTTGGTTATAGGAATACCATCACTGTCATCTTGGTGGTAAAATCTCCTCTCTCTTTACCACAGAGGAGTTGAAGGTTAAAGGGATAGGTGTTATCATGTCTCTAATTGGTTTTTCACCCACAGGTCAATTTTCCTAACCTCAGTAGTCTAAATCAGAGTGTATGTCAAAGCCCATCTGATGATTGCTGTGCAAAAAGGAAATAGAAGTCCATAAAACTACCGTGACGCAATGCAAATATAATATACTGTTTATTGGGGGAAAATTTACAAGTAGAGAAGTAGCAGGGCACAGGTAATCCCCCAAGCTTTAGTCATACAACAGAGATATGTGTTTAGACTGATACTATTTGAACTGGACATACCATGAAAAAGGTTCCAGTAAAGGGACCCTACCTCCATAACTGTAGATACTTAGAGCAAAAGAAGATTAAGAAACATATAAGAAATTAAGTAATAATAGACTTCCCAGGATAGGAAATAGCGTTATGAGAAAGAAAGAAGACTTTCTTGATCAGCTTGTTCATCCATTACCTAAATAAACCACCTCCCTGATAAACTCAGGATAGGGGAAGAAAACTAGCCTCTAACACCATCTGGATTACTCTCTTTTCAATGACTATGGAATAAAGTTCCCCTGTCATTTTGAAAATATGCCTTGGCCATCTCACATGAAGTTATAAAAGCACATTACTTAAGATTTTAGGTAACTGCCCCGAGAGTAGTTAGAGATCTGTGTTCTAAAGTATTGAAATTGGGTGAGGGGGATAAGATGAAAGGTAATAAGGAGGAAGAAATTAAGCAATGGGCTTATGATTCGCTTCTCTCTTCTTACTGGACAGATGCTCCTGGAAAAGAAAAAAGAAAGCAGATAATCCAATCAAATCTCTGAGTATGCTGACAACAAAAAATGTTTGCTAGAAATAAGGTACTCATCTCTGGAATATTTATAGCAGGATGTCCTTGTTTGAGGATTGCTTATGGTAAATAATTCTAGAGTTTATGGATTTATGAGGAATGGCTTCCTAGAAAAACATTATGTAAGGTGCACAACTCCATGAGTATAAAAATGGCAACGTTTCATAATTTAATTCCTCCCTAAAGTGTGAGGTAATTCACACATGTCAATTACTTCATCTATCACTGAGCCAAACAGTGTGAGTCCAATATAGAAAAGGAAAAAATGGGAAGCCACACTCATTGTGTCAGACCTCTCCCTGGGTCTGTGCCTTTCGATTGCTTAGAAACTATTAGTAAAATTGATCCTGGGTAAGATCTACAATTCATGTGAGTCTATTTTTATAATTTGATCCTTTGTCCTGGCTCAAGTTGGAAACAGAATAAGGTATTTTATCTCCTATTCTATTTCACAAATAGGAAAGTTTTCTTTCAGGTTGCTTAGATCTTCAGAATGTGTGGGCCTTTGATTCCTAATGACCCCCATTCTTCCTCTCATCCCTCAAAGGGAACACTTTAAAGTGTTACATTTTTCTCATCTTGGGAAAATATAATTTATATACTTAGAATCATAGTATATCAATCCTTATATCTATCCAAGTGTCTTGTCTAATCAGCAGCCCAAGGCATGAAATACACTAATGATTTTATTCTCTAGACAGCTTTCCTCTGTGGTGAGGATGAATGAGTTCTCAGCTGTGAGTCTGCTGGTTCCACTTCGGAGGGAGAAGAAACTCTGTGGGTATGTGTGTGTACCCAGGGGCATGCTTAAGGAACAAGAGGCTTTCATTCCAGGCTGTGGCTGGTTTCCTTTGAAATCAAACACAGATTGTTACCAAAAGGATCAGTTTCCTTCTAAAAACTTCCTATTTAATCTAAATGAGAAATTCGTTTATTTTAAACACTACTTCAAAAAACTGGGTTTTTTTTAAAAATAATATACTTGATCTTTTTATTTCCTAAGAAGATACGTATCCCCTCCTTTCCTTGGGTTTCATAAAAAGTGTGCTTTACATAAACTAAAATGAAAGGTCACTAGATCCAAAGTAATTTTCTTCAATCTGTAGATTCCTATCCTGTACATAGGAGAGGAGGCTGAAGTATTCCAGCTCTCTTCGTTCTCCAAGTTTGTGAGACCTTGGGTAAAGGAAATCGGTTTCTCTACTTACAAAACTTCTGACACCAAATGTGTGGGTTTTCCACACTAAGCAACTCTCCACTTCTCTGCAGACACTAATTGGGTATCCTACAGCTTGATTTCTGACTATCTGGAGTTTACACAGATGTCACAGGTTAAGTACTCAGTTGCACAAGACGGCCCCCACTTCAGATGCCAACTCCAAGTAGTGAGGTCTTAGATTACTCACACTTCTTTCTGATTTGGCTACAAATCAGGAGTTCCTACGACCTCCACCTCATATTTGATAATTTGTTATAACGGCCCATTCTGGGAAACACTTAACTTACTATTACCAGTCTACTGCAAAGGATATTATAAAAGATGCAAAGGAACAGTCATTTGAAGAAGTACATAGGATGAGGTCTGGAAGGATCCTGAGTGTGGGAGCTTCTGTCCCTGTGGAGTTTGTGGTTTGACACCTCCTGACATGTGTATATGTTCTCCAACCCAGAAGCTCTCCAACACCTGTCATTTAGAGGTTTTATGGAGGTTCCTTTGCATAGACATGATTGATTAAACCATTGGCCAATGAAGATTAACTCAATCTCCAGAGCCTCTTCCTTCCCAGGAGGTCAAGAAGGCGGGACTGAAAATTCCAACCCTCTAATCACATGGTTGGTTCCTCTGGCAACCAGCCTCCATCCTGAAGCTATCCAGGGGCCAATCAAGAGTCACCTCATTAACATAAACTGAGATGTGGTGGAAAGGGGTTTATTATAAATAGCAAAAAATGCTTGTCTCACCCTTATCACTCAGGAAGTATTAGGTTTTAGGAGCTCTGTGTCAGCAACTGAGGGACAAAGGCCAAATATATATTTCTTATTATATCACAATATCACATTGGCCATGTCTCTTAATCTCAGGCTGCTTCCTGATCTTCAAAAAGGAGAGAAGAATTACCCTGCTCCTGCTTCATAGAGCTCTGTGAAGAACAAGTGAGATAATATACCAAAAAGTTCCTTAGAAACCATACAGTGCTTTAAAAAGTAATGGTTGTGGATCTATCCATAAAGTCAGTATCAACTACAGAATGTTCTAGCCCTTTATATCTAGATATGAGTAACTAAAATTCCCAGTACCGTATTCCACAGAAATCCAAAGTAATCCCTAGGGTTTTCCCATCACCTCCAGGCTGACTGTCTCTTTGATCTTTCCTCTGCTATAGCAGTCCATGTTTTATATGTCACAAAATTTGGGCCTTTTTAAATTTTCCACAAGGCAAAGTAGTAAGCCAAGTCATGCCAAGCATTCATGAGTGTGTTAGGCTTTAGTGACTGTTTGGTTGGGCTGATCTTTTTATATAGGGAAAGGTTTACACTGTAGCAATCAAATCACTTGAAATTCAGCATCATTCATCCCTAGTGCTTAAATGTTCTGATTACAAAGTAAAGAGGAAACTCCACTTATCATTTCTCCAAATAGTGCTATGTCTCACACACTCTCTTTGGCTCTTTTCTTTTCTCCCTGTACTCTTTGATGCTCTCTTCTCTCTTCCAACATTTCAGAGGAAGAATAAATTGATCTCCAACTTTCATAAAGAACACTTTGCCCATATTTCACAAGAGGCTTATCAATGTGTTTTCCAAACAAATACATTTCCCTCTAAAAAATAATTATTGGACTAGCTGTTAATAAAATATTGGTTAATTTGTAGATTCAATTTATATAGTCAATAACAGGAATTGAAAACTACAATCTTTCTGACATATTTTCTAATTCTCACAATAACCCTGTTCGCTAACTTATTATCCTTATTTTCGTTTTTAAGACACTGAGTCACAAAGAGATTAAATTACTTGCCATATATCAGTCAAGTAACAAATGGGAGAGAACATTTCAGTGCTAAGCAAACTGATTTCTAGTCTTTCCTCCAATAATTACACTGAAGATATGTGCAGAATTTATTAGACTTTGAAGTTATTTTAGAATGAAAGTGAGAGAGTGGCATGGACATATATACACTACCAAACGTAAAATAGATAGCTAGTGGGAAGCAGCCGCATAGCACAGGGAGATCAGCTCAGTGCTTCGTGACCACCTAAAGGCGTGGGATAGGGAGGGTGGGAGGGAGGCTCAAGAGGGAGGATATATGGGGATATATGTTTATGTACAGAGGATTCACTTTGCTGTACAGCAGAAACTAACACAACATTGTAAAGCAATTATACTCCAATGAAGATATTTTAAAAAATAAAATAAATATAATTAATAAAATTAAAACAACTTTCTCTTGTTTTATTTAGAGACAAGTAAAATTTCTTCATGAAGTCTGAAGATAAGTATTCAGACTTATCTGATCCAGAAAACTGTAACCTTTAGGTTTTTGTTTTGTTTTGTTTTTTTAGAATAGAAAAAAAAGCTTCTACTTTTAATGGTATATCAATCACCTCATTATTATCACATTAGAAATGCTTATTTATTTATTTTTTAACATCTTTATTGGAGTATAATTGCTTTACATTGTTGTGTTAGTTTTTAATGTATAACAAAGTGAATCAGCTATACGTATACATATATCCCCATATTCCCTCCCTCTTGTGTCTCCCTCCCACCCTCCCTATCCCACCCCTCTAGGTTGACCTTTAGGTTTTAAAACTTTTAGCTGCTAAACTTCCACGTTATGTCATATATAAGTTTACGTAACAATTTAAAGGCCAAAAAAGCTGACTGTAGAGTAAGGTCTTCAGTTGCATAATTGCTTGGAGGTTTAATTTGTTCCACAGCTTATCTTTTTCTAATTGATCTAAGCTGTTTACTCAACTAAAATAAGCAAAAAATTTCCCTTGCAAGTATGCATACTAAAGTCATGATGAACGGAAGGACAAACATATAGATCTTGTCATTTGCTTCATCTGTGGGTAAAAAGAGGAACTGAAATATTCTAAAATAAAGACCTTCCTGTATATTTGCTTTCTTTGGTCCAGAAAGTTTACAGAAGATATATAGTTTTATTCGTAGTTCATCTGAATTTAAAAATTGTAGAGATAATGATGCTTCAGCAGAAAAACTTATAATGAAGATTAACTTTTCAACCACCAGCCATAAAATAGTGTCATTAAGTTGGACCCTGGCTAATACCATTTATGTGGAGAGTCTGGATAACACATATAGTCAATGGCAGATGTATGCTTTAAAATGAGAAAAAGTTACTACCAACTAATATATTTTCAAAGCAGTAAAAATTGGCACATGACGAATAACTGCTGAGGTAAGGGCATGCTTTACAATTGGAACCCAGGAAAGCTGTGTATTTTTTGATTCACAAAAGTCATTTCAGATATTAAAAAACTTAGAGCTGCCTTGAATATTTTTATACAACCAACATTTGTGATTATAAATTTTCTTTAAACAAAAACTCTCTATGAATAATAAAAGAAGACCTTATGGGGAAAAAATTGTGCTTAATCTGATGAAATAAATTCTAGGACTGTTAAAGAGAAAAACGTTAAGATATGCCAGAGATTTATTATGTTCTATTTCCAGAGCTTGAGAGAAATCAAAGAATGCTCATAGGAACATTATTGACTAGGTGAAAAAAATTATATCAAAGAAAACTGTATAAATTTTATTATAATAGAATATAATAGAATAGCATTTCTATTATTAACATTTCCTGGCAGCTTGTTCATTTTATAAGCTATAGATTTTAAATTAATACAAATAATCGGAAGGGAAAGACTAATCATTTTAGATTATAATATAATAAAAATTAGCTTTCCTTTAAAATTGGTCTATGTTCTAATCTCTATTTATTTATATAAAAAATGGATAACTGAATATACAGGTTATATAACAATATGAGAATAGAAGTTTCTGGTTCACAACCAGATATATCTATATTTCAAATATAGATAGATAGGTACGAGACAGAAATAGACATAGGTATAGATATACATTTATTTGAAATACTATATATAATTTATATTTGTGCTGATAAAAGAACTTTCATATGTTTTATTAGAGCCCTTCAATGTAAATACATTTCTTAATACTACAAAGATATCAAGATATGGATATAAATTAGAGTTCAGATTAATTTGTTTACAAAATGAGAATTTTTCTTTTTAAACTACATCTATTTTGATCTCCTGTCTTATTTTCCCAGTGGAAGTGTATCTCTAAAATAGAGATAATACCTTATGATATTGTTGTAAAATCACAATGGGGTAACGTATTTTTTTAAGTGCTTAAAATAATGCCTGATGCCAGTAGACACTCTACAAGTATTAATTATCAATATTTAAATTTTTAATCTAAATTAAGTAATCTTTGGAATAGTTTTTTAATGCAGTTTTATCCTATGCAACTCTTAAAATGATGACATGGACAATTATTGACATTAAAATATAATATTGATATATTAAGTTTTAAGAGAAGAATTTAAAACAGTATATAGAGTATGATTCTATTTTTGTGGAAGATAATTTATACATACATTATATATGTCCAAAGGAAGTCTGGAATTATATCATCTAGTTAATAATAGTGATTATATACAGGTGGGTAGAATACATTTTTTGTATGTAATATTTTTTGATATAAAAATATAATTTTAAGCAGCTTTTCCAGAGCAATTACAGATATGTGAGTTGTTCACTCAAGGTCGCCCACTGGCAACCACAGGTGATGTCAGGAACTACAGTTGAAAAAAATGTTTTTTTTAAATGTTGAAATCCTCCAGCCAAATAATCTTTAGCCTTTCTCATTTACTATGTGGTAAATCCTCAATATGAGGGCAAAATGATTTACCGTCAGCTCAAAGGGCAACCATTTTTATTTGCATTTTAAAAATCTTGTTGATGGTTTCCTGGTTTGTATTGAGCTTGATAATTTCTTTTAGGTCTTGGGTCTGTACATCTGTGCTAATATGCAGAAATGAATTAAATGCATTGCACAGGTGACAGTCTTTACAAGATTGTTGGTTTGTTTGTTTTGCAAGTACCCTTTTGTAGCAGGTGAGTAGGAATCAGGGGAAAATGCTTTGCAAAATATGATCCCAAAATATCAGTTGAAAGAGGTACAATATTTTATGGAGTAAAAGGCAAAGGTGTTATAAATTGTACCAAACCACAGATTGTATGGCACCTCTTTAACTAAGAATACTCTTCAGACATGTATCGATGTCTAGGGACAATTTATTCTGGGAAAAGAGTAAATCTCAGATATCAAAGCAGTAGTTGGAAATTACAATGTAATAAGTAGACTTTTTGTTTGTTTTTGCTCTCAGTATCTTTTCCAAGGACTTTGTCTGAGACCTATGGGATGACACAAGTATATATTTATGCTTAGCTGGACCCCAGACTTAATCATTTCTGCTAGTTCTTTTTCTTTCGTATTTAGTGGCCCTCCTTAAACTGTGGGAGCCAATTTCCCCATTGTCACAAGTTGAGTTAGATTTAGAAACAAGTCACAGCCTCTAGATGATAGGGAATTCTGATATCACTAGCACATCGCCACTTCTCAGATACTTAAATATTGTGAGGCTTCCTCCCTTTACCATGATGTGGTGCTACCATATTTTGTTCATGTAGAGCGGCGACTGTTTTTGATAATAAACACTGTTCTGTGGATTACTCATTTTGGAGGGCAGCCAAATAAACTTCATCTAATTACTGAGGCTGTCACTTCAACCCCTGACGAATTATGAAATATATAGCATGACTAAAGAGCAAAATGTTGACTTCTGGTTGCTAACAATTTAGACAAGTACTTCAACGGGGATGTTTTCTGAGAAGCTTTCTTACCACATTTTTGTTTTTTTCTTTTGCTCTTTAGTCAATATAATACAGTGGATTGATAATCATTGTAAAACTGGCCATAGGAAAAAAGTAGTTCTCCTCCTTTTGATCAAAATATACATAAGATACAAAAGTATCATATATATATATCATATATCATATCATATATCTATGATACTTATGTATCTTTTGATCAAAAGGAAGAGAACTACTTTTTACATATATAAAAAGCAGATATATATATATATACATATATATATATATCAACATCTTTCCCAGGGGAAATAAATAAATAAATAATTATACTACATAAATTATATAAATATATATGTGTATATATATGGAAAGATATATATGAAAGACTCATCTTCATTAAATTTTGCTCTTCCATACCTTTATTAAATTAACACAAAGATTCGATAAAAATTAACTGAATAAATAATACCAGAGAATGCATAAAATAAGTAATATGCACAAGATATTCTCAATTTAGAAAACATGATTTTTTTCTGTGCAATTTCTTTCTCTTACTCTTTCTTTTTCTTTTTCTTACTGTTTCTTGAGAAAGATTAATTACTTAGCATGAGCTAGGCATTATGCTAGATATTGAGAAAGAAAGATGAAGACAGTAAGAATTAAGAGTTCAAACTTTGCTTGGAAAGTCAATCATTTACAACTTAATTGCATTACAATTTGATAAGGGCTGCAGTAGGAATGTTAAGAGCATCTCGTGTAAGCACATGTGATAGAGCAAGTAACTGCTTGAGGAATTATGGAGGGCTTCACAGAAAAAGTGATATTTAAATCTCAAATAATTTGACTCTACCTTACAGCACACTATTTTTCACTGTCTTCATTGCTACCATCAGCATCCTAGATAACATCATACGTTGACTAGGCTCTCATAATAGCCCCTTCACTGGTCTCCCTGCCTCAGTCTTGCCTCTGGAGTCCTCCTTACACAGCAAAATGACCCTGTTAAAAAAAAAAAATGTCATGCACTAGTCTCCCAATGAGGAAAATAATGCATGTCTCATAGGTGCTCAGTATTTGTTGAATGAATGAATGAATGAATCAGTGAATGAATGAATCAATCAATGAATGGGAATTTGCCACTGAGCCAATTAGAGAAGGACATACTAAGCTGATGGAAACATATGTAACAGCTCATACTTGTGAAGGATGAAGGTGAAATTTAAAATATTTATCAAATAATATGACATAAGCATTGATCAGAATGCACCTCTGACCAGTCAGATTGAACATTGACCAAACCATCATATAAGTGAATACCAGTTGAATATCAACCCAGTTGAGAGGAATGGTGGATGATGTCTGGTGATGAGGACTAGTTATCCTAGCTGTAGTTTAAGTAAGTAATAGGGACTAGAGAAAGATGAAATGGAGAAATAGATTGGTTACCAAGTTTGGAAATCATTGTAGGAAATTTTAAGAGATCCTATTTATAGCCATTATTGCCTTATCCAAAAGGTTAATGCATTTTGAATTTTTAAAAAAGAATTTGCTCTACACTTTCACGTGTTTAAATTCTCCTATCAGAAACACAAATCTGGGGGCTTCCCTGGTGGCGCAGTGGTTGAGAGTCCGCCTGCCGACGCAGGGGACGTGGGTTCGTGCCCCGGTCTGGGAAGATCCCACATGCCGCAGAGCAGTTAGGCCCGTGAGCCATGGCCGTCGAGCCTGCGCGTCCGGAGCCTGTGCTCCGGGAGAGGCCACAACAGTGAGAGGCCGCGTACCACAAAAGAAACACAAATTTGGTAAAGTTCTTCAGTGGTACAGTTGATTATGGCTTGAAAAGTCATATTTTCTCTGCTGTTATAGTTAGTAACAGAAATCCAACTTGAAATGGCTTCTGCAAAAAGGAAAACATTTTATAGGATACAACGGTGCTTCGAAGACTTCAAGGACAGAGATGCAGCTGTGTCTCAGAAACAATTGAAAATAAGCCACCGTGTCTCTCTCTGTTTCACATTGCTTCTCACTGCTGGTCTGCTTTATCTTTCATCTTCAGACAAGCTATTTTCCAGAATAATAGCAGAAAAATAATGCCACCAAGGTCTCTTGAGTCTATAAGGCATCTCTTCCAGTAAAGAGTCAGAACCCACAACTCCTAATTTACATTTCTAGAGAATGTCATCCATTGGCTCAGTCATATCAATTTCCTGACCCTGGACCAATTAGATATAGCCAGGGAGAAGTAATACAAGATGGATTGGAATAGGTATCTGGCTGGAAAATCAAATGTGTCTAGGAAGAAAGGTCACATTTTATGAGTCCATAATGTGGAAATTACAATCATAACTTCCCAGAAATGAGTTGACATAGATATCTGCTAAAATTGGACAGTAAACTTCAAGGTTTTATCATCAATATCTGGTAAAATGTCTTGCATTCAGTAGCTGCTCAATAAATCTTTACTGGATTGATACAATTTATCATTGCTCCTCCACTAACTGCAAATGAGGAGAGGACTGCCTGATATCACAAATATAATGGAGAGCAATATATTACAATGCTTCATAATGGAAACTTTTTGTCATATTCCCTAGTTTCTAGTTCTGCATTTTCTCCTTAATAGATGTGTGAACTTAAGCAAGTAATTCTCCTCCCCATAATTTAGTTTTCTCTGCTGTGAATTGGTCATTATATTTTTAGCACTTCATAGGTCTGCCATGAGTATTACATGAGGTGAATCATGTGAAACAGCTGGCAGGCTGCAAGTGTCCAATAAAAGTCAGTAGCCGTTATAATTGTCAGTGGGTATTTTAGTTAAAAAAAAAAAAAGAAACCAATAGAATTTTACTTTTTGTTTAAATTTTATTGGCTCTTATAAAATCTTAATAAAATTGTTGCCTTTGTGAAACAGTTAAAATGAATATGGATAATTTTGACAGCACCAAGTTGGATTTTTTTTTTTTTTGAAGTTACCTTTGGGATTTGGGGGCTAACTTTAGTGATTAATTTTTTAAAAATTCACTAACTAGGAAAGTGCAATTTGAGCTTGTTAATGGAGAGACTTGGAATTGATCAGGTACTAATATTTTGGTAACGGGAATAAGATCTGTGAACAACTTTGATTTTTAATACTGCTGCGTTTTTTTGTTACTGTTTTTTAGTTGTTTCATTACACAAATGTCTGTTTGGGGATGGTTTATGCTGGGGTGCACTACATCTTTCCAGAACCCATTTTCAACTCCTTGCACTTCTTAGTTGAAAACAGTCAGAAAGATCAATAGGAGAAACTGTAACTTCTCTACAAGGAAGAGGTTTTTAGGATTCATATCTCCCTTTTCTTTGACAAGAGGCTATTCTAAAAAGCTATTTGGGGATTTCTATTCTCAGTGCACTGCAATAATGTAAACCTCAGGAAAGTTACAAAACCACATACAGTCATTACTTTTTCAAGATCAATAACCGCAAATGGTGCTTCATATTTTCAATGACAGAAATGATATCCAAATCCAATGCCAATACATTATTACCTTTTATGCCCCATCTAGATTAATTGATGAGATCTTGGGTATCTACACTTAAATATCTCTGCATAAAAGGTGTTAGAAATTGGATAGACAAGGCCATTGACATTTTGTCTAGTGGACATTGGACAAGTATCTTTGTAATTAATCTATCAAATGCAGTATGTAACATTGTATTACATGTGACCAGGCAATTAAGGGTTTGGGGTCATTAGGAAAAGACAGGTTAAATGAGCACCATGCTTTCAGAACCCTAACCTTTAAATGAGGAAACAGAGATGAATTTCAAATAAGTATTTTAATTGAAACTTGAATAGATTCTAACCTTAAAAGGAAGCCTGGGGGCAGGTAGGGCCCAAGCAAGGACTCATTGATTTGTAAATGTCATGACACAAAAAAGAAAACATCATTTGACAATTTTCACTAAATGTCTCACTGTGTATATTTGAAAAAATTTGGTCAAAAAAAAATCTACTGGAGATATTTCAAAAAGGGAAGTATTTTAAAATGAAATTAGTGCTTATAAAATTATTAGAAGGATGGGGAAATCTGCAGTTAGCTTTTAAGTTTGCTGCTGGTTTGCAAGGATTTGGAAAACTATAGGTATTTTTTAACAGTTCTACTGTCTGCATACCTGACCAGGTGGATTCCCAGGAGAATGTCCAAAATTGATGTCAAAATCTCATGTCTTCTGGAGACCATGTATTGCTTGCTACTGCCTGAAGAATGGTTTCTGCTTTTCTTCCTCCTTTCGTATCTCACCTGAGTCCTCTCATGATCAACCATGAGTTTTTCTGACAAGAAAGTATCAAAATATAGCTTCCACATGTCCAGGCCCTGTAACATGGCAGAGTGCAGAAAAGGGAGTGGAAATGACGCTGAGATGCTAACAGATATCTGACCACAGACAGTTAAGTTCAAATTTGTTCTATATTCATAAAGAATTTCAAGAAAAGTTGTAATGAGCATTGAATCGATACCAATTTGAAGACCGTATCTAGGAGGAATGACTCTTCTCTTTACTTGTTTCTCTCCCATCTATGTTTGTAATGGCCCTAGTTATTTGTGCCATTTTTGTGATGATAAAACCATTGGTTTTAAGTTTGTTACTTATATGGTCTCATGTCCATATTTCATCTTTCTGCATTTCTATATGTTCATTTTTAAAATGCAAAAAAATAATGTTAATTTTATTAGAATGTGGTGAGGATTAGTTATATCAATGCCTACAAAATTCAACAAATACAGATTGTTGAATAATTTTTGATTTGATGAATAGTTGTTTCTGTAAATATCCTCACACTATTTCCACCTTTTGTATGTTAGAAATACACAATGGAGAAATTCAGAACACAATCGTAAAGCTGAAAACTGGTATGTGGAGTATTTCTGATTTTAATGTCTATTATTTGAATGAGAAAAGAGTAAAGAGGACTAATAGAAGATTAGTGTTCAGTTACTGAAATGTAGTTAATGTGTTTAAACCACTAATAAAATACTCAGATATAGCCTTAGTGCATCCTCTGCACCGTTTCCTGTAACTGAATTCTGTTCTTTACAATCATACCAGAAAAATTCAGGTTATGAAGCTCGTTTGTTTAAAATAAAAGTCCCACAATAGACAAAGCAGGAGTATATTATTAATGCAGAAGTGCACATTCCTATGCTAGCTCAATAAATGGCTGCCAGAGGAGGAGATTGCTATAGAAAAGGCAATTTTAATTTAGTTGTAGGTCCATCACTGAAAAGACTGGGAAGGAATCAAAGATTAACTACTTCCCCAGATTTGCTGGATGATAATAATCTACAACTCTCTATATGATAATGGACGATGTGGATACAACATAAGATAGCAGTAGGAAGTAAACATTACAATGCAGACTGCATTATATTCTTAGCACATAAGCAGGCAGTCAGATTTGAGGTATGTTTACACACTGATAGGATTTCTGTACGTATCTAGGAAATAGATTAGAATCAGATAATTGCCTTTGGATAAGCATTTGGAGTAGTCTCATAACAATTATTGTAACATTCATCATAATTAGTTTATTTTATAAATAGTATAAGCCTAATACATTAGTTTTTCTTGATCTCAATTCCAAATTGGACTGTGAAATCGCAATACTATTCTCTGTTTTTACTTGTTTACATTAGCCTCTTTAAAAAATGTGATATGAAAACTTCTGTGTGCCTACTCTAAAGTATCTTATTAGACTGAGATGGGTCTTTTTTGGGTTGGTTTTTTTGTTTTGTTTTGTTTTTGTTTTTTCATGAGATAAATGAACATATGTTTGATAACATTACTGGACATGTTCGGCATTCTTTAAACTAAACTAGAGCAAAAAATAATTCAGTTACTTAGATCTTATTCAACAAGTGTTTATGGCAATTGAGTTAAATAGCCCTGAAGAATATAAAAGTCAGAAGACTTGGAATTTCTTCTCAAGTGTGTACATTTATGCTTGAGTTCCCCTAAGTGGAAGTGAGACAGGAGGGAAGGGCGCAGGGCACAACCCTTAAAGAATGACACGGACATTGGGAGAAACTGGTCAAGACAAAAACTGGTTAAAATCGGTTAGGCCCAAGATGGCAGAAGATTCAACTTCCAGTAAACCTTGAGCCTCATTTTACGGTCATTGTAATACATCAGCATGCTAAATGACACACCCACAGGTACCATGACAGTTCTGAGGCTGACCATAAAAGGCCCCAAAGTGGTTAAGTTAGTGTAAAGCAGACATTTGCTGGAATTTTCCTGAACTTAAGATTCATAGAAGTGTGTTTATCTGCATTATTCATTCACACAAATGAGATTCCTATATCAATATTTCCTACACATCTGAATAGAGCTATTATTTCATAATATTATAATGTATTTATTCATCAGTTATATTTAATGGAAGGCTGCTTGATATTGAGAGTTAACCTCAGACAAAATATATCAAATCGATTGCGCCTATTTTATTGTCTTTCCCTCAATACCACTTTGGTTTCTTATCTATAACTGAATTGAAAAGAAAACCAAATTGAAATTAAAACCATGGATATTCACTTTAAACAGTGATGTATGTCAATGATTTCTTAACAAAACTGGGAAAATTTAAGTTAAAAAATACATAAATTGTATTAAAGTCCAAAAAATATAGATATTTATATAACTATTTTAAAATTATATTTATTGATTCCAAATGCAACATGTTTTATCTGGAAGCTATTACAAAGTACTCTGATTTTTTGGATTGTCATCAAACAACTGAGAAGAAATAAATGCAGCATCTTCAATGTAACAAAATATGGATTTATAACAACTTTTTTCTAAAAAGTCAAATTGACTCTTTTAATATACTTTTTTTTTTTTTTGCAGTTTTAGGTACACAGCAAAATTGTGTAGAAAGAGCAGAGAGTTCCCACATACAACCGTCCTCCTTACCTCCACCATAGCCTCCCCACCATCAACATCACCCACAAGCATCATAAGTTTGTTGTGATCAGTGAACCAACACAGACATCATTATTACCCAAAGTCCATAGTTCACATTAAGGTTCACTCTTGGTGGTGTACATGGGTTTGGGCAAATGTATAATGATATATATTTACCATTATAGTATTATACAGAATCATTTCACTGCCCTAAAAAATCTCCTGTTCTCCACCTATTCATCTCTCCCTTCCCCAACACCTGGCAACCACTGATCTTTTTACTATCTCCATACGTTTGCCTTTTTCAGAGTGTCATATAGATGAGATCATACAGTATGTAGCCTTTTCAGAATAGCTTCTTTCGTGTAGTAGTATGAACTTAAGCTTCCTCTATTTCTTTTTTGGCTTAATAGCTCGTTTCTTTCTAGTGCTGAATAGTATTTCATTTTATGGGTTTACCACAGCTGTTCCATTCACCTGCAGAAGGACATCTTTGTTGCTTCCAAATTTTGGCAATTATGAATGAAGCTGCTATAAACATTCATGTGAAGATTTTTGTGTGGACATAAGTTTTCAATTCATTTGGGTAAATACTAAAGGATGTGGCTTCTGGACTATATAATGAAAGTATTTTTACTTTTATAATAGACTGCCAAACTGGCTTCCTAAGTGTCTGTACCATTTTGCATTCCCACCAGCAGTGGAGGAGAGTTCCTATTGCTCCACATTCTCATCATTGTTTGATGTTGTCAGTGTTTTGGATTTTGGCTCTTCTAATAGGTATATAGTGATATCTCATTGTTGTTTACTTGTACTTAATAATTTCAGTTCATTTTAACTGAATTCAACTTTAAATTCAGATATATATATATATATATATATATATATATATATATATATATATATACAATCAGAACATAACTTATACTTTTATTCCCACTCCCATTTTTCAGTGGAAATACATGTAGCATAATTTGGATAAGACTGTGTTTACAAATTTATTGAAGCAAATAATAAAAATTGTAATTGAGTTTAAGTTTTTCTGTTTGCCTGAAATTAACATAAACTTTAATACTTGCAACAAAAAACAATATTCCTGAGTGACACAGTAATATGGCATTTAGCTTGAACATTTTAGTATCTCCTCAGGTAGAATTTGGCCAATACATATGAACTATTAGATGTAAAATATTGGAGTGGTTTATTTTCTCAATTTTTTTTTTTTTTTTTTTTTGTGGTACGCAGGCCTCTCACTGCTGTGGCCTCTCCCGTTGCGGAGCACAGGCTCCGGACACGCAGACTTAGCAGCCATGGCTCACGGGCCCAGCCGCTCAGTGGCATGTGGGATCCTCCCTGACCGGGGCACGAACCCGTGTCTCCTGCATCGGCAGGCGGACTCTCAACCACTGCACCACCAGGGAAGCCCTTAAATATTTATATAACTTGATAACGCAACAGATATACAAGAAGTTACAGCCTCATGGAATACAGGTTAAATAATTAAAGTTACTCTTCAACATCAAAATTTAAAAATCATCATATAGATACTTATGGAAAGGTTATGTTTAACCACAAACCTAATACGATAGAAATATTTTGGGTGTTTATGTCTTTTTATAACTAGAGATGCATTTATTTTTCCATCTGTTGCTCTTCAGTTTCTCTGTGGTCCTTCCCTCTATGGGGAGAGTTTGTTCCTCTTACTTATCTAAAATTTGCTTTTGTGGGCTTATGTATGTGAGAGATTTACTTCTCTTTTCTTCCTCCACTCTATAAAGTGCCTTTAAGATTTTATAAAACCTTCCTTAAAATAGAAATAGCCATAAGGAAAGTTGTAGCATGCTAATGATACAGTACTGTAAATCCAAATGCAATTGGTAATAAGGCCATACATAACTTAGTTACAAACTGACTTTCTTTTGCTAATTGATTTTACGTCAATCTTGAGTTTAAATGCTATGTATCAGGGACTGAAAATTAATTCGAATGCTATCTTTACAATGTATGTGCTATAATAGTTCTTGCTGCCCTATTCCTAATACAAAGCATTAAATGTTCTCAAGTTTGAGAGTATTGGTGTCATAGAAAACATGATTAAAACTAATCAATAAGGAACTATGAAATAATCTTCTATAGAAGTTCAAACAGTCTGTTTTTGGTTGATTGTTAAGAATATAATTCTGTCTTTAAGCAATAACATGTAATATGTGATTTCCACGTTTTTATAAGAAAAGAAAACAAACTCTTGGTTGCTTAACTCATCAAAATTCTACTTGTGTGGGCTTCCCTGGTGGCGCAGTGTTTGAGAGTCCGCCTGCCGATGCAGGGGACGCGGGTTCGTGCCCCGGTCCGGGAAGATCCCGCATGCCGCGGAGCGGCTGGACCCGTGAGCCGTGGCCACTGAGCCTGCGCGTCCGGAGCCTGTGCTCCGCAACGGGAGAGGCCACAACAGTGAGAGGCCCGCGTACCGCAAAAAAAAAAAAAAAAAAAAAAAAATTTCTACTTGTGAAAATTGATTTAATGGCATAATTCCTAAAGAAATTTATTTTTATAGGTATCCAAAATTTCATCTTAAAATCAAACCAGAGCACGAAAAATCTAGACCTCATTGCTTAGTCCATAATTAATATTAATATTGCTTCCAGTGAAATGGGCTTTATGTTATGTTGTTGACTAAAATGAAAGATGTTATGATTAAGGACTCTATTCATATATTGTTGCCAAGAACATCATACACACTTTACAGAGACCTAACAGCAACATATGTCTTAGGACTTAACTCTAGGAAAAACTGTTTCTCTTCTAAGCAGTCATTTTTATTTTTTCTTTATATTGCTATATACAAAATTAAGAAAATTATTATTTTTTCATTTACTATGTCTTAGGCACTATTCTTTGTACTAGGTATGTAATAATACATTGAATTTTCACAGAAAGCCTATGAGAGCGTTTATATTTTAGACCACACAGTTTGATGACTGATTCACATTACACCATAATAAAAAAACGAAACTTCAAGCAACTTAAAAAACACATAATACAAGGTGAAATAAAAGATTAAACTAGGGCAAATTAAAAAAATTCATAAGTGAGAAAAACAAGACAAAACCTTGCTGTGTATTCCTGTTCATCCTCAAGAGATGAAGAGGGATTGGCTACTTATCAAACACATTTCACTTTTCTCTTTACTCATGGGGTACACAGCTAACTACATTTCTTAGCAGCTCTTGAAGTAAGGTGTGAGCATAGGACTGAGGTTTGACTAATAAAATGTGAGGAGACGTGAGGGATGGCAATTCAATTCTGAGCCCTAATAGCCTCCCCTCTCATCTTTTGTGCTCCATTTTCCCCAACCTGTTGGCTATGTCTTGATGCCCAGGGCAAGCTAGATAGCCAGGAATTGCAAAAGGATGTTTACTTCTATCAAAACAGCTCCTTGAAGGTTGATGTACAGAGTACAGAAAGGAAAAGAAAACGGTGCTGAAATTGCCCCAGAGATAAACCAACTAGAAGCAAAAACACAGTATATTAAAAGTGATTCTTGAATGTGGAAGGTTCAAAATCATATAGTCTGGCTACTCAGTGAATGAATGTTGGGCCTAATTCGGGGACACCTCATGAGCACCCAGGAGTAGAGATAGATAGTCAAGATTTCAGACAATCCTCAGGAGAACTATTTCTCTCAATGTACCTTCTGTTGAAAGTTAGGAGTCAGATATTTTATGTTTCTCTTTGGTAAGTTCCTAAATTTGGATAGCCTATGTTTCTATTTAAAGGCAGACTATGTGCACATAAAAGTCAACTGGGGGATTGGGATTAGGTTAACATCTTCTTTTGAAAGTGGAAGACTCTAAGGAGGAAACATGTCCAACTTGGTATGTCTGTGAGATAAGGCAAAACATGGAAACAAAACAAGACATTTTTGCAAAAAACAATTCTATGTGTGCTACACGGAAAATATATGCTCCTTAGGTTATTTAGGTTGTTGGCAGAATTCTTTTCCTTGCAGTTGTAGGACTGAGGTCCTCATTCCCTTGCTAACTATCTTCCTGGAGCCATTTTCAGCCCCTACAAGTTGTCTGCATTCTTTACCAGGTGATCTGCTCCATATACAAAGCTGGCTACAGAGAGTCTCCTTCACAGGGAATCCATCTCACACTTTGAGTCTCTGCCTTCTCTCTCTCTGACCTTTAGACTTAGATTTAAAGGGATCATGTAAAGGCCAGGCCACCAAGACAATTTCAATATGAGTACTGAGATGAGTATCATAAGGTTAACTGATTTAAGACCTTAATTTCATCTGTAAAATCTCTTCAACAGCAGCCTCTAGATTAATGTTTCATTAAATAAGCAGGAGATGTTGTGGGCACACCAGAGGAAACAAGAGTTTTGGAAGCTATCTTAGAATTCTGCCTACCACATGGCATAGAGATGGCCAGAATAGTTGGAAGCTGGGAAACAATATAAAGTCAGTTTTTCTTAACGTCAGCCTGTGAAGTATGGAGCACATTTGGGACCTACTTTTAGCAATTGTTGAAGATCGCTTGCTGTGAATGTTCTAATTCTGTATGCTAATCTGATTTTCAGTCTTATTATATTCTTAAACTTATCCTCCTTTAACCTGAATTTATCACTACTAATTTTATATTTTGCATTAGATGTAAGCAATATCATATCCTTTGTGGAAAGAGGTTGGAGAATAAATATATTTTAAAAGAGGACTCTATTTGTTTTATTTCTTTTTATTGGGGTATAGTTGTTTTACAATGTTGTGTTAGTTTCTACTGTACTGTATAATTTAGCTATTAACTGTACTGGAGGAAGGGACTTTACTAGAAAATAATTTTACTTCTATTGTCCTCGAATTAAAAGATATTTTATTAACTGTTGAGTAATAATTATCAAAGCTGCAATAAAATACAGTAAATTAAAATATTTGAAAGTTCATATGTGGTAGTTTTACAGTACCTAGAAATTATATGACTGTTAACAGAATAAGACTGAAATAATTATGAGGTCTTTTAAAAATGTACTGGACATATACCATATAGCTTTCCAGGGAAGGGCAGAAGAAACACTATCTCTGAGCTCTTGAAATTCTCATTTATTTCAGAAAGACACTGAAATTATATTTCAGCTTTGAGTGTCTAGTGTCTTTTTCAATTCAAAAATCACAGAACTGCATGCCTCAGTAACACTGCTCTATTGAAATTAGATACTGTGAAATTTTCAAGTTGAAGGAGGGTTTGTGATTGATAGATGTGCAAGGTATCATCTTTCCATAATGCTCAATCTTTCTTCATTTGGGAGTAAAATCATTTTAGCAAGCATTATACTCTGCTGGTAACTTTAGGGAAAACAAGACAAAGCAAAACAAAACTGAACTTAGGATCCCTAAAAGTAGTGATGTATTTTAAAAAATAAACACTCCGCAGGAAAAAAAAAATCAATTAGGTTAGCTGACCTAATAATAGCTTGTGTGTGTGTGTGTGTGTGTGTGTGTGTGTGTGTGTGTGTGAGAGAGAGAGAGACAGAGAGACAGAGAGACAAAGAGAGACAGAGAGAGACACACAGAGAGAGAGAGAGAAACACATGCTAAATTTAATGGTTTATGTGTCCGTAACTAAGATGAGTACTGAGAGGACATCCCCTATAGTATCTCTTTTTGGTTGTCATTTGTCAAAATGATAGCCTTCTTATGTGGGTGACGTCTTGTTTTTCTTGGGAAAATGGACTTGGGTACTGGAAAAAATGTAGGTTTTCGTATGCTACGTGACACTATTTGAATTTCTTTGGAGAGATAAGTAGAAGAGGAAATTTAAGATCTAAGGAAATATCTATTCTTGAAAAAAAGATCTCTCTCCTCAATTAAAATGTAAACACATTGATTTGGGGAGAAGACTTTTTGGGAAACATCAGAAATTCAGAGTTATTAGTTACTTTTATTTCAAAGTAAATGATCGCTGACAGTACAATGTCCTCAAAGTAATGACAGAGAATGCTTCAGGTCCAGGAAGATATATATGTACACACTCACACACTCACATATATACATATACATTTAAATCTCTACTTTATGATTGATAATTGCTTTGCAAACTTAAAGTATAGAATGAACCATGTGTGAACACACATTTATTCTAAAGATGTTTTCAGGATTTTAAAATACTTAGTGTGATACTTATTGGACGCTGGAGGCAAAGATAAGCTAAAGACATAGGCTTGGGAATCTGGAGACGAGGGCCGGACTGTAAGTTTGTCGCCAACTATAAGGCTTTCAGCAAGTTGCTAAAGCTTGTTAAGCCTCAGTTCCTCCATAAATCAAGTGGGGCAAATAATGCCTCACGCATAGGAGTTTTGAGAGAGTGCATTTCATATGGTCCGCAAATAGTTATTAGTGCCAACTGACTCCACGACCGGTGTAAGCACTAGGGGCCAGAAATGAGCAAAACAGATAAATTTTGCTCTTCTCAGGAGGGTTATATTCCAACAGGTTAAATATAATGGTATATATAAAGTCCTTAGCACAAGTGTCTGGCATGTAAGAGTCATTTAGTAACTGAAAACTAAGATGATCTCATTGGCTTTTAATAAGGATATATCTTACAATGAAAAAATAAAAAGTCTACAAACCTATGTAAAATTGTGAAAAAATAATTTCCTTGAGACAGAAAAGACTTACTGTTCATCCCAGAACAAGCTTCAAGATTTTAGTTCCTTTTCCAAGTCAAGACTCTTGAAAAGCATTCAAGTTGGGGTTCTTCATTGCCCTCCAGCTACTGTGGTTTCACTGTAAAGACACCTGAATGAGTAGCACCAGAAGAGAAGTGACTGCAGATAACAAATGGAAATGCAAACCATCTTCTCTATTTGCCCATCATGTCTGTACCAAAATCAGGTTTTGATGGCCTTCCAAACACTGGAGGGAAATAGACATATTAATTGAGGAGGAGGTAGAATAATGCCCCATTTGCTCCCTCAAGAAGGTTCAGAGTTTAACACAGCTGTGGCTCTCCTGTGAGAATTAGCTTAGGATGCTAGAGTATCATTACTCATCATTATAGATGTACAAATCTGGCCTAAGGTGAGATAAACAGATCACTTATTATCACTGTAAATATTGGATTTAAAATAACTAGCACTTTGAGTATTCTTTTGGGTCTGGTCAAGTTGGAAAGGCCCATTTTGAAATTTGAAAGCCTGTAGCACATGTAAATTATTAGCATTTTTCCAAAGCATGTCAGAAGAGAATATATTTACTCTATATCAAGAAATGTTGGGCTTCCCTGGTGGCACAGTGGTTGAGAGTCCGCCTGCCGATGCAGGTGACACGGGTTCGTGTCCCGGTTCGGGAAGATCCCACATGCCGTGGAGCGGATGGGCCCGTGAGCCATGGCCGCTGAGCCTGCGCGTCCAGAGCCTGTGCTCTGCAACGGGAGAGGCCACAACAGTGAGAGGCCCGCGTACCGCAAAAACAAAAGAAAAAGAAATGCTCAACAAGATAGAGCACAGTTTACATCTAAGAGACCACAGTGAAGAAATGCCCTTGGATACATAATAAAGATAAAAAGGATCATCCAGTATTTAAATATCACTAAGCAAACCCATACTGATTTCTGCTGAGTGACACTGAATGTCACATACTCTACTGAAGCAATGTTAAGATTCAACAGGTGCAGACAACAGAGAAAGACAGACTTTTAGGATTTAGCCTGCTGACAAATGTCCAAAAGTTTGTCCTGCCTGGAAGTCTGCTGTGTGCCTGCCATGCTTATTTTGCATTAAGTAAGAATAGTGAGATAAACTTTTGGGTACCCTGGGTTATATGTTCTTCAATGTTAGTATCCTTCCCTGGTAAAATTTGGATTTTAGAGGGAAGCATTACTTTTTTAAGCCCCTACGGCAAGATTTGCTATTTGCTTTATTCATATAAGGAAAAACAAAATCGCACATCAGATGACTTATTGTTCAAGCAGAGCCTGAGATCCATGAACACAAGGACTTGTCTGTATTGGTTAACACTCTCTCCCCAGTACTCAGACCAGTGACTTATATAGCTAGTACTCATTTAGTGATTGTTCAATAAATGGATGAGCAAATCATTTTTAAAATAAAGTTATCCTAATAATAACTATCACTTATTAAGTAATTACTATGTGCTAAGTACTGTCTACAAATATAAATGCAATGAATTATTAATAAAAGGCCTATAAAGTAGGCACTGTTATTGACCCCATTTTATAAATGAAGATATGGTGGTCCCAAGGAGCCAAATATTTTGCCAGTTATACATAGTAAGTCGTAGTGCGAAAACTCAAACCCAAGTAATCTGGTTCTAGATTATGTGCTCCTAAACACTGTATTATACACTTTCTCTCACTTAATAGGAATTAACCCATTACTGTCATCTTCTAGCCAATCTTTCAATCTTAGTAGTCCACAGATTTGGTTTCAAACTCTCTTCAAATCTCATTTTTCACATCCAACCTTTTTTCTGGTATAAAATATCATACTGGTGGTCATCAACTTTATATCTCCCATCTACTGATTAATTTATAATCCCTACTTGAATGTCTCACAAGTATCTCAAACCCAATTATACAGAAAACTTCTTGATACCTGGTCTCAGTAAAAGGAACCCACTTCTAAGAAAAGCGCCTGAAATTCACCCGTGAAGCCACAATACCTCTCAGTTCCCTCATCCAATCCATTATCAAGTCTTTTTAACTCCCCACTCTAAATATACTTTAGCATCTCTCATCCTCTCTCCATTTTAATCAAAGCCACCATCACCTCTTACCACTTACCTTATTCTGATAAACCTCCTAAAGTGGTTTCAGAGCAATTTCTCTTATCTCTTTCAATCCACTGTCCATAATGCAGCTGCATTGATCTCTGAAAAACAAAGCAAACAAACAAATGCCAAACCTGGTTTTAATATTCTCCTGTTTAAAACCCTTTAGTGGCTTCTCCATGCTTTTCAGGTTAAGTTCAGGTTTGTTAATGGAGCCTAAATATCCCTGCTTGACATGGTTCTACTTCTCTCTCTCACCTCATTTCTCACCTTCCTCCCTGGATTTCGGTCTCACAGCCCTTTTGAATAATTGTCAGTTCCTCAAGTGTGCCATGCTTCCTTCCACTGAGAGACCTTTGTACATGCTTTTCCCTCCGACTGGAATTCTCTTAGTTCTCTTCTCAGTTTGACCTTGTCGATACCTACTCACCCACGCCTCCTTCTTGTTCCTGATTATAGGTCACTATCAGAAAAAAAGTCCCTCCAAACTCCAGTTCAGGTTATACACCCCGCCACTCCCACTGCACACTCTAATAGAACCCAGTACTTTTCTTCCAAACAGAAATCATAATTTTAATGTAATTTTATGTTTATTTTCTGTACTAAAATGTCAGCCACATGAGGGTAGGGTCAGGGCTTTCTGATTCATTGCCATCTAACACAGTGCCTGGCTAACAAAAATATTTATTAGATGCATGATACATTTCTGAGAACAAAAAAGAACAGTAGCAAGTAAAATCTATGCAACTGTTGCTGAATGATTACTGAATTAACTTATGTACTTTTCAAGCAGCATCTTTTTTTTAATCCCATCTACATATTTTAACTAGATTAAGAATTTATGTTTCAAACCACAGACATCAAAAGAAAAAAAGAGAGAAGGAGCGAGAGAGAGACCCATAATTTTTAGCTTATGGACAAAAAGGAGACAAAAATGGCCCCAGTTGCTCCTCCCCCTGAGCTCCTGTTTCCCAAGTAGAAAGTGCCATTGTTCTTGCTTCAGCTGGATGTGGGAGGTGAAGACTTTTGAAGACCCTCTTAGACTAACTCTTTGCTGCAACCAATTCCCTGTGGTTGCTTTGCTTGCTTTAAAAGTACGTGCTTTTAGAGTTAGAATCAGGTCTCAAAGTGTCAAGGGGAAAATACGGTGTGATCCACGATAGCCTCACCCAATGGCTCAGACATTTAACACATAACATATGCAATAGTTTTCTGCCCATGTTCTCATCTTCTGCATTTTGCAAAGAGACTATGTCATATTGCAGAGGACCATGAGGGATAAGAGATATTGTTGTGGCTATATTGGAAAGTACAATCTGCCATCGGCCTCAGAGAATCCTTCCAATTTAATTCTCCTTCTAATTAAGGAATAAAGAAGAGAAAAATAAATTAAAAATTCATCAGGCCTGTGTTATGAAGAAGGAAACCGCAAATGTTTCTAATTCATGGAGGAGTAGACTAGACTTTCAGCCTAGAACAATGTCAGGCCTAGGCTGACTTCGGTCTCTTCCCTGCACGGTCCTTTAATATATATTTTCTAATAACTAGAATGAATGCCTTGACAGTGATGTTCATAAGTGAGATGAGTGGACATATAGGCTGACTCTGTCAAATCACATAGCTGTGTGTTATGATCATGTTTCCAGTCTAAAAGCCATATCCTATATTCTGGGCACAGAGTAAAGAGAGAAAAATTATTACTAAAAGTGAGACACAATTGTTGCAACATATTAACATTGGCTAAATTGTTTCTGCCAGATATATCTACCTATATGTATATATAGATAGATATAACTTGTGTTACCACTTACTTTCAACAGACTCAAACTGACATTCTTTATTGATACTGAAAAATATTATATTGTGAAGATTGTAGCAAGATGGTTAAAGACATGGGCTTTAGAATGATACTGGGTTTAAATCTCAAATTTAGCACAAGTCTATGACTTTGGCATTGTTACTTAAACATCAAAATGCAGTTTTCTTAGTGTAAAATAATAATAGTATGTCTCAGAAGATTTTTGTAAAAAATTAAATGAAATAACACATGTAGAGTATTGTGTTTCCTAAATAATGTAGGAACTCAATGAATATCAATTGTTATTATTGTGGAGAATAAACTATTATTATTATTGAGATTTCATTATCAGCTATTTTCAAGAAATCTAGAATGGAATTTTTCACTGCTAAAACATGTGACTTTAAGCTGAAGACATTATTTCCACTTCCCTGCCGTGATTCTCATTTGCTTTTCACAACTGTAAGGGGAACTCAGAGAAGTTAAGTAGTTTTTCTCAGGTCAACCAGGTAATTAATTTGGGAGCCATAACTAGAACTCACATCTTCTGTTTTTGGGTGCCATGCTTAATACTACACCAATGTGGTCCTCACAGTGTAGATTATGATTATCTTTAGTGTGATAGTAAAGAATAGAATAATATGCTGTCTTAAATATTACATTCTTCTCAAGCATTTTTTTTTTCTATAGCCCTAGCAAGAAGGTAAGAGAGATAATATTTTATTGTTGGATTAATGCGAAAAGCCTCAAGGAATGTTGAGCATCTATTGAAGGTCACATAGCCCCTTGGTGAGCACATTGAAAACAGAGCCTAGTCAACCTTTTGTGTTCTCTCCTAGGCTGTTCATGATAATCTGAGGCCTTTGTCTAAAACTTTATACTTTTCAAGGCCTTAATATGCATTTTCTCAACTGAGGTGTCAAAAAGGTCATATATCTTTATGGTGGAGACTTTCTTCCAAATTAAGTCCCAAACAGTTCAGAAACAAAAGGTAAAAAGTGCCACACTGTTCTTCAATATAAATACATACTTCCAGGGCTCTGTCAGGTTCTATATCACCACAGTGTGAAAGGGGATGAGTAAGTCCATTATTTTGCTGACCAAAAGTCATTAAGATGATGGCATTGAATTCTCAAATTTAAATTACATGATTTTGTAGAAATTATATGGAGCGAATGATTTTTCAAAGATTTAAATATCAATATAATCTCCAGTTGAGGATATTTATATATAAAAATCACTTAAACTATAGCTATTATAATATATGAAATAATTTTCTTTAAATAAGTAGGACTTTAAAAATGTTTTTTGAGATAAAAATTAATAAAATAATTATTTTGGCTCTGTAACTCTGGAATTGGATGGTAGTATTGAAAGGATGAAAAGAAAGTTAATTCAGTTGTGAATTTATTCTTATAGGCAAATATCTTGCTATTACACACTTTCAGTAGATCAGTAGAACCGAAATGAATAATTCATCAATATCTTTCAGTGGCCAGATTGCTTAATATCATAAGATATTTGGAAGTAAAATAAAAAGGTATATGTGTGTTTGTGTGTATTGAGGACATTGTTTATACATAAGTACACACACACACAAACACACATATACACTCACAATCTTCTTAACCCAAAATCTGCACATAAAGTTTAGAATTTTTTAATAAGAACCAAAAAATAACTGCTACATCTTCAAAATAAATTTAAGCAGAGAATAAGACCACTGCAATCACCAATATTAAATTATTGATTTTAGAAAGTACTTCATAAACATATTGCTGAAATAGAGTTCAAATATAGTTTTCTAATGGAGCCAGAAAAATAACTGCCAGTAGATAAATTGATTTTTCAAAAAAGTGAAACCTAAAAAATTATTTTGCAACTGAGTCACTGACTTTTTTTAGTATCAATTGGCAAATTGTGTAAGCAATACACTATATTGTATCATCTATATTATCTAATCAAAATAAATGGATTTGTAATTCATGTCTTAAAATTTAATCTGTTAGAATTTTAAAATGTGGATCTCAATGTCTATAACAATATTTTTTTAAAAAAATCACACAGCTCTTAATAAAAATTATTTTTGTCTTTGATTTTCTACTACAATACCAGTATCACTTGACAATCCTACTTCTAGCCTGCACCTTCAATTCTTACAGAGTAGTATTTTTTTAAAAAGTTCTCTTGGTCTATAGTTTATATTCGAATGTAAAGCTTTTAATGAATTATACTTCTCTTTTCCTATTTACATCTTCTAAATTCTGGTGGCTGTGAATAACACCTTCACTAGATTCAAATTTTATACAACTCCAGTTAGTACTTTCAATGCTTCCTCAAGAAGCCATCCTCTTTAGAAGCTCATTACTTTTACTGCTTTGCTTTGACAAGCTTCAATCGAACCACATTTTCATTTGATAAAACACTATGAGAAAAAAATCACATTTTTTTTTGTACAGAGAGAGGTTTCTAAAATGTTTTCTCTAATCCATAGGTTATTTGAGCTCCTAAGGTGTTTTAGAAGCTACCTAATCAAACCTATGATAGATACTTTTTTACATACTAAACCATTTTTATAATAAACCCATGATGTGGTTATTATTAATCTCTTTTATACCTGAGATAACTGGGATAACAGAGTTATCTAAGTTAATAAATTTACACACTCAGCAACTGGCTTACTCAAAATTCTATGCTATTTCTAATATATTTAACTGTCTTCTTACTGCTTGAAGGTGCACATGCCCATGAACCTGATACTCCACGATTAAAAAGTTTAAAGCACTTGATCAAGATTGAGGAGTTAAAGACAAAGATGAGATGAAATGCCAAGATGAATATCTCCAAGTCCAGTTCCTAACAAGTATCAGGCACTGTGCAGGACATTAGAGAACAAAGATAAATGACACACATGTCATCCCTTGAGGGGATCTCAGTCTAGTGGGAAATATAATTATGCCATTAATAAAATATGGTTTGTGAATGGTGGAATCTATGTGCTCAGAGAAGAGAGGACTGCTGATGCTTAGGGAATGGTGGGGAAGCTTTCACATTAGAGGAAACAGTTTGAATTGACTCTCAAAAGGATGAACATGAGTTATGCGGAAAGAAAGAGAAGAAGTATATTTCAGCAGGAGACAATGGCCTGTGTGAGCAGGCAATGCGATCATAACACGGCGATGAAACTGGAAAAGTAATTTGAGATTTGACTGTAAAATGCTTTACATGCTATAGTACAAGCCAGGGGTTTTGAGCTTTAGATAATGGGAATGGAAACCATCATATCTCTTTTCTTTTTTTATTTCCTCCAGGAAAGTAACATTTTATAGTTCATGGCTTGAAAGATAACAGTGGCATCATTGTGAAAGTTGGATATTAAATGACATTGATATTCATAAAATTAGAAAAACTTTACAGAATGAACTCCTAAGGAATACATAACAAATAGGTGAATTTTTTCAAAGCTTTTATCCTAAAAAAGACCTGAGGTTTTTATTATACATTTAAAACTATATTACATATAAGTATATACTTTTATATATATTTAAAATATATATTTTTTCATTTAATCCGTATTATTTTACATAATGGAAAGCTTATTTTCCCAGGATATGTACGCAACTGCTTAGAATACATTTCTAATATCTAGATTAAAAATCAAAATACTTTGAAGAATGCTGAATATCATATGTAACTATATGTATATTTATATATTTCATAAGTTGTAAACTTTTTCTTGTTTGCTGTAAAGAGTTTGAGCATGTCTTTAAAATGTCCTGCTAACTCAGTATCATTGCTCTAACAAGCAGATTATTATGCCAAGCAATTATGACTGATATAACTGTCCTAGAAATTCTACTAATAATTCAGTATAACTGACAACTCCTTTAGGTTAAATTCTAGATCAGATGCTTGAAAAATATTTTAATATAGCATATCTATCTGTTAAAAGGTATGAGAAGGACCGCACTAAGTCAGACTAATGATTCACTCAGGCTAGCATTTAGATTCTGACATTGTCACTGAACGCCACTTTATTTTTTTCCTCCTTCACATCAATAGGTGAGTCTACTTACCCAAAAAGTAAACATTAAAGTTTTCCTTGTACCACAAATCATGCATTTGTCTAACTACCTCTTGAACATGAATGTAAAGTAGAACCTTAGTTGAGAAGGCTTGGAGAAGAACAGGTAATTGCTTTCAAGTGTAAAAGGAATGGAATCGAAATGGAATAATTCATAGTATCTATGGATCCACATGATAGAACTAGGACCAAAGACTTCAGTTTGTCATAGGAAAAGTTTTTAGAGGTTTTGAAATTTGACTGAAAATATTCAGTGGATGGTTAATGAGAAGGAAGTTATAATTTGGCAGGCATTCTATAAAAAGAATAAATGTTAGATGGTTGGGCTGTGACAATGGTTGTACGGTGGAGAGAAAAGGCTTAAGAAAGAATAGTGTACAGGCATACCTCGTTTTATTGTGCTTCACTTTATTGTGCTTCACAAATATTGCATTTTTTACAAATTGAAGATTTGTGGCAACCTCGCATCTAGCAAGTCTATTGGTGCCATTTTTCCAATAGCATTTGCTCACTTTGTATCTCTGTGTCACATTTTGGTAATCCACATAATATTTCTAATCTTTTCATTCTCATATTTGTTATGGTGATCTGTGATCAGTGATCTTTGTTGTTACTATTGCGATTGTTTGGGGGAACCATGAGCCACACCCATGTAAGATGGCAAACTTAATGGATAAATGCCATTTATGACTGCCTCATAGACCAACTGTTCCCCATCTCTCTCTCTACTCAGGCCTCCCTATTCCCTGAGACACAAGAATATTGAAATTAGACCAATTAACAATCCCACAATGGCCTCTAAGTGTTGAGTGGAAAGAAGAGTCATATGTCTCTCACTTTAAATCAAAAGCCAGAAATGGTGAAGCTTAATGAGGAAGGCATGTTGAAAGCCAAGACTGGCTGAAAATGAGGCCTCTTGGGCCAAACAGCCAGGTTGTAGATGAAAAGGAAAAGCTCTTGAAGGAAACTAAAGGTGTTATTCCCATGAACACATGAATGATAAGGAAGCAAAAAACCTTATTGCTGATATGAAGAAAGTTTTAGTGATCTGGATAGAAGATCAAACCAGCTACAACATTCACTTATGCCAAAGACTAATCCAGAGCAAGGCCCTAACCTTCTTCAATTCTATGAAAATGAGAGAGGTAAGGAAGCGTTAGAAGAAAAGTTTAAAGTTAGAAGAGGTTGGTTCATGAAGTTTAAGGAAAGAAGCTATCTACATAATATAAAAGTGCAAGGTGAAGCAGCAAGTGCTGATGTAGAAACTGCAACAGAATTTTCTGGTTATCCAGAAAATCTAGCTAAGATAATTAATGAAAGTATCTGCACTACACATCAGATTTTCAGTGTAGATGGAACAGCCTTATATTGGAAGAAAATGTCATCTAGGACTTTCATAGCTAAGGAGGAGAAGTCAATGCCTGGCTTCAAAGCTCCAAAGGACATGCTGACACTCTTGTTAGGACTAATGTAGCTGGTGATATTAAGTTGAAGTCAATGCTCATTGACCATTCCAAAAATCCTAGGGCCCTTAAGAATTATGCTACATTTACTCTGCCTATGCTCTCTTAATGAAGAAACAAACCTGGATGACAGCATATCTGTTTACAACATGGTTTACTGAATATTTAAGCCCACTGTTGAGAACTACTGCTCAGAAAAAAAACTCCTCTGAAAATATTACTGCTTGTTGGCAATGCACTTGGTCACCCAAGAGCTCTGATGGAGATCTACAATGAGATTAATGTTGTTTTCATGCCTGCTAATACAACATCCATTTTGTAGCCCATGGATCAAGTAGTCATTTTGACTTTCAAGTCTCATTATTTAAGAGATACATATGTAAGGCTATATCTGCCACAGATGGTGATTCCCCTGATGAATCTGGGCAAAGTCCCTGTAAAGTTGATTCCACATTCTAGATGCCATTAAGAACATTTGTGATTCAGGGGAAGAGGTCAACATTAGTAGAAGTTTGGAAGAAGTTGATTCCAACCCTCATGGGTGACTTTGAGGGGTTCAAGACTTCAGTGGAGGAATTAACTGCAGATATGGTGCAAATAGCAAGAGGATTAGAATTAGAAGTGGTGTCCAAAGATGTGACTAAATTGCTTCAAGCTCATGATAAAACTTTAAGGGATGAGGAGTTGCTCCTTATGGATAGCAAAGAAACTAGTTTCTTGAGATTGAATCTACTGGTGAAGATGCTGTGAGGGTTGTTGAAATGACAACAAAGGATTTAGATTATTACATAAACTTACTTGACAAAGCAGCAACAAGGTTTGAGAAGACTGATTCTAATTTTGCAAGAAATTCTACTCTGGGTAAAATGCTATCAAATGATATTGCATGCTACAGAGAAATTGTTTGTGAAAGGAAGTCAATCAATGCAGCAAACTTTACCATTGTTTTATTTTAAGAAATTGCCTCAGCCAACCCAACCTTTAGCAACCTCCACTCTGATCAGTCAACAAGCCATCAACAACAAGACAAGACTCTCCACCAGCAAATATAACTCTGAAGGCTCAGATAATGGGCAGCACTTTTTAGCAATAAAATATTTTTAAAGTACATACATTCCTTTTAAAAACGTAATGTTATTGCACATTTAATAGACTACAGTATAGTGTAAATGTAACTTTTATATGCACTGGTGAACCAAAAAATTTGTGTGACTATATTTAGAAATTCACTTTATTGTGGTGGTCTGGAAACAAACCCACAATATTTCCAAGGTGTGCTCGTATGTATGGCTCAGGAAATATTTGATGATGTTATTTTGATATTCCTAATTCACTGTTTTCCAACCAGGTGTGAACCACTAGACCTGGTGTTCCACTTTTCTACTTCTCTTAGAATTATTTTACTCTTTGATATGACATAATGCATTGCAATAATTTTAAAAGTATTGTTTGATTTTTTTAATATTTGGGTCAAGTTTAACATTTTAACAATAGTATTTGGAGTTCTGGGGAAAATCCAAGCTGTTCTCAACACATGAAACCATTTCCTGAATGTAACTTTTCTAAGTTAGTGCTGTTCAGTTATATCCATTCTATAGATTTTTTTTTTTTTTTTTTTTTTTTTTGCCGTATGCTGGCCTCTCACTGTTGTGGCCTGTCCTGTTGAGCACAGGCTCCACGGCCATGGCTCACGGGCCCAGCCGCTCCATGGCATGTGGGATCTTCCTGGACCGGGTCACGAACCCGTGTCCCCTGCATTGGCAGGGGGACTCTCAACCACTGCACCACCAGGGAAGCCCTAGATTTTTTTTTCTTCTCAACACTGAGACTTAATTTTCAGGTATGTTTATGTGGAAATCTTAATAATAAACATAATTATAATTTTAGGAAGAATCTTTAATTTTTTTTTTTTTTTGCGGTACATGGGCCTCTCACTATTGTGGCCTCTCCCGTAGCGGAGCACAGGCTTCAGATGCACAGGCTCAGTGGCCATGGCAGCACTATTTACAATAGCCAGGACGTGGAGTCCACCTAAGTGTCCATCAACAGATGAATGGATAAAGAAGATGTGGCATGTATATACAATGGAATATTACTCAGCCATAAAAAGAAATGAAATTGAGTTATTTGTCATGAGGTGAATGGACTTAGATTCTGTCATACAGAGTGAAGTAAATCAGAAAGAGAAAAACAAATACTGTATGCTAACACATATATATGGAATCAAAAAAATAATAAAGTGGTTCTGAAGAACCTATGAGCAGGACAGGAATAAAGATGCAGACGTAGAGAATTGACTTGAGGACCCAGGGAGGGGGAAGGGTAAGCTGGGACAAAGTGAGATAGTGACATCAACATATATACACTACCAAATGTAAAATAGATAGCTAGTGGGAAGCAGCTGCATTGCCTGGGGAGATTAGCTTGGTGCTTTGTGACCACCTAGAGGATGGGATAGGGAGGGTGGGAGGGAGATGTTACAGGGAGCATATATGGGGATATATGTATATGTATAGCTGATTTGCTTTGTTATACAGCAGAAACTAATACAACAATGTTAAGCAATTATACTCCAAGAAAGATGTTAAAATAAATAAATAAATAAATAAACGGAGAAATAAAAATTCAAAAAAAAATTTGTTCCAAAAATAATGATTCTCTTATTACTTGCGTTGGTCACCTAGAGACATATCAAATTAGACAGCTTATAATAAAGAATTCACTTTATGTGACCTAAGTTTAAAACTTCTTTCTCTGAACCAGAAAGAAAGTGAAATTTTATTTGGATAATAAAGAATTAAAGACTCTGGGCTTCCATGGTGGCACAGTGGTTGAGAGTCCGCCTGCCGATGCAGGGGACACAGGTTCGTGCCCCGGTCCGGGAAGATCCCACATACCACGGATCTTCTGTATGTCTTCTGTATGTGTCCCTAGGTATGAAGTGGTTCTCTTGTAGACAGCATATATACGGGTGCTGTTTTTGTGTCCATTCAGCCAGTCTATGTCTTTTGGTTGGAGCATTTAACGCATTTACATTTAAGGTAATTATCGATATGTATGCTCCTATTACCATTTTCTTAATTGTTTTGGGTTTCTTATTGTAGGTCTTTTCCTTTTCTAGTGTTTCCTACCTAGAAAAGTTCCTTTAACATTTGTTGTAAAGCTGGTTGGTGGTGCTGAATCTCTTAGCTTTTGCTTGCCTGTAAAGCTTTTAATTTCTCTGTCGAATCTGAATGAGATCCTTTCTGGGTAGAGTAATCTTGGTTGTAGGTTTTTCCCTTTCATCACTTTTGATATGTCCTGCCACTTCCTTCAGGCTTGCAGAGTTTCTGCTGAAAGGTCAGCTGTTAACCTTTTGGGGATTCCCTTGTATGTTATTTGTTGCTTTTCCCTTGATGCTTTTAATATTTTTTCTTTGTATTTAATTTTTGATAGTTTGATTAATATGTGTCTTGGTGTGTTTCTCCATGGATTTATCCTGTATGGGACTCTCTGCACTTCCTGGACTTGATTGACTATTTCCTTTCCCATATTAGGGAAGTTTTCAATTATAATCTCTTCAAATATTTTCTCAGTCCCTTTTTTTTCTCTTCTTCCTCTGGAACCCCTATAATTCGAATGTTAGTACGTTTAATGTTGTCCCAGAGGTCTCTGAGACTGTCCTCAATTCTTTTCATTCTTTATTCTGCTCTGTGGTAGGTATTTTCACTATTTTATCTTCCAGGTCACTTATCAGTTTTTCTTCCTCAGTTACTCTGCTAATGATTCCTTCTGGAGATTTTTATTATTTTTAATTGTTTTTCATTTTTTAAGTTCTTTTTAACATTTTTATTGGAATATAATTTCTTTACAATGGTGTTTTATTTTCTGCTTTATAACAAAGTGAATCAGCTATATATATACATATATTCCCATGTCTCCTCCCTCTTGCATCTCCCTCCCACCCTCCCTTTCTCACCCCTGTAGGTGGTCACAAAGCCCTGAGCTGATCTTCCTGTGCCATGTGGCTGCTTCCCACTAGCTATCTGTTTTTGCATTTGGTAGTCTTTATATGTCCATGCCACTCTAATTTCATTTATTGTTTTGTTCATCATCGTTTGATTGCTCTTTAGTTCTTCTAGGTCCTTGTTAAACATTTCTTGTATTTTCTCCATTCTATTTCCAAGATTTTGGATCATCTTTACTATCATTACTCTGAATTCTTTCTCAGGTAGACTGCCTATTTTCTCGTCATTTGTTTGGTCTCATGGGTTTTTACCTTGCTCCTTCATCTGCTGTGGATTTCTCTGTCTTCTCATTTTGCTTAACTAACTGTGTTTGCTGTCTCCTGTTTGCAGGCTGCAGGTTCGAAGTTCCTGTTGTTTTTGGTGTCTGCCCACAGTGGGTAAGGTTGGTTCAGTGGGTGTGTAGGCTTCATGTGGAGGAGACTTGTATCTGTGTTCTGGTGGATGAGGCTGGATCTCATCTTTCTGGTGGGCAGGACCACGTCCAGTGGTGTGTTTTGGGGTGTCTATGAACTTATTATGATTTTAGGCAATCTCTCTGCTAACGGGTTAGATTGTGTTCCTGTCTTGCTAGTTGTTTGGCATGTGGTGTCCAGCACTGGAGCTTCCTGGTCTTTTAGTGGAGCTGGGTCTTAGTGTTGAGATGGAGATCTCTGGGAGAGCTCTCGCCAATTGATATTACGTGGGACCGGGAGGTCTTTGGTGGTGCAATGTCCTGAATTTGGCTCTCTCGCCTCAGAGGCTCAGGCCTTACATCCGGCTGGAGCACCAAGACCCTGTCAGCCACACGGCTCAGTAGCAAAGGGAGAAAAAAAGAAAGAAAGAAAGAAAACAATAAAATAATTAAAGTTATTAAAATAAAAAAATTTTAAATATCATTAAAATAAAAAATTTTAAAAATAATTAAAAAAAAGAAGAGAAGAGAGCAACCAAACCAATAAACAAATCCAGCAATGATAACAAGCGCTAAAAAATAAACCAAGATAAACATTAAAATCAGAAACTAGTCAATTGCATACAGCAAATCTCAAGTCTATAGTTGCTCCCAAAGTCTACCTCCTCAATTTGGGATGATTCATTGTCTATTCAGGTATTCCACAGATGCCGGGTACATCAAGTTGATTGTGGAGCTTTAAACTGCTGCTCCTGAGGCTGCTCAGAGAAATTTCCCTTTCTCTTCTTTGTTCGCACAGCTCCTGGGACTCAGCTTTGGTTTTGGCCCTGCCTTTGCATGTAGGTCTCTCTCTGGCATCTGTTCTTCTTCTAGACAGGAGGCGGTTAAAGGAACGGCTGATTACGGGACTCTGGCTCACTCAGGCTAGGGTGAGGGAGGGGTACAGATTGCGGGGCAAGCCTGCAGGGGCAGAGGCTGTCCTGACGTTGCAACAGCCTGAGGCGCACTGGGTGTTCTTCGGGGAAGTTTTCCCTGGATCACGGGACCCTGGCAGTGGCGGCCTGCACAGCCTCCTGGAAGAGGAGGTGTGGATAGTGACCTGTGCTTGCACACAAGATTATTGGTGGCTGCAGCAGCAGCGTTAGCGTCCCATGCCCGTCTCTGGTGTCCGTGCTGATAACCGCAGCTTGCGCCCGTCTCTGAAGCTCGTTTAGGTGGTGCTCTGAATCTCCTCTCCTTGCATACCCAGAAACAATGGTCTCGTTCCTCTTAGGCAGGTCCAGAGTTTTTCCTGGACTCCCTCCTGGCTATCTGTGTTGCACTAACCCCTTCAGGCTGTGTTCACGCAGCCAACCCCAGTCCTCTCCCTATGATCTGACCTCCGAAGCCCGAGCCTCAGCTCCCAGCCCCCACCCACCCTGGCAGGTGAGCAGACAAGCCTCTCGCGCTGGTGAGTGCTGGTCAGCACCGATCCTCTGTGCAGGAATCTCTCCACTTTGCCATCTGCACCTTGTTGCTGCGCTCTCCTCCGTGGCTCCGAAGCTCCCCACCTTGCCCACCCACTGTCTCCGCCAGTGAAGGGGCTTCCCAATGTGTGGAAAATTTTCCTCCTTCACAGCTCCCTCCCAGAGGTGCAGGTCCCATCCCTATTCTTTAGTCTCTGTGTTTTCTTTTTTCTTTTGCTCTACCCAGTTACCTGGGAAGTTTCTTGCATATTGGGAAGTCTGAGGTCTTCTGCCAGCGTTCAGTAGGTGTTCTGTAAGATTTGTTCCACATGTAGATATATTTTTGATGTATTTGTGGGGAGAAAGATGATATCTACGTCTTACTCCTCTGCCATCTTGAAGGTCCTCCTGGGAACAAATGTTTAATAATGATATTTGTATTCTGCCATTTCAATTTCCTATAAAGAAAAATCAAAGCAGCCTTTTTAATTAAACTCTCAAGTAATTACCACTGTTTAATATAATTAAATTAAAAAATCCATGAAAATGAATTGATCATAAAGAAAGTATTCTTTTGTACTTGCGACATTAGCTCTGAATTAATCCAAAATCATGAATACAGAGTTCATTACTGTAATTCTTCAATTAAAGATTTATCATCCATTAAAAAGTGTCATCATCTTAACATTCATCACTGGTTATTCCATCAAACAATACATGATGAAACGATTAGGTTAAACAAATTAAAATTAACTCTACAAAGGAGTGAATATTTTATTTGCCTAGGAATTAGCATGTAACAACTCCCTCTAAATTTTAATCTCATTAATAAGACTGAAGCTCCAGTAATAGGTTTTGGAAAACATTTGTGCTACATATATAAGACTACATTAAGTTATATGTAAACTATTGATAAGTCTTAGGTTTATTCGGCTATTTATTTACATGTACGCACATCTTGTCTATGGTGTTAGATGACGTGCATGTTGGCATGGTTACTTAAAGAGCTACTGAGACATGGGAGCAAAGAGAGAAGGGTGCTCAGACTATGCTGCCAGGGTTAAGGAATTCAGTCTAACAGAGCTGAGAATTTCCTAGAATGCCAGCTATAGTTTTCTGCAAAGAATGTAAATTATTGATACTGTCTATACTCTTCCTCTCCCAATTCTATTTGATCAATTTTTCTTGCATAAGTCAAAATAGCATGTTAACCTGTTAGTTTTTAGAAATGAAGTCTGCTGACATAATCTCTCCACAATTGTCAAAGAATGTCCCACATTATAGACACCAAACTTGATGAAGATATTTGAATTTTAATGCAGATTAAAATATTGCATAAAGTAGCGTTTGACTTTCAGGTATAATAAAGACAACCATAGAGCATTAGATGTAGTAGGAAACTGATTAAAGCTCTTGCTTTTGTTTATGAACCCTGATGAATAGGTTTGCACGCAGTACCATACATAAAATTTAAATAGGTTAATCAAGCCATCTGAGGTCAGAGTTACTTAGCATGACTGTAAACACTCTGCTTTAAATGTCAAGGATCTTGTGGGGGAAGTTGACGTATGGAGACTGACTTAAGTGACAGAGCAAGTGTGGGAAGGGGAAGGATGAATATCTGTTTATAAGATGATAATCTGCATCTTGATAATTGAATCTAATCTACCTCTGGTCTCCCCTTATGCCACTTGCTGAGTTTCACAAAGGATGTCTTCATACTTCTACACCTCTGTACTATTATTTTTTAGATGTTTTAGGGACACTTTAATTTCCATATTACCTTCATTCTGTCTTTCTTAAAACAATTTCTTTTTTAAATCTTTTATTATAATGATTTATGTACATTTCTTTTATACTTTCTTCGTAAACTCTCTTGAAGAAAATGAAATGCTTCATCACCTTTCTATACCACATAACACATTACTTGCCTTTGTATGTAGTTATCTCTTAAGAAATGGTTGAGTAAATTCAGTGAAGATGGGTTCATAAGATATTGAAAAGATGTAATTGAGAGTATTTGGGAACTCCTTGTGGTAGAACAGAGCTGATTCTGTAATCAGTACAAACACTTCAAGATGAGGGAGAAGATAGCGCTCATCACCACAGTCATTAGCAGAGTTTAGGTGGAAATGTCAGAGTTTTCAGTGGTAGACTACTTTGGTAACATTTCTTTATGTCTTAATTTTGAGGAAAAAAAACACTAGAAGGTAATGAATGAGTAAAGAATTTTGCTTCCACTTCAGAATGACTACCATTGAAATAATGGCAATTGCTAATTTCTATCTTGTGGTACTTGGTAACATGGCTGGTGTAGTAGAAACACTGGATTTAATATTCCCATCATAATTACATAGGTAAAACCTATCATAGTGGACTGAAAATAGTGTAAATGTCAGGGTTCAAACACTGGATTCTCCATTTATGACTCATATCAAATATTTCTCTAAGCTTCAGTTTCCTTATCTGTAAAGTGAGATCAATCACATACTCATTATCAAGATACTAAGAAAATACAGATATTTTGAAGGCCCTCTTAACAAGTGGTATTAAGAGTGAAAGAAAGGTTAATATGACTGCAGACCAACATATAATTATATTGACTCTCAATTTATTTTAGGTATGTAAAACTCACCTTACAAAACGAGAATATATTTGGAGGTTATGATACCAATCCTATCACCTTAACTTGAATGTAATAAGTTCATATAAAATTTATAGCACTAGGTAAGCACAAATTTTAAAATTAAAAGAAACGATAAATATTTCTCATTTCAAATAACCTTGATTACTTCTCATACAGACCCACTCTGCTATAATCTGGGATAACATATATAGATTTATGATATTCAAGAATTATTATAAACTAAAATAGGTGTGATAATGATATTGATGTTAAGCAAAAGTTCCTATTTTTTTACAAATGGGATGAAATGGTATAGGGGCTAGTATTTGTTTTGTTTTTTTTGTTGTTGCTGTTGAAGGGGCTAGTATTTGTTTAAACTAATTTAGTGGGAGGCAAGGGCAATGGGGTGCATATCAACGAAACAAAATTGGCCCTCTGTTAATAATTGTTGAGACTGAGTGATGCCCGTATGAAGTTTATTATACTATTCTCTGCTATTTGTATGTTTTTGAAATTTTTCATAGTAAAAACTTAAAGAGAAAAATAGAGTGAACTAAGTTTTATTTATGGATGATTTCATACTCTGGCAGCACTACCTGGGAATCTGAATTTCTCATCTGAAAGAATAGACTTTCCTACCAGTTGCAGCCTCCCCACTGTAAAGTTAAGTAGATATGATCAAAATTTATAAGATAGCAAAGTCCTGAGTGAGATAGAGCCATCTGATACATGCCAGCATCATAAGGAGGTGAGTTCCTTGGCCAGATAGGGAGAAGAAGTGTTCTAGTAGAAGAAAGTAACAAAAATTTCAGTGACAGTTTAAACAAGATCAGAATGGATTTTTAGAAGAGTGAGATATTTCAAGGCCTAGCAGACAGAAGAAATGTATCAGGCCTTGCATCTAGTCTCCCAAAGTAGCAGATTAATGCCTTGAGTTAGAATTAACAAATACCTCTAGTTCCCTAGGTAGATGTTTGCTTAGAAATAACTTAAGGAGCTCTTTAGGCTTAGTGTAACTGTTTGTAAATTTCAGTTTCATTTTCTCCACACTACAGTAAGTCCCCTACATAGGAAGCTTCAAGTTGCAAACGTTCAAAGATGCTAACTTGCATTCGAATGTTCAATCACGTAAGTTAGTGCACGTGTCTGGAATATATTTTCACATGCGTGCATCCTCTACAAGTGGTTGTGCTTTTGTGTACTTCACTGTAGAGTACTGTATAGAGTACAGTAGTACAGTATCTCTATTTCAAGCCCAGGACGTCTGGAAGCAAGCGTAAAAGCATCGGTGACGTAGCTGGTACTGCTAAGAAGCACCAAGAGATAACGATGGAAAAGAAGTGAAAATAATTGAGAGAGTGGAGTGACAAGAGGAAGAAGAAGTAACTGAAGTACCAAAGAGATTCCCGATGCAGGAAACGGCAAGGCGATTTTCTTTATTTGAGGAGACAATGTTAGTTTTTGAGGCACAGCCCCTGAACATAGAACGGTACATGAAGGTTTCAGCAGCCGTTCAGAATGCAATCCAGTGCTACCATGTCATCTATGAGGAGGAAAAAAGAGCTACTACCCAGACATCACTGGATCATTTTTTCAAGACGGTAGATAGAATGGAATTCAGCAAGGAATCAGAACCTGTACATCAATGTCAGGCATGAGTGAAATTGCACCTTGCCCTCTGTCTCTTATTGCTGACGATCCTTCAGCTCTGCCATCTCCCACCTCCTCTCCTTCCTCCAGTCAGTAACTCGTCTTGCTTGTTCGCTTGATGCCAGCCCCTGTATGCCAGCGGTTGTACTGTACTACTGTACTTTTCAAGATACTGTACTGTAAGATTAAAATGTTTATTTTTTGTGTTTGTTTGCTTTTTATGTATTATTTGTGTGAAAAGTATTATAAACCTATTACAGTACAGTACTATATAGCCAACTGTGTTAGTTGGGTACCTAGGCTAACTTTGTTGGACTTAACGAACAAATTGGATTTACGAATGTGCTCTCAGAACAGAACTCTTCATATGTAGGGGACTTACTGTATAAATGTAATGCTATATTTTCCACTAGGAAAGACATAGCTGTTTAATCAGAGGCTAATACATCTCATAAATGGTGAAACTAAGGTTTATATCAAGACAGTTTTGACTACAGTATACTGACTCTCACTTAATATGACATGGCAGATTAGAAACACTAAAAAAGCTTTCTGCTGAAATTATTGAGATGCCACATAAAAAGTGAACCCTTGAATAACAAAAAATTAATTTAAAAATCAAGGGAAAGATTAGCCCTTCTGCCATAAAATACCATGAAAGTATAGATAAAAAGCTACATCACTTCAAGGTAGATAAAGCTTACTTAAAAACAATAAACAAACAAAAAAAGCTCTCTACAGAAGAAAAAATATTGATAAGTTGGACTTTATCAAAATTAAACTATTTTGTTCTTTGAAAGATGTAATAAAAATGAAAAAGTAAGCCTCAGTTGGAAAATATGTGACATTCTATAATACATGTCAATTATTATGTTTATTTTTAAATAATATATGAGAGAGGGAGAGACTAAAATATCAATTATAAAAATAAGACAAGCTGGGGCTTCCCTGGTGGCACAGTGGTTGAGAGTCCGCCTGCCAATGCAGGGGACACGGGTTTGTGCCCCGGTCTGGGAAGATCCCACATGCCGCGGAGCGGCTAGGCCCATGAGCCATGGCCACTGAGCCTGCGCGTCTGGAGCCTGTGCTCCACAACGGGAGAGGCCACAACAGTGAGAGGCCCATGTACCGGGAAAAAAAAAAAAATTATATTGCTTATCTTTTTCATATTGATTTGTAGGAATTATTTGTGTATTCTGGATTAAAGTGGGGTTTTTTCATGTATGAAATGTTATGTATAATATATGTATTGCTAACACTTTCTTCCATTTGTGTTTTGCTCTATCATTTGCTTCACGGTATCTTTGATTAGTATAATTTTTTAATAGTTCAATTTATCAACTGATAAATTGAGTTAAACAAGCAATTCACAAAGAAATATATATGAATGACCATCAAACATATGAAAAGATACCCAATAGCATTATTCATCATGGACATGCAACTTAAACCTTCACAGTATATAGGTGGATAAAATTTAAAATTGGTGAGGTGGTAGGGCAATTGTAATTTTCATAGACTGCTGGTGGGAATGTAAAATTATTCAACTGTTTTGTAAATCTCCTTGGCAGTTTCTAAGGTAAAGATACCTCTCCTAATACTCAGCTATTCCTTTCTTAGGTACATACCCAAAGAAAATAAATGTTATATCCACAAAAAGACTTGTAAATGAATTTCCATGACAGTTTTATTCATAATAGCTCAAAACTGGAAACAGCCCAAATGTCTCTCAATCATTAGATTGGATTTATGAACAATGTGATATTCCAAAATTGGGTTACTATTTTTCGACACAAAAAGAACAGTTCAGTGATATGTCTAGCAACATAAATGCATTTCAGAATCATCATGATGAGCCAAAGAAGTCAGACAAAAAAGTATATACTGTATGATCTCATATACATGAAGTTCATGAGCAAGCAAAACATTTATGGTGATAGTAATCAGAAGAGTAGAAAAGTGGTTGCCAGTGGAGTAGTGGAGGGAGAGAGGGATTGATTGGAGAGGGGCACCAGGAAATTTTTTAGGGTGGTGGAAATGATTTGGGGAACTTTAATACAAGAGCATACATTTGTTTCATCATCTGAATACTTAAGATATGTGCAGTTTACAGTGTATAAATTATACCTCAATTAAGTATTATTAGTTTTATTTTTAATTAAGCATTTTTATAAAAAACTGAAATCTAAAATGGATTGTGTGCTAATTACATAGTTTAAGTGGAAATAGTGTGTATACATGTTTTTCAAAGATTACCTAATATTATTTAAATGCTTATATTAGCTTTATATATATATACTTTAAATATAGAAAGAAACTTCAGTATCACCTAGTCTAATTTCATAATTTTGTATATATAGAAAATGAGGTCCAGAGAAGTTAATTGATTTGAACCAAGCCAAATATTAAATTAAGGCAACATTGGGACTCTTACACATTTCTTGACTTACCTTATCTGTTTCTGTTTCCATTGTAACATACTGTCTCTTTTGATACCAAAAAAAAAAAAAAAGGGGGGGAAATAGGCGAGAAAAGATTTTTCTGATTGTTTCTTCTTAAGATATAATTTCACATATATTTATAGCAATTTCATGAGAAATGTATATCTTGGGCCTTAATGATTACTTGCAAGATTGTTCTAATCAAAAGTGAAAGCTTTGATAAAATCTATTATTTAAAATAAGTATATACATAGAATCAAAATTGTAAGTAGAGATTTCCACATGAAAGTGTTTTGGTCTATCATCTGTGAGAAATGAATTTTCCTTTCTATGCTTTCAGATTTTCTGGTATTGGACATTTATTAAATCACACCTTTGTGATAAAAGCTAATTTCATGCTCAGCATAGAATCTCGTTGCAAGTATTGAGTATAACTGCATTATTGTAGTGAAAAGTATGCTTTCCAATATAAATAATAGTACATGTACTCTAATCTAGCTTAAATGTTAAATTAAATGACTGTAAAACCTATGAAATAGCTAGAAGGAAATGACCTGGATTTCAGGGACAGAACTTCTCAAAATAAATAAATTCATAAGTGCGTTAGAATATTTTCAAAAGAAAAAACAAAAATTGTCTCGATTTATATGCTGGAAAGAAGTTTAAAAAATTCCATTTAATATTTTTGAATAATAAGCAATTCCTAATTTTAAATTCCAGGTAAGAGAATTTTAGAGAAATAAATTTTACATTTATTGTATCTGTTACTGTTAGCATTTCTTGCACATTATTTACACTCAAAAATTGTTTATGTAATGTATATACTTAGTTTAAGGAATTGGTATAGCAGATCAAGCACATTTTTTACTTACAAATTCATTTATTATGCTTAATTGATTCATATACTATACATTTTTTTCTTTCTCCCATTGTGTTCCCACTCATTTGTTATAAATTTCTTCAGTCTTCTTTTTCTATTCTTTCTTTATTATTCCTTTAATAGATCTGATTAATATGTATCAGTCTACAGTAGCCTTTCTCATATGCTGTAACTCAGGTTCTAGGCTATTTAAGTATGTTACCAATTTCATCTTAACTAGATTTTAAGATCCTTAGGGCAAGTGCTCTATTTTTTATTTCCCTGGCATTTTAGAATTGTTCCTTATAGCAAGATTTGCATATGCATTCTACTCTATCTCACTCAGCACTTACCAATTCTCATTGATGAATTGTTCAGTATAGGAGTAATCTAACTCTGGAGCAATGGATTTCCCTCATGAATGTTTCTCTAAATCTGTAATTAACTACTTTCTTTCTATGGCTCACTCTCAGTAGCTGCTATAATCATGTACAATTTAAAAAATATTATGCTATTATGTGTACTGTATGCTAATTGGTTGTATTTTATTATTATTATTATTATTTTTTGTTTGCGGTACGCGGGCCTCTCACTGTTGTGGCCTCTCCCGTTGCGGAGCACAGGCTCCGGACGTGCAGGCTCAGCAGCCATGGCTCACGGGCCCAGCCGCTCCGCGGCATGTGGAATCTTCCTGGACTGGGGCACGAACCTGTGTTCCCTGCATCGGCAGGCGGACTCTCAACCACTGCGCCACCAGGGAAGCCCTATTATTAATTAACATGATGATATCACTGTATTTGTCTGATTTAAGGGATATTCTTATCAGTAATTTTTATTGGAATGTTCAGATACTTATACAATTGGTTCAAAAATAATCCACCTGATGTCTCTAATAAGATCAGACAAGCAAATTTGTCAGAAGATAAAAACATAATAGGCATAAAAAATATTGCTTGTCCACTAAGAATAAAGAGGATCTGAGAAGTTATTAAAATTATAAACTAGAGCTAAATTGCAAGCAATGACCATTCAGACTAAACTAGATAGGTTAATTCAGAGACAAATCTAAGGGAAAGAGATTTCAAAGTATGAACTACATTTCGAAAGTGTAGTATTAGTTAGGGTCCTGATAGGAAATAAATGGAACACTCACATCAGAATAATTTGAAAATTCATTTACAAATATTTAATTTACCGAAGGTGCCCATGATAATGAGGGGTCCTGAAGTTTAAATCTTATTAGCTTTTAGGTTCTTTCATCTTTGGAAAGAAGCCTATGTGTTAAGAAGGCATCCTATCTTCCCATGTAACATACCTACCTGCAAGTCCTTGAATAAACCTTAGTCACATGGCCAACTAACTGCAGGTAAATACCTTCATTCCTGATGATGATTTGTTTTTTACACTAAAAGTTAGAATTTTCTTAACAAGGAGGAAAAAATGGAGTAAAAGTCAATTTTTGATTTTCAGAAATTAATTCCATGTACTTATTCCATAAATATTTCTTGAACTTTTACCATGGGCTGGGTACTGTTCATGCATTTGTATTGATAGTACCAGCATCGGACCTGTTATGCTATTTCTAATCAAATTCTATGTTTGTTCTTATTAGCCTTTTGATAAATAAAATATTTATTATCTTTATACATTAAGGTAAAATTAACTAATATTAAACAAACCATCTCATTTGTGGCATTAGTATTGTTAACAATCATTCTAAAGCCAGAGGAGGGAAATTAAGAATTTATAGTAACAAGTTAGAATAAAATTTACTAAAGCTGCTGTGAAATTGGAAAGAAGTCAGAATTATACTTCCAGGGTTTCCCTGGTGGCGCAGTGGTTGAGAGTCCGCCTGCCGATGCAGGGGACACGGGTTTGTGCCCCGGTCCGGGAAGATCCCACATGCCGCAGAGCGGCTAGGCCCGTGAGCCATGGCCGCTGAGCCTGCGCGTCCGGAGCCTGTGCTCCGCAACTGGAGAGGCCACAACAGTGAGAGGCCCGCGTACCGCAAAAACAAACAAACAAACAAACAAACAAACAAATTATACTTCCAAAATAGAAATGACAGGATCTGAAGATGGTCAGAAAGAGAAAGATGGCAAAGATGGTTCCTCTTCTATCCAGCCATTCTATCTATGAAACAAGCCTGGTCTTAACCACTTTGCTGTATGCCTGAAACTAACACAACATTGTTAATCAACTATACTTCAATATAAAATTAAAAAAAAACTGAAGTCAAATCTTCCATTAATAGAATTGTGATAAAAAGTAAAGAGGCGCAGGAGCTGCTCAGAGGAGAAATACTAATTTTAGATATGGTGGCTGCTGGATCCCCAAAATACCATACAAACAACATGTTGATTGTACAAAGCTGAACTTATTGCTTACTGTGCTAAGGGAAAGCAATGCCTCACAGCCTTAGTAGCATCTTAGAGAAAAAAACAAAGCTGGCATATTGTTGATATTTTAAAGACTAGTTTAAGCTGAGTCTTTCAGTTCAAGGATGGAGACTTGGGCCAGATGAATTCAGGGGTTGGTTAGGACTGGGTAAGGATCATAATATAATAATGAATGACTGGTGAGGATGTTACAACAAAGGGTCAAAGAGTCTTAAGGTATAAAGTGCTCTTTGAGTTTTCTATTGACCAGTTGATAGGTCTTTCAGAATTTTCCTGGCATGAACAATAACATAATTTACAATATTTCTCTTCTTGTCCAAGACCTTTCTGGAAAAGTAATGTTGATGAAGACAGTGGAATAGTAAAATCATGTTAATGCAGACAGTAAATTCTGAAGATAGTTTATATTCTCAGAGATATTGGTTCTAAGAACCTGTCATGATCTGTGTAGATAAATCAGAAAGATAGGAAGGAGGAGAGGTATCTGAGTTCCAGAGTATCACGTGTAGCTGTCAGCACAGAGAAAGCCAGAGGAGGGAAATTAATTTCCCAAACAACGGAGCAAAGCAGAGCTCTTTGCTGAGAGTCAGAAAGGGTGAAAATTCAAGAGTCAAGAATGCAACCCAGGGAAGGTAAATTAAAGCCAAAAAAGAGAAAGCAAAGAGCCCAGAAAAGAAAGAAGAAGATGAAACAAAATAACTAGAAATCAAACTGCACATTTGCCCAGTTCACCAAATCTTATGAAAACTGAAGGTTTCATTTCCTCTCTTTTGTTCCTACAATGTCACAGGCACCAAGACATTGTTTTTCCTTTATCAGTGAAAGACTCGTCTCTACTGCGTAATACATTAACGCTGTTTCAAAATATAACACTGCAAGTGAGAGTTGGTCATCTTAATCCAGAATGTAGTGGTAGAGGACACTATACAGTCAACTGTGATTAGTTTAAACATTAAGAAAAGAGAAAACAATTGTCTTTAAAGTGATTAAGTATGTCTGTACTGAACAGTGAAGGCAGAGTTAGATCAAAGATTAACCAATAAATAAATCATAGCTTGAAATTCTCTTCATAATTAATCCAATTGAAGTAGAATTAACTAGTAGAGTTCAATCAACTTAAGAATGTGAATATTTTATATAAATACAATTAAACTCAGTTTTCCCTATAAAACTCAGATCCTAATAACATGTTTTTCCAGTGGGTATATAGTACTGCTATATTTAAACTTAGCTTTAAATTACTTATTAAATTAATTACTTATAACATAGAAAGGTAACATTCACAATCCTTTGTCAGATGGGTAAATTGTAAGAGCTAAACAATATTGAGATTATAGGATCCTAATGTTTATTGAGAATTTTTTATGTGCTAGGCACTTTAATTTATGTAATCTAAATATCTCTGCAAATTAACCATTGCCAGATACATTTTTAAAAAGGAGAAAAATTAAATTCAGCAGGTCAACTAATTGATCCAAGGCCTCATAGGTAGTTAATGGGGAAATAAAGATTTAGGCCTAATTCCAAAGTCCATGTTTTTGCTGTTTAATCTAATTTACGTGTGTGAGATTTACATTTTCTTAAGAAATAATAAGCCCATATCATGTACCTAAATTATGTGCCAGCAGTTATGGCAGGCAGTGAGTAGGTGAATAATTGAATTTTCTCCTGAGATGATATAACCCAATTAACATTTTCCCTGGGGAACCAAAGCCATTATGTGAATAAATACTTATCTCACAGCTTTTGCCTGAAAGTTACATGAGAAATTGTCAAAAAATATATGAGAATCTAAAATCACTATAATAATTCAAAGACTTAACATGAAAACAGTGGAGCTATGCCTGAAGTTTACCAAACCTACACATGACCTATATGGGACTTGCATAGCCTATGGTTAATACCTGTTGTTCTTGATCCTAATTGTAACTCAGGAAGAGGTCTACCTGAAAAGAGGAAGGATAAGAACAATGACATGGGAGATGTATGATTTGCATTTTCATGAATGAAAAAAAAAAGAGAGAACAGGAGACCTTTATCCACAAAGAAAGGGAATTGCATGCAGCCTCTAGGCATAAAAGTCATGGTTCTTTGGAGCATTTCTGAAATCCCTATTACTTTGTCATTTTCATTATAGTGGCTATTTTTCTCTAGTCTATTTCTACAGTATTTTTATGTGATCATCTCATTCAACTTTCCCACCTCCTGTCAAGTGTACCTAGATACTAATATATTTCTTCAAGAAGAAGATCCCTCTTTCCTGTGGGGAACCAATTTCATACGGCTTGAGTAGATCTCATCCTATTTTTCTAAAAGTCAGATGACCTCGGCTCAGCCAGTTATGGAAACATTTTCACCTGTCTGCATAATTCATACAAAAGCTCATGACCCAAGACAGGTAAATCAGAGTTCTCTCAAGTTGTGTATTTTTTTATTTCTCTTCCTACATTTGCTCCTAATTTGGAAGGATATAAGCCAAGGTGTATACTGCCCACCATGTAGAACAAGATTTGTGAGCCATATGACCTCTGTCTTAACTATTCAACTCTGCAACTGTAGCAGGAGAGTAGTAATAGACAAAATGTAAAAAATTCCAATATAACTCTATGTACAAGAACAGGTGGCAGGTCTGATTTGAGTTGTAGTTTTCAGATCCTTGATATAGAATCCATATGATAAAGACATAGCTCATGATTATACCATTTGATCACCTGCATTAATTTGCATCTGTAATTGATGCAAATTGTTATAATCAGAGACAAGTATAGAGAGACTCTTTCAGAGGTTTGATAATATTATTTGAGATCTGTATTAGTTACCTATTGCTGTATAATAAATTACTCCAAAACTTAGCAGCATGAAAAAACACACAATTATTTCTTCTTAGTTTCTGTATGTCAAGAATCCAGAAGTGGCTTAGCTGGTGTTTCAGGCTCAGTGTCTCTCATGAGGCTCAACTCAGGCTGGAAGATATGCTTCCAAGATCACTCACTTGGTTTTTTGGTAGACTTCAATTCTCCGTGGTCTGTTGACTGGAGACCCCACTTCTTCCCCAAGTAGCATTTCCATAACGTGATATCTGGTCTTCCTCAAAGCAAGTGACAGACACGTGAACAAGAAAGAGAGTGCTCAAAACAGAAGGCATAGTCTTCTGATAATCTAATTTTGGAAGTGATATACCATCTCTTGGGCTGTATTCAATTGGTCACACAGACCAACTCTCCTACAGTGTGGGAGGGAGAGTGTGAATTCCAAGAAGCAAAGGGGGGCCCTCTTGGAGACTGGATACTTCATGAGTTCATGTTTGACTATGTCTGAAACCGTTCTTGCATTTTCAGGTGAAAGTAACAAATACCTTTTCTTTATGCTTTTTTTGTCCCTAATAATGATTAAAGTTGCCTATCTTATTCTATAAACCCTAAAAAGATTCAAGCTGTGCATGGTGGTTTGAAGAGAAGAGGTGATCAAGGAACAGGGGTGAGTGGTGGCACTGATGACTGCGTATTATTCTCTACAAGTAGACGTGGAGTGGAGACATCAAGAAATAAGTGTTCTGGCAGTTCAGAAAAGGAAGAAAACTAAGCTGAATTACTGCTAGCAGATAGGAGAAAGAAGAGTTTCACATTGAGCTGTCACTGGTCAGAGATAAGACAATGGAAATAGAATTAAATAAAGCCCCATTGTCAGGTAAATTTGTTTTCTCACACAGCCTTAAAGAGAAGAAAATAGTAGGGATCTGGAGAAGCATAGTTCAGACAAATTGTACAAGATAATGAGACTTCACTGGAATCCAATAAAAACACTGAAACTACTCAAGAATATCTGATTATTGGAAAGTTCGGGTATGAAAAATGTATGTTTATTATTATGATATAAAACACATTTGCTACATAATACCTACAGCTACACAGTGGTTCATATTTTCTTAGGAAATTTGAATAAATCACACCAACCCAGCCTAGAATAAAATAGTTATAAAATAGAAATATCATTAGGATTTGTCTTATGGCAATAAATCACTTTAATAAAACTACTGTTAAAAATGCAGAATGAATATCATATGGTTTTTGTTTTTTTCCCCTATGAGTTGTTGAAATAAACCTCTTGACTAAATTAGATTTAAAAAAGATTCTAAATGACTGAGATATCAGAGTTTTATTATACTGGGAGCAGAATTTTATATATACATGGATAAAATGAAGAGCACTACTAATAAAATTAATGCAAATAAAAATAGTCAGGTATTTGCTCCTAGTTTTATTAAGAATTAAAGATTAGAGAATATATTTATAAACAGTCTAAGCAAAGCCAAATTGTTTCTAAATTCTGTAAAATTCTTTTATATGCGTTGTATACTCAGATAAGCATCAACATCCCAGACTAAAATGGAAATGGCAATTTTGCCAGATAACAATAGTAAAATGATAGAGAAAAATATGATGTCCAGTTTGCTAAACAAAATACAATTTTAGTTGAGTACAATATAAATTTTATAATACCAGCACAGTAAAATATTATTGATGTAATGGTCCATCATTATAAACATTTTTCATACTATTTACATAACAAAACTCCTCTTGTTCACATCAGAGTAATTTTATGGTTGATAGGTGTTCCTGATTCAAACCTCAGCTACAACTGCATTGTAAGAAGGCAACTTCAGCAGTAGTGAATGTAGTTTACTGTTGAAATATACACATTTTCAGTGACACCTATTGGTAGAAAGACAAGATTTACATAGAATGATTTCTTTTAAATATCTGTAGTAATGGATAATCTAAGAATAGTGAATGAAATGTATATAAAAAGTAAAAACTATTTTGGAGTGGTTTGATAAATTAATATTAGATTTGCTCATTGATTTCTACACATGAGAAATTGCTGGTAATTTAAGTAGTGAAATGAGTAAGGTAAATAATTTTTTCATATGTTATTATAAAAATTATTTTAACTTTTGTGGTTTTCACATGTTTGCACTAAGTCTAATATAAAATTTAGAGGTAAATTTGGTTGATTTGTTTTAATTTGTTTGGAAGAAAATATAACTACTGCTTGATTTCACATCCATGCATTTTTTCAAACATATAAAAGATTTTACTTCTTGGCTAAAATAGTGTATTTACCTAGAAACTAGAAATATTTAAATTAAAAAAATATTTGCCTAAATATTTGGAAATCCAATGAGAATTTCTTTAAAAGTTTAACCATTTATTGATTGCTTATGATTTATATTATGTCAGAAAAATATCATTTACCATGCTATTAAATAAAATCTAACTGCATCATTTGGTACAACATTTCATCTCATACTTTGTTCCTATTTAAAAAAAATTTAGAGTCACCCTGATAATGCATAGAATAACATGTCAACAAAGTGCAATAATAAATTACTGGTAATAATACTTGGCAGGTAAAACTGAGATGACATTTTTCTCCTACTTTTGATATTTTTATAATTTTTCAAGGATCATCAGCTAGCTTTAGAATTGAAATAAATAATATTATTAAAACTAGTGAATCTGTAATAGTTTAATAAAAATAGATGAAGTTATTAAAATTATGAAATTATAAAAATTATTTAAACATAAAAAATAGTTTGTGTCTTCCAAATTAACTAGTACTATAAAAATAACTTTTTTCTTGCTGCTTGAATTTTTAAAAATTAGTACAGGGCTCGCCTGGTGGCACAGTGGTTGAGAGTCCGCCTGCCGATGCAGGGAACACAAGTTCGTGCCCCGGTCCGGGAAGATCCCACATGCCACAGAGTGGCTAGGCCCGTGAGCCATGGCCGCTGAGCCTGTGCGTCGGGAGCCTGTGCTCCGCCACGGGAGGCCACAACAGTGAGAGGCCTGCATACTGCAAAAAAAATTAATAAATATATAAATAAATAAATAAAATAAAAATAAAAATTAGTACAGAATTTATTTTCCACATTTCTAATCATCCAGTGATAGATAACAATTCTTTTATTATTTATTAATTGTTAATAATTAATTATTTAAAATAACAGAATTGTTATTTTAAATAATTAATTGTTAATAATTAATTTAGTAAATTTTATTAATTAATTTGAATTAATAGAAGCCAAAGTTCTAACCCACACCATTTCTTTACCTAAATTAAGAAATAATTTTGATGATGAAAGATGGGTGTTTTTCAGCTGTGCTCATTGGGGCCTTAGTGAGTCATTGGTGATCCCCAAGGGAGAATGGAAGAAGAAATTGAGGGATTGGAGCAAGTAGGGCTCTGGATCCCCCATCTCTGTTTCCGCTTTTACTTTTACAGCAGTGGTGGGTTTCACCACTGTCCTAACCAAGATCTCCCATAGGGTGTGCAGACCCCAGGCAAATATTTTTGTGCAGCTCTTTTTATTTAAAAAATTTGTTTTTAAAATATTTTACATCATGGTCCTTGTCCTTGAAGATTTAGAATTATGAATGGAAAAGAGGTATCTATGTATTTGTTTATTTTCCAGTTAGTATACATAAACATTCTTCATAGGGCCCAGGCACCCTCACATCCTGTTCATGAATGGGAACCATCTTTTTGTGTTTTTTTATTTTCAAATGCAACATTCCTGACTAATTTCATATTTCCAACCACCAGAGAAAACACAGTAATGCTCTTATTACTCACAATGCTGTGGCCCATCAGAAACTATTTGTATTGAAACAACTGGGTTTTCTTGCCTCTGCAGTTTCCCAATGCCATTTACTTAAGGCTGATGCCGTCCTTACTCTTGACTCTGAACCATCCATCATTTATCATGCCACCCATGACTATCAGCATCTAATGACTCTCTCATTAAATTATGAAAGAAAATGTAAATGATAATTCATTTTCTGGTCATGTTAAATTTACTGTTTGGAATGCAAAACTGTATACATAAAACAAACATTCTTCAACCATGTCTTCTACTGAACTTTTTAGGCCATAATCACTGGGATGTGAACTGTCGATGTTGACTGCAGCCCTGTCTTCCACAGCACATCACCAACAACAGGCATCCTTGACCTTGTGTGCACCACCACTCCTCCCTCATTGGCATCCAGGGTAGTCACCCCAGCCCTTCCATGGGCTTGGTACCAATTGTCAGTCAGGCTCTTGGGAATGGCTGAACCTATATTCTTTGAGAGTTTTTAAAACTGTCACACCAAACATTCCTTACTGGGCATGGTTTTGAAAACCCTCAGAGAATAAATTCAGCCAGTCCCAGAGAAGTTCACAAGAAGGCTGATGCTTGGTACAGAGGAACCCACTATCCTGGTAGCAAGTGGGGAGAAAATGGTGGGTACATGGTAAATGATGCCTACCACCAACCTCATTGTCCCTAGAGGCTGAAGATGCAGGTGGCACTGTGGTAATAACATGGGCAAGTGCTAAAACTCAGGTCCATACTGTGGTTCAAGCGCCAGATGAGGCAAAGGACTAAGTAGTCCAGAGCTTAAGCGTATCTTGTGTCAAACTTAAGTGTGCCTCACCCAAAACCAGTGTATCAGGACCATTCTGGTAGCCTAATCTTGTTTGTGATTCTGTGAAAGAAATATTATAACATCCAGGATGAGCACTTGGCCCACCAGACCACCCTACTAGAACCCATTCCAGTCATGGGGCCACAGGACATCTCTTTGGGGTGAGTCCCAGAGCAACTCAGACATTTTCCAACCTCACCCTGAGGGTCTGAAATGAGGACAAATTATCATGTGTACCTCAGTCTGACCTCAGAGTATCCTGCTACATGGTAGTGCCTTCCCAGCTAGTTCCATTCAATGAAGTGATTCCAAAGCTTAAGGTCTTCTGAAGGGCAAGACGAGGGCAGAGTCCCTGCTTGCCCAGGTCTAAGGACTCTATGCATCCTTCACATTCAAGTCAATATGGTAGACTTTTTCCCATAAACACTACCATGGCCAGAATAGTTCTGCATGTTACGGATGGTGTAGTCTATTTGAAAGGCCATATCTTTGTCCTGGATGCCCCTTGCAAACTTTAATCAGCTCTTATTATTTACATCTATTCTGGGTGCTTCATATCTAATATGTTAAGAAAAAAGGAACCTTGTATTCCATTATCTTTGTTTTGTTTTGTTTTCATTAAAGACAATTTTTTAGAGCAATTTAAGGTTCACAGCAAAGGGGAAGGTATAGAGATTTCCCATATATTCCCTGCCCCTATACACGGTTAGCCTCTTCTTTTATCAACATCCCCCACCAGAGTGGCACATTTGTTACCATTGACGAACCTACTTTGATATACCATAATTACCCAAAGTCTATAGTTTGCATGAGTTTACTCCTACATTCTATGAGTTTGGACAAATGTATAACGTCACATATCTATCATTATAGTATTATACACAGTCTTTTTATTGCTCTAAAAACCCTCTCTACTCCACATATTTATCTCTCCCCCTACGTCCCAATCCTGGCAACCACTGATCTTTTTACTATTTCCATAATTTTGCCTTTTCCAAAGCGTGATATGATTGAAATCATAAAGTATGTAGCCTTTTCACATTGGATTCTTTCACTCAGGAATGTGAATTTAATGTTTCTCTTTGGGGGAATCCATTTTATTCCATTGATCAATTTCCCTATTTTTTCATAAATACACTGTCATGAACACTGTCTTGATTACTGTAGATTTATAGTAAGTCTTGAAATCAGGTAGTGTCAGCTCTCTAAGTTCATTGTTCTTCAATAATGTATTTGCTATTCTGAGTCTATCTCTCTGCATAAACTTAGAATCAGGTTTTTAATATCTACAAAACAACTTGCTGGGATTTTGTTGGAGATTGAATCTATAGATCCAATTAGGAAGAACTGACATCTTAACAATATTGAGGCTTTTTATCCATGAACATGGAATACCTCTCCATTTATTTAGTTCTTCTTTGATTTCATTCATCAGAGTTGTGTAGATTTCCTCATATAAATAAATCTTGTACAAATATTGTTAGATCACTATCTAGTATTCTTTTGGGTTGTTAATGTAAATGGTATTGTGTTTTTTATTTCAAATTCACTTATTCATTGTTGGTATATTAGAATGTCATTGAGAAATTGCTATGGGAAACCCAAAAAATGGATACAGTTTACTTTTTTCTAGATTTTTAAAAAACTTTTTTTTTAAATTTTATTTATTTATTTATTTATTTATTTATTTTTGGCTGTGTTGGCTCTTCGTTCCTGTGCGAGGCCTTTCTCTAGTTGCGGCAAGTGGGGGCCACTCCTCATCACGGTGCGCAGGCCTCTCACTATCGCGGCCTCTCCCGTTGCAGAGCACAGGCTCCAGACGCGCAGGCTCAGTAATTGTGACTCACGGGGCTAGTTGCTCTGAGGCATGTGGGATCCTCCCAGACCAGGACTCGAACCCATGTCCTCTGCATTGGCAGGCGGATTCTTAACCACTGCGCCACCAGGGAAGCCCCTAAAAAACTTTTTAATCCCTCTCGTTTTTTGGTTTTTTTTTTTTGGCTTGTCGCTTTATTAGATTATGGGAACCACAATATTAGCATAGGGAGAGACTGAGAAAAGAACTATTTTAGTTCTTTATTTCCTAACCTTACCATCTTAAAATCAAGCCCTATTTAAAACAATAAAAAACAAAAAGAAAAGAAAAAACAAATTCAAAGGAAATGTTTAAACAGTGCCTGCCAAACCATGCACATTTTAGAAAGAAATGTCATGAGATATCACTGATCAACATTTACTTAGTAGTTAATATTTCTTTTCAGAAGCATGCAGAAAAACAGGATAAATGCATGTCCAAAAAAAACCACTATAAGGGTGTTTTTAATTATCATACTTATTTACATTAATAGATTACTTAAGAGCATGCTTTTTTGATGTAAAGAAATAGACCACCTGGGCAGAAAGGGGTCTAGAGCTACAAGTCATCTTTTATATAGAGAATATTCTAATGACCATAGTCCAGGAAATCCTCTTAGATATTCTCTTTTCATATTTACATTACTTTCAAGTTTAATCTTAAAAATAACACAGGGGAGAAAATGTAGAGCTGTGTATGGTATAAAAATAAAATGTGTGGGCTTTCTCTCCACCCCCATTACCTGTGCACAGATTTTTAACATTAACTCCCTAAATATATAATAATTTAAATTACTTGTTTTTTTCTGTCTTAGCCACTCCAATCCATTTTCACAAGCAGCAAGTGAGATTTTTAGAAAATGCAGACTTACACATGCATCCTACTAATGGGGGTCCCTTTCTGGCTTCATTTCTTGCTACTCCCCACATCCATCCTTTCTTCCAGCCACGTCATATATTTATAGTTGACAGATGAGGCTATTTAAAAATTTTTATTACTGTAAGTATTGGTTAGGATTCAATCAGAGAACCAGAACAACCATGAATGATATGAAATAACGCACTTATTATAAGGATTAGGCTTCATATAATTGTAGGGAAAGTTGAATTGTAGGGAAAGTTGATAAAGTTCTAAAGGGAGATGACTGGAGTATCAGAGAAAATGTGCTAAACAGGGACCAGGAAGGAAAACTGGTGAAGAAGTCTATGGAATAAATTGTTTATGGACTTTGTGGTGGGTCTGAAGTTACCTTGGTCAGTAGTTAAAATCAAGAGAAAAGCTGTAATGTAAGCAAATCAGCAAAAAAATAAATAAATACAAACTGGAATCCTTGAGAATAAACTTGAGAATATCCTCAAGAACCAATCAGAACCTGCCTCTAACTCTAATGATAAGGCAATCTGCTGAAGAAGAAGGTGCCCTTCTCCCCACAGCTGTGCATATGTCTAGCCCAGGACTTGGAGAAGCTGAAGGAAGAGATCCAACAGCAGGTAGAGGAGCTGTGGGTCTCTGAGCACCCAAAGGACAGAAGCCAGTGGACCGGCAAGAATGTGCCAAGCTCTGGTGGTCAGAGGGGCTTGCATTCATCTTTGTAGGTAAAGGCTACTGCTTCACTTGCAGTATTCAAATCTCACTTGAATCCTTCTGTCCAATCCTAACCACACAGGGAAGGTGGTTCAGCAGAATTTGGTTCCTGTTTAACTAAACTGGCATAGTGCAAATTCACCATTCTCTAGTTGATCTTTTCTCACTAATTTGACGTAGCACTCCCTCCCACAGTGAAGCATTTTCTAAATCAACACTTGTTTCAAATGTCTTTCATCATAAATTTTGTAACAAACTTTGCAAATATCTATCATAATATTTACTCTATTTCATATTTATAAATTATCCAGTTTTACTATTTTAAATTTCACTCCCTTAATCTTAATCCATAAAATTGCTTAAAAATGATTGGTTGAGGAAATAAGTGAATAGCATTTATCACATCCTTTTATGTTGGTTTATTTACCGGCTGTCCCACTATATTATACTCTTCTTGAGAGAAGGGTTGGACAGTTTATTGGTGTCTCTGTAGTCTCAGCCCCTACCAAATGCCAGAGATATTTTATATGTTCAGTCAATTTTGTTCAACAAGTGATTTTATGTACATCACTACTATCTTTTTCCGACAGTGGAAGAAATCCTCCCTGACAGATTTGTACATTTTCCACATGTTCACACTGATAATTGGTCACATAGTCAGAGGGCACCTAATAAGTTTTGGTTGACAGTGCTTCAGAGAATTCTATTAAAATCAATATGTGAATTATACCTGACAATTCCAGATGCCTGATATGTTCATGGGTAGATATTTCATGAATGGCAGAGGAATTTTAATGCCTTTGTGATCTGACTTGTCAGAAAGCCAAGCCATTGATATCTTTATCACCCCCACAATGAATGACTCTAACTCATGCATAAAGGAAGTTACAGTTGCTGTCACAAAATATGATGAATCATTTAAAAATTAATTTCAGTTAAATGTTCACAGATAGATTAGAACACTTTTGCCATTTGGATATCTCTTTTGCCTCTTCACTTTTATGGCTTCTCATTTTTTGTGAGGCATGTAAGGTCTCTGCCTACAAATTCATATGAGTAAAACAGACCATCTGAGACACACTCACATGTCCACTTATTAGGGAAAAAAATCATTAAACTATTCACCAGTTGAATGCAATTTAGCACGACGCAAATTTACTAGGCAACACATTTATCAGTCAAATACACTACGTTCTAATTCCTAACAAGAGAAGCCAGCTGATTTTCACAGTTAGTAACAATTTACAGATAAAAATCAATCCATTTTACTGGACTGGACTGCAAAACAGCTTACAAGTATTTATGTTCTGAATTGTTTTTTTCCAAAGCAAACACATTTAAAATCTCAATTGGATTTGTTTGTAAAACATTTTCTCTCTTACCTCTTTTTTGCAGGAATTACTTGCCCCTCTTTTCATTTCTTATACCTCCCTTTATTTTGAATATTTCTGTTTATACTTCTCCTTAATCAAAAATCTCTTTTAGGATTTTTTGAAGAGAGGCTTATACAGCTTCCATTTCTGACTACAGAATACTGCATTTTACCAGACCAATCTCCCTTTGAAAGCAGCAACTATAAGTGATGTATGAAATACAAAAACAAAAACAACAAAAGCATGGATTGAAGCCATCAGAGAATAACCTAGATAGTCAAGATTTGAGTGGCCAAATTCCAAAGGACAGATATGTCTTAAAACTAGCTGGACAAGGTGTTTGCTAATTCTTTAGTGATGCAGAGCCTGGAAGTTGAGCAGAAAGCAGTCGCTCAGGATGTTTGTCAGCCTCCCAGGACTAGAAGACAAAAATTGGAGTTCTGGTCTCCTAATGTAACTAGGAATTAGGAAACCCATGCATTCTGCTCTACTTTTCTCCTCATTGCCCTCGAAGATTTGAAGATGAATGAAAGGAGATGTCAAGAAGCCAAGTATAAGGGAAAACAGAGAGGCCAAAAGCTAAGGAGAGCTCTTGGCAATCTTGCCTTGACAAGGAAACAAAATTATGAGCTCAGCACAACCAAGGAGAAAGAGCTCTAGTAAATATCTCAGGTTTTCAATTGAAACTTTTGAAATATATTCTAGGAGTAAAAGCAAACTGGAAATAGATCAGACCTCAATAATTTAAAACCCTGTCTCAAATCATTTACTCTCAGATTGGTGCAAGATAGCCTGGACTCACTTGATTGACTTTCCAGAAGAAAATTCTCTTTGGGGGAAGATTACAACGCCTAGATTTTCTACAGTGCTTTCCTATACAATCACTAAGGCATGTCTGGAGACAGGATCACAAAGAAAGATGAAAAAATAGACAATTAAAAAAAACCCTATAGGGCTTCCCTGGTGGCGCAGTGGTTGAGAGTCCGCCTGCCGATGCAGGGGACACGGGTTCGTGTCCCGGTCCAGGAAGATCCCACATGCCGCGGAGCGGCTGGGCCCGTGAGCCATGGCCCCTGAGCCTGCGCGTCCGGAGCCTGTGCTCCGCAACGGGAGAGGCCACAACAGTGAGAGGCCCGCGTAACGCAAAAAAAAAACAAAACAAAAAACAAAAAACCCTATAATCCAGATATGGGAATTTTCAGACATGAACACTAAAATAATTCCAATGTATAGTTCAAGAAAACAAAGACCATATTTCACCAGAGTAACAGAATACATATATAAGCTCAAATGGAAATTCTAGAACTAAAAAGTACAATGGTTAACATCAAGAAATAAATAGATGAGTTTAACTATTGATTAAACAGAGCAGAAGCGAAGATTATTAAACTGAAAGATAGGACTATAGAAAATATCCAGGGTGAAGCATAAAAATAAAAGGAAGAGAAAAAAAACCCACAAATAGTATAATAGCTACTATAATGCAACTTAATGAAAGGTTAACATATTTCCAATCACATTTACTGCATCAATGCATAGATAATGTGCACAGGTGTGAATAAGAGAGTCACCACAATACAAGTGACCAACAAAAAGTGGCTGCTTCTCACTATAGACAAGAACAAATGCTTTGAGATAAAGCATGATATCTCCGTTATGTAGCTAATTGTATAATAACCTACTGTGGCACAGAGGGAAGAGGAAAATTGATTTCTAACCTCTGTTGGTAATTAGCTTTTATGCCTGAGAATAAGGATTTATAGCGGCTCTTAACAGCTGCCTGAAGCCAGTGGGAAAGAATTATTACAATATCTATTGTACTGGAGTCTTACCCAGGACAATAAGAAGCTTAACTCTGTGTGTATGTGTGTGTGTGAAATGTACTATTCTTTCCCATATCTCTTCATTCTATGTAAGTGTATCTATTTGTTAAGAATTTGTACACTTAAGAAAAAGAGGGGGAAAAAAGATCTCCCAATGGGAGGTTTTGAGACTTTTCTTTATACATGAGTATCTTCAAATGTATGTTGTATTGAAATGTTTTGTAATAATTGAATTTCCTCACAGAATGCCTTATTTCATAATGAGTCTCTGATTATTGGACATATGATTTTTCCTACATTATTATCAGTTACTTGAAGACTCCCATCAAACTTCCCCAGTGTCAGTACTTTTTCTCCATTCCTTTGGAACTCAATGTATAACTTTCTTCAGAAATGCCTTTACACATGGTTCTTCTCATCTATGTGGAAGCCTAATCATAAAGTATATTTTAATTGCTCTGATTTTGTCTGAGTTTTGGCCTTGTTCCCTTTGACTTCTCATGATCTGTAGATTGGTAGGTGCTAATAATCAAATATATTTGCTTGATGGTGTTGAAGAAAACAATCAGCCCTGCTCTCACGAACTTCTGTACTTCACAGATGTACACGCTTAGCCAAGTATTCCAAACTGGGTTCTCCAGTTCTTGGTAATCTCTTGCTGCGTCCTAGGTTTGAAATGTGTTCACTGTGAGACTTCCTTGGCAACAGCTGTGTTCAGTTAGAGGTCTCCATCTGTACTCAGAGAAGTTATTAGTCCTCACCCATGAGAAGTATGAGCTCAAGTGTAAGAGAAGGCTCTTTCAGAATCCACATAAAGCATTCACCTAAGATTGTACTGCTCTTGTAAACTAGCCCAGTCATTTTGCACATTCTGAATTGCGTTTACCTCTTCATGTTCACTCTCTGATACAGTAGGATGAAATGTGCAACACCAATAAGTACATTGAACACTTCTTAGTATTTTGTGTGCCTTCTTTCAGTACTGCTTCTAAGGAGAAATACAAAGATAAATGTATCTCCCCTTCAAGGAACTTAGAATCGGATAGACACCTAGGGCAACAGGTAATCTCAATAGAGTCATAGTGCCACAGTAGGGCTAAGCATACTGTGCTGTGGAAACATATTAGGGACATTTTGGGGATTCAGGAATGTCACAAAGACATTGAATTTTATAGAATGGGTTGCAGATAAATAAATGAAGAGGAGTTACAGACGTACCATGCCAAGGTACAGCTTAAGAAAGGCCTAGAGGCAAAGGACCTGACCGTTTTCATGTAAAGCAAATAGTTGGTCAAGCACAAGATTTGTCAAGAGAAGATGCTGTAGAAGCAGCACAGATTCAGAAGTGTTATCCTAATATACTAATTAATATGGATTTTATCTTACAGGGAAAATATGGGAGTGTCATGCTTATATTTACATTTGAAGAAGAACATTAGGTTGACAAAGTGTAAAATACACTCATACACACACACAGATACACACACACACACACACTTAGCATTACATAATTGGGCTAAAGTGATTAAGAAGTGACAGAACCAGGATTAAAATTAAAGCATCTATCCCCTTGAATTTTATTTTGAAACATGTTGCTAATTCTGAAAATGCTTTTAATTATTTTAATTAGCCTCCTCAGAAATCTATTAAGCAGTTACCTCTGTTGTAGGTACAGTTTTATCTTCTTTAGGCAGAGAAGGAACTGGAATTGTGGAGAATGACTTGTCTAAGACCACAGTGGAAAAAAGAGACAGAGTAGGGTCTAAAGTCTCAGGATTCACAGTCCAGATTTGTTTTGTTTTGTTTTTGCACTAAACCTCAATATAGCAAAAAATATTATCCACATATGTAGAAAACACAAGTGCGTCATCTGACCCTAAAAGAAAACCACCTAGTCTTTTCCCTTTATTATAACATTTCTTCAAGAATACTATTTCTCAATATTTGTTAACCAACTCAAATCTCTTTAGTCATTGTATGTTCATTTTCTCTCTCTCACTTTCTCTCTTTCTCTCACTTTGTGTGTGCATATGTGTCTATTTTCACATCCATTTAGAAATCAATTACACAATGATAGTCAAAATAAACTACGAATGTTTCTTATAAGTGTTTCAAGTCCTTGTCTCATAAAATAAATAAAATATAAGTGTATTGACAAGTATTACCATATCTGAGGAGCTTATTAAATTGGTGTTTCTAAGCATCTAGTAAAATTTTAGAAGAAAATTTCTTTGTCAAGATCTCCTTCTCTGAAATTTGAAAATAGCTTTTGAATTCTCATGACACCAGAGCCATTTCTTTAAATACTCTGTCCTCTGACTTTCATCAGTCATGTAGAGCTATGCTCTTTCTCTGGTAATAACAAGATAATTTTAAAACTTTATTTCCATTGGAAAAATGCATTTAAAATATCATTTACACACATATTCTTTGCAGATTGCTTTCATTTATCTGGATTATGGATCTATCTCATGACTATGTAGCAGAGTTATGACATAATCTGCCTGAATGAAATTATGAGTTGAATATATCTCATTTTTGTATTATGAACATTTTGGATGCTCTTTTCCTACTAAGCTTTAGTCTTTGAAAATATAGTTTCGGGCTTCCCTGGTGGCGCAGTGGTTGAGAGTCCGCCTGCCGATGCAGGGGACACGGGTTCGTGCCCCGGTCCGGGAAGATCCCACATGCGGCAGAGTGGCTGGGCCCATGAGCCATGGCCGCTAAGCCTGCGCATCCGGAGCCTGTGCTCCGCAACGGGAGAGGCCACAACAGTGAGAGGCCCGCGTACCACCAAAAAAAAAAAAAAACAAATCATAATTGAGACCAGTTTCTGCCTAGAGGAGTACCCAAATATACTGCTGATCACCTGCTGCAGCTTGTTTTAAAGGAGAGAGCACGGGCTTGGTGAAGAAAATAATACTTAACACCTGTCTTCCATTTCCTCTGTAGACTCTTCTGAGCTTTGGCAATGTCAAGTTCCTTCATTTGCACTGTTCCTACAAATAAAATTTAGGATATATTTCTTATTAAAGGTGCTTAACAGACATGTAAGTGTACATGGTGACAAGTTATTTTATTGTGTTTGAATGATCACAGCAACTTCCATACATGTGTTCCATTTGTACAAAGTTTAATAATTTAGAGAGAGCATGAATTAGAAATCATTAGCTCTTTCTGTACGAAGTCTGATTATTAGCTTAGCCAGTCATATACTAAATAATTGTCCAGTCTACTGACTCATTTTGTTTCTGGAGATGGGCCAGGGGACATCAACAGAACTTGAATGCTTAGATGATGGAATTACAGTAGCTGTACATTTGAAAAAACAGCCTATGGCACCTGGAAATGAAAGAAACCCAGCATGCTTTTATAGCAAACACAACATTCAGTGTGATTTAAGAGATTATTTCTTGGAAATTGACTCAATATATTTTTGCTTCCAAACTAGAATAACCCATCATTTTTTAATGACATGGAATGGCTTACTGTGTCAGTAAGCTTGGCCTTCTCTTTGATGTTTGTTTTTTTCTTTCTCTTTATATCCAAGTGCTCACCAAGTGCTGCCATGATTGTATCTCTCGTATTCCACAATTCCTCCTCCCTCTAAAAACATTTAACCCAGGCACTCACTGCCTTATTGCATCACTTTAGAACATTCTGCAGCAAATATAGTTGGAGACTCTTCTCTCTCAAACACCACAGTCATTACAACTTTTCCCTTGTTCAAATATTTACATTTGATTTCTGTAATTTAAGTTTGTTCATTGAACCTTTCAAGTGCTTGTTGAGTATCAACTGTGTATGAACATAGTATAGTCCTAAGGACACAAAGATGAGGACAGCTTTTTCCAGCCCATATAAAAGCTTTCAATCTCTTGTTTGCTTTTGAAAGTCTTTAATCAATTAACCCTTAATATGAGTGATCATGTCCAGAAGAGTCCACATTTAGTCACTGATGAAAGCCTTTGAAGTTGGATGTAATTTTTATCTCTAAGTATAATCCCATTTTTTATTTTGTTTTGTTTGTTTTTCTGTTTGTCTTCCATTAATACAGAGACAATTCTTAGTCAACACATCGTAAGTGCATAGTAAACTACATAGAATTAAATGTTGTCTAAGTTACATCATTTAAAAATAAAGACCATGCAAGTGTCCTAGACTTAATGCTCTGGGGAGTTATCTTGGTTCATTTATTTTCTATTCAACCATATATGGAGGGGAGAAGATGGTGAATGGTGATGACACTGTTGCTTCATTTCCAATATACTTCCATCAATCTAGGAGTCTGTCACCTGGTTGGTGTTTGTAAGTTCTTCTTCCTAATCTATCTGCCAAGAGATCTCTTTCTCTGCTTGTTATAGATGCAATAACAATCTAATACAATCAGAGCCACCTCCTTCTGGAAGTTAACTTGTCAACATGAGGAGACCTCAGGTTTTTTTCCCCTAGGTTTCCTGAATCAATATTGCATTACATTAATTTGTGTTTTAGTGTGTTTTTCAAGCATTTATGAGTATTTTTTCATCATCTTTAAAATTTTTTTTAATTTGTTACAGAAAACCATTTCTTGGGAAAACAGGGCAGCAACCCCAATGCCTAAACTAGTGGAATCTCTACATTTATAGTGTAGCCTAGGGAAGGATGAGAGGCAGATTAGATTAGAAGTACATAATGGTTCGTCAAAAAATAGTAGTTTGCATTTTGACAACTACCAGAACCACATTCTTTTTATGATTTGTGTATTATGGAACTTTTATGCATCTAAATAGAATAAAAATCTTCAACTCAAAATCTTCTTCTCAGTTTTCTCATTTTATTTCCACCATTTTCATAAACATTCATCTGAAGTAAACACTGGAAATAATTATAACTATAATAAATATGAAAAATAATTGATTCATTTATTGATCTCTGATGAGTTTCTGTGGCTACTGAGACAAATAAAACAGAACTCTTACTCAAGAGTTTACAGTTCAGGGCTTTCCTGGTGGCGCAGTGGTTGAGAGTCCGCCTGCCGATGCAGGGGACACGCGTTCGTGCCCCGGTCCGGGAAGATCCCACATGCCGCGGAGCAGCTGGGCCCGTGAGCCATGGCCGCTGAGCCTGCGCGTCCGGAGCCTGTGCTCCACAACGGGAGAGGCCACAACAGTGAGAGGTCCGCGTACCGCAAAAAAAAAAAAAAAAAAAAAAAAAAAAAAGAGTTTACAGTTCAGTTGGGGAAATATCTATTAAAAAAGCTAATGTAAAGCAGAAGATTACCATTTGAGTCTAACAAAGTGCTCTGGAAATATAAGAGTTTCTATTCAGGTGTACAAAGAGAGGATAAAAGTGATGGTTATAATATGCGAGTGCAGATGGATATAATTATGTAGTTGGAGGAGAGATATAAGAAAGTAAAGATGATTCCTTAATTCTCTAAAACATCCTCCCATCAACATGCTATCCTGTTCGTTTATCATTTTCCATTTTTCTTGAGAGTCAACATTCTTGATAGAATGGTGTACTTTCACTGACTTTTGTTCTTGCTTGTAACTGGATTCTTACGAATATTCAATCAGGCTCCCAACTTCAACATTTCTCTACTATTATCTCAAAATATTACCAAAAACCATCTTCTCAGAAAATCAAATAACAACCTATTATCACTCATCCTTGTCATCTTTTATATCAAAAAACTCTTTTCTCCTTGTAACTGGGCATCTCATGATCTTTAGATTTGGTCACCCTGTACTCTTCTTCAGTGATAGATTTTCTTCTGTCTTCATTAAACTTCCCATGTTGCCCAAGTTCCTCTATTAATTGCCATATCATTTCACATGCTAAAACATTGCCTTCATAAAGATAACTCTAATCCGTTTTGACATCTCTCCTTAATCTAAGTCAGAATCGTGGATTATTGGAAAGCTCCAATCTCTGTGACTAATGCTATGGTCTGAATGTTTGTGTTCACCCCAATTCACATGTTGGAATTCTAATGCCCAGTATGATAGTGTTAGAAGGTGGAGTCTTTGGGTGGCACTGCGGAGGAAGAAATTTTCCTCCATTCTTCCATGTCCTTCTGGTTGGTCTAAGAATTAAGTTGACATGAGAGAGACTAACAGGAGACAGTCAAACCAAAGCTTAATATCATGCTTACATGGGAGAGATCTAGGAGAACCAAATAACTCACCAAAATGGCTAAAATCCTCACTTTAAATACCATCTTCTGTTAAAGATAAAAAGGATGTTGGGGGGTAGTGATTTGGGACTTCAGAGGGTAGGAAGGTAATTGACGTGGAGGTGCAGAAGTAAATGTTTGGTAAAAAATTGTTTGCTGGGCCCTGCAGAGACAATGGGACACAGAGTGGACTCTGATCTTTAGGCTCTGCCTAGAATTTCCCCCACCACACTTAGCCCATATTATTTGCAGATATCTACAGATATCTCTGGTGATAGTTTTATTCTGGCAGCAGGCCCTCTATCTAAGTTCTTTAGGCAGTTCTTCCCAAGTCTTTTGGGCCTTGGTTGTTTTCAGCTTGAAATAATTCAAATGAATTTGAAACTTAGTCCTGTGAGATAAAGTAAATATTGTCTGTATGTTATAGATGAATAGTTGTCTCAGGTAGGTCATCTAATATCACCCAGAGCTTGATGGCAGATCTGACTAAAATCCATGGATTTTTATTCCAAATAAAATGTTTTAATCTCCAGAACTCACTGCCTTCTCAAAATAATAATAAAAATAATTTCAAAGGATAAGGTAAAATCACCTTATCTTTTTCAAGAGTTTTAGCTAAGAGAATTTGTTGGATTCAATTGTCTAGGAAGTAAAATGAAGTAATACTGAATCGGCAGAAAGAGAAGTATTGGAAACAGAAACTGTGAAGAAAATGGTGGGAACAGTAATGATGAAGTGATCTTTGGAAGAGAGTTGAGTGCAACTTGTGAAAGCCTTATGCTAAATTTGCCAGGTCAAAATGATTTTGATTTTTATGTAGGAAATTGACTTCACTCTCTTCCAGGTTTACAGCTGCAACTCATGGCCAGTCATTTGAGCCAAGTTTGAGCTTTTGATCCTTCTACTGAAAGTGTGATTTCAATGTCCTCAAAGGAGGCAGTATGAGTAGAGTGAGCAGTGGAACAGACAGGAACAAAGGATTCAGCCTTGCCTGGGTTCCAATCTTGATAGTTGAGTGACCTTGGCTCAGTTACTTAAAACTATTGTCTCTCAGTTTTCTCAGCTATAGATTGAAAATAATAATAGAACCTACCTAATACAATGGCTGTGAATATTAAGATAATATGTGTAAAGTTTAAGAACAATGTCTGACACAGAGCAAAGAATGATAGCAGTTATTGACTTTGTACATGAAACAGAAGTATCAGACTACAGTAGGGCAGCTAGCATATTTGGGGTGTAAGAAGGTCGAGGTTTGTTTGTGCAAAAGAAAATGAAGGAAAAAGATGTAGATGTGGACAGTGCAGTCTCCAGATAATAGGAGGAATGAAGGAATGAGAGGATATTTGGATACTGGGAACCTAAGAAGAAGAGGGGAAAAAAAATTGGGAAGCAGAATTCTTGCCTGGAAGGCATTTAGAAAGTTGAGCTGAAGTTAAGAATTAAGCTAAGGGATATAGTATTCCTTGCCCTTTTAGTGAATATTTTATGGAAGAATTCTTAATGATAAAGTGTATATGTAATGCATAACACACACATACATAGAGCTATAACCAAACTGAATTCAGTAAGAAAAAATGTAAATCAATTGATATCCTACCTGCACAGATTTCTCAAGTGTCTGCCCCTCCCTACAACCTCTTTTCTCAAATTTTAGTTTTTCGGGGTTTTTAAAAATTATAATGTATCATTGTAACTATCCACATAAGAAGAATAATGAAATCAGGTTGATTTAAAGAAAATTAGCTCAAGCATTAAATTTGTGAGGTATTATCAACATTGTTTTTTAAATGTGAAATTATAGATTAAGTAATGAGTCTATTAAAGACCTATCTCCAAAAATTGGAGTTTCATTCTTCTCTTAAGATCAGCCTATGATACAGATGATGGCTAAAGAAGAATCTTGAAATATTGTACTTTTTAAAAAATGCACTTGATTATTAATGTGAAGGATTTGAATCAAAGTCAGTGATACTTATTCATTTGTAAGGACTACAGTTTCCATTAATTATCACTGCTTTTCAGAAGGTGGTTTTTATAATTGGAACCAGCGGCTACTGTTAGGTCATTTATTCTGATGAAATGTAACTTTGTTCAATTATAACAACCCATAGAAAGGAGTGTTTCAATTAAATTATATTCTCATCACATACACAGTAAAATTAAGTTCAGTTCCTTCTCTGCAGCATCTACATTTAAAAGATCAATTTTTTTTTGTGGCCTCTCCCGTTGCGGAGCACAGGCTCCGGACGCGCAGGCTCACCGGCCCAGCGGCTCCGCGGCATGTGGGATCTTCCCGGATCGGGGCACGAACCCGTGTCCCCTGCATCGGCAGGAGGACTCTCAACCACTGCGCCACCAGGGAAGCCCAAAAATCTCAATTCTGAATGACACTTCTCCTTTTCTTTCTCCTCCACTTCACTCCTCCTCCTGGCTTTTGACCTCTGGGTCTTGGAACCATGCCAGATGTATTGATCTCTTTGATCTCATTAACATGTTTGGCATTTCATTTTTTTTTTCTGTTCCCATCTAGTTAAAATAGATTAGTACTCATAGATATTAAGTTACAAAGCCCAAGTCAGTGCACTAAGACATTGTAAGTCAAGGCAGGCATTTAATTCTTGCTTTCATTTAAATAATTATTTAAAGATTGGAACAAAAGGACCTTGAGAGGTTATTTAGTCTGTCTCTTACACCTTAGGCAAAGTTATTCCTAAAATAGGTGCATGATAATCTTTTTCACTCCTACAGTATCCCCAGAAAGGGAGTTTAAACTCTACCTTGGCATCTTTTTCTAGTCTATAAAAACACTCAATATTGCCTTAGTCTAAGACTTAAATTTCTAATTTCATTTTATCACTTCTTTATCTTTAGAAGTAATTGAATGATTTTCTCTGCAATAATCTCATATCCTTTCAACTATTTTCTTTCCTTCTACTTCCTCTTTTGCATTCTCAATTCCACTGCAAGAGTTACTTGTACAGATACAGTGATAAATTTCAATAATATACCAGTGCCAAAGATGCAAAAAATAACCTGACTGACAAATAAGTATTTAATCCCTAGTTGCACTCTGCTTTCCCAGTGGTTAAAACATTTCTTACATTCTTACAAACTCAAGAGAGCTGGGTTGGATGAAATGGTGATAATTAAAATGCATACTTTATAAAATATGTATGTCAAACCTTTGACTCTTTGAGTGTTATGCTCCCTTTCTCACATCTCCAATCACTAAAAACTGTGTGAAAGTTAATTTAAAGCAAATATTAAGAAAACATATTTGTGGCAACTAACCTCAACCTAGGTTTGAGAAAGTCAGAATGGGAAAAAGATGATATTTGAGGATAGTTTTTATATTTAAATGAGAGACATTTTCTTGTGCACTCTCTGTAGTTTAACTCTTTTTCTTCTACTAATTTCTAGAGTCATACTTATTATTTCTTATAACGACTCCATGCTATCCAGCCTAGTAGCCATCCGAAGTTGTCACTGTCCCTTGAGAGACAGAGTTAATTGTGATGCAATGGTAATTTTTGAATTTCAAAGTATTGTCTAAATCTTCTCCAATTCCACTTTTGAATAAAAGTAATTTATTTCAGGGCTCAGTCAGTATTGGCAGTGATGGAAATGACCAGTCTTTAAGATTTATCAAAGCCTAATTGTCTACATGAAATTTTCCACACCATGGAAGACAGGCTATATACTGGCCAAACCTGACTCAGAGAAACTTGCAAAATGTTATAAGGAATTCCAAATATACTAACTTTCATATTTCATCAACCCCTTACATACTTTGGTATAACTTCATAATTTAACAAACAAAAACAAAAAACCTTGGGCCATAAGCAGAGAAAACCTTACCTACAGGGTCAGACTGTTGTGTCTGCCTCAGTCCTTTGTCCAGCCTTATCTCAGATTCTCTTTTCACCTCATACATTTTAGAATTTTGTGCTTTTTAGGATCCAGCCATTAAAAAGGAGGATACTGAGCTTTATTAAGTATCTTGATACTCTATGCCACGCCTGGAAAAATCCTCTGAATGTGTATAATTTTCACAGATTTATCAAATAGTCCAAGGTTGGGAACTGTGTGTTCTATTTAATTGGCTGGAAAGGAAAGTAACTATAGCTGGGATTTCAAAGTCATCTAGCTTTACAGGTCAGCAAATAAGTAAAGGAAAAAGTTTGACTTAGTTTTCAGATAACTGTATAATTAAGACCAGAATAACTCAACAGCTAGGAACTCTTAGGAGACTGCTTTTCTCAGTCTTAAACTGGGACTGGCAGCTGACTTATTGGGAAAATAAAGGGAAAAGTGTTAAAGGATAAAAACATCCATGTGCAAATTATTCAACTACTTGGTTTATAGAAGCATTTACTGTATTTGTCCAAGTAAGATTTATTTCTATTTCATATTCCCTTAATATTTTTCCAAGAAACTTTTACTTATATATTTGTAAAATATGTTGAACCAAGTATACGATAAATATTTAATTCAATTTAAAGATGAGTATCTAGTAAATTCATATATAAGTAATGCGTTACAAAATAAATTACACTTTTCATATTTCAGGACATTGTGCTTTAAAATAAACAAATGTTAAAACATTAAAGCGTTCAGGTTTTTTTATTAGTTGTCAGAAAAATTTACACCTGTAAGAATTAAGAGTTTTATTATTTGCATAGCTGGAATTCAATAAGCATGTTTAAGTGATTTTTAAAAACTGGTGGTTAAGCAAATATTCAACTTTTACATAGAATTGAACAGAATCTTCACATTTGAACATACAGCTTTAAAATAATTTACAGATGTATTTTTACCAATATATGCTATCTCAAATTTTATTTCCTTAGGATTCTCTTTTATGAAAGAAATGAACATATGAAGAGTTGTTTGTGCTTTTTATTAATTTAATTGGAGACAAAGACAATGGTATTTTGATGAACTTGTTTCCGTAATGTGGATAATGATAACATCTTTGCATGCATAAAATTGTTTTGAAAAATGGTCAAACAGGCTCACCAACACCTTTTAAGATTAAAATTAAATTTAGCTGTCAAATAAACTAAAATCTAAATTGCTTAGAAAACTGGATTTATGGCAGACTAACAAGCAGGTCATATGTGAATTTCATATACTGCTTCTTGAAGTTGTAAATTGAAGAAAACTTATTCAAACTGCTTGAGGGAAATATGTTATTCTGTTTATGTTAAAAGCTGTGAGCAAGAAAACTTAATGGAAATTGGGTGCATTGCTATATTGCTTCAAGCTCCTTTAGTTACAGAGCTGAAGAGATATTTAATTTTAAGTTCTAATAAGAATATCCATGTGACAAAAGAAAACTGTAACTTTTTAAAGAAGTTCTGACATATTTAGGGAATAAAGGGAAATAGAAGACAAAAGCAAGGAAGATACGTCTTTCTGGATTCTTTTTTCTTTTTTTTCCTGGGAAGGTTTTTGCCACTTTTTTTAAAAAATTTTATTTATTTTTTATACAGTAGGTTCTTATTAGTTATCTATTTTATACATATTAGTGTATACATGTCAATCCCAATCTCCCAGTTCTTCCCACCACCACCAACCCCCACCACTTTCCCTGCCTGGTGTCCATACGTTTGTTCTCTACACGTGTGTCTCTATTTCTGCCCTGCAAACCAGTTCATCTGTACCATTTTTCTAGGTTCCACACATATGCGCTAATATACGATATTTGTTTTTCTCTTTCTGACTTACTTCACTCTGTATGACAGTCTCTAGATCCATCCATGTCTCTACAAATGACATAATTTCATTCCCTTTCATGGCTGAGTAATATCCCATTGTATATATGTACCACATCTTCTTTATCCATTCATCTGTTGATGGGCATTTAGGTTGCTTCCATGACCTGGCTATTGTAAATAATGCTGCAATGAACATTGGGGTGCATGTGTCTTTTTGAATTGTGGTTTTCTCTGGATATATGCCAGTAGTGGGATTGCTGGGTCATATGGTAATTCTATTTTTAGTTTTTTTAAGGAACCTCCATACTGTTCTCCATAGTGGCTGTATCAATTTACATTCCCACCAACAGTGCAAGAGGATTCCCTTTTCTCCACACCCTCTCCAGCATTTCTTGTTTGTAGATTTTCTGATGATGCCCATTCTAACTGGTGTGAGATGATACCGCATTGTAGTTTTGATTTACATTTCTCTAATAATTAGTGATGTTGGGCAGATTTCATGTGCTTCTTGGCCATCTGTATGTCTTCTTTGGAGAAATGTCTATTTAGGTCTTCTGCCCATTTTTGGATTGGGTTGTTTGTTTTTTTAATATTGAGCTGCATGAGCTGTTTATATATTTTGGAGATTAATTCTTTGTCTGCTGATTCGTTTGCAAATATTTTCTCCCATCCTGAAGGTTGTCTTTTCGTCTTGTTTGTAGTTTCCTTTGCTTTGCAAAAGCTTTTAAGTTTCCTTAGGTCTCATTTGTGTATTTTTGTTTTTATTTCTGTTACTCTGGGAGGTGGATCAGAAAAGATCTTGCTGTGATTTATGTCAAAGAATGTTCTTCCTATGTTTTCCTCTCTTTCTGGATTCTTAAAAAAAAGTGACTATTTACCTTATAATTTACAAAAGTGTAGGATCTAATAAAATGTTTCATATGAGATTCTGAAATGTTTAAGTCACTAGAATTGTTTTCATTGCCAAAAGAATTAACCAATTAATGAGCACTTCTATGTCATCTCCTCCACGAATATAATAATGACCCACATGACAGGAGCTGGTCTTACTGATGAATAGCAATTCTCCTGCTAGGGACAAAGGGAGGAGGAGCATTGGCCAGGGGTGATAATCTGAAGAAAGAACATTGATAGATGACCCAGGATGGGAGTATAAGAGATGCCTCAGTATGGAACCTGAAACTGGAGCGCAGTCAGGTCCTCTTGATTGGCTTAGATAGCTGCTGACTCCAGAACTGATCATCTCCTAGTCAGTGGAAGTAAATGCAGAGAAACAAAAATTGTTTTACTCATGATGTTTCTTTTAAAAATACATAAGTTGTTACTCGATAATAATGTTAATGGGTAACATTAAAATTTAGAGTCTTGCATATTTAATGCTTTAGGATTTAGTCATAGCCATAGCAAGTCTGGTACAGAAAGAGCATCCCTTATAAATGAGAATGATTTGGACACTGTAGTCAAAGTGAGTCATACAAGAGAGTATTGCTAATGCCCAAGATAATTAGGTCCTGGCAGACAACAATGGAGCAGCCTATGAGAGCAAGAAAACAAAACAACAACAATAAAACAAAACTCTACAAAAGTCAAAAAATCTTTAGATACAGAAGTTATTTGTGCAACTAACCATGTTATCCCCAAGGCCTATCTGGAAGAATCATGTGTTTTAAGAGAAGGGAGGTTTAACAAGAGAAAGAGGAACTGCACATGGAGCTTGCACAGCCAAAAACTTGAGTGCTCTTTAACCCTGGCCACTTGAATGAAACTTGACGGGTGCATTTTCGTTAATCCATAATTTATCTTAGAGCAATTGTTTCCTTAGAGTGGCTTGATACGTCAAGTATTATTATTTATGTTATTTTCCAAGTGACTTTTAATTCAATTCAATTTCTTCTCATCCTTTCTATTAAAAGAAATTCTGAGTGCATTCCTTTTCAAGGATATAATCATCTGGACTTCTATGCTTATCTCTCTACCCCACTTTCTCCATGTTTACCTGGAGTCAGTTCGTTAAGATTTCATACAAAGATTTTTTTTTTCTCGGTCTTGACATTCATCTGCCTTTCTGTATCATGGGTTCTCATGGTGGCTGATACTACATTAACATGCCATTCTCAGATTTTCAATGTGCTCAACTTAATTTTCAACGTAAAGACACATCAAACTTACTATGAAGCTTACTGCATTCAAAATAGAACTTTTACAATACCCTTTGCTTTTTAAATACAAATAACTTTTAAAAAGGAAGGATTTTGCATAATTAAAGCTTTTAATAAACTTATAGGTGATTTATTAGATCATATTAATCCCAAACTTGGAGGAAAATGCAGAAAATCCTCTTAGTTTTAGGCTGGTATAACCTGCTTTTCTCTTTCTGTTCTATTTCCTACTGTATCACCTATGTGTTAGTCACCTGTACACAAAGAGAGAGCTTTCCAGAATCTTAAAACCATATAATTTTGGTAAATAACTGGAATACATATTCTCTGTTTGGCACTTTAGATTCCATAAGAATGGCAACTATTTTTTCATGTTTCTACAAGATCATCTTCTGACACTGAAAAACTGTTTGATGACAAAAGAGAAACTGTATACTTTGTAAGCCAGAGAAGACTATCCAGATGGTAAATGACACTGAGTGTTTTACCAGCAGATTGTCTTTCTCTGACTGGAGGCCAACAAAATGTACTTTGAGAATTCTAGGCATTAAGCAGGGAAGAAGGGCTAGGAAGACAGACTGTCATTGACTAAATACCAGAGGACTCTTCACCCAGAAGAGCTCATTGCTAAAGGACTTTTTGATTGTACTCTCATAAACCTTAAATATAGCTTTAAACATTGGAAATGTACTGAACACAAGTTAAGATCCATAGATTAAAAATGAATTGCATAAAAAAATCTTTAAAAGCATTTAGAACAAGTTATTCTATTTCAGATATGCATTAGGTTTCAGGTGACAATACAGAAATTTCCCAACGTTGCTTCAGTTCTATGTTTTTGTCTTCAATCACTTTAGTTTCCAGTCTGCATTTAAAAGAAAACTAATAGAAGATAATTTCATTTTCATGATACTATAGGAACAGTTTTCTGTCACTTACTAGCTGAGTAAACTTTTCAAACTATTGAAACTTATCAGAGTACCTTAATTTCTTTGAATCAATTTCCTAGTATGTAAAGGTGAGAGAAGATCAGGAGACCACTTGAGGCCAGATTAAAGGAGTACAGGCCCTGTACACACTTTAATCCTATCAGCAACCCCACCCTTGAACCATTGCTAGCAAACTCCTCACCTAACTCCCTTGGGTTGGGACACACAGTTTCGAGGACAAGAGCCCACTGTGTCCCTCTTTGCCTGGTTAAATAATAAAGCAATTCTTTTCTACTTCACCCAAAACTCTGTCTCTGAGATTCGATTTGGCACTGGTGCACTGAAGCTGAGCTTTCGGCATCAGCTTCAAACAACCAAAATTTATCCTCACGGTTCAAAAGGCTGGAAGTCCAAAAATCTAGGTGTCAGCCAGGTTGTTTCTTTGTGGGAACTCTATAGGAAAATCTTTCTGAATCAGTTCAGGGTGCTATAATAATACCATAGTCTGAGTGTTTTAAATAAAAAACATTTATTTCTCACAGTTCTGGAGGCTGGAAAGCCCAAAATCAAGGCGCCAGCAGATTCATTTCTGATGAGAGCCCTCTTCCTGGTTTGCAGATGACTGTTTTCTCATTGTATCCTCACATGGCAGAGAGAGCTCTGGTCTCTTTCTCTTCTTACAGATACACTAATCCCATCATGGGTCTTACTCTGTTGACCTCATCTAAATCCAATTACTTCTCTAAGACTTTACCTCCTAATACCATCTCACTGCAGGTTAGGGTTTCAACATGAATTTGGGGGGTACACAAATGTGCAGCCCATAACATTTCACTGTGACCCCCCCAAATTTATATCCTTCTCAGATGCAGAATGCATTCATTTCATCTTAATAACACACAAAGTCTTAATTCATTCTAGTATTAACTCTAAAGTCCAAAGTCTTACCTAAATATTATCTAAATCATATATGGGTGCAACATGAGATGTGATTCATCCTGAGACAAAATTTCTCTCCAGTTGTGAACCTATGAAACCAAACAATTTATGTGCTTCCAAAACACAGTGGTGGGCCAGGCACAGGATAGACATTCTCTTTCCAAAAGGGGGAAATCAGAGAGAAGGAGAGAGTAAAGAGATCCAAGCAAGGGGAAAACCTAGCATGGTAAATCCCATGAGATTTTAAGTCTCAAGAAACCAAAGCTCTTTGGCTTGATGCTCTGCCCTCCAGGCCCACTGGGTTGCTAATGTCAGCCCCAAACTTTGACTGACCACTGCCCATGTTACCACCCTCTGCCAGGCCCCAGCCATGCTGCAGCAGCCCCGGTGTGATCACACTCCCACAGCTTCTGTTGCAGGTCATGTTCTGTGTTGAAATCTAGGCAGTGGCCTTGATTTCTGAATCACTTTCAGGGACATTTTACTCTTTTCTTGAAGAAAACCACAAGTTTACATCTGAATAGCTTCACTGACAGTTCATGGGGAATCTGACAGCCTTCCATTATTCTGTCTCATCTCCTTCCTCTTCTGTTCAAACTGGCAGTTTTCCTGCTGGAGTGGCTAATTAAGTCTACGGGTCACAGTCATACTAATCTCCTTGTCAAATGTTTGCTCCTTATCAAATGTTTGCTCTTTAAAGCATTCTTTCTCATTTTTTGCAATATGTACAGACTGAGAATTTTCCAAACTTTTAAGTTCTAGTTCCTTTTGCTTAACAAATTGCTTTCCCCCAATTCATCTGTCTCTTTTTGCATTTTTACCATAAGTAGTCAGAAGGAACCAAGCCACTCCTTCAACATTTACTTAGAAATGTTCTCAGCCAACTAACCAAATTCATCAAGCCCTTCATGACACAACCAAGCCAAAGAGCTGGAGAAGAAATGATTTATTCCTTGTGGCAAGTAAGGAAAACACCAGGGATCTTTCCCAAAGCAGTGCCTCCCCAACAGCAAAATTGGGAAAATTTTAAGCTAAGGTTATGTGCATATTCATGAAGGGGTTTGGGTGGTCCAAGCTTTATTTAGTTGGTTGAAGTCATGAGGGTGAGAAAAGATCAACATCATCATTCCTTAAGTTCCAGTTGATCTGGTGACTGAGCATTTCAGGCTAATCTTTTTTTTTTTTTTTTTTTTTTTTTGCGGTACGCGGGCCTCTCACTGTTGTGGCCTCTCCCGTTGCGGAGCACAGGCTCCGGACGCGCAGGCTCAGTGGCCATAGCTCACGGGACCAGCCGCTCCGCGGCATGTGCGATCCTCCCGGACCGGGGCACGAACCCACGTCCCCTGCATCGGCAGGCGGACTCTCAACCACTGCGTCACCAGGGAAGCCCCAGGCTAATCTTTACTATTGGAACAGAACTGGGAGTCTTTACAACTGATATATTATCTTTGCTATATTGTAACAGTCATTAGTTTCTGCATTCTTTTGTTTCACTTAAGATCGTGAATTACTGAGACCTGTTCAAGGGCAAGAATTGTGGCCAGGCTTAGATCACAATATGACTTAGGCCAGAAAAGCCATGCCTGGTTCTCTTTCTCTGAGAAACCCCTTCCCTATTTGGTTACAATGTTAATTTCTGCCTGAGATCTTGTCACAATGGCCATTATTGTCAATATTTCTACCAACATTCTATTCATGATTATTTTTGTATTCTTTGAGAAGATAGAGGCTTTCTCTCCAGCTCTATTCTTTTCCTTGTGAGTCCTCACTGGAATCACTGTTAAAAGTCCCTTCATAGCAATCTCAGCATTTTTTAGCATGTACCTTAACCTATTGAATCCTCTACCCATTACCCAGTTTCAAAGCTGCTTCCACTTTTTTATGTATTTGATACACAACACCCTACTTCTCAGTACCAATTTCTGTCTTAGTCAGTTTGGACTGCTATAACAGAACACCATAAACTGGCTGTATTAAACAATAAACATTTATTTCCCTCTGTTCTAGACACTGTGAAGTCCAAGTTCAAGGGGCCAGCAAATTCTGTGTCTTGTGATATACCACAATCATAAGATTATTTTTTAGGATAGACAAGGAAATATTATATAAAATCTATCTTCTCTGCCTCATTTCAGGAAAAAGTTTCTTAAATGTGAATTAGTTAAACCAATTATTCCGATATGAGCTAAAATCCTTTGTGAGCTTTTCAATATCAGATTCATCTTCAGATCACACACAAAATAATCTTTTAGCCAAGGCATTCATATGAATAATTTCTGGATATTCCTATAATGCAACTGAAATAAAATATCAATTATGAATTATTTGGGGGAAGAGGGAGGAGACTGGCTCTCAAGGGCACAAGGAGCCTTTCTGGAGTGATAAAAAGGTGTGGATTATGACTGTGGGGTGGTTACATGACTCTATATACTTTTTAAAAACTTATCAGATTGTACACCTAAAACTAGTGAATTTTGTTTCATAAATTATACATTAATAAGCTAATTTTTAAAGTGGCTTGTTAGTTTTTGCTGATGACCCAAGGACATATTTAATTTGCCTAATCTCTGATCTTGACTCATATAATAGCACCAGAGCTGGCCTGATAATTTATGTTTGCTCTGTATATATGCCTGCTCTTGATTAGAGTAAGCAGTTAGTCTTTCGATAACACCTGTCATTTGCTGAGTAAGTACAGTGCAAACACACTAAAGCACCGTCTGTGAGATACACCATTGGTAAGAAACAGTGCACCTGGACTCCAATAACTATTTGACTTTTGGACAGCCTTCTTATGCTGAAAAGTCCAATCCGAAAAAAATGTCCTTCAGCTGGTAATGAAGGACCTTAGTCCTAAATATCTTTTTAAAGAAACTGGTGTTTCTTAAAACTACTCATAATATTGAAGTGTCTCTATAAAAATTTTAATTTATTTCTTATTTTTACACAAGAGTGATAGTGTCTTAACTCAGTGGGGAGCATAAGAGAAACATCAATAAAATAGCGTGAAAAAGTGGTAGTTTATATAATTTTTTCTTCTATCACTCAGTTAATCTTATTAACCTAGAGAATATTGGACATCTTGATTCATCAGAATCTCCAGAGGGACAACATATGAAATTGTACATGATTAACTCCAATTATTTTTCAATAAACTAATATAATAGGACATCTGCCATAGCATCATTGATGGTGATCTGACAATCAGCTTGAATAATGGTAAGTTGTTGTTAGAAACTGAATGTTTGTGTCCCCCTAAAATTCATATGATGAAATCCTAACACCCAATATGATGGTATTAGGAGGTGAGGCCTTTGGGAGGTAATGAGGCCATGAGGGTGGAGCCTTCATGAATGGGATTGGTGTTCTGATAAGATGAGAAAGGAAAATGATGACCTCTCCCTTCATCATGTGAGAATACAATAAGACAGCCCTCTGAAACTCATAATGTCTCACCAGACATTAGATCTGCTGCCATTTTGATCTTGGACTTGTCATTCTCCAGAACTGTGAAAAATAATTTTCCATTGTTTAACCTGTTCAGGCATGATATGACTAAGACAGTTGCACAAAGGACTTCCCCTTCACCAGGACATTAAGAAGATGTGTAAGCCCTCAGTCTTGGTGCTACTTTATATTCACAGCGCTTTGGTAATTTTCATAAATATTAGATTTTTGTGCCAAAAGCATGGGTGTATCCAATTGACTTTTCAAGATTAATTTAAAAGAAAGCATGTTTACTTCGACTCATAAACTCTTCTTCAAATGTGATCTACAGTACAAGGTTTATTTCCTGCCTATAATTGTTTTGGTTCAATGACTAAATTCTATTCAAGTTGAATCTGTGAATACTGATACCTCCAAATACACCTTGGGAAGTCTGAAACAACTTTCTGTAGATAGTTTAATCTAGTAAGACTGTCCTTATAAAGTGATTTCTAGTGATACAAAGAAAATCTTTCCAAAGAGTTCATTAGATTTGAACACAGATAGAAGATTCTGGATTAAAAACTTGTATTGCAATGCTATTGCATCATTTCTAGCCTGTCAAATGTTTTAACAAACAATTATTCAAAGAGAGGCCATAACATAACAGACTCCAGCAATAGCGGCAAATTTATATTTACTATTCTTATGATTGTCACAGTCCTTGAATATAAGAATAGAACCTTAGTGTTGGTTGTCAGAAATCCTATTCAAATTTCTAGAGGGGGAAAACATCTGCTGTTTTAAATGGCTCTTAAATCAATGGCTCTTACAATCAACAATATTGTATAGTTGATTGAAAGTTAATTAAGTTTTGAGAATAATGCCAATGTAGTCTTATTGCATAATGCATTTTCTTGAGCCAATCAAAGTCAAGTTCTTTTGGTTCTTTTCTTCCTGAATTCTATTGAAAGTTCTATTAATTACAAAGCAGTGCATCGTGTGATATAGAACAATCCTGATGTGTGGTAGTGAAGACGAAGTTCTGGTATGTAGAGATTTGTACTTAACTTCCTTCAAATTACAAAGAAGAGACATAGGTTTTGGTTACCTCTGTTGATGATATTTTATTGTAAAACATAGAGAAGTTAAAAAACAGAAGAGACTTAGCAGATTCAATAAGTGTAACATCTCTCATAGATATCCATATTAAATGGGAATTCCAGTGACTCAGCGGCAACACCTATAAGCCTGTCATGCACCCATCATGTACCATCCTTACTCTACTGACACTTCTTGTCAGTAGAGTAACAAGAAGCTTGTCTCTGGCTCTTTTTTTCTCTGCCTCTTCTTCTCCTGCCCTTTCAGTAGCTTCTGCTTCTCTGCTACCAAAATTTACCTCTGTGACCTGGGAGGTCACAGGACCCTTTCACAGAAGACATCAGCAAAGCTCCACAAAGACAAGTATCCTTAGTCTGTTTGGGCTGCTATAAAAAAAAAAACCACTCCTAAACAGAAACTAATTTCTCACATTTCTGGAGGCTGGGAAGTCCAAGATCAAGGCATTAGCATGGTCGCCTCTGGTGAGAGTCCTCTTCCTTGTTCATAGCTGGGGCCTGCTCCCTGTGTCCTCACACGTGGAAGGGGCTAGTGAGCTCTCTCGAGTCTCTTTTATAAGGGCACTCATTTCATTCATAAGGGCTCCACTCTCATGATCTAAGCATCTCCCAAATGTCACACCTTCTAACACCATCATCTTGGGAGTTAAGATTTCAATATATGAATTTTGGGGGGACACAAACATTTAAACCATAGCAGCAATTTATTCCCAGTATATAGCACTTATAGGCGACTGACAGATTGGGAGAGAAATATTTTCAATAAATAAAAATATTATGGAATAATATTTAAAATAGACAACAACAACAAAAATGACAGAAAAGCCAGTATAAAAGGGGAAAGAGGATATAAAAGCCAGAATTTTTAGAAGGAGAAATGCACATGACAAGTCTTACTAGTAATTAGAGAAAGTAAAACTAAAATAACTAGATAGGACTCCTCACCCATTAGATTGACATAAAGATAATTTTTTTAAAAAGCTTGATAATACCAACTATTGATGAGAAAGTAGGATAATAGTAGTTCACATGAACTGCTGGCAAGAGTATAATATACTGAAGGCATTTTATAATGAAATCTCATAGTAGTTAAAGAAATTGACTATATGTAAATTCCATCATTCACCAAGCCAACTCCTGGCTATGGGTACCAGAGGCAATGCTGACTAGGTCTACTAGGGAGTTCATGTGAGGCTATCCATCATTATGACATTTCAATAGTTGAGATTTAAAGCCATCTAGGTATCTGTCAATAGGCAGTGGATGAATAAAATTTGGTAGATGCATAACATTGAGTAGATGCAGGGGAAACTACTCGAAACAGTCAAATATAAAGCAAAACCGATTAAACAATTTCTCTTCCTTATAATTATTTCCCCAGATTTGAAGCATAAAATGTTGCTTGACCCTTAAAATATTATTTAATGTCATAAAGGACAAGCATATTGAAATAATTTTTTTTAAAAAACAACCTTCATTCCCTTTTAGTGGCACAAATGCCCTCTAATATTCTGAACTTCAAATCTAGATTCACCAAAAAAAAATGCAACTGTGTAACATATGCCATTGCTGTGAAATTTACTTTTTGTCTGAGTCTAAAAATTATTTCATAGGCACTCAACCCATTTTGATGACTAATCTGTTGTACCAAATACACACTTAGAGCACATATTCATTTATTTTAGTCTTATTTTTCTAAAAAATGATGGAATTTGGTTTTGTAATAATTTACCTGAAATACAAAATATTGTAAGTGGCTTTTCTCAAATGCATTTATGTTACCCACTGGACCCAAAGCTTCAAGTCAGGAATCGCTTGGACCATGTAGGTTCAATAATCATGAGGCTGTATATAGCTGTGAAATGTATGCAAACAAGGTGGCCAATTTCACACTTGCACAGCTCCATTGTAAAGAAGCACTTGCCCACATTTGTTTAATAGTTCATCCTTCAGTCATACTAGTCAGAGGAAGTTATTCGATATATAGAAAGTGATATACCATAGATTATTCCAAAGTAGCTCTGTATGGCAAAATTGTAAAGTAGTAAACAATAGGTCTCTTCTTTCTAGATTTGTCATCCCTTCCCACATTCTGATGCCTCTAACACCATCTGATTCACTTGCCCTGTTTATTCCCTTTGGCATCTTTGACCCATCTCACTTTTTTAAAAAAATATTTTTAATTTTGGGTCTGAGTAGGCCATGGGAAAAGATAGAATAGAAGGCTTGAAACTCATACATCAGTTTATTTCTACTTAGGTACAGATCATAAGGCATAGGATTGATGTAGGTTATGGGAGGAATTCAAGATATGGTGGCGGATGGGCCTAAGTAGTTTGATAACAGCTGACAGGTGGTCACTGAGTGGATGATTACCCTCTGGAAAGTCCAGCAAAGAAGGGGTATGTCCCATGAGTTGAAGGACAATGGATTAACAAATCTATGGACTGCAAATCCGGGAGTAGGCCATGTATAGAGGGTCAGGTCAGCAAGCTAGCAGTCAACTTTCAAAAGGTCTGAGAAACAGGGTCTTAGTCATAAGGCTAGAGATCAGTGGAGAATTCCAGCCCTGAGAAACTGAGGAACTAAGGAAACATGGCAATCTTAGAATAGGACTGACCAAAGCAAGACAGGATAACAATTTATTGGGCATATATTTCAGGTAAGAATTCAGAAATATCAGGACTGAGTGCCATCACTGAAAACCAACTTTTTAATTAGGTAAACACAAAATATATGATGTCTAGAATACATACTGTTGTGACAGAGTATAATTCATCATCGAATGTATAAACTGCTGTACAACAATGACAGAGACAAATGTCACTAGATCTGCTTAAGTACTTGGTATTAGTAATTACAAATGAGTCAAAAGAAGGAATAATTTATGAGGTTAACTATATGGTAAGACACTTGAAGTATTGATTGAAATTTTCCTTTCCATACTAAACCAAGGGCATGATTATTTCCAAAGTGCTGATTATCTTGAATTTACAGCTCAGGGTCAAAGGGGCCAGTTATGTGGACTACCAATCAGTCAGAGCTTCAAAACTAATAACTGATAAGATGTTACAGGAAAATGACTTCCAGATACATTTGCATTTTAATAAGAGAAATATTCAGTACTCTAGGAAATTAATCTTTAAAGTTAGAACTATCAGGAAGTGATGAAGATATTTATGGGCAGAAACTCAATATGCACGTAGCATAGATAACCATCTTATTCTCCTAAGTGTAAATTTAAGTTCATCACATACCTTAATATATGAATAAAAACAAACAGAATTAGAGCTTTCCCTTATATTCAGCCTTTTTATCACAAACACACAGAAAGTTTAATACCAACTCCTCATTCAAATTTGAACTAGAGTCCAGCACAAATGCCATGTCTCACTTGGTTTTCTGACTTCTGTCATATTTCAACTAAGTTGCTTCCTCAATTTTGTACCCAGAATTTTTAGTAATATTCCTATATTATCCTGTTTTAAGACTATACTTAGAGCTTGTATCCCCAGCTAGAAAATGATCTTTTTGAGTATAAAACTTTATGCAATTTTTCTCTACTTTCTTAATAAGTGGTACACTAATATTGGGTTCTCCAAAGGAAACAAAAACACTGATTTATGGGGTTTGCCAACTTCTGAGGTATAGATATTCCCATCACGTCACATTTGGAGTGACCACCCTGGCTTCAGTGGAACGTAGAGTTGGGAAGGTTGGCTCCTGGAGAGCTCATAAGATCCGGCTCCCGCACTCCAGTCTTTACTGAAATAGTACATATTGAGTCCTTATCATGTGCTAAACATCATGCCTTGCACATATAATTTATTCAATAAGTATCCATGCTGCATATATATTCAGCCTGATTTAGTTTACTAATAAATTTAAATCCCAAGAAAAAGTACACTTTAGAAAAAGTCTGAGTCAGCAGAACTTTAAGAAAAGAATCAGAGGCAGTATTATGGCTACATGCAAAATCTCCACACTTCAACTGCCTGAATGTTAGTTCAGATGTTTAACAGCTATGTGATCTTGGTCAAAGGATTTGTAATGAGGGTAATTACAGCTTTTCTACCACATGGTTGTTGTGTGGACTGAATGTGTTTATATATTTGAACTACCTAGCATAGTACCTAACATGTAGTGAGCAATCCATATATGTTAACTAATTTATTTTACTTTAATATTATAATTAGAGGGACATCCAGGAGTCATACATAGTAGAGATCCCTTGTTCTAATTATAAGAAGGTTGGAATCATTGGTTAAGCAGGAATGGGGATTTCAAGGGAAGTTCCTTTCTAAGTGATGGGGAAATATATATTTTAGAAAAGTGTTTAATCAGAATCATAAAAGCTTTATTTAAAGTAGAATGTAGATTCTGCTGCTACATCAAAGATAACAAATGATAGAAAGATTTACAACACAAAAAAGTTTCTTTCTTTCTTATCTAGTAGCTTGAGTTTATGCAATCCAGGACTGATATAATGGGGTCCCAAGTGCATTCTATTTTCTGCCATTCTTAAAATATTGCCCTGTCTACATGGTCTAAGGTGGCTCACTACCAAGATCATAACAGAGAAGCTTCAAGAAGGCAAGTAAAACCCCCAAACTGGGCAGAATGAAGAGGGTGCATAAATTAGCTCCACTCACATCTCATTTGTGAGAACATATTTATATGGGCACATCTAGGGCTCAAAATAGTCTAGACACAAGGGTGTTAATCTAGCGCAGTCATGTTCAGCTAAAATGTAAGACTTCTATTACTAGGAAAAGAAGAGGAAAATGGATATGAGCAGTAGATGTCTTTGCCAGATGTGCTAATGATCAGTGATGCCTTCCTTTTGCTTGTGGGAATATGGGTCAGGTGGAGGGTCCTTGAAAGGTGAAAGAGTATTCGATCTTCTGGAGATGATCCAGATGGGCAATAATAGCCTAATTCCTTTTATTTTAATTTCCAAATGACCTTCAAAACCATGGTAGTCCCTAATTATACTATGTTAGATACTGTAATTGTTTTGCCTTGGTTGCTATTCTAACTTTAAATGCAATTTATACATCTTGGGTTGATAATGTAGCAAGTCTGTTCAGGTGAAGTGGCAGCTCTCACCCCTCAGAAAGTAATGAACCTTATCATAGGCATAATCCAGCTGGTTCAGGCATGTTAGCTATTAGCAGATGTTCCTTTTGGTTGAAAGATTGACAGCTCTTCTTGATTCTCCTCACCCTGTTGTTTTTTGTTTCTTTTTCTAAAACAATGCCTAAAGATCATTATCTCCAGGGAGACATCACAAATAAGGAAACAAGAGTCACAGAAATGCATAAGTAAAATACACATATTTTTTCAGTTATGATATGACAGGAATATTTTACATGTTTCAGAATATATGGCTGAGGGACAAGATTTCATGGTACCTGAATTTAAGATGTTTAAATCACAAGCAGCTTGCCTCAGAATCAGTGTCATAATTTTGAGCTTGCTTTGAAAGAAAAGAAGAAAAATAAATCTTAATTGGTAATATATTCCCTTTTTGTTTGGCCTTTTTCTTAAAGTTTCTTAAACTTGTTTTTTAACCCAAGCTCTGCCACAGAATGTCTTTAAGAATAAGTATCTCCTCTTATTAATAAGTTATATCCTTAAATGTGGGGACTTGTTTACAATTAACCAATTATTTCAGAAGCAGGCTGTTAGCCATGTGGATTACATAATGAATAAAAAATAATTGTTTTGAAATTTTAAAAGAACTCAAATAACTTTTTCTTAATAATTCTTCAAATCTTACTACTTTTCATAAACTCTAGGGTTAATGATCTTATGTTACCCACTTTGAGACTGTAGCTAAACTGAATACAGAAGACAAGCTAAATCAGAGCACACCTCCCGCTACCAATCCTTTTGTATGTAGTACCAAAGCTTGGACAGATATAAAAAAAAGAGCATGTGCTTTAGAATCAGAGATTTGGGGTTTGACTCCTGACCCTACTCTTTGTAGTTATATGAACTGGGACGATGGGCTTGTCTTTCTGTGTCCTCTTCTCACCCTTGATTTCCATGTACCTCCCCTTGATTCCTTCAGACAGACTCACCTAGGAGGCTGGTTTCTGTTTGAGTTCAGTCAATGGTAGGGACCTTCAGAAGCTGGGGCAGATCATGCCCTCTGGGGACTGAAACTCTGAGTACCTGCATGTGAAAAAGTATACAAAATTAGGTAGGAAAGTGAATACTTATTTAGATTGAGGAAAGGAATCACAACAAATTATACATTTTAAGAATGCATAGGGCACATTCTTAAAGAAATGTTCCAATACCACAAATATCATAAAATCCAGGAAAAAAAGAGCCTATTTTTGTATTAACTATCTCTTCAGTGGTTTTCCCTTACATTATTTTTCCTGCATGCTTTTCATATGACAGAGATTTTAATAGTAACATTCTCTGTAGAGAGAATAGAAAGATAATTCTGCATTTGTTCTTGTACAGTTGAACAAAATTTGATTTTGTATTTTTTACTACATATAAAGTTTAAAAAAGTTTCTTTTAACCTTACAGATTCTTTTCACAAATATCATGTAAATATTTAGAATTGCTGTCAAATATGGAAAAAAAATATCAGGTTTCTTTTCATGTATTAAGTATAAGATTTGGAATATTTTTCCAAGGACAGATTTCAATATTTTAACTTTGTTGTTCCTTTTAAACCTGCTGTTTCTTCTTTACCTACATACTTCCTGTCCCAGGTGTCTTAGACATATTTCTATATAATACTGTCTCCTTGTTTTGAAAACCGATGAATTGACACAGAGGTAGTAGGAGGATATCTGGAAGCCATTCCTACAGTTGCAAGACTAGAAATGACTTAACTATACCAAAAAGGGACTATGAGCCATAAAAATATATTCCATGAAAAAACCCCTGAAACTGTCACTAACTCAATTTCCACTTAACAAGGTTCCCAAAATGCCAGTGACTTCAACACACCCACCAAGAGGGTAAGGGAAATTAGAGAGGAAAAAGAATTCTTAATGAGTAGTGATCAAAAAAAATTACTTTTTCAAATTTTACAGAAAGTGTGACTTCTAAATATATTTGTAGGTTCCCTCCCAAGGTCATGGAAGGGACTCATGCCCGAAAGTGACCTGAGACATAAGCTTTATGAATAGTTCAAGGCCCCTGCGTCTCCAGGCAAGAGATGTGTAAATGGAAGAGGAAATGTTTTGGGACATTTCTTCCCTGCTTCCTCTCTGCTCCAATGGGTGGCTTCTGGCAGTGGCTGTGTCCTTCTCTCACCATCACTCTTATTGGATGGCCCCTCTGTCACGTCTCCAGTTCTCTCCGGAGAGAGAAGTCAGGTATTTATTAGTCTGCAGGTTGGCAGTGGCTGTGGTTCTCCAGCTGAGGAGCCAGTGCCTATAGGACAGCCTTTCTCCTGCTGTCACTCCAGTAACAATTTCCTGCTTATGCTCATTCAGACCTAAGTGTGATGATGACTTCCTGCTTTTGCCAATTCCTGGATACTTCAATATCTCTTCTTGATTCTGCTCACCCCTCTGTAAGGAGTCCCTTCGTTATGATGTCTTAAATCATCCGAGTTAGGTTCTACTTCCAACAGTATCCTGGCCAAGACAGACAAGGGACTGTAATCTGCAATCGTCTTAAGCGTCAGTTGCTTTATCTATAAAATGGACAAAATAAGATCTATTTCATAGATGTGTTATGATGATGATGTGAAACAATGCATGCAAAAAAATGTTTTTTCAGAAAAAAATGAGACTATTCAAGCACACAGAGACAGAGAACCTCAGTCACCCACTATGATTTAATGTCAACTATATAATACTTCCTACTCCACTTTAAAAAAATCACAATACTATTATGACGGTATTACTGCAACAATACTTTTTTTTTTGCGGTACGCGGGCCTCTCACTGTTGTGGCCTCTCCCGCTGTGGAGCACAGGCTCTGGACGCGCAGGCTCAGGGGCCATGGCTCACGGGCCCAGCCGCTCCACGGCAGGTGAGATCTTCCTGGACCGGGGCACGATCCCGTGTCCCCTGCATCGGCAGGTGGATTCTCAACCACTGTGCCACCAGGGAAGCCCTGCAATAACACTTTTATAAAATAAAACACTCATGAATTCTTAGAAAAAGAAAATTAAACCAAAATCATGCAAAGTAGAAGCCCCAGTTTTTATTATTCAATTCAATACTTACACCATAAATAAATATAATCATAATAAAAATGATGGAGAATAAAATGACTTTTTGAAGAAAATCAACACATTCATGGAAAGTGTGTGCACTGGTAACAAATATGGACTGAACTTATCCTGTTGAGGACCAGTGACAAACAGCTGGCAAACCAGCACCACCCCATAGCCCACATATCAAATAGCATCGTACTGCAGCATTTTATCCTGCATGGAATATTTCATTCTGGTTGAGTGTATCTGTAAGGATCAATTTCTGTGCACATCAGCTAACTCCCTTTCTCCCTTTCTGTATCTTTCTGTCTTTACTTATTCTATTTTTGCTCTTGGTTAGTTACTTTGCAGTAAGACTCTCCTGGCAAATTTTCCCAAGCCCGTGTTTCTCCTACGGAGTTATTTACCAGAAATAGTTTGTGCTTTTATCAAATGCCAGCTACTAAGACCAGAGTCTGTGCTTTATCAGTATACAAATCACCTGATGATAAATCAAGAAGGCTTCCAATATGCACAACAGAGTCTGCTCTCAGCACAATCCCTATAATATACTATTTTATCTTTGGGCATTAGAACAAGAATTCCTGGCCTATTGTTGCACGTTTGCAAAAATCCCATGCCCTAGCTTCTGACTCAGGTCTCTAATTCAGAACTAAGTCTGAGCACTTACAATCATCTTCCCTGTCCAAAGCTAGTTCTGACTAGTCTTCGTGTGCTATAATAAGGAAGAAAGTCAACGTCCAGTGTGTGTGTTTTCCTTCTAAACATCTTCCTGGGAAAATGGAGAACTAGGGCTCACTGGAAAGTTTCAGCCTCTTAAAGATCAAGGTACTTTTTTTTTTGGCGGTACGCGGGCCTCTCACTGTTGTGGCCTTACCCGTTGTGGAGCACAGGCTCCGGACGCGCAGGCTCAGTGGCCATGGCTCACGGTCCTAGCCATTCCACGGGATGTGGGATCTTCCTGGACCGGGACACGAACCTGTGTCCCCTGCATTGACAAGTGGACTCTCAACCACTGCACCACCAGGGAAGCCCGGCACTTATTTTTAATGAAAAAGTTTAGGTAGGAAAAAGAAAAAGGAAAGATTGTTGAAGGGAAAAGAGAAGTTTTATTTGAATGCATAGAAGGAGTGTTGCCATGGGAACTCCGTTCCAAGTGTGAAAAAGAACATTCGTCCCGCCTGTTATTGAGAAGTCCATCATGTGCTGGCAGCTGCAGAAAACCTGCTCTGATTAGTGCAAAATTTTAATTTTCCAAAGGAATTGGGGATGGATGAATGGTTTCAATAGTGATAAGCCCTCCTCCTAAAAGCTATAGTCATTATCTAAAATTCCGGTCTTGATGACAGGATTATCTATTATTGTCTCTACTTAGTGTCATTTTCTAAATGCTTCCTATAACTACTGTAGAGGCAAGAACATGTTTGAGGACACAGAATCCTTTATAATCCTCTTATCCATTGTTATTTGTCTTTGGCCAACTAAACTTCATATATATCATATCATAGATATCATTCATATCAAATTCTTCTAACTCTCTAGTAGAATTTACAGAGACTAGTATGAAAGTTCTGCTTTATATGACAAATGTCATGAATTTCACTGTCTGAAATCCACATAAATAACAGAAAGTGGACAGTTACATAGTCTTAAAATTTTCATTAGTCCACAACTGCAAAGTATCTTATGATTTGAGGAAAAACTATTAGTGCCCAATCAAGTTTTGTTAATAGAATTATGTTCGAATAATTGCTTCTTCATAGGCAGCAAACATAATTCTCCATTTGAATACACTTTAGCACAGTTGAGCATGGGGACTGTGGAGATAGTTGCCTGGGTTTAATCCTTGCTCTCCCATTTACTAGCAGTATATGACCTTGGGAAGTCACTTAACCTCTGGTTGTCCCATTTTCTTTATCTTTAGAGTAGAGATTAAGATGAGAGTGATAATTTACAAGGTTGTCGAGGAGATCAAAAGTTTTAATACAGGGATTGGCAAATATTTTCTGTAAAGGACCATATAGGAGATATTTTAGACTTCATGGGCAATAAGGTCTCTACGACAACTACCAGTCAACTCTGTCACTGTCCTGTGAGAGCAGCAATAGGCAATATGAAAATTAATGGATGTAGCTGTGAGCCAATAAAATTTTATTTACAGAAGCAAGCAGTGGGGCTTGACTTGGCTCATGAGATATGCCAACCTCTGAATTTATACATAAAGTGCTGACAATAGTGTTTAATTCAGAATAAGTGCTAAATAAGTGTTAACTATATGGGTTACACTGTGGATTTTTGTTGTTGAGTTTAAAATGAATAGAGCACTTTAAAATTATCAGTATATCTTCAATATTAGTCATTCAACTGAGTCATAATTAATTCAGAAAAAAATTTCAAGGCATGCAAATGACTCAGAGTTTTGAATCTTTCTGTGCAATACAAGTTAACTCCAGTAAGGAGATATATTACTGTGGATATACTTTTAATGTAGTAAGAGTGAACAGCACAATCTGCTTATTATAAAACAGAAGAAAGGCATAATTAAAATGGTATGAGTAGAATAAGTTGCTCTGTAGAGTTTTCTAAAGTACCTTTGCATAAAAAGAAAAAATTTAAAGAGCAAGAGTAAGGTGGGAAACAATGGAAACTTCAGTTGAATTGAGATAGAACTAAGATTTTGAAAAAAAATGATATTAGCTATGAGAGAAAAGTGTCATCAAACTGTAATCACAGTTGATTATACAAAATAAGCTTTTAATGTTGCTGATAATTCTACTTGTGCTGCCTTTCATAATCAAAATATGAAAACCACTTGAAACTGTAAAACCATGAAGTGGCAGGTGATGAAATTTCAAATGCCTATTTCAATAACATTAGTAATATTTTAGTTGTAAAACTTCCACATTTAAAGGATGAGGCTGCCATATGTTCCCTCTAGGAAGTAGAGTCATGGACTGCTCCTTAGCTAGGTAATATCCAAGCTGCAGTTTACCAAAATGGTCATGAAATAACTGTCCATTTCTCAAATCACTCAATCCCAAACCAGCTCAATCCTCTAAGTTTCACTTGCAAATTTATCCATCAAATGTATAAATTGTTTAACAAGAACAATAATTTAAAAAGAAAAAAGGATTAACACTACCATGTATTACTTTTCCTAGGACAAAATGTATTGACCAATAAACACCCCAAAAGAAACATCCGTATTGGAAGATTAAAATTTCTTTTCATCTGGAACAATTGTTTTTCTGAATAATTTGATTACAAAGTCCCTGGAAACCTATAATCAAATTGATTTAACTAATCATGGAAATGTTCAAAATTTTTGTTGACTGTAAATTTTATGTTTAACTCCTCCCATGAACATGCATTGTCCAAAGATTTGAAGTCCAGCATTTTGTAAATTGTTTTTTAAGTTGTATTTTACACATTTTCAGTGATGCTCATTTCAGTAACAATGATCATCATGTTACCCTAGATGAATCAACTTAGGGCTGCCTTTGAAAACCTGACGGGAAAATATTACACGTCAGTTTTTGAGTTCTCAAAGTAACCGCTAGTTCTAAAAGAAATATTCCATGTTATTTGATTATTTGAGTTCTATGAAGTATAATTGTCTGATAACCAAAAGGCATGGATCTCAAAAAGCATACATATATTCATTAGCATTAATTTATATCCTGTTTAACCTGAAACAGACTCTGTTTATGCCAGTGTTACTGATAGCTCTCTCTTCGACTATCAAAAGTAGCCTAGTTTGGAAAATAATGTACGTAGATGCTCTAACTTTAAGTTATTTATTTCTAGATACTGTCAACAAACATTATAGTACCCACAATGTGCCAGGCACTCTTCTAGGCCCTGTGTGTTTTGCTTTAATAAATTTATAAATAAATCTGTATTAATTATTGAAGAGCCCACAGAGGCTTCTACTTTCCCCAGGGTATTAGAGCAACTATTACAAGCTATTACTGCTCATAAGTAACTGCCTGGGCTTCTGACACTGATGGGTGGACTTCATCGGCAAGCTAAGTAGTCTTGACTGAAATTAGAAAATTAAACAGAAATAATTGTCACACTTGGCTGGCATACAGCCCTGGCATTAGTGTAACATCAAGGTCTAGAACAAAATTAAAGATTCCCAGACTTTTACATAGCTGTGAGGTTTGAGCTACCAGGCATTACATATTACTAAAGAGTCCCAAACAGGAATAAAGGTAAAGTTGCCCTTCTAACACAGAGGCAAATGAAATTAAATTCAACTTTACTAATCAAGACATTATGATGATAGGCAAAGCTGGAAGGGGTATTTGAAACTGTCTTATATGGAAATTGAAGTAAGCAGATTGGAAATAATCCAATAAACATTACCTAGCACAATGCCTTGTTCGTTATTGATTTGCAGATGAATTTCCATATCGATCTTGGTATGTTATGTCCATCCTCACACATTACTTAACTTGATCCTTACAAAAGTCTTAATATATTGACTTTTTAATGGCAAGAAACTTTAGAGGGCAGGCAAGCATACAAAATGTAAACTAAAATACATTTATTTGTTCGTCATCTTCCACACTCAGATGTTCAGAATTAAACCTAGCCATGCAGTAACGGTGCTGCACCTGTATCTCCTCTTCCTTCTTCAGAGATTTTCTTTTTCCTACCTTCCATGATGGGATCTCACCTCTTCTACGTCTTATACTTCTTGGGCTTGGCTAGATGTCCATATGGATGAAGCCATGATCTTTTTATATCTTAACCACAGAAACAGCATCCCATAACTCTTGCATTTTATTTGGTAGAAGGCAGTCAATAAGTCCAACTCACAGTCAAGGTGAGGGAATTATGTAAAGGTGTGATGCCCAGAAGAAAGGGTCATTGGATACTATGTGAGAGGCTGTCTACTGCTTTCCCATCCCAGAGAAGCAAAGGATTCCAGGTTCATTTCATCCATTTCAGAAGTTATAGCACCAGATTGAGAAGAGGAGGAAAGTGGGGCAAATGGCATGGGATGGAAGTTTAAAATGCTCTAAGAAAAGAGCCTGCCTCATCTGATGGAGGGACAAATGGCAATTCTGCAACTGCTTTGGTTTTGGCACAATGCCCACCTCTCTTAGAATGAACAGAGAGAAAGAGAGCCCTTTCTTTTAAGAAGCTATCAAAGCTTTGTCGTGACTCTTAGTCTGGAGTTACCAGGCATTCGAGGGTTGTGAGACCCAAGCAGAAATTATCTATGAAACCTTTTAAGTTACATTGCTTAAAGCTGGTCATACAGTCTGTTTCCAAAAGAGCTTTTAAGCCTAAATTTATACTGCTGCACTATAAACCAGGTGACTCAATCTGTTCTTAACTTAAAGCATCCGGGCTTCAGCTAATTTGAAAACAGTCTTATCATCAAAGGAGATATTAAAGGTGGGGTAAGACTTCCCAGTGGGAGATTGTCCTGGGACCACTACCGGTATTCTTATTCTTAACTTCAGCAATCTGTATTTGCTGTAGGTTTAGAAGCCTGGTTTCACGCCATAAAGAATTTACAAGTTGCCCCAGTCCTTTTCCCAAGTTCCAGCCGGGAATTCTCACTGCCAATTCTGGGTTCTAGAAAATCATTAATATCTTCAGCTATTCAGGCCCAGGTTAAGGTTAATAAAGGCAAGTTTGGTCAAAGGAAGAAAGAAAGGGAAAGGGAAGACAAGAAGGAGAAAAGAAACTTTAAAAAGAAGGAAAAGGAAAAGCCAACATCTCCACTAACAATATCACAGACTTTTTTAAACCAAAAGGATGTCATAAAACTGTCTTTTTAAATAAAACATTTCCCCAAACGGCATATGACCCAGTTATAGCTATATCCACAACATGATACCTGTGCATGAAAATGTCCTTTTTCTACTTTTTCATGTAGCAAAATCCTGCCTTTAAGGCCAAAGTCGAATACCATCTGCTGGAAGGAATCTTCACTAATAACATCCTCTGTCCCCAAACTTAGTAGAACCTAACATTCCATATTCTGTCAAAGCTAGTCCCGAAGAGTTCCCACACTGATGTGCTTGACCCTCTCTATTCACCTTCCGTTCTTTTCTCCCCACTTCTTCTAGGAATTAATAATAACTTTTCAGAATAACAATATTGGAGAACGCATGACATAGTAGGCAATATGCTGAATACTCATATTATTTTATTTAAAATCGTATGATTCAGTTAACATTGATTCATTTAGCCCTCTCTTTTCCGAGAAGGAAAGAAGCCTGGAGAGGGTAAGGAACTTGTGGAAGTCACAGAGCTAGGAGGTTGTGAGCCTGGATTCAATCTCAGCCAGTCCGATTCAAATGGATAATGAGCATAGGCGAAGTCAGCGCATCCGTATTCACTGAGAACACTGAGCCTTTCTGTCTCCTTCCCCAGATGCTGAGTAGTATGAATTGAGGTTTCAAGCATGCAAGCATAAAAATGGACTGAAATATAAATATTGCTTGTTTCCTTAACAAATAATTGCAAAGCTATGCTGTGATATCTTGTTTGCAAGGGTGGCACCTGGGTCTTACACATCCAAGTGTCTCTAGCACTTAATGGAGTGTCTGGCATATTGTAGGAACTCAGAATTTGTTGATTACATTAATAAAAATAGTTTCTGTATACAAACAAATACATTTAAAAATTAGAATAGTACTATATATAAGCTTTTTTTTTAACTTGGCAATACATGTTGAGCTTTTTTACCATGTCTTCATACATGATTTCTGTTAGCAACGTAAGATTTCATATAAAGATGTATTATATTTAATTTACTTCTATTATCATATGGTGGTATATTTAGGTTGTATACATAGTTTTGTTAGTGAAATATCAAAGTTATATCTTTCCATATATATGTTTCTCTTAGCTCTGTGTTTAAATGCACTATTAGAGGTAAAAATACAGATGAAAAGATATAGACAATTTTACAACGTATATTACTTCCAGTTTGCCTTTCAGAAAAGATTTTTACCAATTTAAATTCCTTTCAATAGTTAATCATTTTTGAGCATAAAATTAATGATTTCTTTTAGAATACACTGGTCAGTTATGCCAGTCATTGTTGATAAAAGGATGAAATAGACACAATCCCTGCTTTTAAAACCAGGTGTACCAGACAGCTGTCAACGATATTCTCTGCAGTAAGTAAAACAATGAGGGACAGTTTTTTGATGAGTGTGCTGTGCAGGGTGGGAAGGGAAGTGGGAGGGGGATTTGTAGGTAGAAAGCGGTACATTCATCTTGAACAAATTGGATCTCAATTGCCTCTGAATGCAAATGTAATCACTTAGTGGGCAATTGAGACTGTAGTTCATGAAGTTAGGTCTGTGCTTGAGATATAAATTTGGAAGTTGAAGATTCATGACATACATTTCTATTCATTCAATCAATTCATTTTGATTTTCAAATTCCTTAGTATAGAATTATAAATAACACTCCTAAATGGATATATGTGTTTGTGTTTATTCTTCACCTCTAAGTAAGTTGTGTTTTTCTTCTTTTTTTCATGATTATAGTTAAAGGAAAATAATTACAGTGCACGGGTAATACTAAGTAGTTTTTCGAGTTATCTGTTGTTTTCTATCTATACTTTATTTCTGCTTTTAATTTTCATCTACTATTTTCTTTCTCAAATTGCTTTTATATATTTTGTATTTTCTCATGTCTTATTTTGACTCCTTATTCTATTTATACTTATTATCAATTATATCTAAAAATAATGCTGCCACTCTTACTTATGTGACCATATGCTTGATAGATATTTTCTTGTTCATTCATTCATTATTTAAAGTTCTACGATACTCTGTTTTAGGTATACCTCATATAAAGCATGAAGTTAGATTTTATTTGTTAACCCATTTTGACATTTTAGTGCATTTGAGTGGTTTTTCCTAAATTAATGTTTTCAGCCTTACTTCTGTCATCTTCTATTATGCTTACTGTTTCTTTGGCCAACATGTTTTAATTTGTGAACTGTCTTATTCCATTAGATCTACATATTGTTGTGAAAATGGACATGATGAGGCTCAAGAATGCAAGACCTTCTACTGATTAGCTCCTCCATTTTAATCTCTAGTCACTCGGCCCTTTACTATTTAGAATCAACAATCTGATTTTGTTTTCTCTACCATGCTCTTTCTTGCCTCTCTCTCTCTATTTTTTTGGTACATTTTACCTAGAAAAGAAAGACCCCCTCACTCTGCTGCCTACTGACATTGGCTTGACTAATGTTTATTTTTTAAACGTTTTTCCAATTCCATTTACTTCAATCTCAGTTCCCCCAAACATCCTCATACAGGGCTCTACACTCTGCCAGTGTTCCCTCGTACTTATTTATATCCTGCTTTATAATTAATTGCTTATGTTGATTTTCCTCACTGAACTGTGATGTCCTTGAGTGGTAGAATGGATATTAGTTATGTTGGTCTTTTTAGCAACTGGAAATTATTTGGCATTTAATAAAAACATGATAAATATGCATTAGTATTGATTGAATAGATTAATAGACCATTATATCAATATGATTACTGGTTATCTTTAAGATTTCCAAAGTATTTTTCAAAGTATGTTCTGTGAAAATTAACAAGGATCCTTTGTAACATCCCTTTGGTATATTAGGCAACTTGTATGAGATGTAAACACATGCTTGAAATTAATTGCCTATAATTTCTAGCCATGTGTTCACTTATTGTAACTTTAGTTTTCTTTTCTTGATATTCTCAGTTGCATCATTACATACTTTTTCTAACAAGGTTACATAGAAGTGAGCTGTATCATATCTTTTTGTTCTTGAAGTGGCCTTTGCACATGAAATACAATCTGGATAAATATAAAATCCTTGAGTCAAACTTTTTTTTCCTTTACAATTATGCAGTAGCTGCTTCATCATCTTCTAACATCTAGAATTACACAGAAATTTTATGTCATGTTGATGTTTATCTTGAAGATAGTTTCATTTGTTTTTTTAATTCAAAAATATTTATAGGTAATCCATAGGTATATTGTATTATTAAATGAGTTTAGAGCAAGAAAACCCTATCTGAGTATTGGTATTTAAGTTCAAAATATTTTTCTAGAAAACTTAGCATCATTTTTTTTTTTTCTGAGTTGTTGTGGCTCTATATTTAAGTGCCTATCTGTTCTTCTTAGGTGAGATTGCCATTTTTTATTCTCCTTTTTTACAGCTATCATCCTCATACTTTCTATCTACCATTTTTCTGAATTTTGGGTCCCTCAATTCTTGTTTGTTGTCACTGGGGCCCAAAGCAGGCCACCCCAAAATATACCTCCATGGTGTATTGATTATTTTGAATGAAAGTTACTTAAGAAATGGCCAATGCAAGTGGAACACTTTGATCCTCTCTGTCTCCCTAAAAGCAGGAAATAAATCTCTCATATGAAAGGTACCTTCCCTGCATCTGGAGGTAGAAGGACACACTTATCGCCAGAGATAGGAATTCAGGCTGAGAAGCCTGTATAAACAAATCTGGTTAGGTCTTTAAATTATTATCCCAAGCCTAAACTCTGTTTAGATTTTCACTAATTAAGCATGCAAAGCCTAAGTTTCTTTATACCCTCAATTCCTCACAAATTTATTGGATTTTTGTCAAAAAAGTATAAAAGTTTCCTGCTTTGCCCACTTTTTGGTCCTACTGCTGTGAGACCTTCATGCACACAAATTAAAATGTGTTTCTTCTTCTCCTGTTAATCTGTCTTGTGTCAGTTTTATTAGTAGTCCAGCCACAAGAACTCAAGAGAGGTAGGGGGGAAAGTTCCTCCTCCCTGACACTGTCTACATCACATTTGACAAAATATGTCTTGCTTTTCCTGCTCTGCATTTTTTTGAGGATCTTTATTTAGATTCTGTGATTTTATGGTCATTTTAATTCATATTTATCTTGGACAGCATCCTTGTAATTTAAGATTATTGTCTTTTTTCAGTTTGTTCATTCTATTGTCTTCTTGGATCATGTTGAGGATAATTCCAATTAGCACTCAGGTTACATCCTTTTAGTCAACATAGTCACACGGTAACTTCTAGTTTAAAGGGAGCTAGAAAATGTTGCTGTTGTTTGTTTTGGTGGGCAAATATGCGTCCAGATAAAAATTTAGGTTTATAATACTGTAGAAGAACAGATATTAGGGGAAAACTAGCAGTCTTTGTCATATCTTTCAAATTCAGGGAGAAACTAAATTTGTAATACAGAAAAGTTTATAAATCCAACCAGAAGTTGGAAAGGAGGAAATGAATAGGCAAACAAAGAGGAGGTTTAAAAAGCACAAGCATGGTAGTAAAAAATAAGCCCTCATACATCAGTAGCATGTGTCAGATGGAGTCCGCTAAAAAGCTGATGCCTACATAAGATTAGACACAAAAGAGACTTACTTATGAAATGCCCGTGAAGGATCAGGAGGTTTTCACAATCTGAAGACTAACCCATTGAAAAGGAGAAAGAGAATGAAGGATTGGGTTGGAAGAGAGAAAGACTGAAGCATACTTCTGAGAAAGTCTTGGTCAGGCCCTTGGTGACACCCCAAGCAAAATTTGTCCATTGGAGGAGTCCTGTGTTGCTGGGGGATGGCCCAGCCATAATACACACTGCCATGTGCAGTCACTGGCTGGCAAGAGTCCAGGGGAAAGGTGACCTTGCAGTGAATCCTATGGTGCAGCCCTTGGGAGCTATCAGTAACTGTGCTCCACACAGCAACTTCTCTTCCAGTAAGTCTGCCTAGCAACTGCCATGACTGCCACACATACAATCAACATAAACAGAATGAAATAATCTATTTAAAGACAGAGGTTTTAAATATTGCTACATGAATCTACTTATATATTCATATATACTATTGAAATAGGTAGACTTAATAAATGACACTAAATTATTTATATAAAAGGGTTTAAAATATGCCAGGCAAACACTCACTAAGATAATTTAATAAAAATATCATATATCACATAATCAGCATAAATGTGGGTAAAAAGGGTACATAGCAATAAAAGGAGAAATCCAGAAATAGTATTTATAAATACATATTTTATAAGAGTCTTCCAAAAAAGCCTCAAAATACATGAAGTGAAAGAATCAAAAATTAAATAAAAAATACCATGTAATGAGAGGTTTTAATACATTTCTATCAGAAGTGGATATATCATGCAGCAAACACCAGCAAAACTATGACGTGTGTGTGTGGGTCTATGTCTATGTATTCATGTATACATATATAAATACATGCATAGCTTACCAACACATAGAGACTATATATAATGTTCAAGTATAAATGAATTCTTTAAAATCTAGGTTAAAAGTCAATACATTTCAAATAATTTCATCATACATATGAGTTCTCTGACTACAATGCAATTAAATAAACCACCAGCCATAAAAACATATTTTAAATTATATTTACTATAGATATGGAATACATGTAAACATTTTTATTTTTGTGGAAAAGTGCACTTCAAAATGACTATGGGATTTGAAGAAATAACTATAAGAAATGCAAAATATCTTGAAGTGAAATATAATGAAAGAACTACCTATCAAAATTTGTTGAGTGCAGACAAATCAGTAAACAGAAATAAATTTATGACCTCAAAAACATTTAAAAAGCAAGTGGATAATATGTTAAAATGAAAAAATATAGAAAAATTGAAGCAAATTACACCTGGCACAAATTGAAGAATGTATATGAAGATGAGTAGATAAAAATAAAATAAAAAACAAGAAAACCATAAGGAATTCACAAAACATAAGATAGAATTTTCTTCTTTTGGTCTCATTAGATTTTGACTTCATGAAGAGTTTTATAAAATGATGTAACTCTGAAGTACAGGTCATTTCTTTCAATTTTTAATAAATAATTTTGATTACACTCACTTGTAATGAAGCTAAAGGAATTGAGAATAATCATATGATCATGGAATTATTTAGTTAGTACATGTTGTATTATATCATTTTATGATATTATTCTTTGTTAGTTTCTATTAGAGATTATCTGCAAAATTTTCATTATTTGATGGATTTTTGTACTTGTGTTTATTTTTTTCTATTAAACGTCCAAAACTGTGTATCATCTGAATGCCTTGTTAAGTATTTAATAACATGGTTATTAGCTTTTTTTAAATACATTTATTTATTTATTTTTGGCTGCATTGGGTCTTTGTTGCTGCGCACGAGCTTTCTCTAGTTGTGGCAAGTGGGGGCTAGTCCTTGTGGTGTGCAGGCTTCTCATTGCAGTGGCTTCTCTTGTTACGGAGCACGGGCTCTAGGCGTGCGGGCCTCAGTAGTTGTAGCACGTGGGCTCAGTAGTTGTGGCTCACGGGCTCTAGAACACAGGTTCAGTAGTTGTGGTGCATGGGCTTAGTTGCTCCGTGGCATGTGGGATCTTTCCGGACCAGGGCTCGAACCTGTGTCCCCTGCATTGGCAGGCAGATTCTTAACCACTGCACCACCAGAGGAGCCCAGTTATTAGCCTTTTGATTTAGAAGATTTACTCTATGGAAGATTTGTCAGGAGCCAATTATCTTCACAAACAGGAACAAACTGCAGATATCTGGAAGCTGGATTGTTTGGGTCTTTTGGGATAATCATTTTTTACTTTACTAAATAGCCCAATTATCTCCAAAGTAGTTTTACAATTTTATACTTCCATTTAGAAGGATTTTATATGAAATTTCTTCAAAAACTATTAAATTTCAAGTATGGATTGATATTTTGCTAAATAGGAATCATAAAGGAAAAATATTCTTTGGCTTAAGTGTCTCTACAATCTGCATACAGATGTCTAAATTCTGCTTCAGTTGAGAGCTCGCCTCTGAAATTATCTCAGAGGTTCTAGACTTATACCATGGTGATCATGCAGATAAGAATAGTAATATTTATTTAGGGTTTCTATTCTTTACGTAAAGCAAAATTTTAGTATTTCATATATTGTATATATCAGGATAGGTTACATAGCACCATACTAAGAAACATCTCCAAAATCTTAGTGGCTTATCACAAGAATGATTGATTTATCTATCACTCATCCTACATATCCTTTGCAGGTCAACAGAGACTGAGATTCTTTTCATTATGTCAGGGACCCAAGATAAATAAGCAGCCACTATTTCAAATATCATCACGTTTCTACGCCGAAAAGAAAAGTTTAAATGCTCAGAGCTTAACAGTTAGAACTAGTTGAATGATGAACATCGTCATAAGATGGCCAAGAAAGTGTTCAACATTGTGACTAGAAGGGGAAAGAACCAGAAATATTTGGTTAAGAGCTCTTCTTGTTATTGGATATTTAATTCATTCCCCTTCTTATGGAACTGCATTGAAAGTTTAGCTCCTCTGAGAAATAAACACTTGTTTCTATATGAAGTCTGGATGCAGCATGTCATGAGTTGAAAACATAGTGACTTAAAAGACTATGAATCTTCCTTTTATGCATCCAATATACAAAATCTGATAGTAATCTATTGCTGTGTGACAAATCACCCGAAAACTTAAAACACCATTTATCATTTCACTATGAGTTTCTGTGTCAGGAATCTCAGCATGAGTTAACTAGGTTCTCTGGTTCAAGATCTTATAAATCTGCAAGGTCTCAACGAAGACCGCAGTTATCAAGATTTCACTGGGGGTAGGATCAACTTCCATATTTACTCAGTGAATGTAGGAAGGATTTTTTCCTTTTGGGTCATTGGACTGAGAGTCTTGTTTTCTTCCAAGCTGTTGGCTGGTGACCTCCATTGGTTCCTTACCATGTAGACCTCTCCATGGGTAGTTATAAACATGGCATTTGACTTCAACAAAGCTTGCAAGTGAGAGGGCATAAGAGAGTACAAGTCAGATGGAAGTCTCACTCTTTTATAATCTAATGTTGGAAGTGATACCCAAACACTTTTTCCATCTCCTATTTGTTAAAAGCAAGTCATCAGGCCCAGCTCACACTCAAGGGGAGAGGAATTCATAAGGACATAAATGTCCAGTAGGGCAAAGATCATTGAGAACTCATTCAAAATCACCTACCACAGTTGTAGAAGGACAGGATAATGTCAAGTGACACTATTTAGAAGGATAAAAATGGTGACATAGAAGTTTTTGGTTCATAGAAATTTTTAAAAACTGGCTGGGCAGATATTGCGAAGATTTCCTACCCTTGGGTTGTGATTTTTTCCTTAATTAGAACCCTGATATTATTTCTGGGATGTGCTTCTCAATCCTTTATTTTCCTATATGGGTCTAGGAAAAATTCTATTTCTTATATGAGTCTTCCTTCTCCATTACCATACCTGAAGTGTTGGAGAAGACACTATTTCTTGGGGTACGCAACTTTCTGTACCCTCTTTCTGTGCCTAGAAAGTTGGGAATCCAAGAACTATTTTATGTCTTGAACAAATAATGTTTTTAGCCCAAGTTCATGATTTGTTTTACAGTACAGTTTTGTAAAAAACTGAATAGGAGACATATATCTTATTTTAGTTCTTGTGCCAGAAGCCACAATGAAGTATTTTCAACTTAATTGCAGATACTTTGAGTCTGTCATCATCCTTTCCCCCAGCCATTTCGTCTAACTAAAAGGATATTGATGGAGGGCTTTAATTGATTTAGAGGTTTTAAAAATGGGTGAACTAGTCATACCTTGATTTGATTCCTGCAGAATGGATGATATATAACTGGTCTCTGTTGTTCAAAGGAATTGTCAGTTTACTGCTACAAAGGGAAGATAAGAAGAGTTGCCTATCTTGCTCTGTGACCATGGCAAATCCTCACATTTCTGTACTCTCTATTCTCTTTAGTCTCTGTTTAAAATTGTGCTTACTTCTTTCTTGTAATACCTTGTCAAATATAGCCAACAGCAACTAAAATATGCTAGTAACTTTCTGTTTTTCAATTTCTTCCCCTAAACCTATGTTTTCATTAGGGACATTGTCTACTTTCCATGTTACTGCAGGAGCCAATTTTTAAGAAGTTTTGCACTGCATAAGAGAGATCCCCATCCTTCTAGTATCTTCACTATCCACTAACAAGTCTTAAGCCAATGCCACACGTTTAGGATTTTTTAATGGAATCATCCACTTCTAGCTATCAACATCTGTAATGATAGGAGAGTAATGATAGGAGAGGTTTACATGGTGATAAAAAGAAGAAAACATCTCAGGCGCTTAACTCACCAAAAGTTTGTTATTCATCTATTCTACAAGTTCATTATGAGTTTTCAGGGGGTCCCAATTGTTATCATCACTCAAGGACACAGAACAAGAGAACAGCAAACATTTTAAATGTTGTCAGCTGCTACAGCAAAGAAAAAGATAGCTCTGTTGGGTCTGTACAGTCAATTACGTGTTCTGTTACCTAGAGGTAACATATGCCACTTCAAAAGTTAAATAACCCCACACACTCACAGGGAGATCAAGGAGACTGTGAAAGTCAGTCTTATCATGTTCCCAAACAGGAGAGAACCAGAAATAGTTGGCAAACATCTCTGATAACTACCAAACATATATTACCTAATTTAATTCTCATACAACCTGAGGTAGGTTTTAGTTTCACTATTTTAAAGATGAAGAAGCTAAGCGGAAAAAGGTTAAGTAATCTGCTCAATATCACACAAGCAGTAAGTAATGGAGCAAGGACCACAACCAGCCAGTACTACTATAGCTTCCTTAAGCATTACTCTACGTATGGTGCCTAACAAGGGTAAGAGAAAGATGGAGAGAAGGTGCCTGAAATTCTAGATGTTTAAAAATAAAGTAGTAATTATTCTACACTTGCACACATGCTTCTTTTTATTAATTACTTCTCTAATCTCTTTTCATAACTATTCCAAGCAACAATCTCTAGAAACATTTTTGACCTTAGCCCTACTAAAATACTTTCCAAAATGTTTAGTTTATGCCTTGTGCTTTTTGATTCTTTGATAATGAGCCAAAAGTGAGTGTCAAGTGCTGCTTTGCTTGGGAATCACACTCTTGCAGATAATCACCATTTGTACTCAAATCTAATCATGAAGAAGAGCTTTTATGACCATGAAATTAAAAGAACTTCATCGGCAGTAATCTTTATTTGATTTCCTTTCTATTTTGTCTTTGAATCAGATATTTAAGGAAATTAGAATGGCTTAACTCAGGAAAGAATACTTATTATGCTAAACAAAAAATATTTATAAAATACGGAAACTGAATGTGAAGGGTAAAACAAATGAGGATAATAAAATATGACGAAAGGATGGAGCAGTGGAAAGCTCTCCTGGCTTGACTGGAATATTAGGAAGCTGGCTTCGTTTTCTCCGAGGCTGACTGTGGGTGAAATCTGCCTCCTTTTGCCGTGAGAAACTTGTATGGTTTCTCCAAGGGCTTTATTGCTGGCCCCTCTGATTGCAATTCCTTGGAAGAAGACTATGTGTCCTTTCCCTTGACGGCCACTCCTCTTTGTTTGCCTGTCAAGTTCATTCAGATTCACTTTAAGCCCATCACTAAACAAGGTGGTTTTCATGGGGGCAGGAATCAAAATACCTCAGGTGGCAATTTTCTCATGATTCATGTCTAGGATACAGGAAAAATATATGCATCCTTCCCTACCGCCCACCCCCAAATTCCAGGTAGCCTCATTGAAGATGCTCTCAGTAGTTTTGAAATGAGGAGAAAAGTACCCATCACCGATTTTCCTTGATTGGGTATATGAAACTCTCAGAAGAGCTGCAATTCTTTGCAAAAAAAAAATCACAAAAATCCTTACTCAATCACCTGTCTTGAAACTGTTTTATACTATTTGTAAGGGTTTACATCTTCTGATGTATTTAAAGCACTCCGGTAGAAGCATCAGCTGGAGTTTGGTGACTATTTCCCTTGTTTTTATGAACCATTGGAAACACAGGGTGTAGAATTCTCTACCATCTTCATCAAAAGCCAACAGAACAAGAGTCTATAGGAAGATTTTATTAACCATTTTGGCTTTTAGTTACAGGTAATGCATTACATGATATAACTAGATAGAAAAGGAAAATTTTGGAATGAATACATTTTAAATATATATATATATATATATATATATTTCTTGGTGAGCTACCAGGCTGGAGATTATACAGGAAGGGAGATAATGATAAAGGTACTTTCAATTCTGTAACATCTTATTTCAAATATTATACTTAAAGTTTTCAAAATGGTTGCAAATTCTTAGCACATTCACAGAGTATACAAAAAATCAATTTTGAATTTAATGAAATTGAACTGGAAAATAACAGAGAATTAAGGTTTTGCATTCAGAGAAATCATTACATGCAAATTGTACTTATTTCAGAAACGCTGGGCACAGTGGGTTGCTGCTGAAATAGCTTTAATAGAAGCACAACTTCAACTTTTCAAATGTGAAGCCACACTGTTAAAAGACAACACCTAGGAGTGTAGCAAAATTCTTCATTGATTATAAAGCAAAGAACAAAGTTAATCCAACACTTCAAAAATGCTTTAATTTTCTTCCCTTAAAAGAGAATTTCTTATTCATGAGATTTCAGTTGCTTTCTCATTTTTTTCTCGTAGGAAATAAGACAATAATGGGTGCTGTTAGTATTTGTGTCTACTGAAGGGTTTAGAGTAGATTTGAACAATATATTATAATTTTGGACCACACAATATGGATAGGAAGGAAAACTGTTGCCATTGGCAAAAGTGTCATTCTTATTTATTCATCATTCAAATATTTGTTTCAGTTCTACCATGGGTGGGGCAACATGGATATGGTGTGTTAGATTGGAAATGGCCAAAGCTGGAAAGATCAATAGAAGCCAGTAACAACTGACTAGGAAAGCAGTTATGGTGGGAATTATTTGCAATTATAAAACTAACTAAGGTATATAAAGTGTTTGGCATGGTGCTTAGCAAGGGAAAACTCAGTAAATGAGAGCTAATAGTTACCTATGTGGTTAGGTTAACAGATTAGGGAGATATACTTGGGTTGTCGGAATCAACAGATGGTTACTGAAGTCATGGGAGTGAATGATAACACACCCAGAGAGGATGTAGACTAAGAAAAGAAGAGCACCTTGGACCAAGCTTCAAGGTTAAGGAGAGGCCCATCACAGGCCAGCTGCAAATACTGGTGCTAACCCTCCAACAGGAGGGTGCTGATTCCTCCAATACAACTCTCCTAGTTGAAATCTGACAATTCCATGTGTATCTATAGGATTTGCCTATGAATACCGTGAAAGACTATCATCTAAATATATGAAGACCTAACCTAGATAGAAAATGAAGAGCATGTTCCATTTGCTTCAACTTGACTAGAATCCTGTTAATTACACAAACTCTAACATTAAAACAACCACCAAAAACAAAAAATCACCTACCACACACACACAAACACACACACAAAATCATATATTCTGTGGGCTGTTGTCATTTACTGAGTTCTTGTCTAACAGGCATCATGCCGAGTTTTATATATATATGTATATGTCATATATATATATATATATATATAATTTTGAAATTGCAGGTATGAGAATCATACTTATGCCCCAATTAGAAGATGAGGAGTATGAGGTTTAAAGCAGTGAAATGCCCTTTTCAATGTTACATGGGTAAGTAACAGAATTAGAAACCAAAATCAGGTCTAACTCAAGCTTAAACCCTTTTCCGCTTTACTGCTTTACAAAAGAGAAGCCAACCATGCAGATGTGCAAAGGTCAGTCACCACATGATGTTATAAAAGGATGTAAGGCCATAGCTGAGAAATGTCACACATGGTGAGAAAATCCAGGTGGAGCCCAGGTGGAGCTTTCCTGTCTTCCTGCATGCATTTATTTCAGATGCCTTTTTACTTTTTGGCTCTGGGAACAAAAAAGTCAAATTCTTGCCCTAATAATGCCATTTATGGATGGGAGAATATATTAATTTTTTAAACATAAGCCATATGCCATTTATTTTTGTTTCATGCTAGAAGGTTTGGTTCCACTGCCAGGAAACAGTGGTTTATCAACCCAGTGAAAATTCTCTACTCCCCTTTATCATGTCAACTATTCTGTGTTACACAATTTCCACTATGGCTGGCCGCTTAGGACAGCACATCTATGACAAATTTCAACATTCTGATGCAGGTTGAATGTACGAGAGTTGTTTGTTTTTGGCAACATTGGGGTCCAAAATAATGCCATGGGAGGAGTATAATTCAGAAGAGAATTCCTGGGGATGAGTTGACCATTCTGTTGGAGCGCCAGTATTTGAATTTCACTCATCCTCACCACACTCTTCTAGGGGCCACAGAAACTAGCTTCAGCACCACTGTAATATTTAACCGCTGCTTTCTCCCCTTCCCCGGTTTTGATGGACGTTTCTTGTTCTCATCTTATCTGCTTTCCTTATTCTTTGGACATTCCAAGCCTTGTTATCCTCAGTAGTGGTGTGCAAGGGCCAACTCAAACTGACCTGCAAGATGCAATTGTTAAATTTACAGAAATGTTTTGAGCCAGTTTTTAAAAACAGCCATTATTAAAAATTGAATTTGATAAACACAATTAAATGTTATATTAAAAACAAAGGTAATAAATTCCCATGACTCATCGTTTCCTAATTATTTCACTACATTTTACTATTGTTTGTACTCTCGAGATGATTTACATCTATTGTATCTGTATGGTGAGATTACCCTGTAATAGGGAGCTACTGCCTATGTCTTTCCAACTCTGTGTTCAGTGACATCACATTAGTAGCTTGAACTTGGCCATTGTGGAAGAATATTTACACAGTGGAAACCAATCAAAGCTACCAATTAGGGTTTGACTGGGTTTTTTTGTTGTTGATCTTGTACTTAAGTGATGGAAAAAATGTTAATGCACATTTTATTTAAAAGTGTGTTGTGTGTCTAGCTATTCCATTGTAAATACCACAAAAAATTCAGAAACTATTTTTCCAATATTTGAAAAGTATTATCTGATTCAGCTTTTGTTCACATTACTGAGAAATAAATGAATTTGGAAAATAGTCTTAAGAATGAAAGTGGTTTCATTTTAATAAATATAATTTGTATGAAGGTCATGAAGAGTTTAGTAGTAGATCACATATCATATTTATGTATTTATTCCTGAGAAATACTTTTATTAACTTTTCACTTTGAAATAATTTTAGACTTACAGAAAAGAAGAATTACAGAGTTCTCACTTGCCCTTCACCCAGCTTCTCCTAATGATAAAAATTTACATAATCACAGTATAATTATCAATACCAGAAAATGAACATTGATATAAGACTATTGTATAATCTACAGACCTTATTTGAATTTCACCAGTTTTCTGGTCCAGGATTTATCTCAAGATCTCACTGTGTGTAGAATATCATATTTAAAGTCAATAAAATTATTAAGAAGAGTTAGTGGATTGAAATGCAATTTAATTCCGTATCTTAAATCATGGTTGAATTGCAGGCATAGGTTTGCCTACGAATTCAGCAAAAATCAACATAGCATTTTGTGAGAATCAATTGGCTATAGGCGATTTACAATAAAATGATTGCATATTTATTTTTACTTTTGAATCCTCTGCTCTACATCCTTCATGTCCATAAATTTATAACAAACAGTGTGAATGTTATAAATGTATATATTTAATCCAGAGAGTTGATTGTTACCATTTCCTGGCACATTAATTATTATAAAGGCCTCTTTGCTATGGATGAATTGTTTGGTCTCAATTATATATCGCTTTTATCCTGAGCAGACACAATTTTGTACTATTTCACCATTTTCTATATGAAATTTTCTTGCTGCACTTCCTGGTACTTGAAGACATTAATTATGTTCACTGTTCAACAATTGTTTATAAAGCATCCAATGACAGGCAGTAGAGTGCAGTGGTTAAGGGTATAAAGTCTGTATCCAGACTCCTTTGGTTCAGCTCCAGACTCTGCCTTTTCCTAGCTCTGTGATTTTAGAGAAATTTACTTAGCTTCTCAGTATCCATGGCAGAGGAAATTATTAGTATATGACTCATACGGTTGTTAAAATTAAATGAGTTTATACATGGTAGTTTTTTTAGAATGTTACCTGACTAACCAAAACACTTAAGGTGTTAACTCTTTTTAAAATCATGACTATTCATTTTTAATATTAGCTCTGTAATGATCAGGTTTCCCACATAATTAGGTTCTTCTGCATAGCTTTGCCACAGTGGACTAGAAATCACACTGCTCCATATCTTAAGCATGCCTCCTACTGCCCCAGGGAGTGGTGGAAAACAGCCCTCTTAGAGTCCACACAGGAGATCAATATCTTCTGTAGAAAATATCTGTATATAACGGGATTCCAGGACAAGAGCTCAAGGTTTGCAAAATGTGTGAAAGCTCAAGGTATGCAAGAAACCTTCTCTACTGGTCCTTGACCCAGATGACAGCTGGTTCCATCTATTTAATCCATGTGCTGTTGACAGTTGTACCAGGTCCCTTTATTGGATAGTGACCCAGTGGGAGACTCAATTGGGGATGTCACGAAATATAGGTCCTCATCCCGTTTTTGCCAATTCAATCTCAGAGTCTCAAGCTCTGGTTGAGGGTAGAGTCATTTATAGAATATCCTAAATAGCTATGGAATATTCTGGAAGTAGAGTACAGTACCTGTTGAGGTATTATGAGAAGAAATAACTGAATAGAGCATTTTATTCCTTCCCTTTTCTTCTTTCTTTAATTGCTTCCCTTTTGTCTTTTCCTCCCTCCTTTACTGTCTTAAGACAAATATTTGCTAATTGCTTCTAGCTGTAAATAATCTGATTTCTTGTATTCTTCCTTCGTTTCAAACTCCTTAGTTACCTAGATGAATCTCTATTTGCCTCCAATGTATATGTTATATTTATGCTCACATAAAACATGTATTTCTTTTATAGCTATAGATATTATATATAGCTAATATTTGCTACTGTTTTCATTGGAAGTGGATACTGAATCAGAAATCTGAGTATCATGAGAAGAACACTAAAAAATTCATAATACTCATGAAAGCAATAGGAGAATATGTAACTTTACTCATAATAGATAATCAGCAGTAATTTTTAAGTGAGATTTGGCTCCCAAAATACAGATAGTAGAAATACTATTTTTCATTAAGAAAGCTTTTTTTCTGTAGAAAAAGCTTTTTTTTCATGTAATACCCCATCTATAAAAACACTTAGATATCCTTATTGATATATATCTAATTTCTGATGTAGCTAAGCTCCATATTTCTGTTAACATAACTCTTCTGATGCTCAATAAAAGCTCTTTTGAAAGGCAAAAAAAAAAAAAAGAAAAACCAAAAGCATTTGAATTAGTAAAATTTACATTTTTTTAGTTGAAAACTATTTTAGCTGTTTCTTCTTTCCAATCACACAAATGTTTTTAAAGCTTTATGTAAAAATTTCTACCGGTAAACATCTACCATCTCAAATTCAGTGAAGATTATAAGTAGAGTACAAGATTGGCTCTTTCTTTTATGAAAAAGAAAATACTGAGTTCAAATCCCATTTGGTTGGCATTATTTAATTGGTTTTTAAATTTCTCAGAATCCAAAGAACCTTACTTATTAAGAGTTTGAGTTTGAGGTAAAACAGCCTCAAAAAAACTCTGAAAATTCTGCTTGCACCCTGAGCTGGTCTACACAGCTAAAGCTCACAAGCCAGAGAATAGACTCTTCAACAGACAGCACCACGGTGGAGAAACTGGGCGAGTGAGTTTCTTTCTATATTTGAAAATGTGCAGCAGACTTTCTCCATAGATTCCATCTAGCCTAATATTCATAAATATCTTATTAACAATGAGCACATGGGTCCAAACACCCATGGGAGTATGTTCTGCGTAATGAATTGGCAAATGTGTGCTGAGTCCCTGCTGTGTTGGAAGACCTATGCCATATTCTGAGGTGCCTGGTGAACAGGAGAAATGTGATCTATGTCCTCAGAGAATTTATGGTCCAGTGAGGGGAGACAAACATGCTATGGCAATATCAGGAGACTGTAAGCTGCCTGAGGCCAGGGACCCTGTCTGTCTCTCACTGATAAATCCTAGCTAAGTGAGATCCAGCAACATACTTTGCCCCTGTAAATGGGATGAATGAACACATTTAGGACACTTTCAAGAACCTCTTCTCCTCCTCTTTATGTATTTTCAATATCCTTCTTCATCTGGAGCTCACATAGGCTATGCCAGAAATTTTCTCTTTACTTTCATCTTTCCAGAAGCCTGGGGATTAAGAAGCCTATGAGGCCTATGAATTGTTTCCCAGGCTTCCGTTCAGTTCAGCATAGTACTCTGCATCAGTACTGTGGCTCAAAACCAGCCCAATACAGGCCATTATTGTGTTTTGTGCTTGCCATTTTCTCATAGGCCATGCTGAGAAGAGAGAGCTGTTATCTGAATCAGGATTCATCTATTCACAACAACATTGATTTAACATTCCTTCTGAATACCTACATCTCACCATTGTTTTGCACAAGTATGATAAGTGCCCTTATAGGGAAATAAGGAAAGAGCACATAGGAGGGACTGCTGAGCAATGGTTGAGGCCCATAGGAAGAATTCCTGGAGAAAGTGACATCTGAAGTTGAATAGTTGTCAGGGATATTTCCTAAAATGAGAAGGTGAAATTTCCTTTAGCATGTCAGAATTAATTGCCACTTGGGAGATATGGAATATTTTAAATATCATAAAAGATCTCTAAATTTCTAAGTTTGATACACTTCTTTCTCTTATATAATACAATTTTTCTATGTATCTTTTCTATATTCAAAATAAAATAATTTGACAACCAAAATGAAATCACAGTAATGTGACTGAGAAATAAAAGCATAAAAATTGTTGACTGGTTTTTTATATACATATATATAAATATTTTTATGATAAAACAATTAATTTAATAAAAATAATCACTATTAATACAAGTAGATTTGCAGAGGTATATCAAATGATTCTTCTTTATCTAGTACTATTAATAAAGGAATTTACTCATTTAGGTGTGATAAACATATCTAATTAGTTAAAATTTTGTCATTAACATCTTAGTCCGCATATCTTAATAAGATTATGAAGTAGAGTTATTGATTTGAGAGCACCTAAAGATAGATAAATTGTGTAATTTAAGCCTCTGAATACAGTTCTGACAGTTATTCAAATTATTTAGAATTATGAATTTGTGAAGGCATCATACAAAAGACAGGTTGCTCCTCCTTTGGGCACCAGGGCATCCAGTGGACAGGCATGAATGACCCAGAGGGCTTCGGGAGAGCAGTCATACAGATCACTGTGAGCTGCCTGGATATGTCAAAGGTGTCAGGAAGCAGTGTACACACTACGTCCAACAAAGAAGTGAGTGCACTGCGTGGGCTGAAGAAGAGTGAAAGATAAATTTGGTAAAAGTTTGAAAAAGGAAGTCCAAATAGATTTCTATTTAAGGAAGATTAAAAAATATAGTTAATCACTGCTATTGTCTGACTTCACCAGATAGTTGATTCAGACAATTATGGCTCCTGCTGTTTGGACTTCTCTCTCTTTGCCTCAGTTTTCTCAATAAATGTGATAACGTTTAATCATAACATTGCTTGATAATTAAGTAAATTAACATGTTAAAGTGCTAAGGACAGTGGCCACCACATGGTAAGTGCTAATAAGTGTATTACTATTAATAAAATGATTTGGCTTTTGTGCCTTTGTGGTCCAACAAAGTTCTTTCTGCCATAAAATTACTGCAATTGCTCCCCTCATTCATTCCCATGTAACTATTTCCATTTTATTCCATTTCATTCTATCCATCCCTTCATGAATGAGCTTTGTTTCTGTATTCCATTTCCCCACCCCCACCATCTATGGACACTTGCCCTAAATTGTTTCCCCAGCAGCCTCAGGGGTTGTGTCCCTTTCTCTTGTTCTAATTGGCCAGACACTGCACCTCAACCAATTGTCTTCCACTTATTCAAATGTTCACTCACTCATTGAATATTTCTTGAGCACCTGTTAAATAGATCAGACTCAGGACAAACAATGGTGAACAAGATAATTCTGGCATGCACAAATTTACAATCCACTATCTATTTAGGAATCAGTAGTCATAGTATGGATATTTTCAGTGTGGTAGTTGTTACTAAAGTGTATGTATAAAGTACTAATAAATACGTAGAAGGAAATCTTCCCTAATTTGCATTAGTTGGTTGGAGAGGTAAAGAAAAGCATTGATGAGAAAGGATATTTTAGTTGCTGTTGAGAAGTACTTAGCCAGATGAAAATTTGCTGGGAGGGAGAGTAGGAGATTCATGGCGAGAGAATGGCATATTAAAAGTCCTGAAGTAAAGGAGAGGGTGGTCCCTTGAAGTAAAGAAAGTCCAGAAGTGCTGAAATGCAGAAGTTAAGGGAAAAAGATATGATATGAAGGAGGATCCCTCCTCCTTCTACCCACGCCTCACACATACACCCAATCTTTCAGAAACCAATTCTTTTTCAGTGTAATAACAATGGATAAAATAAAGACATTCGAAATAAAAGTTTAAGTTATTACTAGCTTTTAAGTTATTAGATTCAAAAGACGTGAAATCACTCTGTCAAATTTCTATAAGTTTTTAGATCTTTCCTCTCAATTTTTGTATATATCTTCTCACAGTTCATGGACTGGCATGAGTCTGTAGATCACACTTTAAGTAGTAGGGGTCAGCAAACATTTTCAATAAAAAGCCGGGGTGCTATAAGATCTTTCTAACAACTACCTAATTCTGCCATTGTGTGGAAATGAATAGATGTGGTTGTGTTCCAATAAAACTTTATTTATAAAATCAGCCTTGTTGAAATTTGGCTGTAATTTGCCAACATTCTCTATTGTTATAGAGAATGAAGAGGCTTTTGGATGTTATCCTAAAGGCAATATGAAGAGAACAAAGGATACTAAAATGAAAATAACTAAAATTTGATTTGACCTTTACCTTGTTTACTCTGCATAATGAAATAAAAAAAAGAAAAACTTTCCAGGAGACAAATGACATATGAGAAAAATGGACCCAGGTGATAGTATAAGAGAACTATCTAAATTCAAGAGATGGGTAGGAAGTGTATATTGATATAAGGTGATCAAATGTCCCGGTTTTCCTGGGACTGAGGGATTTCTCAGGGCACAAGTTTTTCAGTACCATGTGTGGAGTAACATATTACTCCACTATATCTGTCTTAGAAAAAATTGGCGGACCGTAATAATGTCATTATACATTTGTCCAAACCCATTGAATATAGAACACCAAGAGTGAACCCTAATGTAAACTATGGACTTTGGGTGATTTTGATGTGTCACTGTAGGTTCAGCCAGTGGAAACAAGTATACCACTCTTGTGGGTGATGTTGATAATGGGAGAAGCTATGCATGTGTAAGGGCAGGAGGTATATGGTAAATCCTTGTACCTTCCCCTCAATTTTGCTGTGAACCTAAGACTGCTTTACTATAATAAAGTCTTAATTCAAAAAGTTGGTGGAAATTAGTATCATTCGTTAAAATAAATAATAAAGGAAGAAATGCAAATTAGGGAGACGTATAATGTTTCCATTTCAGTTTGGAATTCATAAATTATCAACTACATGGCAAATAAGCTTTGGACTGAGCAGTAGACAGTTGATATACAGTTCTGGATTTCACAAAGGAATACTAAACTAGAGAAAATGCTAGGACATTAACAGACTGTCAATGCCCACCTGCCAAAGATCACAGAAACACAGCTGTCACCAAATACAGTTGGGTTCATTGACCTTTTACAGTGAAGAAAATGCACCATGGGGAAGTGTGGAGTATGTCAGTGAGAGGGTATTAGGAAGGGCTTGAGTCAGGAGCTGGAAATTAACATCATTAAAGATTTAAAGTTTTATTCTGTTTTATATTTTTAAAGTTTTTGTGCAGAGTAATTTTGGACAGGGTTCAAAGAAATGTGTTCTGGGATGTGAACTTTTAGAAAGCAAGGCAATTCTACGATTGAGTACCCTAGCAATTTTTATCTAGGAAGTGGGAGGAATGGAGTAGGGCCAGAGCTAATTTGGTAAAGAAGCAGCAGCCACAAGTTCAATAAAAGGATGGAAACTCATTGAATGTCTACATTGTTTCCAAATAAGATAAAATACTGAAATGTTCACGACTCAACAAGTCTAAGTGTATACCTGCTTTTGATCTTTATGGCGGAGAGACTGAGCATGTTTGGGTCCATTTGTAGACAGAGCTTGTGCTTTATGGAAAGACTGTACTAGAAAGGAGCATTAAAAAAAGAAGAAGAAAAAGAAGCAGCAGTCACTCCTACTAGCCCAGAGAGGAGGATGTTTGGTCCTTTTCTGTGGTTGCACAGTGTTCTAGCTTTGCACTCAAACATGACTACAAAATGGTTTTTTTATTGGTCCCATTCCATAAGTCACCCAGTGACCTTGTTTGCTGTGGGTATTCTATAAAGTTGTTCATGTTAATTAGGATATACTGTGGCCTGCTTTTTATGACCAAGACAAATATCAGCTGATAGAGGTCAGAAGTTGATCTTTCCTTTCTCAAAACTAAAGCTGCCATTTAAAGCTATGAGCATCTCAGAGGTTTCCTAGGTACAGTGTACAGATTGCACGGAGTCGAGGATGTAGGGTAGACCCTCAGTTACATCATGAGTGCTTTGCAATCTCCATCTCTCCTTCTTTCTCAACCACTCCCCATCCACAAAAATGTCTTTAGTTCCTGAGATAATCTAGAAAAGACCAATCAAGTTTTCCTTCTAGTAAATTAACAAATTTGGTTGGCATGAAGCCAGGAGATTCCACAGGAGACAGTAAGGTGACATCTCAAGCTCTTTTCAAAAGCAGTTATGTTGTTTAAAAAAAAACAAACAAACTTAAAGATCACAAAATACACTTCTCTCAACATTTAGAGCAGGAGAAGAGGCTTTTGATTGTTATTTCTGAGCACATTAAAAGGAGCATGGAGAACATTTAAAACAGTGGTTGTAAGGAGTGCAAGAGAAAGCTGGCTAGAGGAACACAGTAGGACTTCGAGATAGTGTTAAAGGTCCAAATGAAATTAATCATCATGCATTTGGCATCACTCAGTTTAGAGCCTCTTCCATGGTTCGACCATTCCCTGAAGGCTCAGAAGTGCAGGATCTTAGAAGGTTAGCACTTTGGGCCTTCATTTCTTATTTAGCTCAGCCTCCTAATGCTGAGCTGTTTCCAGATTTAATCCCAGATATCCCTACAGACAGGCAGCACAATATTGTTGTGAAAAGCACAGATTCAGAGACCATTTCCCAGGGTTCCAAACCTGTGTCCATATCTTTCTTGGTCTTTAACCTTAGTCAAGTTAATTAACCTGTGCTTCAGTTTCTTCATCTGTAATGTGAAGACAATAGCCTCATGGATTGTTACAAGAAATAAACAACTTATTAAATGAAAATTTTCTTAGTATGTCATAAGTACTTTTTAATAATTTGCTATTACTATTGTTTTTGTTGTTGCTTATACTATTATTATTATTATTATTACCATCAGCAGCAAAGAATTAATCTTACCCAAAGAGAGATCTGGCCTTTGCTACAGCTCTGGTAAGTAACCTCTAAACCCTTGGAATTTCTCTAATTATAGAAGTGTTCTTGTTATTCATAGTGGATCTATCAAACCACATCTGGTAGTTTATGCTAATGACATGATTCAAGATGGGACCAACCACATCTGATAGTCTTACAGTGACCGTGCAGAGAGATCAACCATGTGATTATTAAGTTGGGATATTGAGGCATATGATATCGGCCTGACATCTGGGGATGGAAGGGGACCAGAGATTAAATTCAACTGCATAAACCATGAATCATGCCTATATAATGAATAAATTAAAAAAAATAAAATAAAAAATCAATAAAATCTCTGAACATTGAAGTTTGAGTGAGCTTCCAGGGTTGGTGATACTCCATGTGTGTTGCCACACATCAGTGCTAAGAGGGTAACCCATCTCTGAGGACATGGAAACTTTATGTTTGTAAATTTTCCAATCCCAGATCCCACCATAAGGATCTCTTCTTTTGTCTGGTTTTGATTTTTATCCTTTGGTTATAATTAAGTGAAATCATAAGTACAGTGCTTTCCTGAGTTCTGTGAGTTGTTCTAGAGAATTATGGAAATTGAGGGTGGTCTTGGAAACTCCCAACTTTGTAGTCAGCTGATCAGAAGTGAGGGAGGCCCAGAGGACCCCTGAACTTGTGACTAATGACTGAAGTTTTGGGCAGACTTGGTAGTGTGAAAGGCTGTATCCTTAATCTTGAATTTGGCTAATTCTGTAAAAATAAATAAGTTAATATATGCAAATGCTCTTACCATATAGTAAGTACTGCTTAACCATTAGCTATTACCATTGTTTTTATTGTTGCTTGTATTATCATTATTTTCAAATTCATAACCTCCTTTGCCTAGCAAAAAAAATGGTTTACACGTAAATTTGCTTGTGTGTTAAAGCTACTGCTCTTCCCATTTTCTGTGATGCCTTGCCCTCCTGAGCTTAGAGGTCTTGATATGACTATTCCAGGCTTTACCCATTCCCACTGTTATTCCTGCATCCTTTATTCTCCACACAGCATTCAGAATTATCCTTTAAAAACATAGGTCAGACCATAATTCTCTTCTGAGCAAAACATTTTAATAGTGTCCCATATAACTCTGTACTGTATCCTTACCCTTCACCAAGGCCTGTAAGAGCTTAGGTAATGTGGCTCTCAGTCCCTATCAGTCTTCATCACCTACACGTTCCCACTTGCATGCTTCACTCTAGCAAGCTGAACTTCCTACCCTTCCTCAAAGACATCTCCTCATTCATGCCTCAATCAATGCCTGTATACTTAAAATACCTTTTGCCTGGAATGTAATAATCCCAGTATATTTCTATGATCTTCATCTTTATATCATTTCAATTTCTATTAATAAGTCATTGTCTCAAAAATAGCTCACTAAGTAGGTGTTGAATGAATGGAAGAATGGGTAAATGTGTGTATGAAGAAGATGAAGAATGATTGAGTGTATAAAGGAATGAATGAAAGAATGCATTCTATTCCTGGTAATGAAAGTTTGCTTATGCAAATAAAGCTCTTTGGAATTAATACACTGACATTATTAAATTTGTGTAGACATATAATGCCAGCTTTTTATGTGAAAGTAAAATTGAATGAATATTACAGCCTGAGGCAACTGGAAGATGGATTTGTCATTGAAGTGAGAAAACAATAAGTGAAGAAAATTAAAGCATAGGAATGAAACTTTGATTTTGTAAGGGATATGGGGGACTTTAGTTGAAATTTGTGATTAAAATAATAGCTCTTAGATCACATTAGTTCTAAGTGCAGTGTTACAGAATAAATACGTACATATGTACATACAAAATTTTGCACGAAATTGTCTTTTAAGTTATCTTAATGTACATTGTGTGATAAATCTTTTATTGTGTTTTAAAACTTTTAAAAAATTGATATAAAGCAGAATAAAACTTTGAATCTATAATGATGTTAATTCCTACATATCATATTTGATTTTTGTAGTTCCTTAAGATGACCTAATTAGATTTAGCTCAACACAATTTCTACTATATATAAAGAATATTTAAATACTATTCCTCTCCAGTTGTGAGCTTGCTTTCTTTTTTTTTTTAGAAATTTCATGTAATCTCTGAAACATTTATATTAACATATTTCCATACAAATAACCCAAAGAAAGCTTAGTATTAGTTGCTTTTTTTTTTTTGGTTTTTTTTGTGAGATTGCTTTCTTGCCATCTGCTTATATAGAGATTGCTTTTACATTATCTTAAATGTATAATCAAAATTAATTGGAAGTTTTATTGGAAAAATGATGAATTTCTAAAATACGTATTGATAGCATGCTTATAAGTAAGACACTACTGCTGTTTTTATTTTGTAATCTTTTGTATATTTTATTTGTTTCATAAATATAACTAAAGTTAGGAAATTGCATTTATTCAATTTCCTTATGAAAACAAAGGTAGAAATATGCTACTTATGGACAAATTTAGTCCTTGTGAAAGTTCACTATATCACTGGGGTTTGAAATTATAGAATATCTTTCTTTTAGGGTGACAAAGTTAAATTCAGGCAAATAATAATATTTTAATGTTACTTTTTATATGTTTTTCAATTAAAATAGCTCCATTTAGTCTCACGGAAGAATAAGTTTTCTTACAATTGGTATTACTTTACCACTAAATAAAAGAATATTCTGCCAGTTGTGACAACATGGATGGACCTTGAGGACATTATGCTAAGTGAGATAAATCAGAGAGAAAAAGACAAGTACTATATGACATCACTTATATATTTAATCTAAAAAAGCCAACTTTAATAAGATGGTAGTTACCAGGGGATGGAGGGTAACGAAATAGGAGAGATGTTGTTTAAAGATACACACTTGCAACTAGTAGAAAAATAGGTCCTTGAGATGCACAGTTCATTGAAAACAGACAACAATATTGTATTATAATCATCAAACTTGCTAAGAGACTGGTTCTTAATTATTCTCATCAAAAAAAGAAGAAATGAAAATTATGTGACATGATAGAGGTACTAACTATCACTATGATGGTAATCATATGATAATATATAAATGTATCAAATCAACATGTTGTACACCTTAAATTTACACAATATTATATGTCAGTAAAAATTTTTTTAAAGAGAACCGGTCTGATATTTTAAAAACATATTTTCTGAGCATATTTGAAAAGTAACGACATGGAGACAGCTTTGCCGATGTGTTAGTACCCATGTACTTAATAATATCAAATTCATGAATCTATTATAATTTCAATCTAGGAGAGGCATGATTATTTTGACAAATACAAAATTTATCAATAGTTTCATAGGTAAACAATATAGTTTAATATCTACAGTACTTAATGTATATCAGCAGAAATATAAATATTTTTATTTGCATAGATCCCACAAAATATTCACTTAAAACAAAAAGTAGTTATAAATGGTAATGATGCCTAATTGAAAATAAAGATGTCCATACATACAAAATCTTAATAATATGAAACTTTATAGGAGGAGTGAAGTTTCATTTTCCCTCTATTTTTTTCCCCTCTATTTTTAATCTATCCTACCTGCCCCCCTAGAATTAACCATTGTTATGAGTCCCCTATGATTCTTCCAGATATTCATTCCATCCATCCTTGCATTCATTCATTAACCATTTATTAAATAAATATGTATTGAGCACTTAATTAACTTTGTCCCCATTTGACAAAATTATAATGGCTGAAATCATAGAAAAATAGAAGACAAAGATGAGTATCTTGTCTATGTCATTTCGTCTTCCCTGTATATACTTGTTGTAGCAATGCTAGTTAGCACTTTTCAGTCAATGGGACTAAATTCAATGTAAAATGTATTTTTAAAAACTAATGTTATTTCTTTGATAAAATAATGCTCTAAACATTCTGTTGTGTCAGACAGTGATGTAATATAAATCAAATATTGGTAATGATTTTTACAAAGACTGAACTTTAGCCACCTGTTTTTCCATATTTCAATTGCCTCTCTCTTTCATTTAATTTCTTTGTAGGGTTGCTATGAAGTTGTAGAGTGTGAGAGGAAAAGAGTGTTATAAATTTTTGTAGACTTCCGTGGGTATAAAGCTTGGATAGACTGACATCCTTTAAAAAAAGACCTAAAAGTATTGCCTGGCATGAAGAATTGAGCCCATTAACAGTGTGCTGTGAAGGGCAGAGATAAGCTGTCATAAACTTGTAGATTCAGCAAGAGAAGCTGTGTGACTATAGCCATTGTAATAGAATGATTTAGAAGTTGGGTCCTATTGGCAAAGTGCCTGCAGCTGATAACATGAAGATCAGCATGACATGAAGTCACAAAAAGGGTTTTCACTTAGCTTCATGTCTAAGTACTTCACAGTGTTCTCTTCCATCAAACCCCTCTCTGTTACCACAGTCACATACTGCAAACCTTACCATCTCTTCTCTTCAGTTTCTCTTTTCCCAAAGTGCTCTGAGCTTAGTTTCATTCCACTTACTGATATTTAAGTGGATTTGCTTTGCAGTGCATTTATAATTTTGGAATCTTCTTTCTTTTTTTTTTGTTTGTTTGTTTGTTTGTTTTTTGCGGTACACGGGCCTCCCAATGTCGTGGCCTCTACCGTTGCGGAGCACAGGCTCCGGACGCGCAGGTTCAGTGGCCATGGCTCATGGGCCCAGCCGCTCCGCAGCATGTGGGATCTTCCCGGACTGGGGCACGAACCCGTGTCCCCTGCACCGGCAGGCGGACTCTCAACCACTGCGCCACCAGGGAAGCCCTGGAATCTTCTTAAATGACTAAAATATTTGTGTTAATAATAAGAGTAAATGCAGAATACATGCAAAAGAAAGTTATTTTAATATATCAATTCATTTAATTCTCAAACAAGCCTATAAGAGAGTAACATTGTCATCTACGTTAAACAAATGAGGAAAGTTAGGCATGGAGAGTTTAAGCTGCTAGTTTAAGTGATGGAGGCAGGATCTGAACTCAGTCAATCCTGGAATCCTTCCTTTTAAGCTTCTATTTTAATAGGTCTTTTCTAGAACTTAATATTAGTTTTGCTTAGATCCTTTGACACTGTGAAGGGATCTTAATAAAATGCTTTGATATTTTAACCTGTACTTTTTTAATAGGTAACTTTTTAAATGGCCCACATTATGACCCAACCACACATGATGTGCACCATCTATATCTGACAAGAATAAGAAGATCAAATGCCTCAGGAAGGCTGCTCTTTGTAAATTTCCCAGAATATAAAGCTGGCTAAATCACAGCATTCTGCTCTCTGCCGGAGCAATATACTTGTTATAACCAAAGAAAAATTTTATAAAAATTTCCATGGAGAGTTAGAAATTCTTTTTAGAGTATGCTACCAAAGCTGAGTGATTATACTTTATACAATAAATTACGATGCAGTCCCTAAGCGGTGCATTGTGGCTAAGTGTGTGGGCTCTGGAGTAAAGGATACCTCTGCTCACTAGGTGGATGTCCTTGAGCAAGTGGCTTCACTTGTCTCAGACTCAGTTTCCTACTCTGTAAATTGGCAAACATGGTTGTATCCAACTCATAGGATATTTTCTAGAATGAAATATGATAATATCAATACATGTAAAAATATGTAGCATGAACTAAGTACACAATAACTGTTAGCTGATATTGTTATTACCTTTAGCAGACTGAGGCTACCAGTTCCTTCACTCACAGGAACGGGCTCACTCTTTGATACCAGAAGTTAGTTGTGCTCCTGTCTCCATTATCCTACATTTGTCAACAAGGTATGGGAATGACCCACCCATTCACAATCAACAGTACACAATTTTAGTTGATACTTTAGATTGATATCTCAGGGTTTCAGGATTTCTCAGAAAATCATCGCAGGGTGACAGGGGGCAGAGAAGAAGAAATAAAAAGAAAGAAAATAAAAACACTATTAATTTAGTATTTTAAGTTAAGTGTAACTACTGTGTTACTAAAATTCTCAACTTCATTTGAAATATCACTTAAATTTATTAGTCCAAAAGACTAATGTATAACAACATTGTAAAGCAACTATACTCCGATTAAAGAAAAAAGATTAACGTATAACATGGCTAGAAAAAAAGTTGGAATTACACTTATTTATAGTGGTAATATACTAATAATTTTAAAATTTATAGAAATATACTCCACTCAAAATAGATTTAGTAAATTAAAGAATTAATAACTAATAGAAACTGCCTACTAAGCTGAGTGTTAAACAGCACTTCTCTTGGTTTGAATGACATCTATTTAAAGGAATTATTCATTCAAAGCCTTCTAGGTCTGTATGTGAGATTTAGACCTGGATTTGGGAGGTTCTGTAATACTAAACCACAGAGGCAAGCCATTTGCAGATCTTCTCTAAGCATTCATATGAATATATCTAATAGTCTAAGTCATTTAGATTGATCTCACTGTGCTAATTGGCCTCTGAACGAGAATGGTCTGCTGTCAACCTACAACAGACATACCAATGACACCACACTCCGAGGACTTCCCACACATCTCCTCAGTACTTCCAACATCCTGTCCGGTACGGAGACCCACAAATATTTTCTAGCACCTAGATTCTCTCCAATTAGAAAACAACGTTTAAACTTCAATCATTGGCTACGTCTCCAATTACTTTTATAGCTTCAAGCTATAGAATAGTATAACACTTTTTTTAATGCAATAGTTATTTCATGAAATTTAATTAGGAACCCTTTGATGTTTAAAGAATCTGAAGACTCAAGTGGACTAAAATGTTAAAGATCCTCCTTGGCAGAACCCTTAACCTATTTGCTGAAAGTCTAAAGCTTCCCTTTCCTTTCTTTTATTATTACACTTAATGATTCTTTGTCTTTTCATCCTCACAAGGTGTTCAGCAGCTGATGTACCCTTCAGTTAATTATTCCACTCTTCTACAAGGCCAATCGCTATAGAAGAATAGAAAACCTCACTGAAATGTGCATCAACTGGTGGATGTCTTGTGAAGCTGAGATGCTATGAGCAGCATTTGTTATGTGTTCTGAGCTAGCAGCCAGTTTATAATATAGCTCTTCTCCGAAACTCAGAATTCATGATTCCAGAATCCAAGGAGTGGAAGTGAAAGTGGTCCTTCTCACTATTATTTCTCTTAATAATTCCTCCTAAATAAAAGGTTGCAAACCCTTTTTTCACTTATTTGTGACTATGGACTTTGATGTTACACCCTAGGCACAAGGAGGAATACGTCAGGAAGGTAGGGGCTCCTCTCAGGCACCTGTTGGTACTGCCATGTCCAAAAGCACCTGGATTACTTTAATGATCTCATTCAGGAAGGGCCATCAGAAACCTACAGAATGAAAACTCCATCTCCCCCTCAGGTAAAGCATCATGATGAGCTGAGGTGCTAAATGAGGACGAAAAGAACATGGATGGTTAGCGGAGTAGTATTTTCTCAACCCCCTTTCAGGTTCTGCCATTTATATATTTATTTATTTGAACCATTTTACTTTTTTCCCTTATTGTGTTCTATTGTTTTACATATGGTATAGTAGTGGTGGTTGATAGCTCACAGATTATAGATATCAAGATAGGACTGTGATGGAACTAGCAAAACCAGAACTGATTACAGTCAGTGATTAGACATCAATATGTGCTATTCAGGGTAAAGAGTTGGTATGTGTACTTTTGCGTAAAGGATAGTTGCCTGGTGTTAGTGGGATCATTATTATCGTTTGGAAGTTTAAATGTGATGATGTTAGGAAGGTAAGGATGGCTGCCATGGATGTGTGTGGCCCCTTGACGTGTTTGAACACCTTCCCTACTTTTTGATCATTTTTTATACTATGTGTCCCATCTTTCTACGGTGGAAATCAGAAAACTTGCCTTCTTGGCAATCCTGGAAACATCAGCACAAACAAGCACCTGAACAAACAGTGATGTGATGTATAGAAGTGGATATGTGGGGATCCCTGTTTTAGTGAATTGACAACATAATCAAATAGCTTCACACAGACAGATGTAGATGAGGTATCAAGCTCCGCCTATGTGAACTACAGCTGTGGCCCCAGAATCATGTGCAGAATGGAGGCTCTGTGCACATTGCAGTGAGGGTGCCCATCAGCAGCTGCTATGGTATTCTTTCTAGAACATCCTCAAAATGCATTTGGGGATTCTGGCTGCATAACTTAAGAGCCTGACTCTCTGGACCTTCCATCGATCCTGCAGTCTACCTCATATACTTTACCACAATCCTATGTTCCTAATAAGATAGAGCCTTATTCTACTATTTGCAACTAAAAATATCTCCTAAAACTTTGAACAATAAAATAAATTTAAAAGTATTGAAAAGCACAAGCTACTTCAGCTTTCTACACCAAAAAAGAAGGGCCAGTAGGCGAGTCAAGTAACAATCAATGGCCATTTTTAATAACTATTACCATCCTCTTTAAAATCACTTTTCATTATGGAATGGAAAAAAATTATATGAATACGGGAGTTTTTTTCAATTTTATTAACAGAGGTATGATGGGAATTACTCAAGGAAATAGTGTTGTGCCACTCAATATACAGAATAACTTTCATAAGCAAGAAGAATATGAACCTATAAAAAATAAATACAGTGATGCAGCAAAAGGGCAGTTAGGAAAGAAAGAATATGTAATGCAGGCAGATCAAGCTCTTTCATACTGAAAATTATTAAGTGATTGAGCAAATAAAGAAGCAATGAAAGAGTGCCCTGTTAGGTCGGCCATAGTATTTGTTATTGATGCTGCAAAAGTTTCATTTCACCCATAAATATAAATATTTCACAAGGTCAGGGCTTTTAACCTTTGATTTAGTTGGGGTAAAACTGATTATCTAAGACAAAAGCAAAAACAAAATCTCAAAATAGAAATCCATTTTTAGAAATCAAAGAGATTAGGGACTTCCCTGGCAGTCCAGTGGTTGACTCCTTGCTTCCACTGCAGGTGGCACGGATTTGATCCCTGGTGGGGGAACTAAGGTCCCACATGCCCTGCCACACGACCAAAAACAAATGAAATCAAAGAGGTTAACAGAGTGTTTGGAAGTCTGTGATGGGAGAAAGTTTTCAAAATCATTAAGAATAACGTGGTATTTTTTTTACCTTTAAATTACACTCGGGTTAGGTTCAACTTGAACAAAGACAAAACGTTTCAGAATCAGTTGTCAATCATGGATTCACTCATCAAACCCTTATTCAGTATTTCCCTGGAATAGTGCTCTGAGACTTAGAGAAAAATAAGTCTCTTTCTATACTTGATTAGCTACAATTAGGGATAAGACAAAAAGCCACAATGAATTTAGAGACACACTTCAAATGCTGTAGCAAAGGGAAGTGCTGAATGAGACCAGCTGGGTGAGGGCTTAGTGTGAAGGAAAATTTTCTGTTAAAAAGTTAACTGAATTACGAAGAGGGACAGCGTAAGGTACACTGTTACTTTACTACCATTTGATGCCATCCTGTTCTACCATCTTCTCAGAACCGTTTGGTACAGCAATGATTCCACTTATAATTCAGAGTTGGAAGAATATAAAATCCATTTGTTCCAACAACTATCCTTCCATTTACTTATTCGTGCCATATATGTTTATTAAACATCCATTATGTGCCAAACGCCTTTCTAGAGCTGGGGAGCTGGGGATTCAGCAGTGAGCAATATAAACAAATACTGTATTCTCTTGGAACTTACATTACGATGGAAAAAAGTGATCAATACAGACAGACAGACAGACACACAGACAGACACACACACACACACACACACACACACACACACATCAGGCGGTGACTCTCTATCTAGCCATTGCAGTACCAGTGAAAATCAAGTTCTAGATTTTTTATAAGGTAGACACTTCATCTATGTTTTTTTTACTGTGAACTCCGTCTCCCACTGCCTAACTCATACTTTACGGTCTCCAGAATTCCTTTCACCCTTAAAACTTAGTGAGGATCTCAAAGAGTTGTAGTTTTCCAAAATAAGGATTATAACTATTGATATGTATTATATTAGAAATTAAAACTGAGAAAATTTTAATACATTTATCTATTAATTCATCAGAAAATAGTAACATTGAATTATTGTATGTATATATATATAATATAAAACATATTATTATCAAAATAGTTTTAACCTCATTAACCAACTGAGCAAGTGTTACTGTCTTACAGTGTCAATTTGTTCCAGAATATGGAAGAGCATAATTAAGACAATTAAGTATAACGCTTGTAAATGGAATTTGATTTGTCTCTATTCATAATATCTGAGTCTGAAAAGAAGCCATGAAATGTACTAACATTTTTACAAATGTTGATCAATTTTGAGGTTCCTATTTCCACTGTTTACCTATTAGTACCTCATAAAAAGTACCTGTTAGTACCTACAATATGAAGGTTATTCTTTACCTTCTAAGTCTTGTATATTTGTTTGACTGTCATAATTTTATAATTTTACCTTTCAAAAACTATTCTTTAATTATCTTTTAAAAATAGTCTTTAAAAATAATAATGTAAAAAACCATTTATTGACATGGAAGCATATTTCTGATATAATAAGTAAAATAACTGGGTTACAAAATAGGACACCCCTTTTTATATTTTTTTATGTTAGGATACCACTTTTAAGTTTTACCTGTGAAATGAACACATGTGCATTTCTTCAATCTTTTATTTGTGATCATTTACATGGACACATAAATGATGTATGATACTATATTTTATATATGTTTGCAAAACACAGTGCACTTCAAACTTCCATATCTTTCAAGTTTTACATCTTCTTGTGATTTTTCTACTTCTGCTGAATTCTTCATCACACTAATTCCTTGTGAGGCAGCTCTTGTCTTTAAGTTCACAGTTTAGTCTATCATGTTGCAGACAATTTTTTCCTTAATTTCCTAAAAATATCCTCACACAAGTCTATGTAGTAGATTTTCTTCCTGTGTCAGGGGCAATGGGAGGTGGCTGCATTGCTGCATAGCACAGAAATTAAAACTGAATATAAATCATGCCTGTCTATGAAATGTTTGGCCATTCCCACCAAAGGGAATCTCTAACCTGTCACATTCTCTCCACAGCCTGGGCAATGCCCACCATGCTGTTATCCTTTTGCTCTTCCTTCCTTTTCTCTCATCACTGAGCTTCCACATCTCCACTTTCCTGGACAGGTCTCAAAACTCCTCTTTAATCTTTTTCTTATCCTATCCCATTTTGTTCCCCCCATGGGACCTTCTTTCACAGCCCAAAGAACTATCAGTGAATAATACTGACAATGATGGTGATGATGAGGACGATGATGATAACTAATGTGTAATAAACTTTTCTTATGAACCAGTTACAGGCTAAAAGAGATTGTCTCACTCAATTTTAAAATCAACTCTAAAGGGAGGACATTAATAGTTTGTTGATTCTACAGATGGGACCAAAATATTCATTAAAATGTCTACAGGTACAAAGGCAGTAAGATCAGTGAGCTGGGATTTGCACACATGTAGCCTGATTCCAAAGCCCATCATCAAGTGTTTTCTAAAGGAAGACAATTCTTATCCTCAGAGCAATTCTGCCACCAGTGTTTAAAGTGCATTTTTTCCTCCAGGTTACATATATTTGCATCTAAACTTGGAAGAAAACAATTAAAAATTTTCTAATGGAGGGCAATAGTGATTATTATTTGCATTCTCTATATTTTCAAAATTTTTCTAGAGTAAAATATTTGATTTTCTAACAAATAGGTAACAAGATCTTTAAAAACAAGATTAAAGAAATTTGACTGAGGTAATATTTTTTCCAATTGAATATCTTAAGTGATAATATAATTGATTGAGTGATAATATAATTGATGGTATGGAAATATTTAAACAAATCTTTGTCTATGTTCTGGCCTCCTGAGTATATTAGTTTTCCAGTAGTGTAAGAAAACTAGTTTTCTCAAAGAAAACCCTCAAACTTTACTCAACTTTTTATATCACAAAGTTAGAAAATCAAAGCCCAAGGAATTAATTGTTTGATCAATACCCCAGTTAAAAAAATCCATAATCCCTAATGCCACTGTTAAAATGGTTCTAGAATTCCACTCATAAAAGCTTGTTTCTTTTACCCACAATAGATCATCATACTACATCCTGATTTGTGGAGCCTCAAACAATCTTCTAGTATTCAGCTTAATTTTCTCTCCCATCTTTCTTTAAAGTGAAAGAAATATTTTAACAAATATATGTAATTTGTGATCTGTCTCAAAGGAAAGAAGAAAGGTTGTCTAGGGTGTCTCTGGTCTAAAGCCTGATTACTCTCGTTCTCCACACTGGTGGGAAAATGTACAACAAGATCACAGCTAATGCCTCCCATTATGGACTGCTCTAGACACTAACAGGAGACACCCCCCAACCCCCCAACCCCCCAACCCATGTATGAGCATTAGTCTTTTGCCCATTAATTTCTTTTTCCACATTTCTATCTGGTAGGTTCAGGCCTGTATTTATGATACCATTTCCACGTGAAATGATAGATACTAACACAGTGGTGTTTTGAGGCTTATCCAAAATAATAAAGAAATGCACCATTTACAGAGCCGGAAATGGAATAAATATCATTTGGTTGAACTTAATTATTCAGATAATTCTTGTTGCACCTTCTTGTTGCTGAAACTAAAATCTGACTAATGGTAACCAGTTGCAGTTTTAAATCAAGGAGCTAAGGCTTGTTTGTGAATTATATCTATTCATATTCTTTCACATAAGCTATTACTTGGATAACTGAGACCTAAATATGTGCATTAGAGGCCTATATTCAGAATATTATTGTTTTATTATTTTAATCTGCTAGAAAACTAGAAGAAACAATGTAAAAATAGTAACATCAAGAATGTGAATGCTGAATGCCTTCCCAGTTCAAAAGTCTGGAAAGGGAATACTAAGACTCTAGAAACTTTGGTGAATGACCAGGACGTAGTGAGAGAGTAGCACTGACACATATACACTACCAAATATAAAATGGATGGCTAGTGGGAAGCAGCTGCATAGCACAGGGAGATATGCTCGGTGCTTCGTGACCACCTAGAGGGGTGGGATAGGGAGGGTGGGAGGGAGACTCAAGAGCGAGGGGATATGGGGATATGTGTACATATATCTGATTCACTTTGTTGTACGGCAGAAACGAACACAATATTGTGAAGCAATTATACTCCAATAAAGTTGTATTAAAAGAAGAAAAGAACTTAAGAATGTGTGATAGTCACTCAGAGAGAGGAGAGAGAATCTTAGTGTCCGGGTAGAAGCTGCAAAGAAAACGAACTGTTGATTTCTCCATGATAACAGTGCTCACCCTTTTCAAGAAGAACCACATCAGATGTGAGAGCTCACTTTTGCTAAATTGGATTTACTTAGTAAGAAACAAAACTTTATGAGCCATGTGGGGAAAAGCAACAGAAGGAACTGATTGCTAACTGACAGTAGGAAAATGACAGCAGAGAAATGGCTCCACAAATTTGCAGATTTGAGGAAACATCTCCCTTGGGGTCATCCTTAGACTGAATCAGTGGTGGGGAAAACGCACACTTGAATTCTGGGGAGAAAGAATGAGATCTGACAGAGCAAGAGAGCGAGGCAAGTGAGCCAGCATGAGTGCGGTTAAAAACGGCCCTGAGAGAGGATTGCATTCAAGTATGACGAAGAAAATGTGTAGTTCTTGAGAACGACTTTTTCTTCTCCAGTTGCAGTAAGAAGAGCAGAATAGGCATTGAGAGATTAACAGTCCTTTTGGGAATGAAAAATAAAATAATTTGAAATATTAGAAGAATCAGAAACCTCACATAAATAAACTAATAAAATCCCTCTGCAACAAAGATTTCTATTTGAAAGTCCATATGATCTGAAAAATAAGTGAATTTAAAAAAACTTCTATTTTATGTCCCTAGAGAGCCTATAAATATTTTGATTTTTTATAAAATTACTTTGGCCTTTGAATTACATTCATAGAATTTGAAGGATAGAAAACCATGCATTAGACATAAAGAGAAATGTATTATTTTCTGACTTGAAATGGAAATTAATTTTTCCACAAGATATAATGTTTCTCCTGAACTGCCAATGGTTAATTGATATTTATCATATGTTTTCTAATAATTTCAATAATACTTAAATTTTAGTGGCTTATAATCCTATTCTCTTATTTAACTAGGTAAATATGTTCTTTAATAGTAACAAATGCTCTTTTAATAGCAATTAATTATCTATCTATCCATCTATCTAAAAACACTCTAAAAATATACCCTACTACAGACACTGAGCTATATTGCAGGAAAAAAGGAGATAATTACTTTTGCTTCTTATCCTAACTTTATAAGTTACAAGTACAACTATATTTACAACAGGCAGATTATATTTTGAAATTATCTGCTCCAATAGCTGTGACCCTTGGGCCTTAGGACTCTCTAGGCAATTCCTTGATGATAATTGCTAATGTTGTCCTAATTAAAAATTCTTTAAAATTCTCTAGTGTTTAATTATCTGAAATTAACTTAAAATGGCATTTACTGGTAAGCTTTCATTATCTATTAAGAGTAACTTTCAAAAATAATCACATTTTCTTTCGGTTCACCAGAGGATAACAAATTTAACCTGACTTCTTATGAGCATTCCCTAGAATTTCTCCAGAAATGAAATTTTAATTTGTATTCTTAGTTTCTGTTTGATCAAATTTTCAATGGACTCATGAACTTGGTGGGGTGTGTGTATGTGTATGCATGCTTTCTTTCTTCCTTCAGACATTACCCTGGATGCTGCCCTTACAGTAACATTTTTTAATCTCAAAATCAGTCTACCTTGCCTTATTCCTGTATATGAGGTAAACCTTCAGTCTCAAAATATTCTTAATTCTTCCTCCATCACAAAATGAATCTCCCTTTTCCCTCACAAATCACAAAGGCACTGCTGGGACATAAATTTTGACAAAGGCAGGAGCAATCTCTCTAAAATATCCTGATGATTAAATACAAAATAAACTCTAGAAAAAATGCCATCTTCAATTAAAATGCAACTTGAGTGTATGCTTAAACTAAGAAAACAATTCTATCTACAACATATTGTATGGTTTACAAAAAATTTTTCCCCTCTGAGTTGTTTGGACTGAGAAAGCTAAGATGAATACTAAATTCCAAAGCTCCTTTTGGAAATGTCTGTAACTCATGATCTATATTAAGCCTCTATTTTAGTGCTGGACACTGTGAGAGCTGCTAATGAAGTAGGAATACTCTCAAGGAGTCAATGAAGCAACCACGTATATAATAGAAAGAAATAAGATTGACACAGGGAAGGTAAAAGGGTTTAGTTCATCTGTGGATCAAGGCCTCAGAAATTCTTCCCAAAGAAGATGGTACTTGAGCTGTGTCTTGAAAATAAGGAGTTACCTACATTGGCAATACTGGTAGTAGGGTGAAGAACATGATGCCTAGAGTGTGTACCTTGAGTTAAAAAACGATATTGATTTGAAAACCAGTCTGATTTTTATTTCAGAAATTAGTTTGCTTTGCTTGAAGCCTAAGTTGTAAGCAGCAATAGAAAAGCAAAAGACTGTAAAAGCTGAAGAAGTTAGCTCTAAGTGGTGACAAATCCTGGAGGGTCCTATCTACCATACCAAAGAGTTTGGACTTTGTCCTGAGGAATGGATGTCAACAATTTTTTAATCCATGAAAAGAAATTGTTATGTTTCTATTTCAGGTAGGGTTTTTGTCTGCAATGAAGAGTATGAATTGGAAAAGGGGGTACCTATTGATGGAGAGAGCAGTTGCAACCACAGTCCTGGGGAGAGGTGATGAGTGTATAGTCTATAGCAGCTGTCATGAAAGTAGAGAGGAAGAGTTGGATATGAGATGTCAAGGGAATAAAATTTATAGGACTTGGTGATTGATTGCCTGTGGATTTAAGGGAGAGGTAGCTGTCTAAACTATATCCTGAAATAGAATTTGGGTGAATAATGGTAAATATTTGGGGAAAGATAAAGTTATCCTTTTGTTCATGTTGTGTAGGAGGCCATTTTGAGGCCATCTATTTACAGATCTCCCATACACTTGTATATACAGATCCAGAATTTAGAGGACAAATTTGTGCAGTAAATATGGATCAGTGTAATAAACATTTATGGAGCACCCATTATGTAGCAGGTAGTGTTCTGGGTATGCGTTGTTGAATGAGCTTTCGCTCAAGGTACATTTGGTCTATTGTATCACACTAAATATAATAGTCAACAGCAGAAGTTGTCCTAAAATGGATAGATGATCATTTTTGTAAAAAGTATAAAGAGGAGAGGTAGAGGAACAGGTAAAGAAAGAGAAAGGGGACTTCCCTGGTGGCACAGTGGTTAAGAATCCACCTGCCAATTCAGGGGACATGGGTTTGAACCCTGGTCCAGGAAGGTCTCACATGCCGCGGAGCCACTAAGCCCTGTGCACCACAACTACTGAGCCCGAGCTCTAGAGCCCACAAGCCACAACTACTGAGCCCGCATGCCATAACTACTGAAGCCCACGTGCCTAGAGCCTGTGCTCCACAACAAGAGAAGCACCACAATGAGAAGCCTGTGCACCGCAACGAAAAGTAGTCCCCGCTCGCTGCAACTAGAGAAAGCCTGTGCGCAGCAGCAAAAACCCAACGCAGCCAATAAATAAATAAATATATATATATATTAAAAATATAAATAAAGAGAAAGGGGAAAAATGATGAGCAGAGGAAAATCGCAAATGGAATCTCGGCAAATATTAACCTTTAAAGGGCATCACAAGGAGAAAAATGCCAAAGTGAATAAAAATGTTTAGAAACATAAAAAAAAAAGAGAACTAGAATTTTAAACTAGAAATTGAGGTCTTAGAATCCGAGGAAAAAGACAAACCAAGAATGATGATCAAAAAATGACACGTTGTAAATCAACTATACTTCAATTAAAAAAAAATGTTAGATGTTAAACAGATTCAAGTAATATGAAAGACAAAACTAATCTATTGGAATTTAGTTGGCCCACAAGTAACATTTTAGAGAGCAATTTCAGTAAAATAATAGAGACAGAAGCTTGATGGCAGAAGGGTAAGAAGTGAATGGAAGGTGAGGTCTCCCATTTTGAAATAAAGGCAACAAACACTCTCTTTTTAGTGACAAGTTTGCAGTGGAAGAATGGAAAAAGTATTGTAGAGACAAAGGAGTTTTATTTTTAAGTTTGCAAACACAAATGCTTTATTGCATGTGTAAAAGCAGTGAGGAGAGACAGAGAGAGAATAATCAAATATATAAGAAGGTAAGAACTGATGAACAATGACCTATTTTATGAGTAAAGAATTAAAAGCAAGAAATTTTTTTTCAGAAACACAAGCTGAGGGATTTACTTTGAACATGAGAAAAGAGACTACTTTTTCAGACTGATTGAAAAGGAGTAACAATATATGATAGATAGATGATAGATAGATAGATAGATAGATGATAGATATAGATAGATAATAGATTAGAGAGAGAAAGAGTTATTAACACCCCGAATTAAAATTCTACATTTTAAAGTATTTATATGGAAAGAAGGTAGACCTTGCTTCCAGGTTGAGAAAATATCCCCACTTGCTTTCACTAGATAAAATTCACCCCTTTCCTAAACGTTTCTTTGATATATGGTGCTTTTGATTGCTAAAAAGATTAGCTGCTATAACCCTCTTAAACTGAATGACCTAGCAAGCAGCACATTATACTGGTCAATTGCACATGACTGTAAGGGTGACTGCATTTAATACACTAGTATAATTGCAAATCTTCTCTTAAATTATTGCCACATCCTTTCTGTTAAATGACTTTAAAAAAAAGTTTTTAAAAAAAATCAAACAGGGGCTTCCCTGGTGGCACAGTGGTTGAGAGTCCGCCTGCCGATGCAAGGGACACGGGCTCGTGCCCCAGTCCGGGAAGATCCCACGTGCCGCAGAGCGGCTGGGCCCGTGAGCCATGGCCGCTAAGCCTGCGCGTCCGGGGCCTGTGCTCCGCAACGGGAGAGGCCATAACAGTGACAGGCCCGCGTACCGCAAAAAAAAAAAAAAAAAAAAAAAAAATCAAACAAAGTTTACCATTAAGACAACTCTCCTGCTATATTTTAGTACGGTTTCTTTTTTATTTTTAAATGTAATTTATATTCATCAGGATGGTATGAATCTTTATAACTCCACCAGGTTAACTAAAAGGCATCTCAAACAAAACTATTGCTATTCCTTCCATCTTCTATTTATCACAGAAAATAGCACTATCATCGACCTTGTTGCTTAAACCATAAAACAAAAAAATCTTGCAATAATTCTTAACTCCTCTCTTTCTCCCACATTTACATTAATCCACCAGCACGTGTTGCATCCAACAGCTTCTTACCACCTCCAACAGGATGTGTAAACACCAAGCCACCTTTGATTCTCACCTAGACTATGGCAATAAATCTCTTACTTATACTCATCCTTCTAGTCTTGACCCCAGTTAGTAATTCACATTTCAGCTGATAATTCTGTTTAAAACCTGTGTTATATCATATTCCTTCTTTCTTGAAACCCTCCAATGGATTCTCATACTATAGACAAAATACAAAGCCCCTACTATAACCTGTAAGGCCCAGTATGAGCTGATCCTTGGTTATCTCTTGAACTTCATCCCCTACTTCCTTCTCTTTGATGACCACAACCCCTAGTACACCAAACACACTTTTATTGTGGGGTCTTTCCTGCAATAAAATCACTGGTCTCTGCCTGGAACAATCCTTCCTTACTTCACTAACTTCCACTCAGTTGTCACCCATTAATGGAGATTCTTCCTGACAAGCTTTAAAAAATAACTTCCCATTAACTTCTATCCTCTTACGTAGCTGCAGTTTCTCTTCTAAGCATTTATCACCAACTGACACTATCTCCCCCTATTAGAATATAAGGTCCATTAGGGCAGGGGTTCTATTAGTTTTGTTGACTGTTGAACCCCCAGTACTACATGCTGATTGTAGTTAATCAGTATTTGCTGAATAAATGAACGAAAGAATCTTATTTTATTTGGAAATCTGTTTGCTGATTTTACTTTCTTGTCAATTTGAGCCCGTTTTGAAGAGAGATGTGGAAAGAGGGAATAGCACTGGGATAGCTTGCTCACCCATATCTGATTACTGATTATTTTGTAATAATCAGTTTATTGGATTGGATTATTTTGAGTAACTGAAACTGACCAGAAATCTAACTGATATATGGTTATATGGTTTTGGCTTTCTGATCTACACTTCTCAGACCTATGTGAGATGTCACATCTTTGGCACAAGATGAATAGTTGTTAGATAATTAATGAATAAAAGAACCTGATCTCTGCTAACAAAATTCCTCCTTGACATCTGCAATTGGATGTTTCAAATCAAATCAGAGCTGGACTCTGAATTCTACCTCCACCCCCTCTTTAGAATTTATTTCCTCTCACATAATCTTTAAATAAATGGGACAACATCCACTGTGTTAGGTTCTCCAGAGAAACAAAATCAATAGGATATATATAAAAAGAGATTATAAAGAATTAGCTCCCGAAATTGTGGAGACTGAGAAGTCCCGAGCTCAGCAGTAAGCAAGGTGAGGATTCAGGAGAACTAGTGGTGTGGTTCAAGTCTAAATCTTAAGGCCTGAGAAATAGAAGAGACAATGGTGTAAGTTCAAATCTAAGTCCAAGTCTGAAGCCAGGAGAAGAACAATGTTCTAGCTCAAAGACACAGGAAGCAAACTCTCCCTTCCTCAACCTTTTGTTCTATTCAGGCCATCAATGAATTGGATGAGGTCCATCCACGTTGGGGAGGACAATCAGCTTTACTCAGTCTACTGATTCAAATGTTAATCTCATCCAGAAACGCACTCACAGACACACCCAGAATAATGTTTAGCCCAAATATCTGGGTACCCAGTGACTCAATCAAGTTGATACGTAAAATTGGTCATCCATTCCAGCAATTTGAAGCCGATATTTATCTTCAATTATTCTCTTTGGAAAATCCCATTGCACTGAATTTAAAACTTATTTTTTATCATGATGTTCCAAGCCATGTACTTAGATTAATGCTCCTTCTTCACTTTTATCTTCTATGACTTGTCCATTATTACCCAATGATATCCAGAACCAAATGGAAAGCATTTTTTGTTTTGTTTTGACTTTGTTTTAATATCTGAGACCATGCTCATTCCCACTTTAAGGCCTCTATGCATGATCATTTACTCTGGAACACTCTTTCTGCTCTTTGCTGGCATTGTTCTTTCTTTTCTTGTTCCTTTAAAAGGGTATCCACAGAGAGACCTTCTCTGATATTTATGCTTAATTCAGGTTTCCCCGTTATTTGCTATCACAGGACATTTATTTCTTACTTTACTGTATTTATTGTGACATTGTTTTTAGATAGATGATAGATAGATGATTTACTTTACTGTATTTATTGTGACATTGATATTACAATATCTTGTAATAACCTATAATGGAAGATAATGTAAAAAAAAGAATATATATATTTATATATATGTATAACTGAATCACTTTGCTGTATATCTGAAACTAACACAACATTGTAAATCAACTATATTTCAATAAAAGTTTTTAAAAATAAACACATAAAAAAATAAAATAAATACATTAAAGGAAATTGGATAATTGTTATTTAATATGTATTTGTTATGTATGTTATATTGTCAGACAATGGGTGGGTATAAACTATGTGTCATTTAGAGAATACTTGCCCTTCTCAATGGCAGTCAAATTCAAGTTTAAATAAAAATTGCATACCTATTGTTTTGTAACAAATGACCCTAGGGCTTAGTGACTTAAAACACCAAGCTTTTATTATCTCACCATTTCTGTGACTTAGGTATCTGGGTGCAGCTTAGCTGGGTGTCTCTGGCTCAAGGTCCCTCACAAGGCTGCAGTTGGGGGAGGAGCCTTATAAACTCACTCATGTGACTGTTGACAAGATTTAGTTCTTCCCATGTTGTGGGATGAAGGCCCTTTGTTCCTCACTGACTGTTGGCCAGAAGCTTCCCTCAGTTTCTTGCCACATGGGCCTCTTCATGGGGAAGTGCACAACATGTTGGCTTCCTTCCCTTAGAGCCAATTAGTGAGTGAGTGAAAATGGGTAGCAAGTTGAAAGCCACAGTCCTTTTGTAACATAATCAGAAAGTAATATTCTATCACTGTTGCTATACCCTTTTCTTAGCAAGTAAGTCTCTAGGAGGTCTGGCTCACATACAGTTGGAGGAGATTACACAAAGCCATGAATATAAGGAGGAGGGGATCTTTTGGAGCCATCTTAGAAGCTTCCTACATCAAACAAAATCTTTCAGAGTTTTAAATTCAGTCATTATGCTGTGACTTCTACCTAGAATTTTTATGCTCTAGAAAGTAAGACTCATGAACATATATTCAAATGTGCGTTTAAAACTGTATCCTCAGCTTCCTAACTATTGCAGGTTCATATTAGGCACTGTGGTGACTGAATTATGCCACTCTCACCACATCCCCTTGTAAAGATGTCTACATATTAATTCCCTTAACCTGCGAATGTTACCTTACACGGTAAAAAGAAACTTTGCAAATGTTAAGGATTTTGAGATGGAAGTGTATCCTGTATTATCTGGGTGGATCCAATGTAATCACAAGGGTCATTGTAAAAGGGAGGTAAGAGGATTGAAGTGAATAGGAGGAGATGTGATGCTGAACCAGGAAACTGGAATGATGAAAGGAAGGTACCATTAATCAAGGAATGCAGGCAGCCTCCAGAAGCTGAAAAAGATGTGACTTTAATTATACCTTAAAATAATTATGCCTAGACTATTATCTAATTACACAATACCATATAATATTTGAGAGAACTAAAAGTGATTAGCCTGAAAAACAAAACAAGGAATTAGACAATTTTTCATTAAACACTTCACTAAACACTTAACCAAAGCATGAATTAAAACATGAGCTTTGAGCTTTCTAATGATTGATTGAGTTAGTAGATACTAAAATAGATTTCAAAGTCCCTTATAAATCTAAGAATCTATGATATCATGATTTTTAAGTCAATAGCTTCTAAATTGAAATTTTCTATAATACCTTTTAAATTATAAGTATTAGGTCAGCTGAACATGTATCTAAATTTAAAAATATATGCACACATTTTACAGAATTATGTGCTATAAACAAATCAGTTCAATGAGGTACACTTCAATAATCAAATTCTGCTTAGAGAAAGGTAAAACATCTTTTAGCATTTCCTGTTATTTTGTAATTCACTAAGGATAAAGAGAGATTGAGTGAAGTATTTGTTTAAATTGTATCCATATGCAAATGTAATTTAATACATTTTAGAAAATCTACTGAAAATACTTCTGCAGCTTTAGATAAATTCACTGAAGTTCTTGAAGTACACATTTCAAATTTTGCTCTTGTAATTTTATCTTAAGGGACTCTGATGACTATTTTCCATGTTTAGAACTCCATATTACTCAAGGTGCTTTTTCTGAAGCAAATTGTATTTATTTAAAGACCTGTAATGTGCATTACTTCTTTTAAAGGTTTATATTCTAAAAGCATTTAGATATTAATAGAATTTTACTTTCAACATATTCCAAGGATTCATAAAAATACAGATTTCTTTGGAACAAAACTAAAGGGACATCTAAAGGGATTCAAAAAAAAAACAAAAAAACAAATTTTCTGCCAATTTCTAATATCAGAGTCAATCAGGAAATGTCTGTAAACTAAAAATGTTTATAATAATAATGCATCAAATGTGATATCTTTGATTATGGCTTGCACTTAGTAAATAATCTTTCTTCTTTAATTTATGGAATTAGATAAATCACTAATTTCCCAAGAAACCTATCTTTAGAACTCTAAGGTTATTTATGTTGGACTGGCAGCTTACAATTAAATAGAGAAAAAAAGCTTATAACATTTTGATGGCTTGAAATATCATATAGAATAATGAGGCAGATGCCTTTCCTCCCATTGCATTTTGATTCATGTTTTGAATTTTTATAAGGGAGTAGGTGGTAGTTGGGGCTCATAAAAAAGAGACAGAATTCCACCAAGAAGAAACAAATTTTATAAACCATATACAGAGGAACCCTTGAGTAAAGTGTGCATGTGTGTGTGTGTGTGTGTGTGTGTGTGTGTGTGTGTGTGTATTCTAAAGTTAGAGAGGATGATGAAGAGTTTAGGAGAGGAAGATGGTGATAATTATAACAAGTCAGAACAGTTGATTGTTTCCCTATTCAGGTGAGGCAGTATAAAGCAAGTGGTCAAGTATGAAGACACTTGGAGACACTGAAGACACTTGGAGACACCCTGCTTGAATCTGAATCCCAGCTCCATCCCATTTAGCTTTGTGAAAATGGGCAACTCTACTTATTTGTGCCTCAGTCTTCTCATCTCTAAAATGGGATTTTAGTTGAGAATTGTTTAAACATAATAACACACACTGGGAGTTATGAGAACTTAAAATGAGAAGTAAAAGCACATTAAGGACTAATGTGCCTGTGCTCAGTAACTATTCAATAAATGTTAGCTACTATTATTTTTATTGTCCAAATGTTGATCAACTTAATTCTTAGGAGATATCCTAAAATCTTTTCTTTTAGTTATCGAACTATTGTCTTTGCTCTGACAATGTTCCCTTATCTGATTTATCACTTAATTTCTTAATTCCATGTTCTTTCTCCTGAAGCCTTACTCTTTATGTCCTGATGTTGGATTGTTTTTAAAATGAACTTTTTTTTTTTGGCCACACCACATGGCTTGTGGATGGGATCTTAGTTTGCTGATCAGGGATCGAACCCATGCCCACTGCAGTGGAAGGGCAGAGTCCTAACCACTGGACCGCCAGGGAATTCCCTGATGTTGGATTTTTTAAAAAAATTAATTTTACAATAAGCAGTTCCAAGATTTAGTCCATTTTTAAAACTATTTAGCAACTGAAGCCCAATCTTATTTGTGGGTTAATACACAGAGTATGATTCTTAGAGCAAGGCAATACCACACTTCCTACTACATATCCAGAAAATTAGACATTGTCTCTTTTTGGAAACCATCTTAGAACATAACCTGGGCTTAATCAGATATTTCCTTATATCTGAAGGGAAAGATGCAAAGATATAGACACAGCTAAGGACTTTTCATGGAAAATGGTAGCAGAGTCCAGAGTCCATCAACTACAGTCATAGGAATGCAATGGCTGTGATGTCAGGGGTATCAACCTCACCAACTGGTTTCCTGAAAGAATCACTGATTATGCTCTCTGCTACCAAGATGCCCTTGGTTTCTTTGTTTCCAGGCTTCCTTCTAAGTCTTCAAAATGCCTGTCATGCTTCCAATAAATTGTTTTTCTGCTTATGTGAATCAGAGTCCATTTCTATTTATAAGAACTTTAATATTGAAATTAGTGCCAGAAATGGTTGACAGATAAAAAATCCTTAGGGAAATGGGGAAAATATACAATTAGTTTGGAGCCTAGATGGGTCTGAAGACAGTGAAAACTCCATTAGTATTCCAGGATGGGGTATCAACCACATGTTATACAGTGATACTATAGTTAACTAAAGACCCGTCTGTAATCCCATAGAAACAAGTAGTCATTGAAAGAAAGGCTTTGGGTCTAATGAGACATAGGTTTCTAAGACAGAACAATGGGTATGATGAATTCAAGGCTGTAGAGTGATATGACTCCTTGTAATGGGACTAAAAAATTAAAAGGAAAAAATGTTAAGATCAAATTCCTAAATTCTTAGTTCAAAGTGTGGTAGATTGCAAAGATGGACACCAATGATTCCTCTCATCTTTGTATGCTCATGCCACTCCATTCATAAAGAGGCGGAGTTGTTTCTTTTATTTTTCTTCCTTAAATCTAGATTGGTCTTGTAACTGGCTTTGACCAATAGAATGAACTGAAAGTGATACTGTGCATTATAAGGTTTGGGCTTAAAAGGGCATAGTAGCTTCCTCTTTCACTCTTTTGCGATTCAGCTCCATGGAAAAAAGCATGAGTCAGACCTTTGAATGATGATACAATTCACAGAGACAGAGAGGTTCAGTCAGTCCCCAGCAATATTAGCCACTCCGGTTGAGGCTTCAGAAACATGAGTGAAGCCATCTTGGATCCTTCTGCCCTAGATACAGCTTCAGCCAACACCTTGTGGGACAGAGACATGCCATCAGTGGTAGGCTCAAAAATATCCACATTCTAATCCCTGGAACCTGTGAATGACATGTTGTATGATGAAAGGGACTTTGCAAGTGTGATTCAATCAAGGATCTTGGGAGGGAAATATTATCCTGAATTATCTGGGTGGACCCTAAATGTAATCCAAGGATCCTTAAAGAGGGAGGCAAAAAGGGTCAAAGACATAATATTAGGAGATGTCACAGTGGAAGTAGCAGGCTGGAGTGATGAGAAAGGGGTCATGAGCCAATGAATACAGGCGGCCACTGAAAGCTTAAAAAGCAAGGAGACAATTTCTCCCTGCAGAATCTCCAGAAGAAACCAGCCATGCTGATCTAGCACATTGTCTTTAGCTCAGGGAAACTAAGCTGTGAGAAAATTTGCATCTCTTTAAGCCATGTAGTTTTTAGCAATTTGCTACAACTATAGGCAACTAATACAACATCCCTGTTGAGTCCTCCCCAAACTTCAGGCTAGTGAGAAATAACGAATAGCTACTGTCTCAGGCCACTAAACTTGGAGGTGTTTGTTAGGAAGTAATGGATATCTGGAATACAGTGTGAAGGCTCCTTATTACTGTGCTAAAATAAACTGACGGAGCCTCAAGACTAAGGGAAGTAAGAATTCATGTAAATTTTTATTCTGTGGATTTACAGTGTTAATTGAATTCAGAGTTACTAAGCTTTTTATGTAAAATTCAGTACCTTTCAGGAAAGAGAATTCTGAGAACTAGAATAGAGATTTAGAGGAGGATTTGGAAACTCTAAGTACCAGAAGCACGATACCCACTGAGTCCCTTTTGGTGACCAAAGCAACCTGTCCTCACTTCTCTGGCCAGACTGAGGCTCTCTCACCTGAAGGAGTTACTGTGAAATGCTTCCTATAATAATAACTTAAGCCAGATGCCAGCACACTCCCAGATGGTACTAACAAAGTCAACCCAGAAAGAGAGATATACTGTAAAACAATTTCAGGGATTTGTTAATTTATAAAAGGATTATAATTTATGCATTCTCTCCAGGAAAAAATTCTGAAAGTATATGAACAAAAAGAAAAGAATGCAGTTTTATATTGAATTGAATTCTCTGATTATGCTGCACTTATCACTTATCACTTATCTCTGATTATGCTGCACTTATGCACTTATCACTTATCTCTGATTATTGCTTCACTTATTGCTTCCTCCTATCTCCTGTGCTATTGCTGTCGTGTTTTGTTATTATATATTATTTGCACTCACAGTAACTTGCTACAATTTTTGCTTTAGACAGTCTATTATATTTCAAATAGAAGAAAAATAATTTTGAAAAGTCTTTTACATTTACTTCACTTTAATCATTTCTAGAGTTTGTCATCTTTGTTTTGCGCATCTGTACAAGTTTCTCTCATGTGTATTTCTTCTATTTGATAAACTTTCTTTGTTACTTCTTGTAGGTCAGCTGCTGGTAATGAATTCTCTCTTCTATGTCTCGTGTGAGAAAGTCTTTATTTCACCTTCTTTTATGAAAGAGAATTAGACCTTCATCATTTTGTACCAAGGCTACAGCAAGTCTTGATCTGTGCTACAATTTAGTCCAGAGAACCCTTGACTGTTACTCAATCCTTTAAACCAATGACATCATCCTAACATAACTGAGAGAAAAGGAAGTAGCAGATATCCTGAGATACCTGCAATCAAAAGGTGGTAGATAAGTCATATGATAGGAGCCTATTACCTCAGTTAAGTCTCTGGGGATCCAGTGGTCTGGAACATGTCAGAATATCCATTACACTTTGCATACCCACTACTAGTAAAGGAGAAAAGAATTGACTCTTTGGGCTTTTTTTAAACTTTGGAGATAATGTTTTATATATATATATATATATATATATATATATATATATATATATATACATCTGATTTACTTCCAGTTTATAGTCGGGTTTGGAAAAAGAGAAGAATTTCTATGTCATCTGACTGCAGTAAAAGCAGCTCTACCTTTACATCCTTACAATTCAACTGATACAATGATGATCCAAGAATCTATAGCAGATCTTGTGCTGTAAGAGACAATAGGAATCACAGCACAGGACCCTTGGCTCTTGCAGCAAAGTGATGATTCTTCAGCAACTATTGTCTTTTGAGAAATGGCTCTTGGCTACATATTGGGCATGGGCAGAGGCAGATTTCTGGACCAGGGACTCCAAGTGACTATATAAAGTAAGCTGCCCATAATGTACATGATGATATCTATCCAGCCCAAATATTGAGCATGCCCAGCAGTAATCCATAATTAAAATAAAGAGAAATGTATGAGACCAGACATGAGCTAGTTCTGAAACCACACTCATTTAGTAAACAAATTGCATTCACTCTTAGCATGCCCTTTCTGGCCATACTAACACCTAAGCTTTCTCCCATAACATATGCCTCTGGCCACATGGAGAGTTCTCCAAGATCATATGACTGAGAAGAAAGAAATCTGAGTCTTATGGATGACAGAAATAAAATGAAAAATTTAATCAAATGGTCTACTCTGATTTAAAATGTCTACAAAGAGGTTGCATTGGAAGATTGTATAATCAATTCAAAACTTTCTTTCAAAAGACAGAACTTCAAGTGGTATATCTCGTCCTGTTTCTCTGAGAAGTGGCTTATGGTGAACCTCAGCATCAATGTGTGGTAGACGTTAAGGTCTAGCCAGATAGCCAAGAGGCTGTAAGGAATGCAATTAGAGGAATGGTACCAAACTCATTATAGCTGGGGTGTTTCCCATAAGGTGCTATATGGAAGACAATATCATGGATGCCCAAGACTGTTACCTGGCGTGTTGGTAAATAGATGATAAGGGTTGAAACTGAAGGGGAAAGAAGAGGAATATGAATGATAAAAAGAGGATTCTCTTTTAGTGTCATCTTCTACTATAATAACAAGCGTTAAAATTTAGCCTGTGCTCCGCGGTGGGAGAGGTCACAGTGGTGGGAGGCCTGTGTACCGCAAAAAAATAAATAAATAAAAATAATAATAAAAGACCACTACAGCAATATACTAAAAGGTTTACCAAGGGCTCAGATCTCTTGGGAATGAAGTTTTACCTCATCTGTAAGTTGAAATCCCTATCTGTTGAGGGCAGAGAAACATAAAAATAGTGATTAGAAGAGGAAAGTAATAAACACCTATAGTCTCCTGTCTTATACCCACATTTACTGCCTTGTGGCAACTAAATATTTTTAAAAATCTCTAGTTAGATTATTTAGTTTTCCTTTCCCTTTTCTTCAAGTGTAGACAGAACATACTATTGGTAGTTAATTTTACAAAGTTGTTCTAAAAATGCAGAATATAGAAGCAAAAACACATCAGAATTAGAGATGCAATGAATATCACACAGCGATTCTGGGCTTGTATCTGATAGTTACAACTTAAGAGATTTTGATTTTAGTATTTAAAAGAACAGAATTTGGGTCACAATACTTATACTGGGCTGGCCAAAAAGTTCGTTCAGGTTTTCAGTAAGATATTACAGGCAAAACCCAAACGAACTTTTTGGCCAAGCCAATATTTTCTTTTTCACATATATTGTAAAAATTATCTAGAGGACTACTCTTACTATAATTTTAATGATCAAGCACTGATTAAATTATTGATAGTCAGTTAGTTAAAGAATATTTTCTGACTATATACCTATTACAATGGCCAATATTTAAAACAAACAACATCAAATGCTGGTGAGGGTATAGAATAACAGGAACTCTCATTCATTGCTGGTGGAAACGCAACATAGTACAGTCACTTTGAAAGACTGGAAGTTTCTTACAAAACTAAGCATAGTCTTACCATAGGATACATCAGCCATGCTCCTTAATATTTACCTAAATAAACTGAAAAGTTACGTTCACACAAAAAGCTGCACAGGGAAGTCTACAGCAGTTTTTTTCATAATTGCCATAACTTGGAAGCAACTAAGATGTTCTGCAGTCCATGAGACGATAAATAAACTGTGGTACATCCAACCAATGGAATATTATTTACTCCAGAAAGAAATGAACTATCAAGCCATTAAAAAACATGGAGGAAACTTAGATGCACATTACTAAGTGAAAGGAACCAACCTGAAAAGGCTGTGTACTGATGATTCCAGCTATATGATATTCTGAAAAAAGTACAACTGTGGAGACATTAAAAGCCTCAGCTGTTGCCATGGATTGGGAGGGAGGAGAGGGTGAATGGGCAGAGCACAAAGGAATTTTAGGGCAGTAAAACCATTCTTTATGATTCTAGAGTTGTGGCTATATGTCATTATACATTTGTCAAAACCCATAGAGTGTATAATACAACGAGTGAACCCTAATGTAAACTATGAACTTTGGGGGCTAACGATGTGTCAGTGTAGGTTCATCAGTTGTAACAAATAGACCACTCTGGTGGGGCATGTTGATAACGGGGAAGGATTTGCAAATGTGGGGACAGAAGGTTGTAACTCTTTGTATTTTCTGCTCATTGTTACTGTGAACCTAAAACTACTCTTAAAACTAAAGTTTATTAATTAAAAAAACAGAATATTTTTTACTTCACAAGTATATAGGTTTTCAATTTAATTCTTAGGACTTTATTCTTTCTTTCATTACTTATTATTGTGTGGACATTATTTAATAATATTTTTCCTTGCTACACTTTAGCAAGCATGTACTTTAAATACGTAGTGCTTTTCATTGCTTTAATTTATTGTTTCTTCTTAAGCTGAATAAATCAAAGTCTTGTTTTTTCATGCCTTTTAAATATCTTATGAAGTTAGTTTCTGTTATACTTTCACCAGAGTTTGAGACTCAATGCATTATATGAGGAATCAGTGATAAAAGAAAATAACTTATACTGTGCTAATATATTAGTAACAAGTCTATTTCAAATTTTATAGAGAAATTATATTCTTGGATTTTAAAATGTCTTGATTATAACAATATATTGCTAAAGTCTCAAGAATGAATTTATATGCATGAAGAATAATATACCTTTCACTGATGTGTAGACACATAATTTCCAAATGATCTTCAGCCTATTTTACTTGCTAAATATACTTACCAATATACTATTTACTAAGCTTTTTAAATACTTGTTAATGGATACATAGAGAAATGGTTTGATTATTTTAAATGGAGCAGAAAATATTTGGGCTACAGAGCTACATCACTCAATAGTCATTCTATCTAGAAAATAAGATTGTAGAGGTTTGCAAAACAACACTGATAACAATCAAAACATTTTAATACTCATAGATCCCTGCTATATTTGAAAATAATGGTTAATAACTAAGACTATATTTCATAGTGATGTGTGTCCATATCTATTTGTATTTATTAATTCTAAAGGAATTAATGTACTTCTGTTTTGGTAGGCACTTATTTTTTAGTTGTAGTAGAGTTATGTGGTTTGTTGAGAATTGTAATTCTGTGAAAGTAATGATTGGTGTTGAACCCTACTGAGATTGCTTAGCTATAAATAAGTGACACATTCCTGAGAAGTTCAATTATTTTTTATCTAAGGGTTTCAGTCAACTAAAAATACAATAATCATTGGTCAAGGAAATAATACATACTTTTAATTTTGTTATGATTTGATATTTAGAACACTGTATTCTCAGCTTCTGAATTCTATTCTATTCTATTCTATTCTCAGCTTCTGAATTCTATTCTATTCTAAAATGTAGTGTCTTAAAATAATATTTATTTAGCTCATGAATCTGTACTGGAAATCTGTGCAAGGTCACCTAGGCTTGACTGATCTTATCATGAGGGTGAGTCTACGGAGGATGGCCTCGAATGGGACAGTGGTGACAGCCAGGATGACTAGCACCTCTCTTGTTGTGGCCTATCATCTTACTTCACTCTAGCTCACGTTTGTCCAAGAGGATGTTGTAGGGTTCCCTGAGCAGGAAAATAATTTCACAAGCCTTCTTGAAGTTTGGCTTAGAATTATAATAAAACCACTTCCAAAATTTAACAGGAAATAGATTCCACATCTTGGTGACTGAGCAGCAATGAATTATCACCATTTTTGTAATGTAACACAGATATTAACCTGGATTTCTAAATAGGTTATTAAGTACACACAAATGAATCAAACAGTATCCTATTGGCTAACAAATATCAACTTACTTCCCCATATTTAATTTGCATACTACTAGAGGACAGTCAGAATTTTTAAAGACATTACTATCATCTTAAACATAATATGCAAATATTTTTTGTCTGATATTATAAAGAAATCTTTTCAATATCATTTAAGCTGTCAATTAAAATTCCTTAAAATGATATATTAAAAAAGACACATTGTTAAATGATTATGTGATAAAGATTATACTGATTAAAAATATAAATACAATCAATATACTCACATCTATGGGCTCATGTATTTTGTATCATTCAGTGTGAAAAACATAACACAATGCATTTGTCCACCATTTCTGGAAAGGATACCACACTAGTTGAATTTACGTAGATACTTCAAATAATTTTAGAATGATATATTGACTAAGAGATGGTGGAAGATGGATACATAGATTATCTAGTTAGATGAAGATAGATAGATAGATAGATAGATAGATAGATAGATAGATAGATGAAGGCAGAAACAGTTGGATGAATCACCATTCAATGGCTATGTGGTCTTGTGCAAGTTAATTAAACTCTGTCCTTTGGATGCTTTGTCTGTAAAATGGAGATGATAATAATATTTTCTTCATACATTTTTTGTGATTATTACATAAATAAATACACATAAAATGAGTGGATCGGTGCATGGCACATAAGAAGTATTAATTAATTGTTAAATGTGATTACTTCACTTGTTTCTATTTGTTTGTTGTTGCTGTTGGATGATAGGTTGATGAATGAATAAGTATTACGGATTGAATAGATAATTGTATAAATATGTACTTGCTGGAATCTTACATTTTCTAAAAAGCCCCATTTTCCTTCTTTCTCAGGTCCTTTGGAAAAAAAGATATTTTTCCCATATTTTATACATTTTTCTTTTTTCTTAAAAAGAGTAGAGTGTAACACAAACAACAAATGTTGATGAGGATGTGGAGAAAAGGGAACCCTCCAACACTGTTGGTAAGAATGTAAACTGATGTAGCCACAGTGGAAAACTGTATGGAGTTTTCTCAAAAAACTAAAAATAAAACTCCCAAATGACCCAGCAATTCCATTACTGGGTAAATATCCAAAAAACCCAAAAGCACTAATTTGAAAAGATACTTTCACCCCAATGTTAATAGCAGCATTATTTACAATTGACGAGATATGGAAGCAACCTAAATGTCCCTCAACAGATGAATGGATAAAAAGGATGTGGTATGCATATACAATGGAATACTACTTAGCCATTAAAAAGAATGAAATATTGCCATTTGCAGCAATATGGATGGACTTGGAGATTATTGTGCTAAGTGAAATAAGTCAGACAAAGACAAATACTATATGATATCTCTTATATGTGGAATTTAAAAAATACAAACTAGTGAATATAAAAAAACAGAAACAGACTCACAGATACAGAGAACAAACTAGTGGTTAGCAGTGGGGAGAGGAAAGGAGGAGGGGTAATTTAGGGGTAGGGAATTAAGAGGTACAAGGTATTACACAAAAAATAAGCTGCAAGGGTATATTTTACCACATAGGGAATATAACCAATATTTTATAATAACTATAAATGAAGTATAACATTTACAGATTGTGAATCACTATATTGTACACATCAGCTATACTTCATTAAAAAAAAAAGTAGAGCGAACATAATTTAATCTGTACTAAGGTCATCATTGAATATTAATGATTATACACTGTATTATGTTAACTTACAATCATTTAATTTTTATAGTCAGTAAGTGAGGAACCAAGGGATTACATACTAAGTGTTAAAAGCATGATTTCTAGGATATAAAATTTACCACCTATTTCTTAGAAAAACTTATTTTAGAATGTATTTAGTTTAAATTAGTGTGTCAGATAAATAGTATTATGAAGTAAGACATAATATGTATTTTCCTGTTGTAATCTAAAGATGAGCCAATATCATACATTTATGTATCAGTTACTGAGTCCAGAGTTTCTGTCTATATTTTTAAACACACATGTACTACTTTAAAATGTTTTTAATAAAAATCTTCTGCTGTGTAATATCAAAAACAAATCAACATCTTGTGTTTTTATGAAATATAACATTAATAATTCCAAGAGTTTTATTCTGATTTTTTAAGACACAGTAGGGTGTGTAAGTTGTCTATCAATGCTCTAACAAATTAAGACAAAATTAGTGGTATTCACTGTAATTTCTATTTTCCTTCTATTCATTTATGAATTTTAATGATAATTAATTCATGTATCCGTTTATTCACTTTTATAAAAGTATTTCTCAGGGGATCTTATATGCCAGAGACTATGTTAGTTTTACTCCTCTCTATTAATTATGATACAATAACTGTGTATAATAAGTTTATGTTTATCAACGTGAACAAAAACCTGTGCTGATATGTATTAGTCATTATCTTCCTCAGTGGTTTGCCACCATGACCAACACCACCACCACTCTCTCCCCTCCAAGGAACATTTGACAGTGTATACACTGGTTTTTGACTTAGGTGGTGGGGGGATGCTACTGGAATCTAGTGGGGAGAGGCCAGGGATGTTTCTAAACAGCCTAGAATTCACAGCACAGCTCCCCACAACAAAGAATTATCCAGCCCAAAATGTCAATAGTGCCAAGGTTGAGAACCCTGATCTACCTATACATTTTCAAAATGTTCACATGCATTATACAACAAATCTAAGCATGTTTCTTGTAGACATATATGTATGGTTTTTGTTCATCAACCAGTGGCAGCAATTTACTAGGAACAGTTGAAAAACCTGTTATCCTCAGATGTTAAAATCTGCCATATGGAACATATTTTTTTTAAAAGTATAGTTGAAGATAACTGATTCATACATGTGTGCATGTTTGTGTATGTAGGTATTTATTTTTTGTAGATGTCAAAGATCATAGTCATCAGGGCTGCATCCACAGTATAAACCACGGCCTGTTTTAGTTTGAATCCTGCCTTTTGCACTAAAAATATGAAAATGTTGTCCCATAGAACTATAAGGTTGTATGCTGAAGAAGCAACCTTGAAAAGTTATTGACTGCTTCAAGTAGAAAGCCATGTAACATAACTAAACCACATGAGAAATGACGTGGCATTTAACATTCTCTACAGAAAGTATCATATTCTTACCTTCGTAATGCATTTAGCAAATAGAGTTAGTTTATACTTTCAAACCAACCCTAAGACCCAAAATACCTCATTCCTTAGTTTAATTATTTTTTCTCTTGTTCTGTGTTCAGTGTAGAAGAAAAATAGTTGGTGCCTGTCCTTTGAAAAAAATCTCATCTCACTCTTGAGTTTTATTATTAAAAATACTTCAAAAACTTCTTTTCTTTAGAATTATTCATTTTCTCAAGGCCACATGGGAAGTTTGATATGCTATACCTGTAAAGATTTGAGCTAGAATTGATATATAAGAAAGTCCTTCAGAAATTCAGCCATCTGATTTATCACTAAATAACCATCTTCTTAATTGAACTAGTCCCTTTTATTAAAAGCTCTGCTTTCCAAAATAAAATCATTTCCTAAGCCAAGAACATTCACTTCAGATGTTTTTTTCTATTGGAGTTGAAACACTATTACCTATACTGTACTTGGAAAGATAAGTATAAAAGTATAAGCAATAACCCATAATAGAATACAATGTAATTTTGATCATAATAGGTACAACACAAAACTGTAACAAATTCAAATATATATAGACAATTTAAATCAAATTGATTAGCATCTGGATATAATCAGTCATGGGCATGAAATGCTTTTTAATAAGGTAATGACTTCATTAAGCATGGTTAATCACACACCACCTTGAACTCATTTTCTAAAAATAGAATTAATTATTCAAATTACAGCAATTAAAACACACCAGTCGATGGCTGGATTCATTTTTAAAACTAAAAGCTTGCCAAAAATTCGACCCATCATTTCCACGAGTTAGAGCATGTATTGAATATCTAATTTAAGAAAACAGACTTCCGAATCAAACAATACTATAGGAATAAAAGATAGACAGCCTTGGGTAATTATTTCTTAGCCAAATCACATAAATAGAGAATTAAGCAGGGCATAGAGAATACACTTGGATCTTTAAAAAACAGTTCACTTAGTGTTCACATATAATTTATCATTCTTTTTTCAAATATGATACTGTTTCTTTATCATAGGACAATACTCGATTCAGATAAAGTAGAAATACATTTTCCTTACTCTACACAAAATCAACAGATATGTATAGAACATCTCCTCAGTGTACGGTACACCGGATAAACAAAAGAAGTACAACCTCCTTGGGAGATTTTAAATACAGTTTGGGACGCTAGATATAAAATGAGGAAAGCTACAGGTATTATGCACTAAACATAGTCAACTGAAGAATAGGATGCTGGGCCTCCTGTTTTGAGGCATATTCTTTGAAAACATATTTCCTTGCAGATCAACTGAAGAAATTAAATTGGATTCTATTTCATTGTACTCTATACATGTCCATTCTGAGGAGAAGAGTTTATTTTCCTGACTATGCTTATTTATAGACTCATTAAGAAAAGGTTTTGCATGGTCCAGTAAACATTTATGGATATGGAATGGAGCATATTGCCTTAAATTTACTCTGTAAATTTAAGAATTTTTAGTTATAAGAACTTAAGAATAGTAGTTATTTTGCACAACACCTGCTTTTTCATCTTTCGGTGTACCACTGAATTATCCCACACTTAATTCAACATTCTGACTGCTAATGGACATTATAATAATATGTATCCAGGGCTTCCCTGGTGGCGCAGTGGTTGAGAGTCTGCCTGCTAATGCGGGGGACACGGGTTCGAGCCCTGGTCTGGGAAGATCCCACATGCCGCGGAGCAACTGGGCCCGTGAGCCACAACTACTGAGCCTGCGCGTCTGGAGCCTGTGCTCCGCAACGGGAGAGGCCATGACAGTGAGAGGCCCGCGCACCACGATGAAGAGTGGCCCCCGCTCGCCACAACTAGAGAAAGCCGTTGTGCAGAAGCGAAGAAGACCCAACACAGACAAAAATTAAATAAATTAAAAAAAATTTTTTTTAAAAATAATAATAATATGTATCCAGAACTGTGATTGTATCCAAAAATTTTTTGAAACAGTTTAGAAGTGTTGGCATATCTGTAGAGGTATCAAGGTACATCAGTAAATTTTACCCACTTTGAAACCCACTGCGTAAAGACATCATGTAAAAAGAATTCTTGCAAGTTCACAGAATGAAGTGTTTTGTTGCATAATTCTTAACAAAGTTGCTTTCATTACAGTAATCTTTTCTGTACTAAAATAACCAAATATATAGGCAAAAAAAAAGATTACTTCTGAAGAAGTAGTAACTCAGCAACATCATGTAAATGTGATAATAAAATATATAACTCATTTCTAAGGAACATCTACTTTTCGTGTACTATTTGTAATATAAAAAGGTTAGAAACGTCAACATGTCCTTTTTATTTATAGACATGAGCTATTCCCACAATGTGCTTCAGAATGAACAGCTGTTACTAAAGAGATTAGGAAAATAATAATAATTTCAATTTCATTCCATTTTTACCTTATAGCTGAACATCAGGCATGAATTTTCTGGCTCCCCGTGTCATTCTGAACCTGTATTTACAGAATATTCAAGTAATATTATTGATCTAGTAATTTAGTTTAATGGGAATTATGCCTCGTTATTATAAATCTATAAAATAACATTGAATAATTTCACTGGAAATTGCTTCTGAAATTACTTCATTACAATAATTCAACAAGAGTAAACAATAGGAAAGAAAATTTCCACCTTCTTGCCCTTGTAAAACCCTATTTTAATGAAGCTATCTGGCATATGTCAATATTTCTTTCTATGAGAATAGAATATGATCATGATAAATGGTAACTAAAACAAGCAATACATATTAAATTCCACCTTGAAAATGAATGAGTTTTCATACATACATTTGTCACACATAATAAAAATGCACTTTATTATCCGCCCACTGAATATTGTTTAGCTGCACAATCAGTATCAGGACCTGAATGTATCTTGGTGAATGTACATAATATCTTTCCAGATATACCATTGCCTTCACATTCCATTTAAAGAGGAATAACTGGTGGGACTTCCCCGGCAGTCCAGTGGTTAAGACGGCACACTCCCAATGCAGAGAGCACGGGTTCAATCCCTGGTCAGGGAACTAAGATCCCAGCATGTCACACGGCATGGCCAAAAAAAAAAAAAGGAGTAACTGGCTTCATAAATATTTATGGGATAGAATACAGCTATTTTCATTATTTATTTATTTCAATTGGATTTCCGTATAGTCTGTATTTTAAGGTCTAAGTCAAATGCAGCCTCTTGCATGAAGTATTCCCTGTTCTAGTACCAAAACCAGTTTCTCCTCCTCTAAGTTTGCCATAGTACATGGCCCCTGGCTTATTATTACTTTTTCATTAGATCAACACCTTTTATTGATACCTAAAGAATCATACAATTTATATAAGGTTTTTTTAAAATTTTTATTGGAGTATAGTTGATTTATAATGTTATGTTAGTTTCAGGTGTACAGCAAAAGTGAATCAGTTATACACATATATATATATATATATATATATATATATATATATATATATATCTACTGTTTTGGCCCCTTGCTTATTAAATGGATCATTTTCTTTTATTCATCATCATGATTTTGAGCCTATATATATATATATATATATATATATATATATATATATACACACATATATGTATTTATTTCCCCCAGCAGTGGTTCAGATGATGACATTTCAAGAACATTGTAGAAAGCATAAATTTTCAAAGTCATTTAAATCCAGAAACACTGCCATATGATCCCACTATTGGAAACAGATGTGCAAACCACTAAGTATAACATGATATGATCATGGAACAGTATATGCTGGGGGCATATGTAGGAGGTTTACTAGGTGGTAGTTGTGATGGAGAGGTCCTGGATAAAGGAGATCCTACTTGTCCTGTCTGTGTCATCCTTCCCCTGGACGGAAGGACCGCCAATAATTTAAAGAAGCTTCATTGGTAGTTAAATCATGTGTAACCAGATGAACCCAAAAGAGTCATAGAAATGACAATACTGAAGAGAGAGCTAGAGTTCAAGATATTGCAAAGCTTAGGAAATTTACTACATTCTTTTACACTTTATTTTAAAATGACTTAATTAAATAGATTTCTCTGTTTTTTTTTTCTTTAGTCATCTCAGTGTTCTTGTATTTCCCAGGCTTCTGTCACCAACAGATATAAACTACTTATATTTACATAATATCAACACTCTTGATTAACATAAATTATGCAGTGCAATAGGGTATGTCTGCAACCTACTATAAACCAGTAGGTAAGTTACATTTTAAGAAAAGTAATTTGCTTAAAATGCAAAATACAGAAATTGTGCTAATAAAACTACAAAATACATTTAGATATCATGTTAATTCATTTAAGTGTATGCATCTTAGGAATCATCAGATGATAAGTGCAGCAGAGATATATGATACAAAATTATGTTATGAAATTATTAATTTTAATGAAAACAAATTTTTTTAAAGAAAAATATTTTCCCTTTCTTGGATATAGTAAGCACTAATAAAATTTTAATTACTGTTTTTAAACACATAACTGAAAGCATCACAGATAACTGATAATGACTTTATATCAAAAAAATCTAAGACAATATTCTGACAAACATTGCCAATTCATTTACTCCCATCCTCTCAGAATATGAGTTAGGATGTGCAAGAAAGGATAAAGAGAAAAGTAAAATGTAGGTGGGCAATAATAACAAAATAATTAACAATTTAAAAAGAAATTTTAAATGAAATTTGACATTGATAAATGTAAAATAATTTTACAAAGCTTGCCAATGTGTATTAATTAAGAGATGCATGCCCTCTTGTCTGTCAGCTTCTTCCACACTTTAAAAAAATTTTTTTACACCCACTTGGCATTATAGGACATCATTGCTTAAAACCTCATGCTTTTTCCAGCAATGTCAAAGACCTCTTATAACCATACAACTCTGAAAAAGCTTTGTTATATTTGAATCATTCTAAGAATTGTATGTCTGATTGAAACAGAAGTACCTTTTTAGAAAAACAAACAAAATTCAAGCTGTTATGCTTAGTAACTATATATCCACATTCTAAATTATAATTTTGAAAACCTGAAAGTGTACTTTTTAAATTTGAAAATAAGCTGTGTCTCATCTTATGATAAATTGAAGTGTTAGGGTCATTTCAAACATTCCTTTTCTCTCTACACACTGGGAAAATAGAAATGATTATTCATGGTACATCTTTAGGGAATCACATTTGTACATTAAAGTTTTTTTTTTTCATCTTCAAATGTGTTTGAATTATCATGCTAAAGCTTTTTACATTTTCTAGAATTTTGTTCTCATTATTGTTGTCTTGCATGATAAAGTTTATATTTGTTAGGTAAGGCAAAACACTTTTTTCTCTACCAATTAGAAATTGTATCTATAAATGGTCACTTACTGACATGAGAGTGGATTTTTTACCTTTGGTTGCAGTTTGGTAGAGGATATTATTGCACCCCATTTATTATTTTCAGTCTTTAGAGGGATTAGGATGGTGTTCACTGACGTTTCGGCAATAAGTAAGTATGTGCTATGGCCTGAACTACGTCTTCCCAAAATTCATATGTTGGAGGCCTCACCCCTAGTACTTCAGAATGTGATGAGTTGGAGATAGGGCCTTTAAAGAGGTAATTCAACTAAAATGCAGTTGTTAGGTAGACTATTATCCAATATGGTATCCTTATAATAAGAGGAGATTAGGACAGACAAAAACAGAGGCACCATATGAAGACAACAGGAGATGGCCATCTACAAACTGAGGGAGAGACATCTGAAAAACAACTCTGCAAACCCCTTGATCTCAACTTCTAGCCTCTAAAACTGTGAGAAAATGAATTTCTATTGTTTAAACCACCAGTCTATGATACATTGCTATGGTAGCCCTGGCAAACTAAAACAAATGGGAAGGTGGAGAAAAAAGTCTCTGTATTTAAATGTATTTACTGGAATTAGTTGATGGAAAATCTGTCGGGCCAATCACCCATTAAAACAAGATAGTAATGCACAGCATAATAGACAATTGCAGATCTGAAAAAGCGAGAAGTTAAAGGATCCTAATGGGATCCTAGGACTTTAACAAAATCAGGTCTACTCGTCAAATGGCTTAGAAGATCATAGTTATATCTGGGTCAAAGGAGTGAAAAGTAAATACCTCAGAAAAGTTGGAACCCTACTGAAAAACGGTCCAGAGGGAGAAAAAGTATCCTTAAAAGGGATTATTTAAAAATTTGCATACACGAAAAATGTTCTTAAAGATGTTTTTTGAATAAACAAGTGATCCAAATAAAATGGTAATAAAGCAAGGCATCTCAGTTTTGCTCTTACCACTTAAAAATACTTCTGTATTTTTACTTATTGTCTAAAAGGACAATATAATGAAAAACTCACAAGAAATAATTAATATATAAATTATTTTAAAAAATAAATTGTCTTTGGGAGTTAAGAATATCAGTTTAAATCCCATTGCTCAATATTTTCCAAATTTTCTGTTTGTTCTTTCATACTTAGAATAAATTCATTCATATTTGAATAAATTTATTATAGAAGTGAGTTCAAGTTTGACATGTGTTAATCATAAAGTTTTAAAATACTTAATTCTTCTATAATTTGGACAGAATTTCAATAGAATCTTTACATAAGTTAAAATTAACAAGATGAGATTTCACTGAAAGTATTATGGCTCACAAAAACTCAAATATAAATAGAAGTTTTATTTAATAAAATGCTGAGCAATCAGATTTTTAATTTATAAACGGAGCACAGAAGATTTAGAATGTTCCTAATAATCATTGACTGACTTACTAATCATCCAGGAAACAGAAATGACTCAAGGTATTTTAACAAAAAGGGATTTAATATAGGAAATTACATGTTTATAAAACTTATGAAACGGTGACTGTTAATTGAAGAGGAATTAGGAAAGGTCAAAATCACAGGAATCCAACACTGATGAACCCAACTGCCACTAGCACTAAAACACATGACATGAAGCTGCTGAAAAACCTAGGCCTGCTGTCTTCCCAAATATTTACCTACCACTGCCAGAAGAGAATGATGCATTCCCCTATCCTGTCTTCCAAATCTCATTCAAATGGCCTGCAATAGAGTAAAGAGCTTAGAACTTTGAAGATGGTGCTGAAAATCAACAGACAATTTCCAGAATACTTATTAATAAATCTTAAAGTAGTATTGAGCCAAGGAGAAGTGTTTACCATAAAATATATACTGCTTAAATTTTATCATGCTATTGTTAGGAGAAATGTAAGTGTTAGCTGACAAGGTATCCCAAAGTGTTCCAGTTACACAGTGCTATCTTTGCTTAATATTTAAATATATCTAACGAGCACTATTTCAGTGTAAGTTGGGAAAGCAAGTCTTACCTCTACTATCTCAAGGTATGAGGGCAGGACTTATGTTTATGTGTACTTTTCAAACTTTTCTTGTGTATATTTATTATATATAAGATCATGTTTATTTTTGATATATTTATGTATATTATGTATATTTACTTTTTTAATGTATACTTATGTATATTTTTAAAGTGTTATGTATATTTTTACCTCTATACTATACCCCTTAGTTCAAATTGCATTCTATCATTATTGGTCCACAGAAGGCTCCTGTTAAAGATTGAATTGTGTCCCTCTAAAGTTCATGTTGACACTGTAGTTCCCATTGTCACTATATTTGGAGATGGGGCCTCTAGGGAAGTAATTAAGGTTAAATGTGGTCATATTGGTGAGTCTAATCTGTTAAAACTGGTGTCCTAAAAGAGGAAGAGTCACCAAAGTTTTGTCTCTGAAGGAGCACAGAAGAAAGGCCATATGAAGACACAATGAGAAAGTGGCTATCTACAAGATATGAAAATAGTCTTCACCAGAAACTGAATTTGATCATGGACGTCTAGCTTCCAGAACTGTGAGAAAATGAATGTCCATTGTTAAAGCTACCCAGTCTGTAATATTTTGTTATGTCAGCCCAAGCAGACTAATGCAGCCTCTCTCTTACGTTTAGAGTTGTTTCAAGTTTGGTAACTCATTCCCCTTACACTTTGTCTCCACAAAACAACTTCCTATCCCTTCATTATCCAATCACTTCAGTGTGTTAAATGTATCTTTTATTTCACTGTAAACTTGAAAAATATCATTTTGCATGCATATATCACAATTTACAGCAATGTTTTTATTGTTACATCTTATTACACATTGCATATGTTTTTTTACTTGGCACACTTGTTTTTTTTAAATTAATTTCTATTGGAGTACAGTTGCTTTCAATGTTGTGTTACTTTCTGCTGTACAGCAAAGTGAATCAGCTATACGTATACATATACCCCCCCTTTTTTTGATTTCCTTCCCATTTAGGTCACCACAGAGCACTGAGTAGAATTCCCTGTGCTATACAGTAGGTTTCATTAGTTATCTATTTTATACATAGTAGTGTATATATGTCAATCCCAATCTCCCAATTCATCCCATACTCCCCTTCCCCCCTTGATATCCATACATTTGTTCTCTACATCTGTGTCTCTATTCCTGCTTTGCAAATAAGGTCATCTGCATCATTTTTCTAGATTCCACATATAAGTGATATTATACGATATTTGTTTTTCTCTTTCTGATTTACTTCACTCTGTATGACAGTCTCTAGGTCCATCCACATCTCTACAAATGGCACAATTTTTTTCCTTTTAATGGCTGAGTTATATTCCATTCTATATATGTACCACATCTTCTTTATCCATTCCTCTGCTGATGGACATTTAGAATGATTCCATGTCCTGGCTATTGTAAATAGTGCTGCAATGTACATTGGGGTGCATGTATCTTTTGGAATTATGGTTTTCTCCGGGTATATGCCCAGGAGTGGGATTACTGGGTCATATGGTAGGTCTATTTTTAGGTTTTTAAGGAATCTCCATACTGTTCTCCATAGTGGATATATCAATTTACTTTCCTACCAATGGTGGAAGAGGGTTCCCTTTTCTCCACACCCTCTCCAGAATTTATTGTTTGTAGATTTTTTGATGATGGCCATTCTGACCAGTGTGAGGTGATACCCATTGTAGTTCTGATTTGCATTTCTCTAATAATTAGTGATGTTGAGCATCTTTTCATGTGTTTGTTGGCTATCTGTATGTCTTCTTTGGGGAAATGTCTATTTAGGTCTTCTGCCCATTTTTTGATTGGGTTGTTTTTTGATACTGAGCTGCATGAGCTGTTTGTATATTTTGGAGATTAATCCCTTGTCAGTTGCTTTATCTGTAAATATTTTCCCCCATTCTGAGGGTGGTCTTTTCATCTTGTTTATGGTTTCCTTTGCTGTGCAAATCTTTTGAGTTTAATTAGGTCCCATTTGTTTATTTTTGTTTTTATTTTTATTACTCTAGGAGGTGGGTCAAAAAAGATCTTGCTGCAATTTATGTCAAAGAGTGTTCTGCCTATGTTTTCCTCTAAGAGTTTTATAGTGTCCAGCCTTACATTTAGGTCTTTAATCCATTTTGAGTTTATTTTTGTGTATGGTGTTATATAGTGTTCTAGTAAATCTCTTGCATTCCTATATGTTAACAATGAAAGATCAGAAAGAGAAATTAAGGAAACAATCCCATTTACCATTGCAACAAAAAGAATAAAGTACCTAGGAATAAACCTACCTAAGGTGGCAAAGGATCTGTACTCAGAAAACTATAAAATACTGATTAAAGAAATCAAAGATGACACAAACAGATGGAAAGATATAGCATGTTCTCAGATGGGAAGAATCAATATTGTGAAAATGACTATAGTGCCCAAAACAATATACAGATTCAATGCAATCCCTATCAAATTACCAATGGCATTTTTCACAGAATTAGAACAAAAAATTTTACAATTTGTATGGAAACACAAAAGAACCTGAATAGTCAAAGCAATCTTGAGAAAGAAAAATGGAGCTGGAGGAATCAGGCTCCCTGACTTCAAACTATTCTACAAAGCTACAGTAAACAAGGTAGCATGGTACTGGTACAAAGACAGAATAGATCGATGGAACAATATAGAAAGCCCAGAGATAAACCCACGCTCCTATGGTCACCTAATCTATGACAAAGAGGCAAGAATATACAATGGAGAAAAGACAGGCTCTTCAGTAAGTGGTGCTGGGAAAACGGGATAGCTACAAGCACACTGTTCTTAAGCCTTACCCATGTGTCCATGTGTAAACCTAATACCTTGCTCATAATTGCTGCAGACTGTGCCATAGTCTGCTTCCATCATGCTTAATATACCCATTTTCCAGAGGTGACCTGTATTCACTACCTCAATAAAACACCAAATAATTACTCAAGTGCACAATTGCTCTTTTACTTTTTTCTCAGGCTCTGTCTATTATTTTGTATTCTTTATCACCCAAGCCACTTTCTTCAAGCCCAAATTACATCTTTTCTTCTCTCCTTGGTCCCAGACCCCCTTTTGAAAAGGCTTTGTGGAAAAAATAAAACTCCCAGATAAATTAATCCTTATTTATTATATTCTAGGCCATCCACAGCATGCCTTGGCACTTTGCCTCTAATACTAAAGGAATCAATTAATGTAAAAGTTAGACTTCTCCTAAAATACAAGTTCAGGTAATTGTGGTTTAAAATGTCATTTTTCCCTCTGTATATTTATATAACAAAATTAGAAATAACAAAATTTAACAATATTAGTTCTTCCAATCCAAGAATACAGGATTTCTTTCTATATCATTTTCAAATCCCTTCACCAGTGTTTTATAGTTTTCAGTGTATAGGTCTTTCACCTCTTTGGTTAAGTTTATTTCTAGGTATTTTATTCTTTTTGATGTTAGTGTAAATGGCATTGTGTCCTTAATTTCTCTTTCTGATAGTTCATTATTAGTGTATAGAAAAGCAACAGATTTCTGTATATTATTCTTGCATCCTGTAACTTTACTGAAATCATTTATTAGTTCTAATAGATTTTTGGTGGACTCTTTAGAGTTTTCTATATATAGAATCATGTCATCTGCAAATAGTGATAGAATTTTACTTCTCTTCCAGTTTGAATGAATGAAATTCTGCCTTTTGCAACAACATGGATGGATCTAGAGAGCATTATGCTTAGTGAAATAAGTCAGAGAGAGACTATGTTATCACTTATATGTGGAGTCTAAAAAATAAAACAAAAAAATGTATATAACAAAACAGAAACAGACTCACAGATATAGAGAACAAACTAGTGGTTATCAGTGGGAAGAGGGGAGTGGGGAGGGTGAGATAGGGGTATGGGATTAAGAGACACAAACCACTATGTATAAAATAAAGAAGCAACAAGGATACAGCATAGGTACAGCACAGGGAAACACAGGGAAATATAGCTATTATTTTGTAATAACATTAAATGGAGTGTAACCTATAAAAATGCTGAATCACTAGCTCGGTGCTTTGTGACCGCCTGGAGGGGTGGGATAGGGAGGGTGGGAGGGAGGGAGACGCAAGCGGGAAGAGATATGGGAACATATGTATATATATAACTGATTCATTTTGTTGTGAAGCTGAAACTAACATACCATTGTAAAGCAATTATACTCCAATAAAGATGTTAAAAAAAAATGCTGAATCACTATGTTGTACACCTGAAACTAATTCAATATGGTAAGTTAACTAAATTTCAATAAAAAATTTTAAATCACTGCAAAAATAATAAAATTTAATTTAAAAACAAAAATGTTTACAGGCTATACAGCATGATTAAGAATATGCTCTATTTTTATATTTTACACATTTGTGTTCCACACCCCCACCCCACATGGCTTCTTCCATGAATTCAACTTTAGCTGAATCCCACTGTGAAAAAAAGTAGGCAATTTTTGATTCCAGTTTGATGTTTCAATCAAATAAGACAGTGTGATTTTAAGTGGGCATTGCAAATTCCAGGCTTCACCTTCAATTAAAAGAATTCAAGAAGAGGCTCTTTACACTTAACAGTCCAAAGCAGAGGACGCGGGCATTAGGATTTCCTCCTATCCATCACTTGCTATTGCACATTATCTCCCAGCAACAGCTGGTGACACACACACAGTGCCTCTAGGAAAGCTCTCTTCTCCCCCTTCCATCTGTTTTAGTCAATTTACATCAGAAATAAAACACTGTTTTACTGGTCTGCTTACAACATCTTATCCACAATGTAATTTAAATCCCTTTGGTTATGGGAGATTTTGCATTTTGAGGGTAGTTTTACTTTAAAAACTAGCTGAACTTGGAGGTCTTCACAACCTGTGGGTCAGATAGAAAATTTTTATAGGTAGCATAGAAAAAATATGATGCTTATTCTATCAAAAGAAAGTAAGGATAATATGTAAATATGTTGAAAAATAAAATATACTGATTGCATTTCTGAGTTTGAATTTAAACTTGTGACCAATATTTTATTTTCACTAGAGAACAGCAAGGGGTTGCAATTTTTATAAGGGCTGCAAGATCTATTTCTCCATGCTCCACTGCTCTTGGTTGGGAAATAGCAGTGGACACCAATGAGTGTGGAAGTAGTCATACCTTCCTTTGCTACTTCTTCACACCTTCACACCTGGTCTGAATCTCCAGCCATGAAGATAATAAGATTTTTTTCTTCCTTTTCTTTTCTTCTCTTTTTTTAAAAAAATTTGCAACCTATTCTCTCATGTTTGATGAAAATGCAAGCTCTGGAGTCAAACTGCTGAACTCTAAAGCATGATTACCATTTTATGTGTGACCTTGAGCTAATTATTCAATGTGTCTAAATCTCAGTTTCTTCACTTAAAATATGACACACCTAACTCATAGAGTTGTTATAAAGATTAACTGTTCCTATCCCATTGTAAGGATCCAGAGTAAGCTAATATAAGTGTTACAGAAATAATGAGATGTTCTTTTTTTCTGGATTATTGTGATTCTCATCTTCAAGAAAGGAGACTTTCCTTTATCCATCTTTTGAATTAATCTCTTTGTTTTTCATTTGAGGAAATGAAAAGAATAAAATCTTATTCTTAACATTGATGTTTTTAGAATTACAGTGTTTCCTCCTAAATTCATTATTGCAACAAAGCTAATTTTGTCCAGCAGAGCATAAAATCAATGTTTATATTGATACTTTCTAATGCACTATTGTTTTTTTGTTTTGGATTTAATGGAAATTTTTATTTTTAAACAGTTGTTTTTCTTTATTTTGTAGTGCATGTATTTTCTTGCTTTTCTCAAGTGAACACTTTATATCTTTGGTGTGGGAAATTAGAAAATGCGTGTTAAATTCATTCTATTCTTTGGTTGTTTCTACATTCAGGTATTAATTTTTTCATAAGGCAATTAAACACACGAATAATAAGCTATTTAATACGTATTTATTAATTTTCCACTTTCTAGCAGTAAAGGGATTTTACCCATTGTTTGTCACAGACTGTTACGAGAATTGTTATTCTGCTCGGCTCTGAACTCCAGACTGTCTACTCAAACCACCATGTGGAAGTCTAATATGGATCTCAATATTAATTGCCAAAACGAAACTATTGATTCCACTTCTCCCCACAAAAGCCCCCAATTTCTTCATCCCCAACTCTCAATAATGGCACTGTCATTCAGTCAGTCGCTTAGGCAAAACAAAAAAAAATACTTTACCTGTTTTCTTCAGACTTCACATCCAATCTGTAAGTAAGTCTTGTAGGGAGTATATTAAAAATATATTAAAATTCAAATTACTTGTCACTATCTCCATCTCCATAAGCCATAATCATCTTTTGAATGGTCTGCTACACCAGCGTTCTATATTAGTGAGAATTGGCCTGTTTTGTTTTATGTATTTTGGAGGGCAGGAAGTTAATTGATTTTGATTCTCTTAAAAAAAAACATAGTACATGAGCCCATTATAATTTTTAGGTTGCTCAAGCAGTACAAAAGTATATTGAGACAATATGGAAGTCACCTTCTCTCACCCTGCCTATCCCTTTACCTCTCCAGAGGAACCATAGTTAAATTTTTAACATATATCCTTTAAGACTTTTTGCTTTTTCCTATACAATTATATCTGTGGTTCTAAACTAGGGTGATTCTGTCTCCCAGGGGACTTTTAACAACATCTGAGGACATTTCTGTTTTGTCATGACTACAGACGGTTGTTATCGGCATCTAGTGGGTAGAGGTCAGGGACTCTGCTAAACTACAATGCACAAGACAAACCTCACCACAAATAATTATTTGGAACAAAATGTCAATAGTTGACATTTTGAAAGGCTGTTTTGTGTTGTGGTTGTTGAATTCAATGTTTATATTCACAAAATTGTTCAACCAATCAATTTTAGAGCATTTTTATCTACCCCAAAAGAAATCCCACATCCATTGACAGTCACTCCCCATCTCCCCTAATCCTCCCTACCCTAGGCAACCACTATAGATTTGATTATTCTGGATATTTCATATAAATGGAATTACACACTTCTGTGACTGGCTTCTATCACTTAGCATAGTGTTTTCAAGATTTATCAATGGTATAGAATGTATCTAGATTTTATTTCTTTTCATTGCCAAATAATATTTCACCGCACTGATATGCCAATTTTATTTAATCGTAAATTGTTTCTATTCTTTGGCTTACTATTAATAATGCTGCTTTGAACATTATGTAGTTTTTATGTTGACATAGGTTTTCATTTCTCTTGGATATATACCTAGGAGTGTAATTGCTGAGTCATACAGTAAATTTGTGCTTCACTTTTTGAGAAACTGCCAGCCTCTTTTCCAAAGTGACAAGCACCATTCTTACTAGCCATGTATAGGTTCCATTTTCTTGACAACCTCACCAACACTTGTTATTTCATTATTATACTATATTAATTATAGTCATCAAAGTGGGTATAAAGTACTATATCATTGTGGTTTTGGTTTTTATTTCCCTAATGACTTTGATCAACTTTTTATGTGTTTATTTGTCATTTGTATGTTTGTTGTTTTTTTTTTTGAGAAATGTCTATTTAGGTCCTTCATGCATTTTAAAATATTTGGGTTATCTATCTTTTATTATTGGATTGAAGAGTTTATATATTCTAGATATGATTACTTTATAAGGTATAAAATTGGCACAAATATTTTCCATTCCTTTTTTTTTAAATTTTCTTGATGGTGTCTTTTGAAGCACAAAAGTTTTGAATTTTGATGAAGTCCAATTTTCTATTTTAACTTTTGTGACCTAACTCAAGCTCCTGAAGACTTAGAACTTTATAAGTTTTCTAAAGAATATTATAATTTTAGCTATCACATTTAGATCTAGATTTTATTTGAGTTAGTTTTTCTGTATAGTGTGAGGAAGTGTTCCAACTTCATTTTTTTCATGTATATACCCAATGTCAAGCACCATTTGTTAAAAAGACTATTCTTTCCCCCACTGATTTGTCTTGGCATCCTTGTCAAAAATCAAGTGAATGTAACTGTGAGAGTTTATTTTTTGTCTCTCAATTCTATTAATTGATCTGCATTTCTAACCTGATGCCAATATCACACTCTCTCAATTAATGTAGATTTATGGTAAATTGTGAAATTTGGATGTGCAAGTTCTCCAAAATTGTTCTTCTTTTGTATGATTGTTTTCTCTACTCTATTATTGAAAATAGGATATTAAAATATCCATCTACTCATTGAATTGTCTATTTTCCCCTTCAATTCTCTCAGTTTTTGTTTTGTGTATTTGGGGGGTCTATTGTTATGTTCATATGCATTTATAACTTTTATCTCTTCCTAATGGATTGAGACTTATTACTATGAAATGTCCCTGTATATCTCTATTTTTTTAATTTTTGTTTTAAAGTCTATTTATCTGATATTGATAAAACCACAACAATTTTCTTATGATTGCTGTTTTCCAACCTCTTACTTTTAACCTATTTGGATGTTTGATTCCAAAGCGTGTCACCTCTAAATTGTATATAGTTAGATTTTTTTTTATCCAGTCTCACAAACTTTGCCTTTTGATCACATTGTTTAATCCATCCTCAGTGTTATTATTAATATAGTTGTATTTACATCTTCCATTTTACTTTTTGTTTTTTATATGTCTCATGTGATTTTTGTTCCTATATTTCTCATGTATGGCTCTTTTTTGCATTAACGGAATATTTTTTAGTGTAATATTTTAACTCCTTTAATTTTTTTCACTATATATTGTTTTAGTTATTTTCTTAGTAATTGTTCTAGAGCTTACCATATATATATCTCAACTCATCAGAATCTAATTCAGATTTATACTTAGTTAACTTCAATAAGATATAGAAATTTTGCTCCTATATAGCTTTCTTTCCTTGTCCTTTGTGTGCTATTACAGTTATACATATATGTTACTCACCCAACAGTACATTGTTATAATTATTACTTTAATTTTTTGTCTCTTAAAGAAGTGGAGAGAAGAAAGGAGAGTAGGTATGCATTGAGTTTATTTCATCCCCACTTACCTCCTTGATGATATTTTTGTCAAATATATTGCATTTCTTTCTTTTATAGCTCCAACAACACAATTTATAGGTATATAAATATAGACATATATATGCAATTGTTTTTTAAATCAATTAAGAATAGAAAGAAGATGTAATACGTATTTGTAATGGTTTCTATAATTACATAATTATCTTTACCAGTATACTTTGTCTTTTGTTGTATTCCTATTGTTTTTTAGTTACTGTGTAAGATCACTAGATTTCAAACAGAAGAGAATTTAACAGCTAATTTATTGGGGTTCCTTTGTACATGACAAGTCATTTTTCTCTTGCTGCTTTTAAGATTTTCTTTTTCTGGTTTTAACATTTTCACTATGATACATCTGTGTGTAGATTTCTTTGCTTTTGTCCTACTTGCACCTTATTAAGCAACTAGAATGTATAAAACAAAAATTGTTTTCTCAAATTTGGGAAGGTTTCAGCCATTATTTCTTTATTTTTCTTCTCCTTTCTTTCACTATGTCTATAACAAATTAAAATTATGAAGGTCAAACAGAAAGTATGATAATAAAGGATAATTCATGACTAAGCTAAAAACAGAAGCAAAAGCAATTTCATAATTTCTTAAAGGACAAAAAATGGTGAGCAAAGGAGTAACATGCTAACATATTTATACAATAAGCTAGCATGCTAGTAGCAAAGTAAAATAAACCAGTTACTGAATAAATATAATTTTTAAAGCAAAGAGCATAAGAAATTTATCACAATGCTAATGGTTTTTTGTATGCTAAAGAGATAGCAAAATTGATTATTTTAAATCTATAAGCTGAAAATGGAATACATATCCAGCTACTAGGTTACTACCTTACATCCTCCACTAAACCAGCTAAAAATTTTCAGAAGATGCAAAATAAGAAGAGAATTGAGAAAAATTCATCAAAATTTAATTGGCAAGAATATGAAAACTGGAAATGTATCAATTTCAAAATGATTGAAGGTACTAAGAAGGCAGACTTCTCATTTTTCCAAGTTTTTAGTATATAATTATAATGAGATGAAGATGATTTATTCTCAATTTCCTGAACAGTGAAATTATAAAGATGAAAAGGTTATATTTAAATATAATGATATGATAGTTCTTTAGTATTTAATATTAGCTTTTTATGTAATTCAGTTGAATAAGCAACTATTGAACTTTTAATGTTTCATTCACTATTGAAGGAATTGAGACAAAGAGAAAGATGATACAGTTCCCTCACTCAGAAAGCTCACAGTTCAAGAATGGATGCAGATAAAAGCATAATTCTGTCACAATAAAATGTTATAAATGTAAAAAAAATCATTCACAAAGTACAATAACATGAGTGTGTTTATTGTTATCACTAAGATTTGGAGATGCTTTGTGAAGGAGTAAGATGTGAGCTTTGTTAATAAGAAGAGATACAATTTTTCGAAGGCACAAAGAAAGAAAGACCTTTCCAAACATGTGAAGAAATATGTTCAAACAAACAAAATCATGAAAAAGTTTAATGAAAGCAAAGATTATGGTGTGTCTGAGAAGAGAAAACAAGGCAGGGGATAATATCAGGTCAAATTGAAGATCAGAAGACAGATTATGAATAATCTTCAGCAAGACTTCAATAATATATTAAAATAGGTTTTAATACTGAGGAAAACAAAGAAATATTTATATATACTTCATAGCAAGCTGACATGGTATGAATATCATTTTTAAAAACTTGCTCTGGAAGCAACATGTAGAGTTTTAAAGGGTGAAACTGAAAACAGGGATCCAGTTAGAAGGCTAGTACCATAACTGGGAGAATTATTAATGAAGATATAGGATAAAGCTTTAGAATTTTTGATCGGGAGAAGACAAAGAGATATTAAAGTCACAGAATGGAATGGACAAAATTCCCATCAGTAGTAAGTTTCCAGTAAAAATTTCTAACAATACATATATGATTCAATGATACTTAGGAGGATATTTGTGTGATTTCCTCAAGATGAGCTCAGTAGCTCAGTTATAGAAACTAAGAGTTATACAGGTGAATTTTCCAGATGAACACAAAAGAAGGACAAAGAAGCAATGGAATACTCTCTCTTGTCATACATGTTTTTACTCCCAAGGGATTTAGAATTTAGGAGAAAGAATGCAAATCATTGACTTCAACCTGGTATGAAGTAATTTCTACCTAGAAGGCATAGGATTAGGAGTCTTTGGAAAAGAGCAGCAGTGATCTGGGCCCTCAAGAGACAGAGTTTCAAGTATTTGATAAATGGTGAAAGGTAGAATACCCTGGTGTTGACCAAGTGTGCCTTTAGCTCAGGTTCTTAGTTGATTTGTAGCAGAATGCAGCAGCATCAAAATCCTTTAGTGCAATAGACATGAAAGGCAAATGAAAGAAGGAAGGTTAGCTTATTTTGAATAATTATTAAGACATGTACCTCGGTTAAGTGGAGATGAGGTAAAGAAAGTTCCCTATACTATAGCTACTCTAGCAGGAATAGGAGGAAGCATCATTGTATCCTCCTGGCCTATTTCGAGGTAGTTGTTCTTTCACCTGTGCTGTGCATTGTTCTGTCAATGGGATTTCATCCTGCCTTAAAACACACACACACACTCACACATACACTTTTGCAAAAATGAATCCCACCTTTTTATTTGCTTTTCCCCTAGCATATAAAACGTTGTAAATTTTTTTAGCCACACTTTTAACTTCAACTCTTACCAATACACTCAGGACTCACAAAGCTATAATTCCAGTCCTGAATTTAAGAATGTTTCTTTATTCTACCCGAGTATCCCTTGTATTTATTCAGAATGTCTCAACTGAATATATAGGCTCACATGTGTGTCCCTCCTCCTGGTTTCTTATCTCACTGTCCATTAAAAGGCACCACTATCCATTTAGTCCAAACTCAAAGCTAGAAAGTCCTTCTAAATCTCCTTTTTTCTCTCTCAATTTCCAGTTAAGTACTATCCATCTCTTATTTCCATCACCTCTTTTATAGCCTCCTTGCCACTGCCTAGAGGAGACAATCATCCTTTTCCAGAGACTCCCATTTCTCCTCCCTTTCATTTATCCCTCATACTTTCACAGAGTGAAATGATTATTCTAAAGTGCAAAACAGATTATGCTATGTGCTCAGAGCTCACAATGCTCAGTAGGATAAATGTAAAATTCCTTAACATGGTCTTTCATCACCTGCTCCTTGATCAATTTTCAAAATTTTCTGCCACATCATGGAACCAATTACTAGTGGTTTTGCCTAAAGTGAGAATAAAATAAGGAACAAAATGAAGAAAAATCTCTGCACCCACAGAGTTTACATTCAAATGGGAGGAAAAGAAGTATTAATAATAATAACAAAAACAGCAACAACAACAACAATAATAATAATTGCTATGGAGAACATAGAGCAAGTTTAGGGGAATTACAGTTGGGTTTTGGAAGAAATTACTATTTTATATATTGTGGTCAGGAGAAGTGTCATTGAGGTGATATTTGTGCAAGGACTTGAAGTACACGTAAATTTTAACTTGCAGAATTCCTCTTACCTTACACTGCTTTTCCACTGTACTTCACACTTTCTTACACACACACTCGAATTATTTATTATGACTATCTCCCCCACTACTACTAAATGCTTCATAAAATATACATCTTTGCCTTGTTCACTGACTACTAGTTCCAGAAATAATACTCAGCACATAGTAGTCACTCAATAAATATTTGATGACTATATGTATCACATTGAACTGGACTTCTACCACACTTGGAGAAAGCATCAAGTTAAAATAAATCTAGTTAATATCCAGACTCATATATCACAAAATAAAAGTTGGTCATGTAATCCCATTATGAAAAAACTCAAACAGATTCTTGGCTCCATAGATCAGAGTCTCACAAGTTAATGCCAACGTGTAGAGCCTGAAGCAACAGCAGTTGGAACAACATATGTGACTTTACTCCCTGCCATTTCAGGAGAGAAACAATTTAGAAACAGAAATGAGAGCAACAAAGATTATACAAATATCCTGGGAGCATAATTCACTTTATTTTATAATGAACACTTGTAACATGGCTATCGTTCTAAATATCAGCGGTCTGAACATTTAATTTTCTAATGTGAAAGTAATTTGTTCTAATGTTACAACAGAATTTCAAGACAGAATAACTGAGTTCCATTTCAGTCTGCTCAGACATATTTCTGAGATGTCTTTCCCTCTTTGAGTAATATTTCAAGCTATTAGTTATTTATTGCTAATTATATGCTGGACATATTTTCACATGTAATCTTCATGAAATTTCTACAACATAGATTTTATTATCTCTATTTTATGGTTGAGAAAAGAAGGAGAAAATCAGATAAGTTGCCTCAAAACCACATAGCAAATGGTGTAGTGGAGATGGGAAGCTGCATCTGCCAGCATTCAAAGCTCAGGCTTTTAAGCATTATTTTACTCTGCCTTGATTTGTACCTATGGTGGGACGTGAGCTCAGGGTCTTCCTACTCTGCCATCTTGGCCACTTCTCTCTTCTGCCTTGTAAAAGGAACAGTATCATATCAATATATATACTGTGCAGAATTGTTTCCTACTTAGTTGCTTTTTTTAAAAAAAATAAAATAAAGAAAGAAATGTTACTGCAGTTAAAAGAGAGAAAAATTGACATCTTGCTTTAAATTATATATTTTCAGGAAATTAGGAGCAACCTAACTTCTTCATATTGCATTTGAAGAAACTATAAGCTTAAATGTTTGAGTCTTTAAAATTTCTATTAATTCTTGATTTATTTTCATTTAAAATAAAATGATGCACACTAATTATAAGAACTTTAAGTGATAAATTTTTAAATAAAAAAGAAGAAAGTAAGATCGTCAAGCATGCCCTCACCCAGAGACAACTACTGTCACTATTTTGTGGGAAATGCCCCCAGTATCTTTATTGTGCATGTATGCAAATAGATTCATATAGACGCAGTCATATAAACATCTGTATTTCTGGATTTTGTGAAAGAAAAATTTATTTATTTAATTTCTCTTTCTTTGTTATATACATACAAGTCCACTAGTTAAAAAGGAAAAAATTTAGAAACTAATCTGGAAACTAATATTGAATCGATTTTCCCTCAAGTTTTTGTTTTCCTCTTGATGAGTGCCAGTCACTCTTCCAAACTTGTTTCTTTTTATATGAAGTAAAATCAGCAAAGAGGCTCATCAGAGAGGGCAGGAATCCCCAGCCTTTGCTTCTATTGAACGTAATGAATGCTTGACTCCAAGTTGGCATTCTAGAAGCTTGCTCAGGTCATGGATAACATGTTACATCTTTCCTAATATGGTGGTTAATGTAGGGGTCAAAATTAAAAACACATATTTGATATTTTTAAGGCTGAGAAAAAGCTGAACATTTATGAATATCACTAATCCATATATAGATACTATCCTTGTCTGCCCTCTATTTAGAGACAATTACATCTTGATTGATCCACCATAGCAAGGCTTCTTAAAGGAAAATTCTTACTGCCCTTTCAAACGAGATGTTTGCTTCTGTGTTTTTACCTAATTTAGAAGACCTATTTTAATGAGTAAATCTGCATGAACATGTCACATGTTTTCACCTTATAATATTTTGGGCCAAGTTCTCTCTTTCCAACCCTTGTCTAGTTTTTATGGTCATCCTACAAATAGAAAAAAAATTTTTTTGGTAAAGATTGATATGCTAGTAAATGTTTAACTATTGGTCCTATAGGAGAAAATAGCTCTGGTTTATAGCATTTGCTAGTTGCTTTGGTGGAAATACTTCCCCAGTGGCATATTTCATGCTATAAAATGACATCACTGAATGCAGAAATAGGAAGAGATGTGAAGTAATATGCTTCACATAGTATTTCCTTGAGTAATGTACTTACTTGAGTAATTTTAAGTTCATACATATTAATTTTAAGTTCATACAAATTAACTATATTCAATAAGTTCTCACACTTTACTGAAAATTTAACAATTCACTGTTTGAACTGGTTGGGGCTAGTTTCAGTGGACCATTGTATTACAGTTATTTGAAACGTCACATGAGATCTTTGTTATGCAACAAATCAATTCAAACTTATTTGCTGGATTACTATTGAGGAAAGAAAGACACAGCCAGGCCCAGGGACAGCCTCCTCATATGCAGGCATTAGGCAGAAAGCAAAGCCATCTCCTTGTTTTGCAGCTAATGAGGCCATGACACATGGAGGAATGGTATCTAAAACAGAAACTTTTGTAGCATCTGAACAAGAAACTCTGACCACGAAAACCAACCAACCATGGAACATGCGTAATAAAAAAATGCACGTTACTGATGACCACTGTGTGACCTTCCATGTGTGGTGCTCCACTAGTAGGGGAAAATTTAAGGGAAAACAGCTCTTAGAGCGCATGTACAGTGGCCTCTGGAGACAAATGCACAGGACCGAGAGCTGATGCAATCTGTTGCAAGCCAGGCCACACATCAACCTTTCCGTCAATGAATATCTCACCCTTAATCAAAAAGACCCCCATTCGTTCAAAGTGCTAAAAATAAGATTTAAAGGGGGATCAAAAAACTCTGCAGGGCGCTCCTCATTCACAAGGATGCCGGTACTTTTCTCTGTGCGTCCTTTCCCTTTTACCTCAATAAACTGCTTCTTTGTTCTCTTTACTCTTCAGCCTGTGTGTCTTTTTCTTTTCTTTTTTTTTAGCTTTGTGTTCCTTGCCCAAATTCTTTTTGGACAAGTTGAACAAGAGCCTCGACTTTTGATAAAGCTTTTCCAGTATCACTATGATATGCTAAAAACAGTGAAATATTGCAACTATTAGGCTGAATGGGAATTTAGGAAAATTAGGAGATGTAAAGGAACAGCTCAGCTGTTTTCTGTTATCCACTGTTCATTGATAACAGCAGTACAGAGTTGTTTAGAAATTTTCTACTAAACTTACTACTTCATTTTCTTTATGATCAATTTCCTGATTCCTAGTTTTGAAAAAATAAGAAGTCATCTAAACTCAGTCTTGTCTGTGAAATAAAATTATTAAATACTTTTGTCTTTGTACTGATTTATTATTGCAGAAATCACATATTTTACTAGTGTCCATAATATGTGATATTGTCTTTAAATGGTATTTTCTTATCACATACTTCCTATACATTTATGAAAAAGGGGGGAACATTTCATGGTTTGTACTGATTTTTCCCTAAAACCCAAATAATTAATATCAAAATCATGATGAGTAATTAATGAGTAATTAAATTAACAACTAGAAATCATCATGGAAAGGAAAGGAAATGATATTTAGTACTAAACCATTAGTCATCGTAAGTACCAATTATTCAGGAATCGTTTCATAAAAACTATGTGATACTTTATAAATGTAAATAAAATACAACTTTAATGATCTTCTTTGCTCTCTCTCAACCATAGTTATTTCTTTAATTAGTTAGGTAATAAACAACTGCTAGATGTTAGACTCTGGGCTGCCTCTGGGAATCAAAGATGTCCTTTTTCAGAGAAACCATGAGATCCTCACTTGTAGGTTCAACTTAAGGTATATTCTGAAGCCAATGCTGCTCAGTCAACAGAAACAAGGGTTTGTAAGCCAGCAGATCAGGGACTCAGTATGACTCTCCTTTGTTCTCATGTTCAAATTGCAGTACTAGGACTTTTTTTACCCTTAGCCAATCCCTGCCATGTATCTCTGTTCCAAAAGTAGTCCCTGTCTTCTCCCCTGAGTCTGAATCTTGTCCTGATTTTCTTTGTGGTACCTTTATTGCTTCAGGCCTGATTTTCTCTCCACCATTAAGGCTTCACTGATATCAACAGTTTGATTATCATAATTTCTTTCTGTCCATTTATTTAATATTTATTTAGTATCTTCAGTGCCAGACACTCCACTAAACACTAATTATACAGTGGTGAGTAAAATAAACCATAATATATTCACCCATCTCAAGTCAGGCATATTCCTTTTGCAACCAAGATTGGTTATACCAATAATTATTATTGTAGGTTAACTAGCAATTGTAATAGCAGTTCCATGATATAACCACACACATACACACACACATGCACACATGTACAAAAAGCACATATACAATAATTAGGAAACCCCTGCACCACCACTTCCATATTCAGTTAGATATTGCATTACAGTAACCTTGATCAGGTGAGGTTCACCTATACAAGCATGTCAATAGGTTGAAAAATATTAATTATATATTTCCTAAAATTGAATTCAGGCTTTCATTTTATTCAGACCTAATATAGTAATAGAATCATTAGTTTGGTGGTCATTTTGGCAATGGGATTAGCAATAGTATGCATATCAGATTTTTGCCACTGAATGTATTTGGTTACATTAAGACAATAAATTCCTTAAGCAAAAATTTAAGAACCTCTACTAGTCCATGTAAAGAAATTATGTCTATTATAAATCTTCTGTGATAGATGATAGATAGATAGATAGATAGATAGATAGATGATAGATAGATAGATCCCTAGACCAGGAATCAGTAGACAGGTCAAACCTGTAGGCCAAATATTACCCTTGGTGTGCTTTAGTATGGCCCTTGAGCTAAAAATCATTTCTATAGTTTTATAAGGTTATAAAAGAATTCAAAAAAGGATGTGACTATGACCATACCTGGTCTGCAAAACCTAAAATATTTACTATCTGACTCTTTAAAGAAAAAGTGTGCCAACTCCTGATAGGGACTTTGAATCAAGATTCTTACTCAACAATGTAGGTATCTTGTGCATCCAAATGTTAATAGGATGTTGTCAAAATCTAAATTAGAAATCTTAGTTTGCATATAGAAGTTTACAAATGCAAATTTATTAGAAATAGTAAAGTGGACAATAATTCCCTTGTCTTCCTTATTGATATTTTTAGTATATAAAAATGCTCACTCTGACATCTGTGCATCTTTTGTATCTAGCCAAACTGAATATGTATAGGCACTTTAAGAAAATAATACATGTTCTAAGTTATTGAAGGATTTCAGAACTGTCAGTTTTTCTTGGAAAATTTTAACATGATAACTCAGTCCAATGAGAGTCTATTTATACTATGTCATTCCTTTCATTTTTGTTCATACAATATTGATAGTTTAAATGTCTTAAGGAATATTTCATCTATTTATTTCTATGGCTCACAGAATGTGGTTAAGGGCCTAGAGAATCATTAATAATAGAAGGAAATCCCTTGCCTTTGTTGAGTGTCCTACGTCAACCTGGCAAAAGCATAATGCAACATATGGGTGTCACCACAGACATTTAAATTCAACATACTCAGTTTTCTGACACAGCCAGAAGTAGTAGGGAACTCCAACACTGCAGAGACCTTGATGGAAAACATATCCTCTTAAGATTACTAAACCAGTAATCTTTACATTTGTTACAAACAGGCCTAATCAAAATCAATTACTGTTCAGCATTCTGAGAGCTGAAAAAAAACAGTGTAGTAAATATTAAAAAATCATTCCTAACTAAAGTTAATAGAATCTGTAGAATATCTCTGGCTCCCAATATTGAGGCCAAATGTCAATGTATGTGTTTCCTTTATTTTTAAAAAGTAGCCTAACAGTAACTGTCCAATCTGGGGTTATTGTGAAAAACATGTGAGATTTACTTCACTCTGTATGACAGACTCTAGGTCCATTCACATCTCTATAAATGACCCAATTTTGTTCCTTCTTATGGCTGAGTAATATTCCATTGTATATATGTACCCCATTTTCTTTATCCATTCATCTATCGATGGATATTTAGGTTGCTTCCATGTCCTGGCTATTGTAAATAGTGCTGCAATGAACATTGGGGTATATGTGTCTTTTTGAATTATGGTTTTCTAAGGGTAACCTGCTATATAGCACAGGGAGCTCAGCTCAGTGCTCTGTGGTGACCTAGATGGGTGGGATGTGGGGGGAGGGAGAATCAAGAGGGAAGGGATATATGTATACATATAGCTGATTCACTTCATTGTACAGCAGAAACTAACACAACATTGTAAAGCAACTATACCCCAATTAAAAAAAAAAGTGAGATTAACTTCCCAATTTTAATAATTAGACTATGGTTAAATAATGGAAGAAAATTTATATATGAGAATGTATGTAAGAAAGAATATTGTTTTTATGAGTATATAATGAAATGTTTAGAGGTAAGGAGGTATTATGTCTGCAGCTTACTTTCAAGCATTTCAGAAAAAAATATAATTATGCATACATTCACATACACAGGTACATGTGTATACATATTTGTGTGTGTGTGTATTCATCCACTATTTTGAACCTTAGATGCCATAGTTTCTACCAATTGTCATGACCCATATATACACATTGACTAACATAGCTTTACCATTCCCCTCACCTTTAGGCAGATTTCTTCCCAGCTATAGGCTCCTGGCTTCAATTTTCTTAGGGGTTTTACTTTTGAAAACTTGCAATAAAATTCTTATTTGTCCTTTAAAAATGTAAATCTTCTCATGGCCTTTTGCCAATTTTACAACCCAGTACTGTCTTTCTCAGGACCTAGGAGTCATCCTTTTAAAATATAATCATCAAGAAAGATAATCTCCCTATCTGCCCCCCCATCTCTGTGGAAGGCAGGAGCCTAACTCAGATAAGCATGAATTAGCAAAGATAAATGACCTAATCTCATTGACCAGCCTCCTCTGTAAGGGTCCTCTAGTACTTATCTATTAGACCACCCCAGTGTTTAAAAATACTCCCACCTTTTGTTTCAGAGGAATTGAGTTCAATCTCTCTCCTCTATTCCAATAGTCTTAAATAAGGTCCTCTTTGCCTGTTTAACTCCATCAGTACGATTTTTCATTGACAACACAGACACAGACATGGACACACACATTTCTACTCACACAAAGTGAAAAGGATGATTAAGCAAATATAATGACATTAACTTTGGGGGAAAATGAGCAAAGGGCAAACAAGAGTTCTTTGTACTACTTTGCAACTTCTCTATGCTTTTGGAATTACTTCAAAATAAAAAGTTAAATTATCATGCAAAAATGTACATGATATGTTCTATAATATCTAACAAACAATTTAAATGAAAATCTACATACTCAATTCCAAAAGCACACAGGGTACATGCTTTTAATACCCATATCTAAAGCAATCCAACAGCCACACCAAGTTGAGGTGTGTCTGTCAACACCATAAATTGCTAAGAAAAGCACTGAGAGATAATTAGAGTGTAGTATTACACATAATAATGCTCAAGAGGCTGGAGGCAAATTTTGTTCTTTTGTACAAATGGAAGATTTCTTTCTACTTGAAGACCAATTAGCAATGTAAACTTATAAAATATTTTGCATGAAATTCAAAGGTAGAGATCAAAGAATTGTGGAGACTTAAAAGTAGAGTTGTTCTAATTTTACCAGTTGTGTAGCCCATTCTCATAATCAAACAGTAATTTGTTCCATGATATCCCTAAGGAGTGACCATCTTGTTCTTTTATAACTACTCCTAGGAGCAGGGATCTTGCCCATTCCAATTTTGGACTTCTATATGAAGAAGAAATCTTGTCTTCTCACAATTTGTACTCATTAGTCTTTGCCTCATCCTCTGAAAAACTTGAAAGTAGTCCATATGTACGTCTTTTAAATATTAAAACAGCTTTCATCCATCTTTTCAAGCTAAATATTCCAACCAGATCTCCTTTAACCACCTGGGCCTCTACCTTTGTGCTATTTTTTTTTAATATAGAATACAGTATTCAAATTAAATGGAACAGTTGAGAAATGGTCAGACAAGCACGTAATACTGGAGGTGGCCAAATGATGGCCGTCACATCCAGCTTCTAGGGACAATGCTGACAGCAAAACTAGAGGTATAGTAAGGTGTCCAACATGGGTCATGATGATGGGGCAAGCTATGGTATCTTTGATTCAGAATAGTGATTGTGTTGTTTTCACCAAACTCATTCTCTGGAGAAATTCTGTGGTCCTCACTTCCACTTAGCTTCCTGTGCTCCTACCCACTTTATAAGTCTCATGTCCTAACATCTTCAGCAAATCTTTCAGTCTATCCCTTTGCTGTTTGAATCATCCAGAGACAATTTCATTTGCTTAGTTCTAAGAACCCTGACTGATGCCGATATTTCTTCTTAACTAATTACCTGATTATTGAACATTTTTTCTATGAATACTTTATGCTGTGTCAAATGCTTCTGACTTAAAGAAAGAAACAACTTCTCTGGACTTCAAGCTCTTACCTGTTAATTGAAATTATTTATGCCACCTCATGGTGGAGTTGAAGATTGTAGATACAATGATGAAAGAATCAATCCTAACACAGAAACTGGAACAGAGTAGGAAGGTAGAAAACAAAGTTATTTACCTTTTGTACCACCTCTCCCCTGCCTTTCTCGCATGTTTTTGCCTCTTGTTCATTTCAAACCCCACTTGTTCTTTTCAGATGTAATTCAGGCTTGTTATGGGTCAGGGAGTGAGTGCAGAAGTCATGGTGCTATTTAAAGAATTTCAAGAGAATTGATATATTTAATCATTTTTGTGAAATAGCAACAAATTTACTAACAAAGTACATGGGTTTATATAAGCAAGTTCCTACAACCAAAACTAATACATATAAGATTTTCTCATAATCGTATTTCTGACATTTCCATCAATATTATTTGGTTTTTGGTTTTTGTTATTTATTTTACTTCTTGCTAGGTGTGAAAAGTTGAAAAATATTGAGCCTGAAAGCTAAAAATTGAAAAATTTTATTATTAGTTGTTTTCATTTTTTATGTACTGTGAATTGGGAAAACTTGACATTGTTTGACTTTTGCGTAAGTATGCTACTCAATACTCCACAGATACTTAAGATCCAATGGTATGATTCTATAACACCTTGATTTGTCACGAAGTCCTCCTACATTGAAATATTTTCCAATTTCTGAAACATGACTGTGGACTCTAGACCCCACTTTTCAAATTGCAATCCATTTAATGAACAATATATTAGCTAAATGTTAGAAATATTGTTTGACATCCTAGGTTTTTATTTTTTTTCTTCTGTGGCATTGAACTTTCTCATTCCTGAGCAGAAACCCCTGACAGTGTGTAAGCTGGGCTCGACCACTACCCTGATCCCAAATGCAGCACCTCCAGAGAGATCTGCCATCTTTCTAATTTGCTTTACTATCTCAATACTAAGCAGATCTTCATCTCAAAGAAGAAATACAAAGTTTTTCTTTGTTCTATGAATCTTTTTACAATCATTCTCCTTACTTCCAACTGATAATCAAAGTATCTCAATTCTATCTCAATAGGGACTCTTGAATCCAACTGTACTTTTCCATCCCTATGACCTTAGTTTGAGCTTTACAAACTTTCATATTGACTACTGAAATATCTTCCTATTTCATTTCTTTCCTCAAGATTCCAAATCCAAAAGCAGGGCGGGGGATGGTGGTGGTGGTGGTGGGATGAATTGGGAGATTGGGATTGACATATATACACTAATATGTATAAAATAGATAACTAATAAGAACCTGGTGTATTAAAAAAAAATAATAAAGTTTAAAAAAAAAAGATTCCAAATCCACACTCCTTTCTTCAGTGAGTAGACAAAGTAGAAAGTCAAGGATTAGTTCATGGAAGACCTTGTATGGTTCTCTAGACATTATTATTTAAGCAATGGAGAATATTAAAAGAAGCCAGATTATCTATGTCATAATGTTGTTCCCAGCATCGGTAATATTTCCTTGAGCGTTATTGATTCTATCAACTTTTCTACTATGAAATTGAGAGTGGCCAGACTATTTCCAGGACACTTCATAACATGTCAGTCATATGTGTAAATACATTTGTAAACATACGAAACTTAATAAGCTAAAGGAGAACTGGAAGAAAGAAAATGATATTACTAATCTTTACAGCTAATTTTAAACCTACATCCTTATCTATATCTATTTTGCATAACAACCTTATCAAAGTTCCTCTATACAGTGTCACAGTGAGCATTTTATAGACTTAGACTTAGCATATATAGTACTATGTATGTTGCTTTTTATTTTAAAAAAGAAATATGCCTAAATCTGTGAATGCTTCAAAAATGTCAAACAACAAATATAACTTAAGAAATTACCCAAAGAAGAATGTCATGAATTCTGAAGAAATGGTTACAAAAATCAGAATTATTCTTAGAAGCCCAAATGAAGTAATTTTACATAAAATATTGTGATAATATGTGTGATGGATAATAAACTGAACTAACTTTTAAAGGTGTCTGAATCAAGGGGGTAAGTGTAGAGAGATGTATAAAATTTAAAAATTATACTGTATTTAGATACACAATTAGAAAAAGACAATGGATGGCATCTAAGAACATAAAAGTCAGTGGTTAATACATGAGCAATAAAACTGGAAAGAAATAGACAAAGTTGCTAGATGCACAGGTGTACATCAGGACAGTACTCAGGACAGGGAGAAATAGAAGGATCAATAAGAAAAGTTTGGTTAATGGCAACCCCAGCTTCATGACTATTAGTTAGCTGTCTTGACATGTAACAGATGATTTAGCTAAAGTTTACTTCATTCAGCAAATCTTGAACAAATGATAACAATCAACAAATAATTAGAATTGATTTTTATGAATCGGTATGAAGATTTTTCATGTAAACATAAAAAAAATTCTGATGGAGAAGTTAAAATTATCCTTCAAAGCAAATTAATTTAAATAAATATTTTAAAAATAATATTAAAATAATGCACAATAAAATAATTTATACACAATACCCACTAGTGGTCATGATTAGGTATTATTTAAAAAATGATAACTTAGAAGTGTACATATGAAATATTTAAATCTATTGTGGCATAAAACCAGCAATTCCACTTCTGGGTATATATCTGAAGGAAATGAAACTACAATCTCAAAGAGATATCTGCCCACCCTCCTTTCCCACGTTCATTGCAGCATTATTTACAATATCCAAGACCAAGACATGGAAATAATCTAAGTGTCCATGACAGCTAAATGGATCAAGAAAATGTTGTATTATATACAATGGACTATTATTCAATGATAACAAAGAAGAAAATCCTGACATTTGTGACAACACGGATGAATTTTGAGGGCATTATGCTAAGTGAAATAAGTCAAACAGAGAAAGGTAAATTATGATCTCACTTATATGTGGAATTAAAAAAGAAAAAACAGATTGGTGGTTATCAGAGGCTGGAGACAGTGGGTGGGGGAAATGAATGAAGGTGGTCAAACGGTACAACTTCCAGTTATAAAATAAATAAGTCCTGGGGATATAATGTGCAGCATGGTGACTATAGTTAAAAATACTGTATTTTGTATTTGAAAGTTGCTGAGAGAAGATCTTAAAAGTTTTCATTGCAAGAAACAAAAAGCGTGACTATGTGAAATGATGGATGTTAACGAAACATTTGCGGTAATCATTTCACAATACATACATACAAAACAAGGGGGTTAGGGGCACTGACCTCCCAAGCAGTCAAAAATCTGCAGACTGCTCTGTCTCAAAAACAAAAGAATTGATAAACGACTCACCCAAGGACAGGAAGCTGAAGCAGTTTGGTTAGAATTGGGATTCAAACCCTAGTAATTTTTATTCCACATATTGTGATCTCTAACCAAACATAAACTTTTCCCCACAGTTAGTTCATTTAAAGATCTGTAAAATGAAAATACAGCTACTATATTTATTGAATAAAATTTGCATATAAGTGGACCCATGCAGTTTAAATCCATGTTGTTCAAGGGTCAACTGTATATCAAATCACTATGCTGTCTACCTTAAGCATATATAATGTTATATGTCAATGATATCCCAATAAAACTGAAAAAAGTAAAGAATAATACCCTCTCCAATAATCAAGATTTAGTCTTTGTTCATATACAAGCTTTTGAGTTAGTTCATTGCACCTGTAAACCATATATGGGAGGACATTATGCTTTACCTTAATTGAAGCTTGTAGCCAAAACGAAAAACATTCTAATTTTTTCAAAGCTGGCAACAGAGATGTGTATAATAAAATACATTTAAAACCTTTTCACCTACAATGCTTTCTACACTGTTATGTTTATCTTTTTTTTATAGACACTGTTAACACCTATCCCCCTCTATTTTCTAGCTTAAAATATTTCAGATAGCTTGAGAAATGTGTATTTGTCTAAACTGTTTTTTTTCTAAACAAGAATCTCTCTGCTCTTGTTGGTTTGCAAGTTTCTAAGGGATCATTTTATGTGACAGTGGGAAACACTGTTTACTTATTGAAAAAAAAAAGTTGGCCACATTTTTAATGCATTGTACTTGTAAGCCAAGAGACATTAGAGCTCTTTATGGACAAAATGTGTTAACACATAGAGTGAAACCTACTTACAGGGAAAATAGAAGGGCCTTGATCTCCGTCCAGTTTTTAGTATCTAGTGTTGACATGCCTACATCTACTGTTGGCTGAAATTGCCTCTGGTTGGCAATTACCATGCCTGCTCTGAAAGTAATAAAAAGATCAAATTAGCAATAAAATGAACTTCTGACCCCCAAAAGTTACAGTAATAGCTGAAGTGCTGTATAAGATTTTGCTAGTCTAAATAATGAGAGTTACCATTTTATACTTAAATGTACACAAAAATATTTACTTGAGTTGGATTTCTTTCACATAAAAAGGTGGGTTAACGTGTTTTTCTCTATTTAAAAAATAGGAATGATTATCCTCTGGTATCATGCAATAAAGTAGACATTACAGGTTTTGCTGATCTTTTTGTACCAGTGATCTTTTCATAGTTACCTAAGATTCCATCTCAATTGTAATTTTGTTAACTATTTCCCTTTTGACAGACTATTTTTGCTATCACACACAATGCTACTAATTATATTTTCAACTTACATATTTTTCACATTGAAATTTCGGTAAGGCAGAAATCTAGAAGGGGAATTTTAGGGGGACAAAGGCTATGTATATTTCAAAAGAATCATGGTAAACACTGCCTTTGTGCTCCAAGAATCTACACAAATTTATACTTCCACTAAAAGTCGATGGGAGTGCATATTTCTCCATTCTCTTACAGAATACATTAATAATTTATCTATTAGTACCTATGAGATATATGTATTGGTTATTGTTTCAAATTGTATGTATTATTTAGGATGAACATTCTTCTATACACTTATTGAACTTCTCTATGATTTTTTCTGAGATTCTCATGGCATGTGTTTTGTCTTTGGCTTCTATTAATATGTTTGCTTTAAAAACATTTCAGAAGCTAATTTTGGTGTTATACTTATCAGTAAATTTTAAAGGATAGAAAATAAGTAATGTCTTCACTGTAATGTTTAAATAGAAATTTCTATAATCATTCATTGCAATTCTAATTGCTTTTGCTTACTAAATATTCAAGCTATTTTCTTAGGTTGCCACTACCAAATGTAAAACCGATGGCTAGTGGAAAGGAGCCACATAGCACAGGGAGATCAGCTCTTGCTTTGTGACCACCTAGAGGGGTGGGATAGGGAGGGTGGGAGGGAGTGAGACGCAAGAGGAAAGAGATATGGGAATATATGTATATGTATAGCTGATTCACTTTGTTATAAAGCAGAAACTAACGGACCATTGTAAAGCAATTATACTCCAACAAACATGTTAAAAAAAAAAAAGAATGTTTGACCTTCTTGGTGGAATGTAACTTTTACGTTAGCTGTAACTAAATTTTAAAATAGAATACTTACCTCTCACCACTCCTTTTCATTTTACTGGAAGTAATAACTAATGCAATTACATAAGACAGTAGAAGACAAGAAGAGAAAAGAAAAGAAAAGAAGAGAAGAGAAGAGAAGGGAAGGGAAGAGAAGAGAAAAGAAAATGTATATAAACTGGAAAGGAAAAAATAAAACTGTCTTTGTTTGTAGATGACATGATTATCTAATATAGAATATCCAAAAGAATTGACAAATAAACTCCCAGAACTAAGAAGCCATATAGCAAAGTTGCAGGATACAAAGTCAATATATAAAAGTCAATCACTTTCTTATATACCAATTATAAATAGGTGGAATTTTAAATTAAAAACACAGTACCATTTACATAGCACCCAAAAGTGATATACATAGGTATAAATCTAACAAAATCTGTATAAGATCTAAATGAAGAAAACAATACAATTCTGATGAATGAAACCAAAGAAGTAAATAAATGGAGGGATGGTCCAGGTTAATGGATAGGAAGATTATATTGTCAAGATGTCAGTTCTGTCCAACTATATTGACAGATTCAAAGAAATCACGATTGAAATCTCAGAAAGTTATTTTGTGGGCTAGACAAACAAACTGATTCTAAAATGTATATGAAGAAGCAGACCCAGAATAACCAATACAGTATTGAAAAAGAACAATATTGGAGGACTGAACTATCTGACAACTTTACCATATTGAGCAGTAGTTTGGCTTCAGGAAATCCAAGATACGTCCAGTGAGCATCTACTATGCATGTAACTAGCACTTCACTTTGCATCATTGTGGTTATAATGAGGCTAAAAAATAAAATAGCCAATGTTTTCTGTGCATTTCACTTATGCCTGGAATAGCTCTCAGAATTTTATATGTATTATATAAATTATTCCTCCTGACAACACCACTAAAGGGTAAATATTATTATTATGTATATCTTAGAGATGAGAAAATTAAGACTCAGAAAGTTAAGTAACTTGTCTAAGCTAACAAAGTGAAAATGGAGCTATATTCAATAGGCTCCTACGGTCTAGGTAGGGTCACACAAATTACAAATGTGAAATATTTCTTAAAAGACTATATTTTAAAGACCTATGAAAACTATAAATCCTATAGCAGTTCAGTGGGCACAAAGTCAGTAGAACTGCGGTGATTAAGAACAATTTTATAAATGTTTTAAATTTAGGTCTGGAAGCATAAGTAAATTTAGCAGGTTATAAGAAAAGATGAGGATTTTCTAGTACAGAGGTATATGAGCAAAGTGATGGAAGTGGGAATAATCATAAACGGCTTTTGCAACTGGTGTGGACTGGCCTGGAATGGCAAAGTTCATGTACTGTCCAAGAAAAGGCATTTGCTGGGTTTACTTGACCAGCATCCATTTCCTCTTCTACAGACAGGAGCACCTCAATTTTCATTCAAGTGTCCACACTTACTTTCCCAGTTCATACATTTCATAATTTGATTCCACTATGGGAGCTAGGTGTAAGAACTGTGATTCAAGCTTAAATCAGTATTGTCCACATTGCTTTATTAGATGCTGGACATCTGACCTCTTTTGGTCCTATCATAATTCTTTCAAACACAGTCATTCATATATACATGTAAATAAATAAGTCCAGAACCCATTGTGGGTCCATAAGTAGAGTATTCTCCCAAGAATGGAGTCAACAATGAAGAAGGGAAGCTCTGTAATGGACAATAAGAAATGAGAGCCTGGACATCCTGAGTCTCGATACCAGTACAGCTTAGAGACTATATTTTTGTTACAAAGAATACAGTTCTTTATTTTTTAAATCCAGTTTGATTAGAGTTTTTCATTATAACTGAAAGCATAATGATGAATACAGATAATAACATGTGAAGCAGGTAGCAGGAAAAGCATAAATGAAAAACAAACACATTGTGTGTCAAATTATGGTTCCCCCATTCTCTAGATGAGTGACAGTTTCAAGATATTTAACTACTCCCTGAGTTTCAGTTGACTCATTGCAAAATAGAAATAACCAAGTTATAGATCATTTAGCACAGGCAGAATTAACAGGGTGAGATTAGATGTTGGTAAGAATGAATGTGCACTTGAGGAACTCAGATTTGATTAAGTCTGTTCCAATGGACCTAAAACTGTTGGTTCAAAAGAATGACTTTGCTAGAGGTTGACGACTGTACAGCTAGTATATTTATTTGAACACCATTTTACTTAAATAACTTCAGGATAAGAAGCTTCAGGATAAGAAGCTAGAAGCCCTAATAGTAATTAATTGTGGAGATTAGGGTCTGTGTTAGGGTGTTGAGCACAGAAACAGGAATTAAAAAACTGGCTTGAGAAATATTTCAAAGACCAGAAGAAAATAATTGATTCTCTACTTCAATAGAATGACAAAATATATCGGCTTAGTTCTACTTGAAACTGACATTCTAAATTTTATAATAATAGCAGTCCAGTTCATTGTTCAGCAAAAAAATTACTACCTGAGTTATACTTAGTTTTGGAGTTTTGTAAATCTGTGCCTTTCCAGTTGGTTTGTAGTTCACAGTTCAGTAAAGATCCTGTTTAAACATATCATGCTTCCCTGTACACCCGAGAGCTACAGAATAGAACAATATATTAACGGGAAATATTAGACTTGTATTTGGTAGAACTGTACAATAGAAATGTAGGGAAGTTGAGATCAGGCTGAGAGTAAAATAAATTAGCATGCATTTGAAAGAAACACTAACCTAAAAACAGTCATAGGTTTTGCCATAGTTATTTGCTGGAAAAAAAAGTAATACATCAGATTGTATAAATTTTTCTCCAGCTAAGAACTATATGTACAAAGCTAAAACTAAAGAGCTGGAAAATAATTAATATATATCATAGAGTGAAACCATGAGTTTCTGGGAAAAATGAGTAGAGAAAATGACTGTATTATCTAGAATGATAATTTCTCTATAATACTGAGTTGGTTATTTTCAGTGGATTCTTGTTCAACTTTCCACTGCTCTATAAATAGCTCAAATTTGGGGTAGAATGTGGATGGAACATTAAGTGCATCCCTGTTTCAAAGAAATACAAATTTCTGTCCCTGATATTCCTGCCATGATTGCAAACTGCTTGGTTTCCATGTTGCTTTATTCCCTCTACAAACAAGGGAATAAAAGATAATATTCCTAATGTGACTTACAGATTTGTTTTTTAGTAGCAACTAATAAAACATAGGTTGTAAAGCATTTGGAAGATATAAAAGTTGGGGCTAATGCATAATCATATGAGCCGAAGATACCATACTACAAAGGACAACTTGAATGTTCCAGGTGTTCAAAACTGAAAAAGGATAATGACACCAGAGCAGCTATAATTCACGAAAAAGACAAAGATCTAAGTTTTGCAAAAGCCAGAGAAGAATGCAGTAAACACTGTAGGACTTTATTCATTATTAAAATATGCAAAATTAAATAGCGAGGGCCTCAAGCTAAGAACACTATGGCACTATAAAATGGATTGAAATTTAGTTATTTAGGCTTTGCTAGACTATCAGAAGAATATAGCTATAATTTACGCTAAAGGATTTTTTCATTTTAGTTTTTCACTAGGACCTGTGAGAGTTAAATACGTAATCCAAGAAGAAACAAGATAACTGTCAGTCTAAATGTGTTCTACCATTTCTGGTCCTTCTGTTTTTAGCTTTTTACACTTGCTTTATTGATACAACTCCCTCAGTGCCTTGTACTGACCCAGTTCCTGAGCCAATTCTGATTAAGCCAAGAAATACAGCAGTGCAACCCTCACGGAGACTATAAAATCAAGTCAGTTTCTCACTTCATGGTCTTATGTCATTGCCATGTTTAATATCTCACACAGTCCCTCCCTTGAAATCTATCTTTACTGAGCACTTATTTCATGTTAAACTCTGTCCTATAACCTTTCTAAACTTCAAACATTCAAAACAAATTGACTTAATCATATGACTTAGTTCATGGTACTTAATAATCACTGGTCACTGTAAGACTCCTTGTTAATTTATTACTTTTTTCTTCATCCACCATCTCCTTTCTCTACATCATCCCCAACTATTAAAGGGAAACTGGCTACTACTACACAATGAAAGTAGGGAGGAGTATATGAAATGCAGGAGTCTTGCTGAGGCACCTCTTTGTATTGTGATGACGATTAATGTTAGACTACAACTCAAATAGGCAGGATTTTTAATGGTACAGATCCTGAAGGAATAAAGTTTGGGATCACCATACCAGTCAAGAAACCATAGTCATCTGAGGTGCTTTCTGAGGCCAAAGGAAATATGAAATTGGTAGTGGAAAATGGAATTTATCAATACAAGCTACAACAACATGATCATGTGCAGCAGGGAGGACTAGTAGTTATAGCTATTTCTCTCTTGTTTATATCTGTGTATGTATGTATACGAATGAAAGCATTTATACATATGTGTATATGCCAATTGTCATTCTTTTCATTTTTCCACTCCTATTCCTGTGTCATTAAGGAGAAGTTGTATTGATGTATTAATAGTGGTTAACTGTATATTTCAATATTTAACTTCAAGGATATCAAAGGGAAAGTATGACTCAGAAGAATGAACATCACCTCAAGATGACTAGAATAAGACTCTGAGTATCTTAGGGGAGTGGGCTAGCATGTTTGGGGGTTTTATGAGGGACCATTGACTGCAACTTGTTAGACTGAAACTTATTGTGTTTATTTGGAAGTTTAATATAGCTAAAATGATATGTTTGGATAGCAAATTGACAAAGTGTAGATTGTGGTGGACTTTTTTCTGTGACTTGGTTATGCTGAAAACTAAATTTTTAAGAACCCCCTTTCCTGTATGATTCCAAATTCAAAATGGCCAAAAGTGAAACTCATGGAAGGTTTGGAATGCATAATAGCAGCAGCAGCCATAAGCCTTTGAAGATATTTGTCAAATCCAGATGTGATGACTAACAGATTCAGAGATATATCACTGAATCACTATGCTCTCACCTTCATGCCTGCCCTTCTTCCTAAATGCTAGCCCTGCTGATAATGACCCTAGGCTCCCCACCACATACTTGGCTGTGAAGCCACAGAGACAGTGTTACACAGAGGCAAAGATTTCTGTGTAACTCTCCATGAAGTCCCCACTTGTGGTCTTGCTTCAGCAGCTAGGTGGGTTGGACTTCTCACATTGACTCGTTGGTGACATTCCACCAAGACTTCTCTCCATGAACTCCATATTCTTTCTTATATCCAACTGCATGCTAGAGACTTTTGCTTGACATCTGCTATACATCACAAGCTCAAAATGGACAATGTTCAATAAATGCTCAATGATTGACTGTATCACGTAATACATGCCCTCCCCAAATCTTCACTATCTCTCTAAGTGGTAACTTCAGTCCATCTAATATATTGGTGTGATCCTTCATTCCCTCCTCTCACAGTCCTAAATTAATTCATCACCACATTTTATTGGTTATCCCCTCAAAATATCTATAGAATTAGACCATATCCACTGAACTCCCTGATTTAAACTAACATCATCTTTCACCTAAATTATTACCAACAACTTCCTAACTAGTCTTTTTACTTCTGCCGTCACACCTAGTGTCTATTTTTAACCCTGTATTAAGAGTAAACATTTTCAAACACATGTCACCTTATAAGACTACTTTGCTTAAAATCTAATAGCTCCCTGTTTCAGAGTAAAAGATAATATCCTTATTTCCTGCAACATGTTACATTAGTGGCTTCCAATGAGAAAGATTCCATACCCTAGACAGCAATAAAAAATATTTAAGAATATTTTGTATTTCACAATGATTCAATGGGCAATTACTGGGAAGGATCCAGTGATACTTGATATCTTGAAATTCATTGGACTGTCTTGTGCCATAAAGTATTGCCCATTATCTGTAAAACTTGAATTCCTATTCAACATTACTCTGGGTTTAAAAATCTGTTTATGATTATCCAAAGCTAGAATCCATTTCAGACGCCATCACAAAGACTTTTGTGTGATTTTAAATATTCCAGTGTTACAGGATGAAACCACCATGTTAGTCAACAGAAGATTATATGCAAGTTTTGCAAAAAATACTTACCTTATTCTGAAAATCATATCATCATTGGCAACAGGGCTTGCAATATTTAAATCATATGTGCAGCACAGTTGTGTAATATGCTATTATAGCACTCCATGGTGATCCATAGTAATTCTATTTATAGATCCAAGCATTTAACTTCATCATTATATCTTCATGTATAATTATGTCCAAGCAATTTAATATCAAAATACATATTGTTTTATTATAAATAAAATATATTTTGATTCTCCTTTATATTAAAATTAGTCATTTTATTGATTTTTAAAATTATATAATATATTAAGTTCATTACTATTTAATAAAGGTAGTAGTATAAAATTGTCGTTATGAGGGGGTATTGAGCCTAATAGAGTTTCCTGATCTACATTAACTGGATTCTATGAAATATCCCTGTGTCCATTTAGTAAATTCTACCTCCTCATTCTGTCTCAGCTACATTTTTCTTTTTCCTTATAGTGTCTTGAATTGGCTTCGGTTACTTGCAACCATAAACCACTAACAAAGGATGTTCATTGCATTTAAAATGCTATTCAATTCAAGAATATCTCAATTTAATTCAAGAGAGTATCTAATGAACAAAATAATGCCATTATTGCCTTCATATTCCCTCTTTGACTGATTTATTCATTTTCACATTCTTATTTTTCCTACTGTCCTGTGATTCTGGAACTTTTAACTGACCTTCCCCCTCCTTCTCCTATCTCTAACTGATAAGAAGATGAGAGAAATAAAATCTGAAACTCAAACCATGTGGGTTTAGACTTGCTAAAAGTGCCGGTAAATGAGAGACAATTACGTTTAATGACAAAAATGATGCCTAACAAGGCATCAAGGTAACCTTTTCCTAAGTCTGTGGGGCAAGTAAAGCGCAACTTATTTCTTAGCAACATAATCAAAGCTACACTACAGAGAGAATGCACTGGATTTCACATCTAATGACAGATCGCCAACTTCTCTTCAGCAAGGTAATTGGCTCTTTGTTATTCAAACCCTTTTATTCTACAATGATTTCTGAGTGCCTGCCTTGTGCAGATTTCTCATCACTGGAGATAGAAAAGTGAACAAAATAGACAAAAGTCCTTGTATTAACAGAGCCTATTTCTCATGAATGAAGACAGAAAGTAAACAAGCAAGTAAAATGTGCTGTATCTGAGAAGGTAACAAACTTAAGAGGTTTTAAAAAAAGCAAGGAAGGGGCATAGCGTATGGTAGCATTTTGTTTTAAATAAATTCCAGGAAATATCTCACTTGACTGGGTCTTATTCAATGATGTAAGGTGATAAAGAGATTAACCATCCACATATATTGGTAAAGATCTTTCTAGGATGAGGGAAAAGCATGTGTGAAGGTTATGAGGGAAAACAAAAGGATGACAATGTTAAGAAACAGGGCGATTATTGTGGTTGGAATAGAGAAAGTAAGAAGAAAGGAAAATTAATAAGAGATGAGGTAACAGAGGAGGCAGAAGAGAGAAAACTGGTTAAAGACAAAAATTTTAAATGATGGTAAATCATCCCAATGGATTATCACAAAATTGGGGAGAAAAAAAAAGGGAAGAAAATCACTATATACCACAATGAGTGATCTTGTTTATAGTACAGCATTAAGTAAATTAATCAGGTTACAAAAAACTATCTATAGAATCGTGCTTTTGATTTAAAAAAAAGAAGTACATATCTGTGTGTATGCATACAATTATATTTTAGAAAATAAAAAACTGTCATACAAATTTAAAAGTTATGAAAGAAGGTTCCTGTTGTGAGAGGAAAGAAGAGACAGAAGACAGAGGTGGAAGTTAGTCTCCTCTGAAAGTACCTTGTTTTGTCAATTTCATCTTAAAGTTATGTAAATATTTATGGAATTATAAAAGATAATTAAATGAAAATATAAAAAGTAATCCCTAAAAATCAAAAGCAACCTGAATGTAATGCATTATCTTTCCTTAGTATTCAGTGTTAAAATTATTTAATACATTTATCTCAATTTTATAAATCTTGGGGGAATTAGATGGAATAGAAGATAGAAGAGCATTAGTTTCTTTAATGGAAAAAAAATACCTACATAACCTCATTATCTGGGAATAATGAGATAAAAGACAGTGTCTTTTTGTCAAAAACCCTGCATTTCAATGGCAAAAATGGACAAAAACACTACAACATGACATACAAAGTAAAACAGAAAGAAATGACAAATAGTGTTTGCCACCTCTCTGCCCCAAAATAGATGTTGCATTTTTCCTACTTCCATTAATTTTCTGTGCTTACTTCTTTATTTCTTTTTATCACCATCCCAATAATTCCCTAGGTGGTTTCCCATCATCTGTATTCTCTACTATATTTTCCAATATCTACTCTGAGGAAGCTAACGTGAGTAGGGTGGAATAGACTACCTACTTTTGTGCAGAATTTTGGGGTATTTTTGCAGAAGAATCCTTAACATATGCAATCAGAATGTGCTTCAAATGTATTCATCAGAGAAAAGAATGATTCCAACACTAGAAATTTCTATTTAGGTAGGAAAAAGCTCTATTCCAGACACCTGTTACTCTGTAATAAATCTAAACATCATCAAGTGCTCTCCTCTGCTGTACAGAACACCAGTTTTAACTCAAACTAGGCAAGAGGATCCATTTCCAAAATGGTTTACCCAGTGGCTGGCAAATTGCTAGAACTCTCCATGGGACTGCTTAAGCTTCCTCATCGCAGAGTGGCTGAATTTCAAGACTGAGTATTCCAAGAGACACAAAGTGAAAGCTGTTAGTTCCTTAAGGACTTGGCCTAGAAACTGGCACATCACTTTCACTATATCCTATTGGTCACGCAGACACAGATCTGACCAAATTCAAAGGGAAGGAACAGAAACTTCACCTCTTTATGGAAGAAATATAGAAGTATTTGCAGTTATTTTTAATCATCACAAACTTACCCAGACATGTGGGAAGATCTTTTACTTGTAAAAATACATAAATAAGTAAACAAATACACACACACACCAAAAAAACAGAAACAAATCTCAGTGTGTTAGCACACTAAAGTTTATTTCTTGCACATGTCACAGTACAATGCCATTAGTGAGAGTCAGGGGAAGGGCTTTGCTCCAGAATATCAAACATAAACACAGGTTCCTTCTACCATGTAATTATGACATATTCTTGGGCTTTATCCTCTTCTGCCATCATCCAGTATATGGGGAAAGAGAGAGACTAAGCATGCAGGATGGTGAGAGAAGTTTTAAAAAATGCCAGTCTAAAAGTTGACATAAATCACATCTCATTGGCTAAAACTCATGGCTAACTGAAAGGGAGAGTAGGGAGTCTGAACTACCTATATGCTCAAGAAGAAATAAAAATAGGTTCAGTGAGCATCTAGCCAATCCCTGACACACCTTTCAAATTACAATTGCATATTAGATGCCTATATAAACCTGTGAATCTCATGAACCACAAACTCTTTCCTATTAAATAAATACAACAGGAGAGGCAACTTTAAATTCTGCTACTGCAATGGTCTGATTTCTAATTAAGATGTTTCATGAAAAGCCTATGGTTCTAGCCAAATTAAGTGTCTAACTCAACTTCTAAACTGGGCTGACACTCTCTGAGAGTTCTGAACCTCTACTTTGTTCAACATCCCAAATCCTGGAAAATTTTGCCTTACCTCATATTTAGTTCTGTTCCTTTAGCTTTTCCTTATCTCCTGGCTTCTGACCTTATTGTCTCTCTCTCATCACACACTGAATATAGTGCTGATGACCCTGTGTTAATATTAGCTCATGCCCAGTTGACCTTCTTTCTTTAACTAGACTTGCAGATCTACAAGTGTGGTCCCCAGATAGGCAGCAACAGCATCACCTGGGAATTTGTTAGAAAGGCAATTGCGGGTATCCCATCCCAGACCTACTAAATGAGAAACTCTGGGGATGGAGCCCAGCAACCCGAACTGTAACAACCCCTCCAGGTTACTGATACCATTAGGTTTTAGAACCACTGAATGAGAGTATGACATTTCCTCTCCTTCTGTGTTCATAACCAGCCCATCTACCTAGTTCCTAACCTCCTGTGTTCCTATTAGCCTATGTTCCTGCTGTTTGTCCAGAAAGTAGTCACTGTATAAGTATTAATCTATTTGCTTAATTAACATTAGTTTTTTCAAGAAATAAATTTGGAATTTGCTGCAGCCTATTTAATACCCAAAATAGCTAGAATAAATTCTGAGATTAGCCCTTGCTTACATCCTTAATTATATTGTCATGATGACAAAAGCTGTCCAGTTGTTTTTCACATTTTTCCCTGTGGGCTTTAATATCTTGTTCTTTATTACGTGACTAAATAACTAATTTCTTCTCCTCTTAGAAACTTTTCTTGGATAGTTACGTAGAGATTTTGCATGCTCTTGATTTGTACGCTTCTTCAATTATATGTTGGTGAGCATAATATGATAATCAATCATTTGTTTATAAAGATATTTAACATTGTTTATGTCTAAAATCACAGGTATAAGAGGTGAAAGTACAAATAAAAATGTTTTGCCTAGCACTAGTGCATTCTCAAATTGCTCTTGTAATTTGAGTGTTTTTCACTTAAAATGTATTTCTTAAAGTAAGTAAATATCGGGATACCAGCACAATATTTGCCATGTAGTGATTAAACACATTGCTCTAACATTTCTCCCACATTTCTTTTTGTATATAAATAAATAAATAAATTTATTTATTTATTTTTGGCTGCATTGGGTCTTCGTTGCTGGGCACGGACTTTCTCTAGTTGTGAACAGGGGCTACTCTTCCTTGCGGTACAAGGGCTTCTCATTGCAGTAGCTTCTCTTGTTGTGGAGCACGGGCTCTAGGCGCACAGGCTCAGTAGTTGTGGCGCACGGGCTTAGCTGCTCCGCGGCACGTGGGATCTTCCCAGACCAGGGCTTGAACCCGTGTCCCCTTCATTGGCAGCTGGATTCTTAACCACTGCGACACCAGGGAAGTCCCTCTTACATTTCTTAGAGGGAAATTTAGCAGTGTTATGGAAGATGTATAATGTGCTTTTGCGGCTGCACAATGTGGGTTCCATTTTAAGCTTGAGACCAAGCAGATAATGGCTCATTTCATCAAAGAGATTTAAAACACCTTTCTTACCACCCAGTAGCAGAGGCTGCTGATTACAGTAGGAAATGCACACACACACACACACACACACACACACACACACACACACACACACCCCCCTCAGGTTAGAGAAAACAATTCAGTATCACACAGCCACTTTCTTTCAAATGTAAAACAAGTAGCTAGTTTTAAGCAGAAGATATATAAACACAGGAGTCAGACAATGATATAGGATTTGCTTACTTAGTAACGAGTTCCTGGAAGCAAAAAGTGTATATCCCCACATAGGTATCTTAGAATGGAACAATGGCAACAATGGCAAACGGACAATGGCAAATGATTTAGAAGAGGATCCTGGCTCTACCTGAATAGATCCAGTCTAGTTGTTTAGGGGTTCTCATTAGTGCCTAAGAAAAAGTGTATCTTTAAGGTTTTTAACAGAAACCTTGGTACTTTCTTTAATTTGTTATATATAGTATATAAAATCAATATCTACATGTTTTATTATCAGAAAATGTGAGTCACTTTTTAGCACAATATTTTGTGGGCTCCTTAAGGATCCAAGGTGTATAACCTCACCAGAAGTTTTTATATGAATTGGGTGGGCTCTATTTTGCTATTAATGGTTTAATAATTAGCAAGAAGAAACTCTCAGGAATTCTGTTTTAGCAAGAATTTTATTTTCATTCAGAAAATACAAAGTAATTGCCTCCTCCCTCCTAGATCAGCTAAATCAGGAGGTAGTCATGTGAACAGAGAGATATAGTTTTGCCCTTATGTATTTTGCACTCTAGTGGGAGAAACACTCAAAAACACTGTAAGGTATATATGTGTGTGTGTATATATAAATTATTGTAATTAAGGAAAAATATGAGTCTGAAATAGATCATTATAAGGTTGGAGGAAGAAGGGTCTAAATTTAAAGGCTAATATTGGAAAGAATTTTTATAAAGAAAAAATTGAGCTAAAATCTATAATAAATTAAGGATTCAGTTATGTGGAGGTAAAGAATTTTTTAAAAAAATAAGATTTTTTTTACAGAGTCATATATTAAGAAATATTATGTTTTAGATGTGAGACGATTGGAATGATCCTGTAGGAAGACCAGTCTGTCTGATATGTAAGTGAAGATAAAGTGAAGGAGATGACCTTGAGTAGAGAGGTGACCTTGAGTAGAGATGAATTCGATCCTACAGGCCCTTTTGGGTTGGGTAAGGGTTTGGCTTTTAAGTGGAATAAGAACCCAATAAGGAGTTTTAGACAGGGAAGTTACATGACTCTATTTACATTTCAGCAGATAATTTGGATGATATGTCATTCTGAAAAAGGATGAAACTGGATTATGAATACTGTACCAGTTACAAAGGGTTGGGGCAACAATTCAGACAAGAATAACTTAAACATCAAGTTGTACACCTTAAATATACAAAATTTTTATATAGCAAAGATATCTCAATTTAAAAAGAAAAGTCCAAGCATGAACAGTGACAGTGGAAATGAAACTAAGTAGACATTTGAAATTGAACTGACAAGATTTGTTGATGAATTGTGTCTGAAGGATGTGTGGAAATGAGAAAACAAAGACGATTCAAAGATGGGTAACAGTGTTAATGACTGTAACAGGGAGAGAGGATAGCTCTAAAATAAGATTGAGTAATAATGAAGACTTACCTTTTTATTTTTTAAGTTGCGATATCTGTGAGACATCTGCTTGAAACTATCTGTTGGGTAGCTGAAAATTTAAATCTGGTGCAAAGGTGAGAGTCTTTGCTTCTCCCTAATGTGGGCAAAGAGTCCACATCAGGAGGTCATGGCTGTATATTACTTAAAGACGCGCAATAGGTAAATTTGCCTAGTAAGAGAAATGAAGTGGATCGAAAATGGAATCCTGATGGATATACACCCTCAGTAAGAGATTGAACATGGAAGAGTGTGGAGTAAAGAGGTTTAGAAAAGAGTGATTATTAAGGTAGGATAACAATCAGAAGAGAATGGCATCATGAAAACCAACAAAAGAGAAAATGTCACGAAGAGGGATTATTCAACAATATCACCTTCTATAGAGAATTTTAGTAAGATGAGTACAGAAAAATTACCCTGTGAACTTGGTAACATGCAGAGATTTATTTACTGTGATAGCAATAGTGTTAGTGGGTGAATACGGAAGCCAGAGAGAGGGTTGAGTAGGAAATAGGAGTGAAAAAGTGGAGGCAGCATGTATAGATTTCTCAAGGAAGTGAGAAAGAGAAACATAATAGACTTGCCTGATAGTATTAAGTACCAGTTTGTGGTCTACTTTGATAAGTATTATTAATATTAACTGGAATTATTTAATTTGGTCATATGACTTTCTTCATCAGTGTCTTGCTGGTTTTACATAGACATTGAAAATGCAGCTATTAGGCTCTATTTGTGCTGGAGTTTTGAAAGCAAGTTCAACAAAGGAAGAGAGAGAGAGAGAGAGGCAAAAGAAAGGAAGATATTCAAGGTAAAGGAAATTATTTTAATAATGCATCATTAAATCTAGTAAAGTGAATTAATGCATCATTAAATCTAGTAAAGGGAAACTAGGTGAGAAAGTGGTGGGATTGAATGTTTGAGGATTTGGATAAAATCAAAGAAGTGTAGTAAGGGCAGTAATTCAGGAATCAAGGTGGAAGTAAGGAGTCAATGTTTGAAAAGTGGAAATTTACAGGGCTGATTTTCAGGAATGGTGAAGTTGCTGGAAGTGACAAGGTCCTTCATTGTCATGGATCAGAATGAGGAAAGGAAAAAAAAAAAGCACTGGAGATGAGGAAGTCAATGAACTAGGGATCAAGGTGTAACACGGATCATCAGTTCAAATGATAAGTTACCGAGAATGCTGCTAGAGTGCAGAACGCTGGGGAAGATGATAAGCCAGGAGGAATGACCAGATAGTTCTGAGAGTAAAACAATAGGATAGATGTTTATGTTTCATTTTGTTTGTTTTTTGTGTTAAGACTTTATTTTTTAGAGCAGTTTTAGGTTCACAGAAAAATTGAGGGGATGGTACGGAGATTTCTCGTACACTCCCTGCCCACCACATGCTCAGCCTCCCCACCATCAACAACCCCTACCCGTGTGGTGTATTTGCTACAACTGATGAACATTCATTGACACATCATAATCACCCAAAAGCCACAGTATAAATTAGGGTTCTCTCCTGATGTTGTGAATTCTGTGGGTTTGGACAATCGTATAATGTCATACCCATCATTATGGTATCATACAGAGTATTTTCACTGTCCTGAAAATGTCTGCCTATTCTTCTTTCCTCCTACCCCAACCCCTGACAAACATTGATCTTTTTACTGTCTCTGTGGTTTTGTCTTTTCCAGAATGTCATATAGTTGGAATCATACAGTATGTAGTCTTTTCAGATTGGCTTCTTTCACTTAGTAATATGCATCTAAGGTTCCTTCATGTCTTTTCATTGTTTGATAGTTCACTTCTTTTTAGCGCTGAATAATATTTCATTGTATAGAAATACCACAGTTTATCCATTCATGGACTGAAAGATATCTTGTTTGCTTATAAGTTTTGGCAGTTATGAGTAAAGCTGCTATACACATCTACATGCAGGTTTTTGTGTGGATATGTTTTCAACTCTTTCGGTAAATACCAAGGAATGCCTGGATCAAGTGATGAGCATATTTAGTTTTACAAGAAAGTGATAAACCGTCTTCCAAAGTGGCAGAGCCATTTTACATTTCCACGAGCAATGAATGAGATTTCATTGATGTTGCTCAACATCCTACCAGCATTTTGTTATTATCAGTGTTCCAGATTTTGGCCAGTCTAATAGGTATTTAGTGGCTTCATCTTTGATTCCAGCTTAAAAATATCAGAGGGCACAGTAGAAAGGTTTGTGGGGAAGGAGAAAAGTGAATTTTACAGAGTAGTTTGGAGATGTCCACCTATCCTAGATATCATGCTAGTGTACACATTTGCTCACCATATCTCATAGTTCAGTTTTGTCCATAAATGGAACCTATTTGATGACAAGTTTAGTAAATTGTTTATGTTATAATCAATACACTAATTAAAATATACGTTCTGAAATATGAGGTTCTTATTACTATAAGGAGAGAGGAAGAATGAATTTGGCTGGGGGATGAGGGTAGCAATTGGCGATCCTTGCTTTAAAGAACCTGAAAAATCTAGGAAATCAAAATAAAGTCAGCATGTTCAATTTAAAGGGTTTTTGCCTTGCTTGTTTTTAGCTGAGGAAAGTGCATGACCATTCTATCACAGATACAGGAAATAATATTCTTCACACATTCTCATGTAACACATGCCTGTGACAGGTAATAGAACTGTTCTTAATCATTACCACATTGATTTTATACAACAAGCTTGTAATGTTCTTCAATAAAAATGAACGAATAATCCAGTAAAAAAATAATTACTCTGTTAAAAGAATGAAGGGGATAAGGTTTTTAAGTGTTTTCAATGAATGAGTAAATGCAGTATCCCCCCAATACAAAGGTAGAATTGTCCCTGAGCACACAATAGTGATTATGCTGTTCAGTAATGGCCATGGAAGTTTGCAAGAAATAATCTACATTCTATTAAATCACCTTGAAGTTTAATGGAACAGTAGCTTCCCCTTATTGAGAATTTCTTTAATCTCTTTAAGTTTGTAAGACACGTATGCATTTATTCCTATTATAGTTTTATTATGCTCTATAATTGCTACATATGATTCTTAGCATATTTTCAGTTAATGATAATTATTAAACAGTTAATATTTATTATATCATTTCTTGATAAATAGTAATCTATTTAACAATCATTTTAATGCATATGCTTCTGCTCATCCTCTGATAAACCACCTCTAGTTTAATTTAGGATATAAATTGTCTCATTTATATTTCAATAGCTGGCATATTACATGTGCTCAATAGCTGTTTGTTGATTTTGTAAGCAATTATACAGCACTGTGGTAAAGACCTATGTTATTTGTATTAATTTAGATAATGCTAGTTGGCATAAAAAAATACACACCAGCTTTCCAGTGGTTTACCAAACTAGAAATGTATTTTTTGGATAGAAATATCCCAAACCACAAGACATCTAACACAGATGTCCTGGGTTGGTTATGAGCATCTTTCATCTATGTGGTGATTCAAGGGCCCACATCATTTCCATCTGTGTCTTCACACATTTCAGCCTTTCACATCGGGAAAGGGGATTCTCCAGACAACTAAGCCCTAATGTCCTAAAGCATCCATTTTATACAATAAGTTGACTTCTCTCCTACTCATCTAACATGGAAATAGTTATGTGACTCCTTGGGAGATCTTTGTTTAGTCAATCAAATAAGGAAGCACATACCTGCATGTGTGTGTGTGTGTGTGTGTGTGTGTGTTGTGTGTGAGTGTGCAATTATAAAAAAAGGAGTAAACCCATGCATATTATTATGGAACTTTCTTATCTCACAAAACAGCATATATTAAACTTTACCATGTCATGACATATATAATTCTATAATGTAGGTATATAAAAGTAAATGTAATAATTTTATTATTAATGGGCATTAAGTAGCTTCTATTTTTCTGTTATGGAAGTGTATGAATTTGTATCCAACAATATATTCTTAAATGTCTGCATATAATTCTGTATTATGCATATAAGAAAGTTTATGAAATAATTCCCCACTGATGGATAATTAGGTTGTTTCTATTTTTCTATAATGACAATGCTGTAATGAGTATACTTGTAAATATATTTGTGAAATGCATATGCATTTGTGTTTGATTGGATTTTACAAGTGGATTTACTGAGTCAAGGTACAAGCACAACTTAAACCTGTAGATTTGGTCACATGACCATCTGAAAATTACCGTATCAATCTCTTTCCACCAACACTTATTCCAGCTCCATGGAATGGAGAGATGCCTCTACTCTGGATATTTTTGATCTTAATTTTAACTAATCTAGTTGGGAAAAAATTATATATTTTTTTAAATTTAAATTTGCATTCATTTCATTACTTGTGAGGTTAAATAGATATGCATTGGTTATTTAAAATCTATTTTGAAAATTGACTTCATACATTGACATTTTTCCATTGGATTGCAGCATACTTGTTTTCAGTGTTTGTATAAGTGAATAAATAAATATTTGCCATTTTCAATATGTTGTTAATATTTTTTGTTATCCACACATTCCTTCACTTACTTATTTTGTAAAATTTAATTTTTATGTGTTCGTATCTGTCAGTATTTTCTTCTCATGTGTTCTGGGTTCTGTTAAGCTTAAGAAAGCTTTCCACACTTCAAGATTATAAAAAGTGGTGTTCCATATGTCTTCTAGTTCATTTTTTGTTTTAATTCTTGTAACTAGTTCTTAATTTATCTAAAAATTAATTTCTGTATAAGATATAATTTCTGCATATAAAAGATATATCTTTATTCAAATGGGCTTTGCTTATCCTAAATCTATCCCTTCCCTCCTCATTTGAAATGCCATATTCTTAATTATATTTTGTTCATGTATCTATTTGTCTATATCTCTGTCAGAACCATGCTGATATAAAAGGTCTTACGTTATGTTGTCATTAGGCAAGATGTATCCAAGATGTAGTATTATTGGCATTCTTTTTTAAAAAATGACTTAGACATATTCATGCATACATTCATCAAGTACATTTTACAATCAATTTGTGAAATTGTAAAGTGGGGTTTTGCTTGTCATTGCAAAGAGTTTTTAGACTATCTTGATGAGAAGTATCATGTGACTAACATGATATACATCTTTTATTCAGGGTTGTTCAAGTTTTCTTTTGTAGCCTGTGGAAAAGTTGCAAAGTTTTATTCATATATGTTTCAAACTTTTCTTATTAAGTAAACATGTTACAACTTTGTACTACATTTCTCATAGAATAATAATGCTATATAATAAAATAATAAACTTTGGACCATTGATCACATATGTACTTTGTGAATATATGCATTTACTGAGCTCCTATTATCTGTCATATACCATGTCATGTACTTTGCTTGCATTCTCTTACTTCACTCTTAAAAAGAAACCTGTAATATTATTATTCCTATTTTAGAGAATGGCAAACTGAAGCTGAAGTGATTATTGTCTGACAATGAATAGTGAAGGAAGATACAAATGAAACTCAAGTTTCCATAGTCTTAACTCAACACTAGGCTGTTGTCTAAATTCTAGTAATTTTTCATTCGAGGTTCATAATTTGTAAGTAGACAATTATTTCTTTTGCAAATATTTGTGATTTTGATTTATATTTCTAACACTTCTATTTTTTCTCTTTCCTTTCTGCGTAGGCTGGTATTTGTGGGTTTCTTTTCTACTAGAAGTTTCAATCAACTTTTTCCAATATTCCAATAGTTCAGAAAGGGTGTATTTGTTTGTGAACACTCTCTGAGTTTGTTACAAATAGGGAAGTACTTAGAAATCATCTCAAAATTTCAAGTGTTATGAGAAAAAAATAAAGTTTATTAATAGCATCAGGTTTCAAAGTTTGCAGTTTGATTTTGAAACTTTATCTCAAAGAACAAATCCACAATCCCCATTAGAATCTTATTTTTTTTGGCTGACTCCACAAACTTTGACCTAATCCACAAAGGAATAACTATCCTCTTAGGAATAATTAAGGTAACAAAGAAAGATTTACCTGCCCTTTAAACTCCCCATTTTTCTTTTTTTGGGGGCCGAAGTCCAATTTGGTATCTTTTAGGCTACTCTTAATGATCTGTCTTTTTCAGCTTTGCCTACACCGAGAAACCTTTGCTAGGAAGAAACTGATATTTTTAATGAGTACTTTGTATCAGGAATACTGATATGTACTTTATTTTACCTGTTACTCTCATTTAACCCTCACAAAAACCTGATGAGGTTGGCATTAGGTATTAGTCAATTATCTTTACATTCCTTGGTAATTTAATTCTTCCCTTTTAAACATTAGAGCTGCTACCTGTTTACTTCTTTCTTTGTTTTCAGGTAGCAAATGTGATTTCATGTATAGAACACAGATTTATTTGTTTGCAAGTATATTTAGATAACGTTGCTGAGTGAGCTTAGGTTGCAGGTTAGCCAAATCTTGTTTCACATACTGACGCTAATGCTTACTAAATACATTAGTGTAAATTGCCTAACTTCACTGTGCCAGAGTCTCTTCAATGGTAAAAAAGGAAATAATAATATTTATATCATAGCAGTGTTGGAATGATTACATAAGAGCAGCTGTGATAAGTGCCAGGTTACAATATCTGGAAGAGTACATGTAACTAAGATAATATGTTTTCAATACATCTAGTCATAAAATGAATAGAAATATTTACTGGTGTGTTAGATCTTTTTTTTTTTTTTTGGAAATATGTCTCTATTTAAAAGCTGAAAACATTCTGAGGAAAACAATATTTTGCTATGACTATTATTTTACCAGTTCCAACTTAAAGCAATAGCCAAAATTATAAAACAAGAAGAAAGAGAATTAAAAATCAAGAGTATTCCAAAATCAGAGTTCAGAGTTGTGGAATAAAGCAATGGCAAATTATGGGACTTGTGGGGATTTCTACTCAACAATATATTGAAGTTTTATTTTTTATTACCTAGATGTCTAATGCATTTACTATTGCTTAGAAATATCCCAAACCACAAAACTCTAGCAAATGAAATACACAAGCCATCCTTTTTCTTTCAATGCTTAATGGCCCAGTGTTATTGCATACATATATAGTCCAAATTTCATTTAGTTTTAAATATTTGTCTCAAAAAACCCTCTCTGCCACAGCTATTCATTCATTTGTGCATTCTCTCTACACATATTTCGTGTCATCTAACTAGAAAATTGAGATACATTTTTAGTAAATTATTCAGATATAATTTGCTACTGCATTTGAAGCATAAAATATGATTGATCAGATGCTGACAGAATGTTACATGGGGTATAAAAATTAAATAAATAGAATTTGTAATTAGTGAATCTCATAAAAATTAATTGTGTAGGTAAATTAAATATATTAGATTCTAAAAAATTATCATCTGAAATCAATGTAATTAAATAATTTATTGTCTTATATGTTTGTCAAACTCACAAAATTTTCTAGTCAATATTTTATAAGTGGACTGTATTACAAAATCCCTTGATGTCTTTTTTTTAAAGCTTCAAGATTAATATTTATCAAACTTTCTCATATATGCACTGCATTCCGACATTTGTGTTGGAATAAAGTAGCCATGGAAACATAAATCAGGAAAAAAAAACGTAGAAATGTGAAAGACACAGATATGAGCCACTTGATTCCCTTCAAAAATGAAGACTTGCTGTCTAGCTGCAAAGAATGTGGGTCATCTGGAAACCTGCAGCTGTCAGTTCTTCAGAGTCCACCTCAGCTTTCAAGGTCACGCTGCTCTTGAGGCAATCCCCAAAGACTGAACACGGTAGTGGTTGAAGGGTCTCGTGGTATCCACAGAAGGTGGGGGCTTTTCTACTGAGCAGTCTTTGCTCTATAACTTGGTTGTGCTGAAATCCACTTGTCTGATTGCATCTTGGTCTGACGGCTCCCTCTGCCCAACCATATCTTTTCTCCTTTTCCATGACAGATAGCACTGCCCTGTAGATCTTCTGCATTGCTAACTAATTCTTAGCTTCTACCTCCCAGAGAATGCAATCAGCTTAGGAATTGAACCCAAATGTTTTGCCAGCTACCCTATCATATTTGATAAGTGAAGTAATATTTCCTAAAACAATATGCTTACCATAGCACCTAACCTAAAAACTACTTGAGTACCACTTCAATTTTGTCCCCTCAACACCAGTGGAACTTCACCAGCTTTGGTCATTTGCATGCTTAATTTATATCTTCATGTATTACTGATCACCAATCATTTCCCACTACTGATCTTGCATTACTTACGTGCTGAACACAGTAATACTGGGGTCTCCAGAATATACATCTGATCCAACTTGAACAATCAGAGTGACCTGTCAAATTTTCACATTAACATTCCTGTGCAGTGAAAGTCATGGCTTGTTCCTCAGCTGTTCATCACTCTTCTCAACATTCTTTGTGTTTTCTGTCTCCTCAGTTCCCTCAGTAGGGTGTACACTGGAGGAAAGAGCGCCAATTCCTTTTATTTGATGGGTTTTGGTTCTCCCAGTTTGGAGCGCATCCTCATTCTACAGGTAGCCACCTCCTTTCTTTCTTTGCAAGAGAAGCTTGGTATTTGCACAGGAAAAGCTTGGTATTTGCATTCAGAGTAGTTGGAATATAAATCTTGGTAACAGTCACAAAAACAGAAAGGTTTCAGGAACAGAATGTGGTGGTCGGGAGGACATGCATTTCATTGCACATCCCTTGAGATGGAGGGAACCTCTGGCTACAATTTGAGTTACAGTAAAACTAAATACTCCAGACTAGGTCTGGTTCAGTAATGGTTCTGTAATGGTGACATGTTTCTGACAAAGACCTGGGTGTCATTGAAAATGAAATTGATATATACCTGAAAGCATGTCTTCTTTTACTTTTCCTGAGTATAGGCATGCATTTATCTATGTATAAAGTATTTCTGGATGACTATTATATGGAGTAGTTATTGTTGACCCTGAACCCTTCTAGAAGGTTTTAAAAATACAACTCAGTGTAAATCAAGTTGGAGTTCGAGGAAACGGCCGTACAGTAATAAAAGAAACACAGTTTAAACACAGTTCCTTCCTTCACGGCATGGTGGAGATTTCAAGCAAGTAAAAGGATAAGTACCTATAGTGAGGTCAGTGCTGTTGAACAGAAAGCACAGCATGCTGGGGGAACATATACGACATACGCCCTAATGCAGCTAAGGGGAATCTGAGCCATGGATGGTTTGTTATAGGAAATAACCATCAAATTGAGAACTGAAGGATATGAATGCAGGAGAGGCATAGGTGTATTGTGTAGGGAAAGGAGTAAACCACTCCAAGCAGAGAAGTAGCGTATATGAAAGCCTATTGGTCAGAAAGAATTTGTTCCACTCCCCTCTTTTTCCTGTATTGGAGATTTCTCTAAAAGTCTTGTGGGATAAAAGGAAAGAAACGTTATGCACAGTTAGATAGTAAACAGTCCATCCCTTTCCTGAACTGGCCCTTATTGTGCATTGCTCTGTAGAATGATCACGTAGTCTTCTGCACCTCCTTTGCAGGAAAATGCTTCCTCAGCCTTGAAGCTGTGACTCCCGTCACCTCCTCTATGAAGACTTTCCTGAAGTCCCCCCTCAAGTTTAATCATTTCCTCCACTGTATTTGGAAGGATAACATTGTAGCATGAAATGACTAAACAGTTACATCCATGACCTCTTGCTAAAGTGCAGTTCTTAATGCTGATGCATTGGGTTACACAAAGGGTAGATCCAGTGTCATCTCAGGCTCTCAGCAGAAAGTGATTCTTTCATCAAAGGGGGCTTAAAACCAACACTGGAGTGAGTGAAAGACCACTGGTCCCTCAGAACCAGACAGAGAATGCTCAAGTTGGAGAGGCAGAAGCTGCAGCAGCAGCTAAATGCAATTTACATGAGCCAATTAAAGCAGCTGGCAACATCAAGCAGTACTTACTGAAGGAAAATATATCCATTCTTAAAAGTTATTACATGAAGATTATTGTTTGCATAAACAAGGACAAAGTTCTTCTGTGATTTGTCAAATTGGTTCCAGAAACAGAAGGTAGTATCAATGCATGCATCTTGATATCCATAAACAAAAGCATGCAAAACCTTGGTATTACAAATGAAATATATTTTGGGTGAGGACATTTTTTATCCACACTTGTTAAGGATTCATAACTGTTCAACAAGTGGGCAACTAGTGATTTCATAGCATGTTATTTATTATTTGTTCTATGTAAAATTGTAAAATAATTTATATATACATATATATTTTTTCTAATTAGAGAGTTTGCATCTAGCACAAGTGTATTCAGAGCAAATGTTCTCCTTTTCTCTTTCCTCAAAAGTCCTTAGCCAGAGAATACAAACTAGCACTGTTCATGTCATTCTATAGTATCCTTTCAGGTCCAAAATTCTGTTCCTTAATTTGGGTAAAATCTAGTAAATAGTCCCTGTATAAAATTCTAAGTTAAGTAGGCCTAATTCTGTCTCAGTTTCCTCAATATATATACATAATATTGTTCTTTGTTCATAGTTTCATCCCAGCATTTTTTGTTATGCGTCTATTTACATACACCTATACACACATAAACATTCACACATACATATGTGTATATACGTGTGTGTATATATTGTGTACATACACCATGAAAATACTATATATATATGTATCTTTTATCCCTCATTGGACTGTGAGATTGTGAGATTCTCAATACAAGGGACTTCATTTTACATGATTTCATAGATCTAGTATAGTGTCTCTTATACTATACTTGTAGGTGAATGAATAATTGAATGGACGGACTCATGGCCAGAAATTATATAACATAGTAATGCAGTTGGGTTTTAAAATACAGTCTTAAAATAGTATCATGAAATTGTATTTGGAGATATTTAAGTTGAATTAAAGGAAGCTAAATTTTCAGTGGTAATCAGTGAGAAATCAAGCTTTGCAGATGAACCCAGGGGAATCCCTGACAGTTATGCAGAATGGCAGCTGACAGAGTGTATCATGTCAGTAGCGCTCTCACATGACAGTGTATAAAAGGCTGCTTTGCCTTGCCATAATTCTATCCCTGAAGTGTGTTATATGGTGTTTTTTTGGGCAGTAAAAACAGGAAGCAGAGACTAAAGCAGTCCTATAAAGAAGACTTTAGTAAAGGTCCCAGAGTAATTCAAAAATATATTCTTTATCCAATAACTATATCTCTGAAATATTTGTAAATATGTTTTTCAATGGAATATTTTCATAATTGGATAATTTAATAAAGTTATTAAGGAACTTGTAAGATGATTAACTTCCTTCTGTGAATTCCTTGGAAAGTGAATAATCAACTCAATTTACTATATGTGTATTGAGTTTTCTTAAGAGAAGAAAATCATGTACATCCAAATGTCTTCCATGGCACATATTACACATATCTACAGAGAGAAAATATATACCAAAATTAAAATATTGGGTGAAAGCCAGTCTCAGATTGTTTGACAGTGAGGAAATAATTCTGCTTGTACTAAAAAAAAAATCTTATAAAAGCATGTTAAATGGAGTGGTTATATGCATAAACAACAAAAAAGTAATAATTTGTATAACTTTCCTCTAAAGAGATCAAACTGCTCTCTAGTGCATTATCTCATTTAACCATAACTTCCTCCCTACTCAGAAAGCAACTGAATTTATTGCCCATAAAATACTATGAATTCCCAGTTCCCTCTATACATCCTGACATAGAAAAGCTTAAATTAGACAAAAACTTTACAAACTTGCTTAAAAGCTGAATTTAGGGTACGGACGTTATTATCATCACAAGGTCTAAAATCACTTATTTTAAGACAAAAACTCCTACAACCTAAGTATAGTCTATTCAGGATTACACACAGTTGAAGGAAACCATGAATATGTTAATTAAGACAGCACAGCTTTTAACCAGGCTACAAGACAGAAGTTAAAACCAGTGGTGGTGATTCAACAGGCTACACATTAATAGAGGTTTACAAGATAATGGATCTTTTGTCGCTAATCTCTTAGTGCAAGGCATTAGTCTTATTCTCCTGAATTATTGCCCTTCCCTCCTAGTGGTCCACCAATTTCTGTTTTGATTTCCACAGCCTCCACCCAGCAGCCAGTCATCCAGGTCCACCAGGAATTGAATTTTGATATTTGTTTTTCCAAATTGCTCCATAAATATTTTTTTCAGTCTTTGACATTCTACTTATTTATATTCCATTAAGGCCTTTTAAAATTTTATCCATACAGAACATCATCATATATGCCAAATAAATGTTTTCCAAAAATATTACATCTGCTCTGCAATACTTAATTAAATGAGTCGTTTGACAAATACATGATGCTACACTATTTTGCTCAGCTTGTTTGTTGGAGCACATGTATATATGCATGTCTTCTAATTTTAAAAAATCTTTACATAAGATTTTTAAAAATTTTCAGATATTGTATTTGCATTTCTAAAATTTGTTTGTGTACTAATCTATTTATTTATTATTTTGTATTTGCATCCATTATTCTTCACTAAGCCTAAAGAAAAGGAGACTTTTCTGTCCATGTTTTTCTGGTTGTTAGCAAACTAGCAAAGGCCTTTCATATACTTCTGTATCTCAGCTAGAAGTGTTAGTATGCAACTAATTATGCCTGAGAAATCATAATGAGGGCTAACTGCTTTCAGAAAATTCCAAATAAATAAATGAACTAAATAAATTAAATTCAGTAATTTTCTTAATGGTACAGTAAATAGTAAAATAACTGAACTTGAACAAAATCCATATTTTGAAGTAGTTTTTCTAAATTTTAGCCTAAGTGTATATAAAGCTTTTCTGACTAGATTTTAAAAACATCATGAGCAACTTCTTAAATGATTATACATACATATATATTTGATAAATGTTTATTATTTCACTGACCTTCTAATGTCAATTCCATTATTCAGAAATATTATCTCAGTGATTGCCAACATTAAAATTAAACTAGTTTCCATAAAATTTTAAATATATATATTAAGCACATTATTTTAAAATAATGATAAACAAATACAAATGATGTACTTCAAATGACCTTTGTCACTCATAGTACACTCAGTGCTTTTGACCGGGAAACATCGTGTAGTCTCTAACTTGGATCCTGTAGAAAGAAAACCTCCTCTTAGCTGATATGCTACTATCTGGCTTACAGGGCCCACAGTCCTGTGCTGACCATTCTTCTTATTATAAAAAGTCCTACTCCCCTAGTCACACAAGTGGTAAATGTTCCAAACTAGGCCAATCAGCTTCCCTTTCACCTCTGATTACTGGGTTGGAAGTATTTGAGCAGAAGGCATTGAGACAGCCCGTTTGTATTAGTAGAGAATGAAGCCAACACAGAGAGAAACAGAAACACACGCAATCCTAATAACATTTAGTTTCTTTTTTTCTTAGTCTTCCCTAAAACCAGCAGCTATATATCTGTCCTGACCAAGATCTGTAAATACGAGCAATAAATGTCCCATTTGATTATACCAGGATAGAGAACTTAAGCTTCTCTGAATAACACAAGAATGAAGTCCAACAGCACCTCCTATTATGACTCTCCAGCCCATTCCTAAGATTGCTCCCCAATTCCCTGACCCCCCATCTCATCTCTTTCCTCCTAGTGGACAGAATAACGATTTCAAATCCCCATTGATTCTAAATCAGGTCTCTTTTAGTGATGATTTATGACCATTCACCCATCTCTCTCCTTCAATGACAAATTCCTTTAGGTGCAAGAGATATATAGAAACGTATTTATAGAATTTTGTGTAGTTCAAAAACCCCAACTTTTTCTTATATTCTCATAAAAAATAAAATCCCTGCAAGGTAAATTTTTGGATATGTGCCAGTGTTAGTCTTTGGTCATTAACAGAACAAGAATCTCTCAGATTGTTCATTTCTTCTTGTTCTTACCTAAAACTTGTCAGACAACAAGTTGAATCATTTTCGTTAAGTCGCATAAATCAATAAACGCTTTATATCTCTTCGCTAGAGGAAGAGGTCAAAAATTACCACCCTAGGGCTTCCCTGGTGGTGCAGTGGTTGAGAGTCCGCCTGCCGATGCAGGGGACACGGGTTCGTGCCCTGGTCCGGGAGGATCCCACATGCCGAGGAGCGGCTGGGCCCGTGAGCCATGGCCGCAACAGTGAGAGGGCCGCGTACCGCAAAAAAAAAAAAAAAAAAAAAAAAATTACCACCCTACTTTTTATTAACTGAAAAAGGAAGACCCAATAGAACAACAACAAAAGAGGTCTCTTATAAGAAAGAGTGGAGAAAGTACTTTTCTGTGCTTTTAAAAGAATGGTTTACTATCCATTTACCTTTTAAGTAAATGGGGTTTTACAAATGATTTGTTTTCATGCATGATCTTAATTTTTGCTTATTCTTAAAGATAATGCTCCTAATAATATATAAGGATAGTTTCTGCCTTTTAAATTGTCAAACTATTCAAAACAGCTCACGTGTCCCTCTCTTCCATGGCAGGATTAAAGCCGTGAAGCTTTCTCCATAGTGGCATCAAAACCCACTGATATATTAAGATTAGTTAAAACTAGTTTGTGATATATCAAAGCATAAACATTTTACCATAATTAATTTATTTTGAATGAGTTAGAGGAATTTGATATTATCCCCATAATGACTATCTGTCATTTGCATTGCTATTTCTTTATTCCTGTGTGAGTGAAAAGGATGTGGAACAATGGACAGTGTCCTTGGAAATGAACACACTCTGTATCTGTTCAGCCTCAGCCCACACAGAGGAACTCTTTTCAGGACTTGATGGTTGTGCTGAATATAAATTATGGAGGAGCTTTACCTCCTTAAAAAATAATTTTGGTTTCATCAAAATATAAATACTTCCAGAGTACTGTCATGCATATAAATGTTATCCACTATGGGTGACTTTTCCTTAAGGAAAAAGGAGGTAGAGAATCAACTGACTAGAATGTCACTTTTATTTACTCAATAAATCTTTACTGGGTTCCTGATAGATGAAACTCACTAAAAATCTGTTAACTCTATTTCTGATTTCTTCTAATTAGTAGAAGAAATATTAATCATAAATGATACATGTATTGCCAACATCAGAATAGGAATTATTGTTGAGTTTATTTCCTAGTACTTAGATCTATTTCATTACTAGACAAATAGTTTTAAAAGACTGCCAGATCGCTTGCCTCCAAAGATCAGTGTCCAAGCACTTGCATTAAGGAGGAAAATATGATCTTAACAAAAATAGTAATATATGTAAAGCAACTATACTCCAATAAAAATTTTTTAAAAAGAAAAAAAAATAGTAATATAATGACATTTTGAGAGATACCACATGATTTGGGAGTATACCATCAATTTGAGCCTGTGAGATTAAACAAGGTTTATTTTAGCTTCATTTATTTAGGCTCTTTATGCCAGTCAGTTGTAAAATTCAGTCTGATTAATGTTAAGCCCACATATGCCCAAAAGCAAAGAGAAGTGACTGTGGAGCTTCTATTAGGGATTTTTAAAGCACAGTGGCTCAGAAAAAATTATATCCCTAATTTCAAAGTCTATAATATTATTTTGCTTTTAGTTACTATACATATATGCATACATGTGCATGTATGCATATATGTATATATTCTTTGATATATATATTAATGATATAGATATTACATATATTCTTTAAGAGCAAATTTGCATTTTCTTTATCTCTTCATATGAATTCATTTCAAAGGCAATCTTATAACAATCTTTGGTTAAAAAATGTCAATAGGTTAAAATGATTGTCAGTTTGTTTATCTCATAGGCAAAATCTTTTTGAAAATACACCTCTGATTTTTCATGGTAAAATTTCCCATCTGGGGATGTAGAGCAATATTAAATATCTTTCTTTAAATAAGTTTTTAATATTTTAATGAAAATCTACCCTAATTATTAAAGAGGCCTTCTCAACTACCAAAATTGAAAATAGATATTCTTATATAATGGAAAAACAATATACAAATATTGCTAGCATATGAAACTATACAGTAATTTAAAAAGAGACTCTTTTCAGAATGAAATAAAACTTTTTGTTTCCCTAGGAACAAAATGACTACAGGAAAGTTAAAAATGTCAAACAGCTACAATTTGTATAATCAACGAAATTCAAAAAGTCATTATATTCTAACACAGGAAGAATCTAAGGTCTCAAATATTGCTTTCAAATGGAAAACTTAGTTGCCAAAATGTGTACTTCAATTAATACAACAAAAAAGCTTAGATACAGCAAAAATTGATCAATTATCTTTTAAAACACCTTAAATTACTTTCCCTGATCTAGGACAAAAAAATATTGCTTAACAAAAAAGAAAAGAGGTAGAAAAAAGAAAAAAATCTAGAAGTTGGAAATTTTTCTCGATTTTTATGGATAAGTTAAAGCTCTGGAGAGAGAGAGAGAGAGAGAGAGAGTGTGTGTGTGTGTGTGTGTGTGTGTGTGTGTGTATGAAGGACTATATACAGAGATTTATGTAGAAAAATAAAATCAAATTTTCATTAAACATTTCTGAACCACAAAATGTAAGAGAATAATGAAATATGTGTCCTGAATTCCAAACACAAATACTTTGGACCTCAAATTTTATGGCAAAATAAGATTTGTATGAATTAGAAAAAACTAAAAAACAAATTCTCTGATCTTCAATAACTCAGAAAGTATATACAATTCTCAAAAATAGGATGCTCAGAGAATTATTTCAAAATACCAAGCAAGATTACTTGTTTCATTAGTTATTACTAGTTTCACTATTCCAATAAAAGAAAAAAAAAATCTTTATTTCCTCAAATTTTTCCTATCATGGTAGAATCTATTTTCCCTGGAGAAATATCTCAAATGATTAAAAAATGGGAGGGAAAGGGAAGATAATTAAACACACATACACTGCTATAGAAAGCTATTCTACCTAATAGTGCCTGTACCACCTGCCTGTTGCTTTTCTGAACCCAGCAACAAATGAATGGTTCTCTCAAGTGGGGCTCTACCAATGGGAAGAAAAGCAGTCTTTCGAATCCCAGGTCACTAAGGAAAGCCCTCACCCCCGCACCCCAGACCTGCCTCAGCACGTCCCAAATCAAGATTCACTCCCTAACATTTCAGTTTGAGGCCTTCGACATGCTGAGTAATGTTACTCACCCCAGCCCTGATTTTTCCCATATTGCTTTTTGCCTCAGAAGGCCTGGCACGACCATGACAGGAATTGTTGAAGACTCCAAAGTGTGAAGCAAGATTTTACCCTTGGAGTGAAAGGAAAGAATCATCTAAAATATATCTTTGAGTATCAAAGGAATGGGAGAAATTAACCATCTTTGTCCCCACTGCCAATGCGCCCATACGGAGCTCGTCAGGCTGCCTAGATCACAGCTAGGGTAGTTGCCTTGGTCCAAAATCTACTGCGGATAAAAGAAAACAGAGAGGAAATAGCACCTTGGGGCAAAAGACACTGGTATTTTTACCATCCAGCTGCATGAATTCAAAGAGAAGGAGAAAAGGTTAACAGACATGTCCTATATCTTCTTACCACACAACTGCAAGAAGCTCAAAAGAGGGCCCAGGGCATGACATCTCAACTTTAGCATAAAGGACTTTACCTTGTGTGGCCTACTTAATCCTGGTGTGACTCCCTGAATGTCAGGGCCCCAGTTGATCCAGATGCCTCGAGTTAAATTTTGTAAGACAATTTTGAAACTAAAACATACTCTCTTCTAAATAAATTTTAATTGAAAAGGAAATAAGAATTTCCTTCACAGACTATTTAAAGAATAAGTGTAAGTAATAAGAACTTTACATTTTTAAAGGGATGTGACCAATTTATAGGAAAATTAAAGGGACTGCTTACATTAAACAAAAAAAGAATAAAGTAAATGTGCTAAGTCTACAAGATATTTAGCACTGCAGAGACCAACTTTCCAATAAATAATGGTCATTAACGTTATTTTAAAGCAGTCATAATGACTTTTAAATAGTAATAATGAGCCTAGGAGAAAGAAATCAGGAAAAAGGAATGTATAAAGACAGGAATAAAAAACAAGAAAAATGTAAAAAAGATATAACATATCAAAGATTTTTTTTCTTTGAAAACCCCGAGAAAATAAATAAAGCTCAGGAAACTCTAACCAAGGAAAAAGGCAAGAAAGCCAAAGCAAATATAAAAATAAAAAAATTTAATGTAACCAGAGATATGAGACTGAGTAAATATTATAAGATGTTGTAAAGTACAACTCTCTACACTTTAGCAAAAGGTTAATGAAATATAGAGTCTTTAATTGAAATACATCATTGGATATTTTCATTGTGAGTTTCTGCAGCACTCCATAGAGCAAACCAGGATCTATTCTCAGTCTTCCCCCCAGTTCTCCTGTAACAGCTCAGGTACCGGAAGATGAAACTGACCACAGTGGGTGCACGTGCAATAGCTGGTCCAACCTCCAATTCCCGCTTCACCCTCACATGTACCTCAATACCTGAGCTTCACTTCCTTTCATGTCCTGAATGGTTAGAAGATGACTTTCAATAAATTGAGAAGAAATCAGAATCCTTTTTTTTTTAATGTTACAGACTTTTTTGTTAAAATTATTTGAAAATAATCTGATTCTTCAATTTTATTTTGTATGTATTTTTTAAAGTGAAAATTGCTGTAGTTTAGAATTTTACTACGTTAAGAATTAAACAAAATGTACAGATATTGATATATAATATTTACATAGTAATTTATATTGTTCAAACTGTTTTCAAAAGTGTTATCCTTGTGGTAATTGACGGAGGTGTGATAACTACTGTCACTATTTACATAGTGCTGTGGACACTGAGCTGCCCAAGTTATCCCTTTAAGGAAGGACCTGTTGCCCCAGCTACTAGGCGTGCTGTTGGCAGATGCCTATTAGAGCTCAGCCCCTTCAGGAGTTGCCTCAACTGCAGAGAGCCACTCTCACCAAGGGCAAGATCTTTTCTCGTTTAGCCCACATCTAGTTTTGGCCCAATGCCAGACAACTCTGACCGGCCATTTTAGCTCCAAAGTTCCCTGTAGGGTTGGCTAAGACTTGTCAGGCCTGCATCACAGTTCGAGATCTACCTCTGCCCTATCCTGCTTCCTTCCTCTGCTTTCCACAGATGTTGACTTCATAACCTGCTTGTGGAAGAATCTCACCGACAACATCCAGTAAAAGAGAGTAGGATTTAGAGAGATTAAATAAATTTGTCAACATTGCAACACAAGTTCACGTTTGAGCCAGACGTCAAATTAGGTCTTTTGACTAGTTCTCATAGAATGATGTCTGAATAATCTCAGGAAAAAAAATAAAAAAACTTGATAACTGACTGTGACACAACTCAAAGCTAAATGTAATTTCTCAAGAAAATTAATCCATTTCTAGGAACCGAGTAGCCTGTAGTGAATACTTAAACATTTTAGATTAATAAAAATGAGAAGCAGTATATTTATATATCAGACTTTCATTTAAAAAGAGAAAAACAATGACTTTATTTATAAACATGATTTCACTTTTGGTTAATTTGAAATCACTTTATAAAACTTCCAGTTGATCTTAATACATCTGTGTCTTTAGTCCCTGCTACAAGATACAAAGATGCAAGAATCTGCATCCTTTACATCACCATTCCATAACTACAAAACAAACACACACACACACACACACACACACACACACAAAACGCAACTTTCAAGAGGAGTTGAGTGACTTTTAAAAAATCTAGTCAGCTAAGGACAAATGCTAAAAGAAGAGGAATTATATGATGTTGAAAAAAAATGACAGGATTAGAAGTTTGTTAAGGAAAAGAAAGAACTAGTGATAATTCCATGTCAGAATGGACTAATTATTTTGATTATGTTGCTATTTTAAGTTATATGGCTCTGTGGCTAGATATCAGTTTTAACTCACAAATAACATTATCCACTCTAGCCAATTTGAGCATAAAATAACTTCCCAGTGGATCACATAGTTATTCTTGTACATAAAATAGCCAAAACAAAGCCCAATCCATACCTTCAGGTTGCTCTAGTGAGACTTAACTCCTATGCCTGAGCGCAGATGCTGCAGCTTCCAACACTGAGGCAGGACACATGCCAGAGCCTCACTTCTCCTTCTCCAGAAAGACAGACACTTCTGTGAGAAAATAGATGCCATGTAGTTCTTGTATTTTCAGTTTGGTAGTTGAAGGCTAAATCACATGACGAGGAAGGACTGGGATAGTGAGTGAGTTTCTGGCTTCTAAGTTGAGAAGGCAAAGTTCACACTATAGGAAATTCCATGGGCATTGGATGTTTATTCCAAAATTGGCCATCATGGCAAATATCCATACTGACTACCCCAATTTTTCCTTCTGGTTGATGTCCGGGGGAAAAAAAAAATCCTGCCTAAATAAGATTAAACTATTTGCTTAAACCTACTAGGTCCTTAACGTGTACTTAATCATACTGTGTGAAGCGTGTGGGAGGGTTGGCTTTTCACACCAGAGGTGGTGTGCTGGGGTTTTGGGACGGTCAGCCACGCTTCACTAAGGAGGTGCAATATGGACTAAGTTGGAAAATGGGTAGGTTTGGGGCAAACTGGAAAAGTAGCATGGTGTGTGTGTGTTCTTATATGTATGACATGAGGTTGTTGAGAAATGGGAACAAAGAGCAGAAAAAGAATCTGTTGAGAGTAAAAAGTAGTGCTTGGTAATGGGAAGTTAGTGTGTGTGTAAACAGGAAATATGATCCAATCAGATGGAGAAAGCCTGAGTTTCTGATCAAAAGTTAAAGCAGTTATTGTAACAGATTGTTTCTCCAGGGTGTAACTCTTTCCATCTCAGGTTTACAGGATTAATGAAAATTATACTGACCTTTACACTAACTTGATATACTATAGTAAAAGCTTTGATTTTCATTTACAGAAAGTCATGACTGACTACTTAGCTTTATAATCACTTTACCACTTAGCTATGCCCCAATGCCATTTACTCCCAAGGGTAGTTATACAAGAGTCTCAGGAAGAGTCTAAAGAGAGCAGAGAATGCCAACTGGTAAGGACAATTCCTCTCTGTTGAGGTAAGTGGTAAGGGAGGGGGGCATGGAAACTTTGAAGAATGAAAAGATTGTGACTGAGAGAGAGCAGTAAATAAGAAACGGTTGCTTGAAGAGAAGGACTAGATAGAAACATTGAGGAAGAGAATGAGGCACAATCATTGGTGAGCAATTCAGACTCTAAACTGAGTGAAACTACTAGGTTAATAACTTCTGCATGCTCTGGGTATTTACAGTTAGTTTCAGAGACTTTCAGGAAAATGGATTTCTTTTTCTCCCAGAGTTGGAATAAAAGTCCCTACTTCCAAGAACTAAGACATTGTCCTAAGATTAGACACAAGTTAGTGACCAAAATCATCAAATTCTAGGAGAAATAGTGACAATGGAAAAAAATAGTTTAACCTTTAAGAAGAAATGGACACCTTTGGAAGTGAATATAAAGGTACCTTGTAAGAAAGAAGAGCCAGGTTAGAGATTTGAGGTCCCACATACAAAATCGGAAAACAGGATAAAATCAGCAGCAAGAAAAAGCAGGGCATAATGAAAGTTATTTCTGTCCAAGTTAAATAGAGCACTCAAGATGACAATATTATAGGAATAGTGCTAATAATATTAAAAAATTAAATATACAAGAAACACTTGAGATTTGAAGATAATAGACCAAGACTCCAAATTCTGTTTATAAGCTTCCAAATGCAAATATACTTCATTCTTGTTATCTAGTATTTAGAATAGAAAGTACTATTATTGAAATTGCACTATAATTTTAGGATCTTTGCCACTTTTTTGTCCTTATGGAACCACGTTCTAAAGTGTGTAGTCAGAATGACAATTTTATCTGATCTACATATAACTGTCAATGGTAAAAACCTTAAAAGAAGTTCCAGGACAAACTCTCCTTATACGGAATTTTATATGATGATGAGTCTCCATACTTAACAATATAACTTGTTTTGGGATTTAAGCAGCCCCAAACTGTCCTAAGGTGATTATTTTAAGTTTCTATGAGAATAAGTTTAATTTCCTTATTGCCAGATGTTTATATTTTAATTTGTACTAATAATGAAACATCTATTAGTTGGTACAATAGTAATTTATAGGGCAGGATAAAGTAGTCTGTGTCCTTCAAGCTCTTTGTCCCTCTCTGCAGTACACGGGAGCAAAGAGAGCCATCATTCGACACTTGTACATGAACTATTTATTGAATACTTATTATGTGTCAGATGCTGTGTTAAATGCTGGGTAATAGTACTTTAAAGTTTACGCTGTGAAATGTGATCAGTATTTACAAGAGAGACACTTGTTTACCTTATATATTCTTTCATGGCTAGGGGAAAAAAATGTGAAAATCCAGGACAGATAGGACTTGGTAAAAAGAAATGAGAGAGCAGAAATGATAAATAGAAGCACAGCCAACCAGACCCTGGGGGAAGGATAACAAAGGAAAGACAAGAAGAGAAAGGAAACTTTCAAGTAATTATGAAAAGGAGATTTGGCACAAACTAAAAATGTAGAAAATTTAAATGTGTACATGTGCCTGTGCATATGTGTGGATAGAAAATACTGATGTTTCTTCTTTCTCTTGGGTTCTCATTGGTTATAACATAGATGGTGTATTTCCTGGTGATGGCCTTAGCTTATATACATCCACAGCAATTGAGCACATAAACACACAAAAAGATACTACTCATTGAGAAGCAGAAACTGGAAAAGTATGGAAAGGAAGATGTAAAATCTTTAGCACCTAAAATCTTTATGATTCCTTTCTCGTAGCACTTACCCGTGTCCTAAGCCAATCCTAGTTCTTCTCCTTAAAAACCTAGGAATGTATAGCTGTTTTGTTTCTCTTTCTGAGAGTATCCAACAACCTCAGTCCTTAGAAATATCAGGGCATAGAACATACTCTCCTTGCTCCAGGTCTGAGAAGGCAATGACAGGCACGTTGGCAACTGACTTAGACAAACCCTTCTCCAAGGAGCAGGCACACAACTCCCTTGGCTGCACTCTCTAGGGAGGGGGGCTGTTAAACACCTGGATTGTGCCAGCTTTTTACAGGGCACCTACAAGCACCTATGGAGAGCAGGGAGGTTCTTTGGATTCCTGTGCCACCTGGCTGGAACCTGGGGTGCAGGTAAAATCAGGCCATTTTCTCTCATCCTATTTTCCTCTAGTGCTTATTTAGTAGCATGTAAATTTAGGCAAGTCTTTTACTCTCTCTTTGCTTTAGTTTGTTCCTACAAAAATAGGGATAGTACTTGCTCACAGGGGTTTTAAAGAAGTAAATAGATAACATAAGTAAACCATTCGAAAATGTGCACTCAATAAATGTTAGATATCATCATCATCATCATCATTATCATCTTGTTTACTGATTTATTATTGCCCCAAAGACTTCTGAGTCCACTCCTTAGAGCTACTGCTAGAGCAGCAATCTCACCTTATACCCCTGCAGGTTCTAACGTTACTCCCCAATGCATAAAGTGACCTGAATATCCTAGGACTCTTTTGCAAAACACGATCTTAATTTATTCATTCTTTCCTTCACTTAGCTATTCAACAGCACCTAGTAAACAGCATACTGTGAGTTCAACACTAAGGTTAAAGCTGAATGTGGAAGACAGAAAGAAAAACTCTGTTCCCACTTTCCTGAATAGCTGCTAACTTCCTATTAACTCCTTTTTTAGTGTGTAGCTTTACTTACCAAAGGCTATTTTGCTACAGGATGGTCACTCTATCCAAATCAGTTTTCCGCGTGCTATGACCTCTAAATCAATTATAAGAACTGAGGGCAGCTGCGGGTGCGAGGCGGTCCTCAGGCTGAAGGTGTGGTGTACCTGAGCTTGGTTAACCCGTGTTAGAGAAGCTGGAAGAGACGCTTCTCCCCGACTGCACTGCTCTGGTAACTCGCCTAGTAACGCAGAAGGACGCTCTGGTAACCCGCGCCTTTTGAGCCTCCCGCCTTTCTCCTCAGGTGACGTCAGACATCCCACCACGCGGCCATTGGCTGAAAGGGCTGCCAGCTGGTGGCACTACTTCCGGTTCCGCCCCCAGCCCCTCTGCCTACCACCTTTTATCCGCGGCGCTGCTTTAGCTCCCGCGTGACTCACCCCTGACCGCGGCGGCCTCTTCTACCTCTGTCCCGGCTCCCATTTGCCTGCTTACTGGGCTGCTGGCATTATGTGAGGTGCCCTGACCCAGCTGATGCCCTGCTGGAACCCAGGCCTGGGACCAGGTTGGGCTCAGTAAATTTTGAAAACAAACAAATAAATGTACCTAGGCCCTGAAAAAAAGTCAATTATAAGAGGTTCCTATAATTCAAAATAAATGTTAAAATGCCAAGTGGTTTTAGTACTTAATGGAGTAATCGCAACCTTTTATTGAACACTTACTCTGTCCCAGTTACTTTTTTTCCCTAAAATCTTCATGTATGTTACCTCATTAAAGCTTTATCGTAACTTTGTGGAGTAGATTGTCATCTCTGTTTATAGATAAAGTTTAGGGAAGTTCATTAATTTGCCCAAGCTTACACAGATGCTAAATAGCAAAGTTTGATTGAAACTTATCTGACTCTAAAGCCCAGGGTTGTGATCTGCCTCTCATGGCCTCAATAATATATATGAGTCAAATTCACTTTACCATAATAATTTATTCATGCATCGTCTTATATTCTTAATACCCTCATCTAGACTTTCTAATTTTCCTTCACAATAAATCTCTAAAGTATAATATACAAGATATTCCTTTACAGAAAAAGAAATTCAGACTATGGGATTTAGATGAGATGGTGCCAAGTCTTCTAGTTAGCAAGGGGCAGAGCCAAGACACAAGCTTCTGACCCTGAATCTTATTCAGGAATTAACAGCCTGTAGCTGTAAGGCTGTAAGCGGTGGTAAAACATGGTCTACCAGAAATGAGAAGTTGTGTAAGGGTAGTTTTTTTTTGTTTGTTTTTGTTTTTGTTTTAAAGTAAGCTCCCTAATAGGGGCAGAAATTGAGGTTAAAACATCTACTCTTGGGAAAAAGTAAAAAGCTCAAGTCTAGTACAGAATGAGTCCACCCAGAGCACAAAACTATCATCTAAGCTTATGATCAGTCAAATGAGAAGAGAGTTAGCTTTCATCTTCCAGGTTATGAGAGAAACATGCTTAGGCTACCTCAGTAAATCAACGTTTAATGTAATAATCTAGAGAAGAAGAAAAATGTAAGTCTGATCCCTGGTTTTATATCTGTCAAGGATTCCAATAAAGACCAGAACCCTTAATGTAGTTTAGAAACCTTCCAGTATATAAGCTATGACTTTATAACCTCATTTCTAGCCATTCCTGCTGTGCATCTAAACTTATTTCAGCTCTTAAGAGAGGCCAGGATCTCTTGTCTCTAAGCCCTTAAAACATGTTGCATGTTTTGAATTCAAAGAGAAAGTGGGAGGATCTGTTTGTCTAGCTGTCACCAGCCAGTACTGTGCAGAAGCTCTGCTCATGGACAATAAGAAAGCAGGTGGTCTTTCATCCAGGTGCCCTTCTTTTCACTGTGACCCCAGGGGATCAGTGTTTCCAGAAGTACCTGCAGTCAGTCACTTCCTTCAAAATGAGTTCATGGGAGTGGAATGCCTAGCCCAAGATAAAAAATCACAGCAGAAGATCTGGCCAGAATGTAGAATAGACAAGCAAACTCATTAGTTAGCACCTCAAGGATACAGTCACTCTTCATCATGTAATGCCTTAAGACTGAGTCAATGAATTGCTAATTATTTCATATAGGTTAGTAGGTATGAAGATGCTAAACAATGAACTTGGCTTAATGCCCTAAACAAGCAAAGCCATTAGCAAAGTCATTAATTAGGGTTATCATCAACTCTAATTATTTGTTTGAACTAAGATGCTGTTATCACCAGGCAACATGGCAGGCAGTAAAGGAAAATATGCTTACATCTCTCAAGTATGGATTGCAGAATTTTGCCAAGCTGAGCTCTAGTCTGACCTACTATTTTAATAACAAGGTTGCTAAGAAAAGGCTTTTTCTTTACAGCAGACGTGGGAACCTCATTAGTGACTTTGCTAATTAGTCTGGCTTTAATAGATAGACACACTGAAGTGGGAAGACAGACTAATCAGTTTTGCTAAAGGAGCCTGGTTACTTTCCATTTCAAAAACCCTTGGGCTTTTAATGAGATATATTATTTTTAGTGAATAATCTTTGGAAAGTGAATAATAATATTACTGCTACATTTTAAATTTTCACATCACTGTAACCACATTAAAACCTGACCACTGGATTGATGATCACAACAGATATTACTATAGGCTCTTTCAAAATTATGGATGTATATTGAAAGTTACATTTGCAAATAGTACTATTTTAATTGTCCTAAATACAACTGACAACTATCACTAAACCAGTTTGTGTTATGGCTTAGGACACTCCAAATAGACCATAAAATATTTCACAGTTTGGGGTGAACAAATCAGACTTGTCAATTCAGCAACTAATTAAAATAGTTGTATACACTTTTTAATTATTTTACATTGCATAAACTGATATATTTAATAGATTTTACCACTTGTACTATTGTATTATTTTGCTTTCTCATTTCATAAATGCATAAGCCAAGGTACCATCAGGAAACACAAATATTTCAATGAGCAGACGTATAAAGAACTCCACTTACAGAGGAATGAGCAGGGTAAGGAAGTAAGTAAGGAATGGTGAGACACCAATAGAATCAATGCAAAGCCATTAACATTCCTAGGGTTGAAAAGACAAGAAGTGCATTATCAGAGCTCACTAAGAAGCAGGGCTTTGGAGGAGTGGTCAGATGGCATAAAGGTACTGCCAGAAACCCTATAAAGAAGAAAGAAAGGAGCATGGAAGAAACACTGTGGTCTTTTACTCCATTCCAGTACAATCTGACAGTGACTCCCGTTGGCTTGACCCAACCAGAAGACAGTCATCAAAGGAAATTTAAAGGCTTGGCCTCCTAGGGCAGAATATGGCAGAGAAGGGCAGAAAGTGGATTGGAATGAGGCAAACACAAAACTTACACAATTAGTAATATAAAGGTATATAAATGGCACTGTGTGAAAATAAGTTTTTCTAAGAAAGCTTTTTATTATAAAAATTGTATTTTGTATTATAAAATAATTCAAGTACACATAATAATTCAAGTCTAGAGAATGTTCTACTAAGTACCACTGTGTAACAACCTGTTTTTTTCTAATCTTAAAAATTGGCCATATTTGCTTCATTTATTAAAATGTGTATATATATATATATATATATATATATATATACACACACACATATATATTATATATATAATGTATATATAGTTGAAGCCCTCTATATAATTCTAAACCTGTTCTCTGTTCATTTCTAGGGAATTTTATAATTGATAATTCCACAAGTGTATTTAGAATTTTACTTCATGTATATAAATAATATATAAATATATATAATTATATAAAATGTATACATATATAATAAATGTGTACAGTGTTGTTTAATATGGCTTAGTCTTCAAATAAGTTGTGTTAAACAGTATATATTTTTACAGACTCACTTGTCTCATAACTCTTTAATTTAAAGCATTCAGGTAGATAGAAAAAATTCTAGTTCATGCATTTAAGCTTTATCGTATTCCATTGTCTTCGATATGAAAATTTCCTTCCATAAGAAGTTGTCGATTTTTAACAATTGGAAACTATGCTATAATTGACATAATTGTGACACTCTCTTTGTGGCTTCAGGATCTACTCAGCATGGCCAAGTATATACAATTTCACTTGATGAAAGTGTGCTGCTAGCCTCCTTGACCTATGACTCAGTGCCTCAGGTCACATCATCACCTAGTTTTCCATAATCCAGCATTGAGATTCTATCAGGGTGCTGGCAGTGTGAGAACTATTTCTTAAGAGAAGTATTTTTATTTTCTAAAGAGCATGTGATCTAGAAACAAAATCCAGTCACTCAGTTCTGACTATTGTTAATGGCTGACTAAAAATGAGAGAATATAATGTATATTTATTAGAAAGCATCAGAAAATTGCCAAAGTAGTAAAGAATTATAAGAGAAAGATTTAGAAGAAAATTAAGAGAGGTGAGGCTAGTGTCTATAGTTGCTTTTCATCTTTTGAATTCATCAAAATTCTGGAGAAGACTCAGAGGCTGGGTAACTGAGCTGTGCTTTTCACAGACAGATGGGAAAGACAAAGATTGGAGTTTAAACTCACAAGTAGAGGACGCCTGGCAAATACCCTGAGAATCTTCAAGAGGTCTGAGGCCCAGATTACCATGGTCTCAATCCTTTATTTGATTAAATTAATTCAGGTTGGCTAGTGATTTTCGCTAGCCACCAGCCAGTAGCACATGCACATCTTCTCTGAAGGAATAAAATAGAATAGAAAGCTAGCACTTCAGTTTATCTCTATAGATCTCGTGTGCACTGTTTGGTACTCAATCAAAAATAACCAGGCATGCTAGTTGGTAAAAACAGAAGTGATCACAAACCCAAAATAATTAAACAATAAGAAAGCCAGATCATGCAGTGCTTTACTTTATTCATCAAACATTCTTATAGCACTTCATATGTGCTAACCCATACCCTGAAGTGCTAAAAATAATACAAAAAACAAAACTCATTTAATCCTTATATCAACCCTAGGAAGTAGATATCATACGCCCTCATTTTACAGACAAGGGGCTGTGGTAGACATAATGCCCCAGAAGATGTTTACATTTTAATGCCTGAAATTTGTAAATATATTGCCTCACATGGCAAAAGGGACTTTACAGTTCTGATTAAGTTAAGGATCTTGAGATGGGGAGATTATCCTGAATGATGCAGGTGTGACTGACCACAAGGGTCCTTGAAAGAGGAAGGCGGGAGGGTGAAAGACTCAGAAAAAGAGATGTGATGAACAAAGCAGAGGCTGGAGCGATAAGAAGGGGTCGTATGCAAGAAATGCAGGAGGCTTCTGAAAGCTGGAAACAAGCAAGGAAATGGATTACACCTTAGCCTCCAGAAGGGACACAGCCCTGTCAACACAGTGATTTTAGGACTTCTGACCTCCAGAACTGTACAGCAATATATGTGTGCTGTTTTATGCCACTTCGTTTGTGATGATTTGTTGCAGCCCCTCTCCTCCTCTCTCTCTCTCTCCAAAGACCCAAATGGTGAAAAGCCTCCTGCCAAAAGAATGGTGAATGAGCTTACTGCACAGTCAGTTCTTCAGAGACTGCAGTCCTGGCCAACAGGTCAACAATTTGCAGACTTGTAAGGGGCCCTGAGGGAGACAAACAAGCTAATAATTGTTGTTTTAAGTTGCTATATTTGGGGAGAATTTGTGATGTAGTATGTATGATCAGGCCACCCAAGATGGCTATTCTCTTGCACTCTGTACATACCCTGCTGGACCAGTGCCTGCTTCACCTGCACCCTACCCACCTGACCGACCTTCCTACATAGTTGCCCCCACCCCAGCTAGTGATTGTTCTTATCGAAGGGGTGGTGAGGGGTGTGCCCCTCTGCTGGATTCCCTCACAGCCAGTGAGCCAACCTGACGTCAATTCCCCCTATAGCTGCTAACCTCCCCCTATCCCCAGGAGCAAAGACTGCCGCCATGTCCTGCCCACCATCTGCCACACACGATGGGGTGTCATTCCAAGACCTTGCTTCAGATGTGTAAGCTCCCCCTGTCCATTAAACCATTGATGTCTCTGTTGCTGACTTTGGGCTCTTTCTTTGGTCTTGAAGCTGGGCAAGTACAGGCCTTGCAGGCCTGCAGGGTTCGGCCCAACACAGTAATAAATATCTAATGCAATCTTCTATTGGAATAATGATCTTAGACGTGTGTTATATTTTTTTTCAATGTACCCTACATGTCACTTTTCATTTTTTGTATTTTTCATCTCCTCATCTGTTTGGTTAATTTCTTCAGATTTGTTTTCCTGTTTACTCTTCAACTTTGTCTACCCACCCATTAAGTCTTTTTTTTTAATTTCAAAAAGGATGTATTTTTAAATATTAATATTTGATATATTTTCTAATTATTTTTGTCTTTTAAAAATAATTGTATTATCTAAATTTCAGATTTTTTTCATGTCATATACATATATACATACATATTTAATTAATGTCTTGTATTTGATTTTAAAATATATGAAATAAGTGGGCATTGCATCTAGTGGTTATTACTGTTGTCTCTCAAACATGTCTATTTATTTCCTTGTGTGTTAGGGACCTTTGCCTGCCATCTCATATTTTCTTTACCATAGTCTCAGGAATTTTAAAAGCCTGAGTTGAGGATCTTTTACTCCAGGAAAGGTTTTTGCTTGTGATGGAAATCAATGGTAGTGCCTATCTGGGATCAGTTTAGCCTCCTTTGAAAACTGTAGACCTAATGTTAAGATTTACTTCTGCCAAGTGGCAGATGGTCCTGCTGCCTTTTGAGATGCTGCCATATAGTTTATGTTTAGGTGTGAATGAGGATGGGTGATTTTTATAGATTTCCCATACTTCTTTGAAGTTCATAAATCAATGAAAAGGAATGGTTCATTGAAAATCTAGTTGTTTTGTAGTGGAAGGACCTCACAGTATACAGCCCACCAAATTGCTGAAAGCAGATGTTTTCGTGTGTACCTATTTCATATTATTCCATCATGTAATTTTGCTTATTTAATTTATAGAACAATACCCCATAGCTCAACACAAGTTGTTTCTTTTCTTTTTCGCTTGTATGATAACACTGTGATACACATTTTTCTTTTTTGCATAACTTAAAATTGATCTCTGATTATTTCCTTGGGATAGAGCTCTACAAAATGTAATTACTGGATCAAAATTTACATAATATTTAAAGGTTTGAAAATATATTGCCAGATATATATATTCCAGAAAGTATCTACCAATTTGTACCATCACCAGCAGTGTATAACAGTTCGTGTATTTAATTTCAGTGTGATTAATTTATCCAAATTATTTTCTTTTGGCATGTGAGCACTACTACACATATTAATTAATTAATTACATTGGTGAATATGGCAGAGAGAAGTTAGGAGGCGGTCCTGAACTACTTTACGCCCTTCAAGGATGCCCTTTGATTGACAGCTGGAGAGGATTGCGGAGGGCCTGACAAAAAGTTTATAAAAGAATTTGAGGAAATAGGAACCATACCTATTTTGAAGATTTGCTGAGAACTCATCCAGTTTATAGGATAAGAAGTCTTAATAAATTAAACATCCTCTAAATCACACACTTGTTTCTTAAAAAAGTAATTTCCCCAAGGAGGAATAAAAAAACCTCTGAACAGGAGTTTATTTCTAATAACTAAGGTAAAAGGGAGAAAAAATGGATGTATTAAGAAAACCACTTTTACTTGCATTGCTGCTGCCAAGGTCAAAACCAGCAAAACAAATATGCTAGATTTCAGCTGGCTAAATGATTAACCTGGCAAAAGTACAAGTTGCTGACACACTAATAAGAAAAGATTTATTTGCAAAAGATCTGTCATTGCCTCTGCAGAAGATTATGTAACTGCATGCTATTTTTTTTTTTCTAAAAAATAACTGTTAACTCTGAAATATCTCCAGAAGATTGGAAACTCTTAAAAAAACTGAGGGTTATGCAAGGCAAATATGTAAGACAATATTTTTATCTTCTTTCCAATTGCTTTTCTATAAAATACTAAAATGAGATGGTATTCACTTGAAAATGTTTATGAATGTAAAAATGGTGTGCTCTTCATTTCAAATTGGTTTTGACCCATGGGTAGGTGTAAAATGTGGCCTAAAAAAATACTCAGTATTCTAGAGTGTGTTTCTGATTCCCCTAACTTGTTCATGTGATGAGAGCCTTCCATATTTTTATGCTTTTACAATCTTCGAATTTCAAAGAACTATACTATCACGAAACGTCATAAAGTCATGGGTGCCTAGTCTAGAATTCTGAAATTTGCTTTATCCTCTTTCTTTATGATTGTATCCTAGGATTAAGTGCCTCTGGAAGCAAAGTAAGGTAGATAAAAGGTTGATCCATACTTGTGAAAATGTCACATATTCCGGCTTTGAAGAAGAATTTTGTGTCCTAAAGTCTCATATTTCCCCAACTGCTTCAGCCACTAAAATTGGTCCTCCTCAATTGTTATTTGAACACATGGCCAAGATACATTTTAATTTTCTCTCCTTTGTAGCATTTATAAAGTACTTTAAAAATATTTTATTATTTTGAAATAATGAAACTAAGAAAGTTGAGGGATCTTAAGCAACAAAAACAATTCTTACGTTACGAATTATGTGAACTATATATGACATTATATTAAAAATATGAATCTTTGTTAATCTGGGATATTAAAGGTGACTAAAGGCATTCTACATTAAGGGAAGAAGAAGAAAAAACACAGTAAAATACAGTTGTAAACCTATTGTGCTGACAAATAAAGCACTTATTCACAATGCTCCTACTACTTATTTATTTTAAAATATGGAAAACTCATTGATTTCCTCTAAAGAATATCCTTTGTCACTGGAGTTTTAAATTAAATCACAGTGTGTTGAAAGTAGTTTTAAATTGAAAGCTAGAGTACAAGCCATAATGGAAATAATCTTATATATATTTTAAACATACAGTGGTTTGAAAGATTTTATTAGTACTGTTTAAAAATATTTGTCCCTCGAATGAAGAAAAGGATCTTTAAATATAAATTAATTTTGATATTTTAAATAATACACTCATTTTAGAATGGTCTAACCAACAGTTCCTTTAGTCATATAATTGACTACCAGTGTATGGAAAAATCAGTTTTTATTGTATCTCAGTATGGGATAGATAAAACAACAGAAGCATTTGTGATTAAAACATCACAGAAGTAGTAGTATCTCTTCATTATGCCTCTTGGATATATTCCCAGTCTTTCTTCAGGCTTGAAAATGTAGCTTCATATCTCTACCACGGGTCTTAATTAAAATGCCTCATCTTGGTGTGTTTATTAACCAAGAATCATAAAGAACTATTTTCCATGAGATTCCATCATTGACATCAGGTCCTAACTTGTGCACTGTTTTTTTCAATGGATCATCTTGTCCAACTACATTAGAACAAATATCCTGAGAATTTACCCCAACAATGATGGTATATTGCACAGTTTTTAAAAAAATACTTAAACCCTAACAAAGTTTTTTTTAACTTAAGCACTACTGTATAAATACACAGGGTCTATCAGAGATATGAGTCACTGTTCAATTATTAGATATATGGAAAGAAGAGAAACATTTGGGTTTTTCCTTCACAATTGCTGTATTTTCTACCAAGGTCAATCAATTATTGGGAAATAATATAACTACTGATACACTATGACATTAAATTAGATGTAATTAGTCTAACTTTAGCAAGAAAAAAAGTTCATATTTACCATATAAAAAAGAAATTTCTCTTTGAAGTTCTTTAAGTAAGTGTTATTATGTTATTAAAATTTTTCAAGCTTCACGGAATATCCATTATATCTATTGGATTTGATCTTATGAACAAGTCTACTCTCCACCTTCTACCCTTAATAACAATGTAGATTCTAACCATTTTCTTTCTCTTTACCTTCGAAGATTGATAGGTACCAATCCTTTATATTATGCTCATAATGCAGTCTTCCTGTTTCCAAATTACTTTGATTACTTTAGTTACCCTTATCCGTGGTTTCTCAAGCTCCTCAAATCATCCTTTGAATTATGTAAAATTTTCCGTTTGTAAACATACAATGATCTTGTGCAAAAATCACATGATGATTACTTTTTTACCCTGAACTGCACGTTTCTTTTGATAACCCAAATTATTCTTTCTACACAGAAGCACAAAGCATTAACAGCCTAAAAGAGTGGTCAAAAATTCTCTTCCATGTATTTCTTTGAATATTAATCATGTAGATTCCAGCATCCTCTAAGTGTATTTTGGATTATTTTCTCCTAAGTATTAATTTTCACTTTTACGTATTGAAGCCTTCTGCTGTCTCATGCTCATAAACAAAATAATATATTTCTTATTTTTGTTCATGGTGGCACACAGACCTAGCCTACCTCTCCTGATACAAGGCACCCCCACACACACACATTCCTAGGTAATTATTGTCTTACATGGGGAAAGACAATAAAAATTGTGAAGTTGACCAAGAAAGACTAGAGGACAGGATTTTGCAACGTTTCTTTAAGAGCAGCTTTACATGTCACTTTGCACATTTTCCCCATGGTACTTTGACTTCAGAAGATGCAAGTTCCACATTACCAAAAGTCTGACTGTATTAGTCAACTAGAGCTGCCATAACAAAATATCACAGATTGGGTGGTGTAAACAATGGAAATTTATATTCTCACAGTTCTGGAGGCCAGAAGTCCAAAATCAGGGTGTGGGCAGGTTTGGTTACTCTTGAGGCCTTTCTCTTTGCCTTGAAAATGGACACCTTCTTGCTGTGTCCTCACATGGCCTTTTCTCTATGTTCATGCATCCAAGTTCTATTAGATTGGTAATACTAGATTATTAATATTAGATTATCTATTAGGTAATCTATTAATTACCTCCTTAAAGGCCTTATCTCCAAATACAGTTGCATTAAGGGTTAGGGCCTCAATGTATGAATCTGGGAGGTACACTATTCAGTTGATAACAGTAGGCTATCTTCATTTTGAAAAAGAAAAAGAAAATAACCCCAAAGATCATGTTTCTGAAAAATTTTTGACATCAACAGCAAGGGTGAGACTGCCTCATGCTCCTAAGGTATATCATTATGTATACAACAGATATATTTCTGTTACATCCCTTTAGAGGACAATTTCCTCATTTTAAATACACCAGAAATTAATGTAGAAAAGAAGGAAACACTTGGTACTAGTCTTCTGGAACAACTTATTTTTGTCTTTACTATTTCATACTTTATTAGAGCCAGACTGCAGAAGAGGTGTCTGCACATTTACCAGGGCATGCATTACACAATTGCTTTGCTAAGTCACCCATGTTAATGGATACCAAAAAACAGAAACAAACAAACAGAAAGACAATATTATATCCATAAACCCAGGGTTAATATTTCTCCTTAAATACCTTATATGTTTCCTTCTTAAGAGTCACTCGATATACAGTTTCCATCAGTACCCATGGGGACTGGTTCCAGGACCCCCCACAGATACCAAAATCTGCTGATGCTCAAGTCCCTTAAATAAAATGGCATAGTGTTTGCACATAACATATGAACACCTTTATGTATACTTTAAACCATCTCTGGGTTACTTACAATACCTAATACAGTGTAAATGCTATGTAAATAGTTGTCAGCATGGCAAATTTTGCTTTCTAGAACGTTATGGAATTTAAAAAAAAATAACCAAATATCCACATTTGTTTGACTCTGCAGATGTGGAACCCACAGACTCAGAGGGCTGACTGCGTAAGGAAAAGAAACCCATCCTAAAACTTATTGCAATTGATATTGGCCTATCTAAGAAAAAGGTCACCGAATCTCAATTTAAAATACATTTTTAAAAATATTTATATCTGGATTTGGTGTAGTAAGGCCCTATATCTTCAGGAACAGGCAAAGCACATGAATCACAGCATAGCTTTATAACATGATTTTCTCAGGTACCTGGCCTCCTATAGCATTTCATATTTCATACACAGTATAACAATCTGCAAAGCTTCACAGGGAAATGCAATTATATGCAGAAGAAATGTGTCATTCCAAGTTTACTATGGGTTATCAGGGATATAAAGAGAACAGGCAGATTCTGTGTGTGTGTGGTTGACTTATACTGGTTTCAGGTTTTGTTAGTCAATAAATGATTTGGGGAGGAATAAACAAGCCTCTTCCTGTAATATAAACTCATTTTTCCAATCATTCATTGTTTCAGAGCAGCAAAAACTCTCTTCCAGCCTACCAAATTGTTACCTTCTCATCCTCCTTCTCCTCTTCCTCTTCTCTCTCCTCTTTCATCTGGTCTTGTTTTTATGTGTGTATATATTAGCTGTTAGCAACATAACTAAAATGATCAGTTGGAGAGAAAACAAAGTGAACAAATTTTCACCACGAAAAAGAAGTTTGCTGTGTCAGCAAAGCATAAGGGACGGGCTTCCCTGGTGGCGCAGTGGTTGAGAGTCCGCCTGCCGATGCAGGAGACACGGGTTCGTGCCCCGGTCCGGGAAGATCCCACATGCCGCGGAGCGGCTAGGCCCGTGAGTCATGGCCGCTGAGCCTGAGCGTCCGGAGCCGGTGCTCCGCAACGGAAGAGGCCACAACAGTGAGAGGCCCGCGTACTGAAAAAAAAAAAAAAGCATAAGGGACATGTCTGCACTATGTGAAAAGAGTGAACAGTTCATCTTCAAAATGAAAAAGAAAATAAGAAATGTGGGCTTCCAAATGATTTTCTTAAAGGAAGTTAATTCAAGACCCTAACATATGAGCTTTTAATAATAAGGGGAAAAAATTCTTCTTAATAAAAGTGTTGCCTGTTAGACTATAAATAATCAAGTAATCAATACTTGCTGTGCAGTGGCAAATAATATAGTTGAATCAGGGATAAAAGGAAAAGTATTATATTCAAAACGTATTTTAGATATTTCAACAGGAGAAAGTTCAAATTCCTTTCAGAAATACCTTCAGTAAGAAAGATTTAAAGCTGATGATGAAAGCAAGCAGGGAAAAAAGTGAAACAGGGCTCTGTAACCTCCTTTTGATAGTGATATATTAGTGTTTTTCCTTAGAGTGAAGATAGTTCTTCTGTTGAGTCATGGGAAGAAAACAAAGCAAGAAGCCATTCACCCTTGAGAAAGATGAGATAGAAATAAAGCATCTACATGCCATCACAGAAGCTAAAAAGATTCATGTTTCACTAAGTCTGGATTCTTGACAGGTATTTAAAATGGGAATGGCTTAGTTAACTCTGTGAAAGGGAAGTGACTAGGAAGAATCCGCAGGCTCACTTTGAAAAGACAAGCAACTTCTTGGCTGTCTCAGGGTTTTCTAAGGATTAGTGGTTTTCTTGAGGAGTTGATAAAAAAAAGTAGAAGTAAGTTAAAAGAGATGAATTCCAGTCAGTATGAACAAAATATCACACAATTTCTGGTGCTGAACTGAGTTTAGATCATGCATATAATGGCATATTTATGCCTATAACTTTCTCATGAAGTAAAAGTAATCCACATTACTCTACATTTTGTTAACTGTATAATTTTTAAGTACTTATTAAATGGTTGATCACAACCAAAAATATCTGGGAGGAAAACACTCTTTTCACAATTCACCAGATCAAAGATGCTAATGCCTCAGTTGTATATATAGTATGGAGTCATTCTCCATAACATGGCATTCCAGTATTTCTATCACATATCCTTAATCTTGTTCTTAAAATATTATTTCCTGGGATTATATTCTCAGTCCCTGAGTGTTATGGGCTCAACTGTGTCCCCCAAATTGATATGCTGAAGTCTTTAAAGAGGTGATTAAGTTAAAATGGAGTCATTAAGGTGCATCCTAATCCAATATGATTAGTGTCCTTAAAAGAGCAGGAAATTAGGACACAAACAACGTAGACAAAAGGAAGACATGTGAGGACACAGTGGGAAGTCTGCCATCTGCAAGCAAAGGAGAGAAGCCTCAGAAGAAACCATCCCTGCAGACACCTTGATCTTGGAACTCTAGCCTCCAGAATTGTGAAAAAATAAATAAATTTCTGTTGTTTAAGCCACCCGGTCTATGACATATTGTTATGGAAGCCCTAGCAAGTAATATACCCAATCTTAGTTAAAGTTGATAAAAAATTTTCCCCCCAAATCTATTCTTTATTGAATATTTATTGAACATTTCCTAAGTGTCAAACATATGTATTATTTTAGTTAGAAAAAACCCTGAGAGTATTTTTCACACATAAAAACAAAACCGGATAAAAGAGGAGAGAGAGGAGGAAGGAAGAAGGAGGATGAGAAGGTAACAATTCGGTAGCCTGGAAGAGAGATTTTGCTGCTCTGAAACAATGAATGATTGGAAAAATGAATTTATATTAAAGGAAGAGGCTCATTATATTAAAGGAAGAGGCTCTTTTTTAATATCTCATTTTAAAGATGTTATGACTTTGCCCCAAATTATGTTGTTTGTTAACACTAGTTGCACCGTTTGAATTTTGCTCTTACACACCATAATATTCTATCTTCCCAGTATGAATTCTTTATAACCCTACCCACTCCAGCTTAACTTCTTTTCTTTCCTGGAGCCCTCATTGTTGGACTTCTGATTCAGGATTTTGTTCACTATACCAAATAGTCTATATCTAACATCCCCAATGTTAAAATTGCATTAAATTTAACAGCAAGTTTACTATAGTGGAAAGAGAACAGACTTGGATATGAATCTTGAAACTAACAGTCAGTCCTTGTATGACGTGAACCTCCCTAACCTCTGTGGACCTTAGACCTTCATCTGAGGAATGGAGTTACATCTAATACAAGGGCTCTTCTGTGGTTTGATGTAAAGTCTGTACACAGTGCCTCGTTTACAACAGATCCTTATGCATTAATCATAAATAGCCTTTAACATAAAATTTTTAGCCCTAAGACTTCATATTTGTGTGATTCTGTCTAACTAGAACTTCAAGGCTCTTTAAAAAAAAATCTAATATTGCTAAATCTTGACAATTAAAAACTTGTTATTTGCATAACATCAACTACAGCAAAACAAATATTCTTTGAATCAGTATTCTCAGCTAAGAATTGCTTTTTCATTAGGTGCTGCTAAACAGATAATCCACTGTGAAATTACTGACAGCAAGAGTAGTTGCTAACTTGAGTTGACAAGCAACATAAGCCAAACTAAAGAATTATCAAGAAAAAAAAATTGCTCTTCATTATTATTTCACTTGTTGATTCATTCACTCAATAAATAGCTAATGAATGCCTAATGCTTGCAAAGCACTGAAATGACGCAGAATTTACAAGGATAAATCAAGAAAGACAGTGTTAATAAAAATACATAAATATGATGAACACAGGATAAAATGTGAAAATTTTCATACTATCAATAGAATTGCATAGAAAAATCTCAATAGAGTCTCTAGGTTGAAGAGATTTTTTTGTAAACTGACTTGATTAAGGCCAACAATATAGAAGGCATACTATTTAAACTGTATTGTGAAAGATAAGAAATATTTAGTCCTTAAAAAAACAGGAGTGTGGATGGAACAAAATATGTTTTTAATGGAGGTGAGGAAGTGCTACACATATATACAATAACTCAGTAGTTCCATTTAGCTATAATGTAGATTTTCTGCTAGAAAACAGTCAAAAATAAGCTTAGAAATCATGAGTGTCTTGAATGCCAAAATTAAGGAGTTTGATTTATTCTGACTAAAATAGAGATTAATTACAGATTTTTGAGCAAGGGGGCATTACTCAATGAAAGCAGTGACATTATTATTATTATTATTTTTTTTTTTTTTTTGCGGTACGCGGGCCTCTCACTGTTGTGGCCTCTCCCGTTGCGGAGCACAGACTCCGGACGCGCAGGCTCAGCGGCCATGGCTCACGGGCCCAGCCGCTCCGGGACACGTGGGATCCTCCCGGACCGGGGCATGAACCCGCGTCCCCTGCATCGGCAGGCGGACTCTGAACCACTGTGCCACCAGGGAAGCCCCGCAGTGACATTTCTTTAAGTACCCCTCACTCTCCAGTCCAGGCCAACGAGGTGCAGGACTAGCCTCACATCTGAGTTACAAATCATATCTCTGATCTTGTACCCAATTTTGGTAAAAGTAGACTCTTTAAAATTCCTCTGGATCAAGAGCTTTAATCTTTTATCTATGAATGGTCATTAGGAATTCCCTGAACAGGGCATAGCCCAGAAAACACATCACATACAATCACACACGCACGCGCACGCACGCACACACACACACACACACACACACCCCAATTTCTTTGATTTATCTTTCTGTCACGTTGAGAAATGAAGAAAATGTTACATCAATGTTTTTATGTCCTTTCTTTAAATGGCCTAAAATGCCACTGTGCATACATATGTGACTATAGTCATTACTCACAACATATTTCATTTAGAATAGTTTCTGGTTGATGTAAATTAATTAAAACACATCTTTTTGCCATTGTTTATATTGGGTATAACTTAAGTTGGAAACCATCGAAGTAAAGAAGGTTAAATAAAATTGAAATTACTTTTGATTTTCATTTCACTGAAAAATGTGATTGGCCATAAAACCATAGTATTTATAGAGGGAAAAATTTTTTGCCAATGGTCACCTAAAGTGCTTAAGCCTGCAAAAGCTGCTCAGCTGTGTAGAACCTGAGAATATGTCGCAGTATTTGTATTTCTCATGAGAAGATGGCTTCGTTTAAAGAGCATGGGAATTCAAGCTATCCTAATCAAACCCTTCCTACAAAGCATCCTACAATATCACATACTCTATTTCCAATTGTCAAACAGAGCTGCTCACAGTTGGAGAGACCTTGATACAACCATATTTCCTGGCAATGAGTAAGCTGGTTTGTAGCTTATTCAGGAAAAAAAGTGAAGCAGTATCTGTGATAAACGATATCACCCACTCTAGAAACACTTGTTTCTAATGTTAGAGAAGGTCATGAAGCATTAGGGATGCTATCTTTTCTCATCAGCATGCAGCTATATGAAACTATTAAAATCTCGTTGTGCAGTCAACTCCTAGATTTCAGCTTATATGTACTTGGATGACATCAAAAAATAATTCCTATTTGGAGAGCACCATTTAGAATCTTCAAAATCCCCCAAATTTTCTCTGCTATTAAAATCTTTAACTGAAAATAAACGCTTGATCCTCTGTTCAGAAATGGAATATCTGCAATGGTTGGTAATACTGTTTTTGCTGTTTGGGCAAAGAAAAATATATAAACAAATCATGATTCATAAAAGTCGTCAAATTGCAGCCAAAGATTCTGGAAGAAAGATTGTACTTTTACTGTGAGACATTAACTTCAATGGAGCTACTGATCTCCACTCTTAAATGCTTTGGACAAGAATTGAAAGCAGAAGATCGAGGTTGCATTTTTTTTTAAACATCTTTATTGGAGTATAATTGCTTTACAATGGTGTGTTAGTTTCTGCTTTATAACAAAGTGAATCAGTTATACATATACATATGTCCCCATATCTCTTCCCTCTTGCGTCTCCCTCCCTCTCAACCTCCTTATCCCACCCCTCTAGGTGGTCACAAAGTACCGAGCTGATCTCCCTGTGCTATGTGGCTGCTTCCCACTAGCTATCTATTTTACGTTTGGCAGTGTATATATGTCCATGACACTCTCTCACTTTGTCACAGCTAACCCTTCCTCCTCCCCATATCCTTAAGTCCCTTCTCTAGTAGGTCTGTGTCTTTATTCCCATCTTACCCCTAGGTTCTTCATAACCTTTTTTTTTCTTAGATTCCATATATATGTGTTAGCATACGGTATTTGTTTTTCTCTTTCTGACTTACTTCACTGTGTATGACAGACTCTAGGTCCATCAACCTCACTACAAATAACTCAATTTCGTTTCTTTTTGGGGCTGAGTAATATTCCATTGTATATTTGTGCCACATCTTCTTTATCCATTCATCTGTTGATGGACACTTAGGTTGCTTCCATGTCCTGGCTATTGTAAATAGACCTGCAATGAATATTTTGGTACATGACTCTTTTTGAATTATGGTTTTCTCAGGGTATATGCCCAGGAGTGGGACTGCTGGTCGTATGGTAGTTCTATTTTTAGTTTTTTAAAGAACCTACATATTGTTCTCCATAGTGGCTGTATCAATTTACATTCCCACCAACAGTGCAAGAGTGTTCCCTTTTCTCCACATCCTCTCCAGCATATATTGTTTCTAGATTATTTGATGATGGCCATTCTGACCGATGTAAGATGATATCTCATTGTAGTTTTGATTTGCATTTCTCTAATGATTAAAGATGTTGAGCATTCTTTCATGTGTTTGTTGCCAATCTGTATATCTTCTTTGGAGAAATGCCTATTTAAGTCTTCTGCCCATTTTTGGATTGGGTTTTTCGTTTTTTTGATATTGAGCTGCATGAGCTGCTTGTAAATTTTAGAGATTAATCCTTTGTCAGTTGCTTCATTTGCAAATATTTTCTCCCATTCTGAGGGTTGTCTTTTTGTCTTGTTTATGGTTTCCTTTGCTGTTCAAAAGCTTTGAAGTTTCATTAGGTCCCATTTATTTATTTTTGTTTTTATTTCCATTTCTCTAGGAGGTGGGTCAAAAAGGATCTTGCTGTGACTTATGTCGTACAGTGTTCTGCCTATATTTTCCTCTAAGAGTTTGATAGTGTCTGGCCTTACATTTAGGTCTTTAATCCATTTTGAGTTTATTTTTGTGTATGATGTTAGGGAGTGTTCTAATTTCACACTTATACATATACCTGTCCAGTTTTCCCAGCACCACATATTGAAGAGGCTGTCCGTTCTCCACTGTACATTCCTGCCTCCTTTATCAAAGATAAGGTGACCATATGTGCGTGGGTTTATCTCTGGGCTTTCTATCCTGTTCCATTGATCTATATTTCTGTTTTTGTGCCAGTACCATACTGTCTTGATTACTGTAGCTTCGTAGTAGAGTCTGAAGTCAGGGAGCCTGATTCCTCCAGCTCCATTTTTCTCAAGATTGCTTTGGCTATTCGGGGTCTTTTGTGTTTCCATACAAATTGTGAAATTTTTGTTCTAGTTCTGTGAAAAATGCCAAAGGTAGTTTGATAGGGATTGCATTAAATCTGTAGATTGCTTTGGGTAGTAGAGTCATTTTCACAATGTTGATTCTTCCAATCCAAGAACATGATATATCTCTCCATCTATTTGTATCATCTTTAATTTCTTTCATCAGTGTCTTATAGTTTTCTGGACACAGGTCTTTTGTCTCTTTAGGTAGGTTTATTCTTAGATATTTTATTCTTTATGTTGCAATGGTAAATGGGAGTGTTAATCTCACTTTCAGATTTTTTCATCATTAGTGTATAGGAATGCAAGGGATTTCTGCACATTAATTTTGTATCCTGCTACTTTACCAAATTCAATGATTAGCTCTAATAGTTGTCTGGTAGCATCTTTAGGATTCTCTATGTATAGTATCATGTCATCTGCGAACAGTGACAGCTTTACTTCTTCTTTTCCAGTTTGGATTCGTTTTATTTCTTTCTCTTCTCTGATTGCTGTGGCTAAAACTTCCAAAACTATGTTGAATAATAGTGGTGAGAGTGGGCAACCTTGTCTTTTTCCTGATCTTAGTGGAAATGGTTTCAGTTTTTCACCATTGAGGACAATGTTGGCTGTGGATTTGTCATATACGGCCTTTATTAAGTTGAGGAAAGTTCCCTCTATGCCTACTTTCTGGAGGGTTTTTATCATAAATGGATGTTGAATATTGTCCAAAGATTTTTCCTCATCTATTGAGATTATCACATGGATTTTATCCTTCAATTTGTTAATATGGCATATCACATTGATTGATTTGCCTATATTCAAGAATCTTTGCATTCCTGGGATAAACCCCACTCGAACATGGTGTATGATCCTTTTAATGTGCTCTTGGATCCTTTTTCCTAGTATTTTGTTGAGGATTTTTGCATCTATGTTTATCAGTGATATTGGCCTGTAGTTATCTTTTTTTTTTTGTGAAACCTTTGTCTGGTTTTGGTATCAGAGTGATGGTGGCCTTGTAGAATGAGTTTGGAAGTGTTCCTCTCTCTGCTATAGTTTGGAAGAGTTTGAGAAGGATAGGTGTTAGCTCTTCTCTAAATGTTTGATAGAATTAGCCTGTGAAGCCATCTGGACCTGGGCTTTTGTTTGTTGGAAGAATTTTAATCACAGTTTCAATTTCAGTGCTTCTGATTGGTCTGTTCATATTCTCTATTTCTTCCTGGTTCAGTCTCGGCAGGTTGTGCATTTCTAAGAATTTGTCCATTTCTTCCAGGTTGTCCATTTTTTTGGCATAGAGTTGCTTGTAGTAATCTCTCATGATCCTTTGTATTTCTGCAGTGTCAGTTGTTACTTGTCCTTTTTCATTTCTAATTCTATTGATTTAAATCTTCTCCCTTTTTTCCTTGATGAGTCTGTCTAATGGTTTATCGATTTTGTTTATCTTCTCAAAGAACCAGCTTTTAGTTTTATTGATCTTTGCTATTGTTTCCTTCATTTCTTTTTCATTTATTTCTGATCTGATCTTTATGATTTCTATCCTTCTGCTAACTTTGGGGTTTTTTTGTCCTTCTTTCTCTAATTGCTTTTGGTGTAAGGTTAGGTTGTTTATTTGAGATGTTTCCTGTTTCTTAAGGTAGGATTGTATTGCTATAAACTTCCCTCTTAGAACTACTGTTGCTGCAACCCATAGGTTTTGAGTCATCATGTCTCCACTGTCATTTGTTTCTAGGTATTTTTTTTAATTTCCTCTTTGATTTCTTCAGTGATCACTTGGTAATTAAGTAGTGTATTGTTTAGCCTGTGTTTGTATTTTTTACAGATCTTTTCCTGTAATTGATATCTAGTCTCATAGCGTTGTGGCCAGAAAAGATACTTGATACGATTTCAATTTTCTTAAATTTGCCAAGGTTTGATTTGTGACCCAAGATATGATCTATCCTGGAGAATGTTCCATGAGCACTTGAGAAGAATGTGTATTCTGTTGTTTTTGGATGGAATGTCCTATAAATATCAATTAAGTCCATCTTGTTTAATGTATCATTTAAAGCTTATGTTTCCTTAATTATTTTCATTTTGGATGATCTGTCCATTGGTGAAAGTGGGGTGTTAATGTCCCCTACTATGATTGTGTTACTGTTGATTTCCCCTTTTATGGCTGTTAGTATTTGCCTTATGTATTGCAGTGCTCCTGTGTTGGGTGCATAAATATTTACAATTGTTATATCTTCTTCTGGGATCGATCCCTTGATCATTATGTAGTGTCCTTCTTTGTCTCTTGTAATAGTCTTTATTTTAAAGTCTATTTTGTCTGATATGAGAATTGCTACTCCAGCTTTCTTTTGATTTCCATTTGCATGGAATATCTTTTTCCATCTCCTCACTTTCAGTCTGTATGTGTCCCTAGGTCTGAAGTGGGTCTCTTGTAGACAGCATATATACGGGTCTTGTTTTTGTATCCATTCAGCCAGTCTGTGTCTTTTGGTGGGAGCATTTAATCCATTTACATTTAAGGTAATTATCGATATGTTCCTATTCCCATTTTCTTAATTGTTTTGGGTTTGTTTATTGTAGGTCTTTTCCTTCTCTTGTGTTTCCTGCCTAGAGAAGTTCCTTTAGCATTTGTTGTAAAGCTGGTTTGGTGGTGTTGAACTCTCTCAGCTTTTGCTTGCCTGTAAAGGTTTTAATTTCTTCATCAAATCGGAATGAGATCCTTGCTGGGTAGAGTAATCTTGGTTGCAGGTTTTTCTCCTTCATCACTTTAAATATGTCCTGCCACTCCCTTCTGGCTTGCACAGTTTCTGCTGAAAGATCAGCTATTAACCTTATGGGGATTCCCTTATGTGTTATTTGTTGTTTTTCCCTTGCTGCTTTTAATATGTTTTCTTTGTGTTTAATTTTTGACAGTTTGATTAATATGTGTCTTGTTGTGTTTCTCCTTGGATTTATCCTGTATGGCACTCTCTGCACTTCCTGGACTTGATTAACTATTTCCTTTCCCATATTAGGGAAGTTTTCAACTATAATCTCTTCAAATATTTTCTCAGTCCCATTCTTTTTCTCTTCTTCTTCTGGGACCCCTATAATTCTGAGACTGTCCTCAGTTCTTTTCATTCTTTTTTCTTTATTCTGCTCTGCAGTAGTAATTTCCACTATTTTATCTTCCAGGTCACTTATCTATTCTTCTGCCTCAGTTATTCTACTATTGATCCCTTCTAGAGAATTTTTAATTTCATTTATTGTGTTGTTCATCATTGTTTGTTTGCTCTTTAGTTCTTCTAGGTCCTTGTTCAACGTTTCTTGTATTTTCTCTATTCTATTTCCAAGATTTTGGCTCATCTTTACTACCATTATTCTGAATTCTTTTTCAGGTAGACTGCCTATTTCCTCTTTATTTGTTAGGTCTCGTGGGTTTTTAACTTGCTCCTTCATCTGCTGTGTGTTTTTGTGTCTTCTCATTTTGCTTATCTTATTGTTTGGGGTCTCCTTTTCGCAGGCTGAAGGTTCATAGTTCCCCTTGTTTTTGGTGTCTGTCCCCAGTGGCTAAGGCTGGTTCAGTGGGTTGTGTAGGCTTCCTGGTGGAGGGGACTAGTGCCTGTGTTCTGGTGGATGAGGCTGGATCTTGTCTTTCTGATGGGAAGGTCTACGTCTGGTGGTGTGTTTTGGGATGTCTGTGGCCTTGTTATGATTTTAGGCAGCCTCTCTGCTACTGGACGGGGCTGTGTTCCTGTCTTGCTAGTTGTTTGGCAAAGGGTGTCCAGCACTGTAGCTTGCTGGTCATTGAGTGTAGCTGGGTCTTAGTGCTGAGATTGAGATCTCTGGGAGATTTTCGCCGTTTGATATTACGTGGTGCTGGGAGGTCTCTGGTGGACTAGTGTCCTGAAGTTGGCTCTCCCACCTCAGAGGCACAGCACTGACTCCTGGCTGGAGCACCAAGAGCCTTTCATCCACACGCCTCAGAATAAGAAAGAAAGAAAGAGGATAAAATAAAATAAAGTAAAATTAAATTTAAAAGTTATTAAAATAAAAAATAATTATTAAGAAGAAAATTTTAAAAAGTAAAAAAAACAAACAACGGACAGACAGAACCCTAGGACAAATGGTGAAAGCAAAGCTATACAGACAAAATCACACATAGACGCATACACATACACACTCACAAAAAGGGGAAAAAATAATATATCTTGCTCCCAAAGTCCACCTCCCCAATTTGGGATGATTCATTGTCTATTCAGGTATTCCACAGATGCAGGGTACATCAAGTTGATTGTGGAGCTTTAATCCACTGCTCCTGAGGCTGCTGGGAGAAATTCCCCTTTCTCTTCTTTGTTCGCACAGCTCCCGGGGTTCAGCTTTGGATTTGGACTCATCTCTGCGTGTAGGTCGCCAGAGGGCGTCTGTTCTTTGCTCAGACAGGACGGGGTTAAAGGAGCAGCTGCTGCAGGGGCTCTGGCTCACTCAGGCCGGGGCGAGGGAGGGGTACGGAGTGCAGGGCGAGCCTGCAGCGGCAGAGGCCAGCGTGACGTTGGCTGAGGCGCACCATGCGTTCTCCCGGGGAAGTTGTCCCTGGATCACAGGACCCTGGCAGTAGCGGGCTGCACAGGCTCCCGGGAGGGGAGGTGTGGAGAGTGACCTGTGCTCGCCCACAGGCTTCTTGGCGGCGGCAGCAGCAGCCTTAGCGTCTCATGCCCGTCTCTGGGGTCTGTGCTGATAGCCGCGGCTCGCGCCTGTTTCTGGAGCTCCTTTAAGCAGCGCCCTTAATCCCCTCTCCTCACGCACCAGGAAACAAAGAGGCAAGAAAAAGTCTCTTGCCTCTTCGGCAGTTCCAGACTTTTTCTCGGACTCCCTCCCGGCTAGCCGTGGTGCACTAACCCCTTCAGGCTGTGTTCACACCGCCAACCCGCCCTCTCCAACGGAAGCCCGAGCCTCAGCTCCCAGCCCCGCCCGCCCCGGTGGGTGAGCAGACAAGCCTCTCGGGCTGGTGAGTGCCAGTCGGCACCGATCCTCCGTGCGGGAATCTCTCCGCTTTGCCCTCCGCACCCCTGTTGCTGCGCTCTCCTCCACGGCTCCGAAGCTTCCCCCCCTCCGCCACCCCCAGTCTCCACCAGTGAAGGGGCTTCCTAGTGTGTGGAAACCTTTCCTCCTTCACAGCTCCCTCCCACTGGTGCAGGTCATGTCCCTATTCTTTGTCTCTGTTTTTTCTTTTTTCTTTTGCCCTACCCAGGTACGGGGGGAGTTTCTTGCCTTTTGGGAGGTCTGAGATCTTCTGCCAGCGTTCAGTAGGTGTTCTGTAGGAGTTGTTCAATGTGTAGATGTATTTCTGATGTATCTGTGGGGAGGAAGGTGATCTCCGCGTCTTACCCTTCCACCATCTTGAAGCTCCTCCGAGGTTGCATTCTTGTGGCAGAATTTTTCACCTTTCAATAAATAATTCCTAAATGTTTGAATGAACTTCAGGCAGATGTTTAACTATTTTTTGAATAAACAAGAAAGCCTACCTCAAAATAATTAAACAGGAAGCTAATTCAAGGCTTCCTTTATTTGTTGAAAGTTTTTAATATTCAATCAAGTCTATTTTTGACTGCTTTATCGCAATGTTTCTGAAAGAAGTATGTTAAAATTTCCAGTTACAATTCCTGATTTACATTTACCCTGTGGTTCCGTCAAAAGTTATTAATATATACTTGAAGTAGTTTATACTTCATGTTTATGATGAATATAACTTCTTCATCTATTGTACCTTTTATAAGATCTCTTTTCTTTGACCCATTTTCTTTTTCACATTAAATTCTATTTTGACAATTATTAAGGTCATTACCTCCATTTTTATGATGATTCCTATTTGCGTGGTATCCTTTTTTAACACTTTTATTTTTAACCTTTAGTATACTTTTAAGAAAAAGATCTTGAAAAAAATTGCTGGGCCTTATTTTTAATTCAATCTAAAAGTCTCTTTCTAATTGATAAATTAAGCCAATAAACACTTCTTTGAAAGTACTGTTATGTTAGAACTCATGTGTGCTTTTCATTAATTATACTTTCTGCTCATTTTTTTTTCTCCATTTATGAGTCCATTGGGTAGATTGACTTGTCTTCTGGTTGTTTCAAAGTTATACATGTGTCCCACACTTTTCAGAAACACTCTTTATTGTCCTTCATTCTTTTTTCTTTCTGTTCTTTAAATTAAATAATCTATTCATTTCTTTACCGCCTTTGTTGATTTTCCTTTTGAGAGCAGCTAAAATTTACTGTTGAGTGCCTCTAGTGAATCTTTAATTATCAGTTGTTCTTTTCAACTCCAGAATTTCTATTTTTAATTGTCTCTGTCCCTTTACTGATATTATTTATTTGATGACACATTTTCATCATATCTTCCTTGGATTCTTTAAGCTTGATTTCCCAGCCCTAGACTGGGATCTAGTGGGAAAAGCAGCCCAGTATTGTTGACCGCACTTGCCCAGAGAAGAGCATTGGGTTAAATTTCCCATAACAGGGAGCTGTAGGAAAGGATGTAAGAGAACAATTCACAGTTTGAATGTCAAAGACTCATGTTCTTACCAAGATTTAGCAGCTGTTCTTGAATTAATATTTTTCTATTTCCTGTGTTTCCTATATCTTGTATTTCTATATCATGTATCCATTCCGGCCATTAGGACAATTTCCAGAGGCTTTAAATAATTTATTTTTATAATTTTCACCAGTTAAATTGTTATTTTGCTAGGAAAATGTTCCATCCAGCTTTTTACTCTGCCATTCTGCTTTTGAATGAATATTTGAATTTGCATAACATGCTCAGGAGACAGGACAATGTTGAGCATTTTGTGGTGGCTTGTATGTAGGCAGCACTAGGAGATGAAGCTAAAAGATATGTTAGTGCTACATGGTAGAACCCATACCAGGGATTTGGACTTAGTCTCATGAATAAGAGAAAGCCATCCAAAAAGCTTAAATAAAATAGTGACATAATCAAATGTGTGTGATGTTGGGGAAATACAATTAAAAACAAAATCCCCAGTCAACCCAAAACCTCTCCAAAAAAGAAAGAAAATATTTTTATTATTGAATAAGCATTAAAGCAAAATGTGATGGGTTTCTTAGGCAATCTGCCAAAGGGATTCCAAAGACTGAAAAAACAATAACCTCACCCTTTTATATAGCCAAGCAGATACAGCCTGCTAGATTGATATTCTTAAGATAAACAATAACTAGTCCTCAATAAAAGGGCTTGACAGCACCGTTTGTCCACACAGTTCATCCTAACACCTGGTCATTGGGGTGGCCTTCTAAAGCTAATTGACTTTATCCAAAGGAAAAATAAATTTCTCATACCTTTTTGACAAGGGGTTTGTATCATGTAGCCAAGCACTAGCTAAATTTACGCTCTTACCTCCCCACAGAAACTGGGAAGTAGGGGGCTACGAGGCTATCTTCCTTGATGATTATATTTCAGAGATGACTCCAAGATCTTTGAGAAAGGTTTTAAAACTGGCAAAAAGTCTTATTTAGCTTTTAAAAATATTTACATACATCTCAAAGAGAAATAAATGACAAGTTTTCTAAAGAAAAATGCTCTAAGAAAAGGGAAGGGAAAGAAAGATCTCTTTCCCTATTTATACCAGGGAAAATTCTCTTTAAAAATCTTTTCCGTGTGTATTTGCTTTCACAGTTACAACATCATTTAGTTCAAAATGTAAAGGTTTGTGACATTTGCTTACGATTCATTGATCTTGGAAAAATCAACTATACGAATCTTTCTGCATAAAGAATAACTGAAACAAAATGATACTGCACTTGTCTAACAGCTTGTTGTATTTGCGTTATTGCTGACCTAATCTTACCAAAGGCTCAGCAGGACATATGGGAGAATTGAATATGTGAAGCAAATCTGTTTCTTCCATATTTTATGGAAGAACAGTCACTATCTCCCACAAAACTGTGTCTTTTATTCATATTGAAGGGGAGCAGAATTTTCCATTCCCAGATATGTCTCTTTGGCATAAGGATTATTTTAAGCTGGTTATTTTTAAGACATTGCAGACCCAGGAGAAACTCTGAAAACCTAGTAAAACTTACCCTTCTGTAAGAAACATTTACATTTTTAAGGAAGAAATTTGTAAGGGTGCCTTCCTCTCTATACCAGGAAGTGGAGGATGAGAAAAAAAATCTCTAGAAACTTATCAATGGTGAAGGCAACTATTTAAATCTATATAATTACCATAACTTTATATACTGTGCTTTTTCCTGGTAACCTTTATACTGACCTTTCCTACCCAACATTTTTTTTTTCTTTAGCTGGAGATGGTATTTAAGGTGGTGCCTTGAGCCATTTTGGGGAGTCATTCACTTTTTCTGGGTCTCTTCCTTGTATACAGAAAGAATACATGTATTTAAAATTCTGTTTCTTTTTCTCCTAATTAATCTGTCCTTTAATACGAGGTGGAGTGAGGGTCTCAGCCAAGAACTTAAAATGATGATTTATGAACTCTCTTTTTTCTTTTTCCATGAGCCAAGATTAACACCTTGTTTTCTCTCTTTTCTTTAGGGCATGCTACCTCACTGAATCTATGGTAGTTATCACTTAACCAAGAATGAAGACATCTCTTCTCTCAACATGAAGTCACCGAGCCTAAGCAATGAGTCTGAACTTGAAAGGTATTTAGAAGACTTAAAAAGTCCCACGTGCTCCAAAAGTTTACTCACATAAGGGTGTCATGTCCCTCCTCCTCGTTCCTATGTTAATGGAACACTCCCATCCAACCCAGATACACACCACCACTTCTGTAAGAGAATGGCTCCTAAGTTCAGTGACAGTAGGTACTTTTAAAACTTCAATGTTCCCCAGCCATTTTGAACCAATTGTCATTTTGACATTATCACTTTAACCCCACTTTTGGTCTTTGCCCCATCAAAGTTGACTAGAGTTAAATAGATTATGTCAACAATGTAAATAATCACAGAAAAGACCATTCTGAACTGATAAAAAATAGCTTACAGATTAGGTAACAAAATAAATCAAAGTCTTTTATCCAGTTACTAATGAATTAATAAACTCAAATTTGAGTGGTCCAGTTTTTCACATGTAGTAGGTATTCAGTAAATCTTAGTTATTTTTCTTCTTAATGAAGGTACCACTTAAATTGCTAATGTCAACATTATAAAATTAAGACTTTATTAAAAGAAATAGGCATTCCTGTCAAGGTTGTAAGAGTATTAGACACAGGGTAGAGAAAATCAAAAATTCCCTCCAAAGAGGTAATGGACGATTGAGGAATTGCCCAATAAGACAAGTAAGAAGAAGTTAAATACCAGAGTAAGTCAATTATAGACCAGAGGCTACAAGTAGAAAACACTTAGATCCTAATAAAATATTTTCTCCTATTTATTACAAAGGTTTTCTTCAATTTTTATATTACAATTTGTGTGGAAACTTAAGAAGATAATAGAGCCCAAAATTATATTGGAGGCTCCATTCTATCACCTAAATTTATTTAACAAACAAAGAAACTCCATTAGAAAAACTATCATGGAGAGAAAAATTCCACTAGGAGCAAACTTGTTTCAATGAGTTATTATCCTTATCCAAATAAGATTCATCTGAAAGTTAGGGAATCAAGAATGCTGATGAGTTGATGATGAATATATGATATAGAATATCAATAAGATGATAATATGATAGAATCCACCTAATTGGCACACCCTGGTAGAAACAAAAATATGCTAATTTAACAAGCATTCTTATCTTCAGAGGCTCTTAGGAATACCTTGTGCTGCAAAATATGCCCTTTTAAGTAATATTGTTTGCAAAAATATCTGGAGATATAATTTTTAAAATGCAAAAGTTAAGATTTCCCAAGCATGTACAGCACATATTATAAAGAAATTGTCTACTAAGTAACTGATATACATTCTTTCTAGGAGTATGCCTCAATAACTTTCTTGCAAGGAACATATTTATAAAAATAAATTCATGAGTAAAAACATGTCCTGCAATTTAATGTTGCCTGGTGTGTGCAGCTGATACAAGCCAAACTATTCAAAAACCAATCAAAAACCAATCAGTTCATATCTAGATAATGTATTAATACAACTAGACACTGATAACCTTAAATTCAACCTGAATTGGACATTATATCACCACTCAACTAACAGGTTAACTACTAAAGAATATGTGACATGGAGTTTTACTCTCTTTTCTATCCTATTTCTGTGCCATTTTTGTTGCCAAAATAATTCGATTCAGTGTCCAGCTCTCTCTATCCACTCTGCAATTAGGGTTTCTCAGATGCTGATTAAAATATGATTGAAGACAACTCAAGTAGACACCTCTCATAGCAGTTGATTGATTCTACAGTATAATTTTCATTCTTTTACATGTATATTCTATAAGATACAGAAAGGACTTGATGAAGAACAGATATAAACTTATTTCAGGGCTTAAATAATGCCAGCTTGGGGGAGGAAAATAGTGAATATAGTAAATAGAAAATCTTTTGAATACCAATGATTGGGCTTACCAGCCAATGGATGGTTTTAATAGCTCCATTTAATAGCTCAATGGATGAGCTATGTCAGTACACTGTGGAATCTGACTACACCCAACCACATTGTCTTGTATAAAGTTATTAACAGCTCTAAGTTTGAATTTTCTTATCCATAAAATAGAGATAATAATATTTTCAATCTCATCTGACAAGTGGGAATTAGCAATGAAATCATCGATGTAAAGTGCTTGGTGGGAGTATTATTCAATAATGTTAGTAATTCCTGGCTTTTGATTTATATATATTCTTTTACTAATAGTGTGAAGAATGGATATGGTAAAAAGTATGAAGGGATTATTTCCTTCTTCAGCTCCTTTCAGGAGTCAGCTTTGTTTTCTGTCTTGTTACCTCAGTTAGAGCAATTGTTATTCTCCCAACACAGTTTACAATTAATGAATACTGGAAAGGAAGACATTCGACCTACTTAACCAAAAATATTAGTTTAACAAAGGACTTCCAGTGGTAAAAACAGCATCCATAAAATATTTTTCATAAAAATTTTATTTTATTGAGATAGAACTGACATATGACATGGTGTAACTTTCAGGTGTACAATGTATTGATTTAATATATTTATGTAGTGCAGTAGGATTGCCACCATAGCATTAGATAACACCTCTATCACATCACATAATTATCATTTCTTTTTTGTGAAGAAATTTCATTTCTTAAGCAGTTTTGAAGTTATAATACAGTGTTGTCTGTAATTTCTACATTGTGCATTAGATCTCCAGAACTTATTTATCTACTAGTTACAAGTTTGTACCCTTAAACAACATCTTCACAGTTCCCCCCACACCCCAGCCTCTGGTAACCATCATTCTACTCTGTTTTTATGAGTTTGGCTTTTTAAGATCCACATATAAATGAGAACATACAGGGCTTGTCTTTCTCTGTCTGATTTATCTTACTTAGCATAATGCCCTCAAAGTTCATCCATATTGTCGCGAATTTCCTTCTTTCTCATAGATATAAAATATGAGAAATAATATATATACCACATCTTCTTTATCCAGTCATTCACTAACAGACACTTAGGTTATTTCCATATCTTGGCTATTGTGAATAATGTTGCAGTAAACATGGGAGTGCAGCTATCTTTTCAAGATCCTGTTTTCATATCCTTTGGGTATATATATCCAGAAGTGGAATTTCTGGATCATATGGTAGCTCTATTTTTGATTTTTTGAGGAACTTCTACACTGTTTTCCATAGTGGCTGAACCAATTTATATTTCCAGGAAGAGTGTACAAGAGTTCATTTTTCTCCACATCAGTATTTCAATGGAAATATTTTTGTTCCCCAAGGATTTTTTAGAATATTGCCAGGCTTAACAAGACTTTCCTGGTTATTTCTGGAAGAGTACATTGTAAAGTATGAAATAAAATAAGGCACAGAACCACCGACACTTAACATTGAAAGGCACATCCAGAATCCTTTGTCAATGTTTCTAATTCAAATACTAACAGTGGGCAGGCAGGTTATGCAAATGAGTACATCAGGTAACAGGGAAGATGAAAGCTAAGGCAAATGAGAAAAATCACAACCACTCTAAAAGAGGCAGCTTTTATCAGCTTCATCCAATTATTGCCATGCGATAAATTAGACCCAGTGTTGTCATATGTTCATATTTTTTCAAGGTAAATGGTTATATATTTATGTATATTTATGTATAGTCTCTCATATTTTTAATAATGTCAACTCATATAGAAATTTTTGGAGTATGTCTTTGACTAGTAATATACCACAGATAGCTAGTATGTGAATTCCGAGCTATGCAGCTAGCCTTTCTCTTCACAGATGAGAAAGCTGATACTAAGAGTAGTCACTGAACAATAAACTTCAATATGTATACCCAAAAATGTACGTGTAGTGATAAGTTTAATTTAATAGTTGAGAGAGAGGTAAAGTTTTTATTCTATATTAAAATAGGAACATGATTTTCTTATACTCTTCCTCTACAAAAATCAACCTTACATCAAACCTACCTTTGCCAGCCTTCTTTATTCACCTTATCAGACATTCTGATCTACAATGCCCTTTCTCATACTGTTCCCTTTGCTTCACCTGGAATCTGCTACTTGTATCTCTGCATTTTACAATACTAGTTGTTCTTCATGGTCACACACAATGTAAGTTTTCTGAGGGCAAAGACCAAAGATCTCTTATTCACCTCTTTATCCTTGCATTTTTCATAGTGCCTGAGGCATTAAATGTGTTCAATAAATATTTATGGAATGAATGAGTATATGAGTAAATGAATGAATGAGTGAATGATCACCCCAGTAAGAACAGATGGTTCCATTCTCTATGATCCCATAGAATTTCCTACATTTGTAATGGCACTTGTTATAACCTGCCTGGTTACACTCCCTTTTAGTACATTCTGGAAAAGATGTCATGGTTCCAAATGTTGTCAGCTTTAAAGAAAGCAAGTCTCTTTTAAATGTAGGGTACTTAGGGCCACCCTCCTTAGAAGTTTGGGCCTCAGGAGTGAATTGTGGGGCATCAGGAAAAGTATCATTCAAACATATATATGTGTTTCTTCCTTTGCAAGTGGCCACTATGATTTACCTTGTCTTCTCACTCTCAAATGTAAGCCAATGACGTCCACATAGTAATCCCTGCATAAAGTGAAGTGAGTCAAACTTGAATAGGATACGTTTTACTTTAAATTCACATTTCCCATGATTTTTCAGTGGCATTGTTAATTTTCATCCCATTCTTCATCTATATCCAAAAAATCAAGAGGAAGTAGAGTATCCTTGCAAAATTTTAAATGTCTAATTTTTAGTTCAATTAAATTTAGATCTGCGTTGTTGTCTGACCTAGCTGCTGAGGGTACAAAGACAAATGCATACAAATAAACAAAAGGAAGCACAGCTCAGCAATGCACTCAATAGCAGGAGGATGTTCCAGGGACAGTGGGAGGGAAGAAAAGTGATTCATCTATCTGACATGATGCATGAAGTTCTATTTTACTAAAGAGTTTTGTTGTTATGTATCCCCTACACTAAAAATAAAATAATATACAATAAAATAATAAAATAGAATAGATAAGATTAAATTAAAAATTTAAGTAAAATAATATATAAATTAAAATAAAATCTCTCCTGACCTATTGAGCATCTTCATTGTCTCCTTACCTGGGACACAGATATAAATAGAGATATGTATGACAAACCTTTTCTTCTGTTTTTTAGAATCTTTATTGGAGTATAATTGCTTTACATAGTGGTGTTAGTTTCTGCTGTATAACAAAGTGAATCAGCTATATGTACACATATATCCCCATATCCCCTCCCTCTTGCATTTCCCTCCCACCCTCCCTATCCCACCCCTCTAGGTGGTCACAAAGAACCAAGCTAATCTCCCTGTGCTATGTGGCTGCTTCCCACTAGCTATCTATTTTACATTTGGTAGTTTATATATGTCCATGCCACTGTCTCACTTCATCCCAGCTTACCTTTCCCCGTACCCATGTCTTCAAGTCCATTCTCTACATCTGCATCTTTCTTCCTGTCCTACTCCTAGGTTCATCAGTACCATTTTTTTTTTTTTTTTGGATTCCACATATATGTGTTAACATATGGCATTTGTTTTTCTCTTTCTGACTTACTTCACTCTGTATGACAGACTCTAGGTCCAAACCTCACTACAACTAACTCAATTTCATTTCTTTTTATGGCTGACTAATATTCCATTGTATATATGTGCCACATCTTCTTTATCCATTCATATGTCAATGGACACTTAGGTTGCTTCCATGTCCTGGCTATTCTAAATAGTGCTGCAATGAATATTGTGGTACATGACTCTTTTTGAATTATGGTTTTCCTCAGAGTATATGCCCAGTAATGGGATTACTGGGTCATATGGTAGTTCTAGTTTTTAAGGAAACTCCATACTGTTCTCCATAGTGGCTCTATCAATTTACATTCCCACCAAGAGTGCGAGAGGGTTCCCTTTTCTCCACACCCTTCTCCAGCATTTATTGTTTATAGATATTTTGATGATGGCCATTCTGACCTATGTGAGGTGTACCTCATTGTAGTTTTGACTTGCATTTCTCTAATGATTAGTGATGTTGAGCATCCTTTCATGTGTTTGTTGACAATCTGTATATCTTCTTTTTTTTTTTTTTGCAGTACGCGGGCCTCTCACTGTTGTGGCCTCTCCCGTTGCGGAGCACAGGCTCTGGACGCGCAGGCTTAGTGGCCACGGCTCACGGGCCTAGCTGCTCTGCGGCATGTGGGATCTTCCCGGACTGGGGCACGAACCCGTGTCCCCTGCATTGGCAGGCGGACTCTCAACCACCGTGCCACCAGGGAAGCCCTGTATATCTTCTTTGGAAGAAATGTCTATTTAGGTCTTCTGCCCATTTTTGGATTGGGTTGTTTGTTTCATTGATAATGAGTTGCATGAGCTGCTTGTAAATTTTGGAAGTTAATCCTTTGTCAGTTGCTCCTTTGGCAAATATTTTCTCCCATTCTGAGCGTTGTCTTTTCGTCTTGCTTATGGTTCCTTTGCTGTGCAAAAGCTTTTAAGTTTCATTAGGTCCCATTTGTTTATTTTTCTTTTGATTTCCATTTCGCTAGGAGGTGGGTCAAAAAGGATCTTGCTGTGATTTATGTCGTAGAGCATTCTGCCTATGTTTTCCTCTAAGAGTTTGATAGTGTCTGGCCATACATTGAGGTCTTTAATCCATTTTGAATTTATTTTTGTGTATGGTGTTAGGTTGTTCTAATTTCATTCTTTAACATACAGCTGTCCAGTTTTCCCAGCACCACTTATTGAAGAGGCTATCTTTTCTCCATTGTATATTCTTGCCTCCTTTATCAAACATAAGGTGACCATATATGCGTGGGTTTATCTCTGGGCTTTCTATCCTGTTCCATTGATCTATATTTCTGTTTTTGTGCCAGTACCATACTGTCTTGATTACTGTAGCTTTGTAGTATAGCCTGAAGTCAGGGAGCCTGAATCTCCAGCTCCATTTTTCTTTCTCAAGACTGCTTTTGCTGTTTAGGGTCTTTTTTGTTTCCATACAAATTGTGAAATTTTTTGTTCTAGTTCTGTGAAGAATGCCATTGGTAGTTTGATAGGGATTGCATTGAATCTGTAGATTGCTTTGGGTAGCATAGTCATTTTCACAATGTTGATTCTTCCAATCCAAGAACAGGGTATATATCTCCATCTGTTTGTATCATTTTAATTTCTTTCATCAGCATATTATAGTTTTCTCTATACAGGTCTTTTGTCTCTTTAGGTAGCTTTATTCCTAGGTATTTTATTCTTTTTGTTGCAATGGTGAGTGGGAGTGTTTCCTTAATTTCCCTTTCAGATTTTTCATCATTAGTGTATAGGAATGCAAGAGATTTCTGTGCATTAATTTTGTATCCTGCTACTTTACCAAATTCATTGATTAGCTCTAGTAGTTTTCCGGTAGCATCTTTAGGATTCTTTATATATAGTATCATGTCATCAGCAAACAGTGACAGCTTTACTTCTTCTTTTCCAGTTTGGATTCCATTTATTTCTTTTTCATCTCTGATTGCTGTGGCTAAAATTTCCAAAACTATGTTGAATAATAGTGGTGAGAGTGGGCATTCTTTTCTTGTTCCTGATCTTAGAGGAAATGTTTCAGTTTTTCATCATTAAGAATGATGCTGGCTGTGGGTTTGTCATATATGGCCTAGATAATGTTGAGTTAAGTTCCCCCTATGCCTACTTTCTGGATATTTTTTTATTATAAATCGGTGTTGAATTTTGTCAGAAGCTTTTTCTGCATCCATTGAGATGATCATATGATTTTTATTCTTCAATTTGTTAATGTGGTATATAGCATTGATTGATTTGCATATATTGAAGAATCCTTGCATTCCTGGGATAAACCCCATTTGACCATGGTGAATGATCCTTTTAATGTGCTGTTGGATTCTGTTTGCTAGTACTTTGTTGAGGATTTTTGCATCTATATTCATCAGTGATATTGGCTTGTAGTTTTCTTTTTTTGTGACATCTTTGTCTGATTTTGGTATCAGGTGATGGTGGCCTCGTAGAATGAGTTTGGGAGTGTTTCTTCCTCTGCTATATTTTGGAAGAGTTTGAGAAGGATAGGTGTTAGCTCTCCTCTAAATGTTTGATAGAATTTGCCTGTGAAGCCATCTGGTCCTGGGTTTTTGTTTGTTGGAAGGTTTCAAATCACAGTTTCAATCTTACTGCTTGTGATTGGTCAGTTTATATTTTCTATTTTTTCCTGGTTCAGAAGCTTGTGTTTTTCTAAGATTTTGTCCTTTTCTTCCAGGTTGTCCATTTTATTGGCATATAGTTCCTTGTAGTAATCTCTCGTGATGCCATGTATTTCTTCAGTGTCAGTTGTGATTTCTCCTTTTTCATTTCTAATTCTGTGGATTTGAGTCTTCTCCCTTTTTTTCTTGATGAGTCAGGCTAATGGTTTATCAATTATATTTATCTTACCAAAGAACCAGCTTTTAGTTTTATCGATTTTTGCTACTGTTTTCTTCATTTCTTTTTCATTTATTTGTCAGCTGATCTGTATGATTTATTTCCATCTGCTAAATTTGGGGTATTTTTGTTCTTTCTCTAATTGCTTTAGGGGTAAGATTAGATTGTTTATTTGAGATATTTCTTGTTCCTTGAGGTAGGATTGTATTGCTATAAACTTCCCTCTTAGAACTGCTTTTGCTGCATCCCATAGGTTTTGGGTCATCGTGTTTTCATTGTCATTTGTTTCTAGGTATTTTTTAATTTCCTCTTTGATTTCTTCAGTGATCTCTTGGTTATTTAGCAGCATATTAATTAACCTCCATGTGTTTTTATTTTTTCCTGTAATTGATATCTAGTCTCATAGCATTGTGGTCAGAAAAGATACTTGATACAATTTCAATTTTTTTAAATTTACCAAGGCTTTATCTGTGACCCAAGATATGATCTATCCTGGAGACTGTTCCATGAACACTTGAGAAGAAAGGGTATTCTGTTGTTTTTGGATGGAATGTCCTATAAATATCAATTAAGTCCATCTTGTCTAATGTGTCATTTAAAGCTTGTGTTTTCTTATTTATTTTCATTGTGGATGATCTGTCCATTGGTGAAAGTAAGGTGTTAGGGTCCCCTACTATGATTGTGTTACTGTTGATTTCCCATTTTTGGCTGTTAGCATTTGCCTTATATATTGAGGTGCTCCTACGTTGGGTGCATAAATATTTACAATTGTTATATCTTCTTCTGGGATCGATCCCTTGATTGTTATGTAGTGTCCTTCTTTGCCTTTTGTAACAGTCTTTATTTTAAAGTCTATTTTGTCTGATATGAGAATTGCTACTCCAGCTTTCTTTTGATTTCCATTTGCATGGAATATCTTTTTCCATTTCCTCACTTTCAGTCTGTGTGTGTCCCTAGGTCTGAAGTGGGTCTCTTGTAGACAGCATATATACGGGTCTTGTTTTTCTATCCATTCAGCCAGTCTATGTCTTTTGGATGGAGCATTTAATCCATTTACATTTAAGGTAATTATCGATATGTGTGTTCTTATTACCATTGTCTTAATTGTTTTGGGTTTGTTATAGTAGGTCTTTTCCTTCTCTTGTGTTTCCTGCCTAGAGAAGTTCCTTTAGCATTTGTTGTAAAGCTGGTTTGGTGGTGTTGAATTCTCTTAGCTTTTGCTTGTCTGTGTAGGTTATAATTTCTCTGTTGAATCTGAATGAGGTCCTTGCTTGGTAGAATAATCTTGGTTGTAGGTTTTTCCCTTTCATCACTTTTGATATGTCTTGCCACTCCCTTCTGGCTCGCAGAGTTTCTGCTGAAAGTTCAACAGTTAACCTTATGGAGATTCCCTTGTATGTTATTTGTTGCTTTCCCTTGCTGCTTTTAATATTTTTTCTTTTTATTTAATTTTTGATAGTTTGATTAATATGTGTCTTGGCGTGTTTCTCCTTGGATTTATCCTGTATGGGACTCTCTGCACTTCCTGGACTTGATTGACTATTTCCTTTCCCATATTAGGGAAGTTTTCAACTATAATCTCTTCAGTATTTTCTCAGTCCCTTTCTTTTTCTCTTCTTATTCTGAGAACCATATAATGCAAATGTTGGTGTGTTTAATGCTGTCCCAGAGGTCTCTGAGACTGTCCTCAATTCTTTTCATAATTTTTTCTTTATTCTGCTCTGCAGCAGTTATTTCCACTATTTTGTCTTCCAGGTCACTTATCCGTTCTTCTGCCTCAGTTACTCTGCCTGGTATTGATTCCTTATAGAGAATTTTTAATTTCATTTATTGTGTTTCTCATCATTGTTTGTTTGCTCTTTAGTTCTTCTAGGTCCTTGTTAAATGTTTCTTGCATTTTCTCCATTCTATTTCCAAGATTTTGGATCATCTTTATTATGATTACTCTGAATTATTTTTCAGGTAGGCTGCATATTTCCTCTTCATTTGTTTGGTCTGGTGGGTTTTTATCTTGCTCCTTCATCTGCTGTGTATTTCTCTATCTTCTCATTTTTTTTTTTAAACTTACTGTGTTTGTGGTCTCCATTTCGTAGGCTGCAGGTTCGTAGTTCCCATTATTTTTGGTGTCTGCCCCCAGTGGGTAAGGTTGGTTCAGTGGGTTGTGTAGGCATCCTGGTGGAGGGGACTGGTGCCTGTGTTCTGCTGGATGAGTCTGGGTCTTTTCTTTCGGTGAGCAGGACCTCATCCAGTGGTGTGTTTTAGGGGTCTGTGAGCTTAGTATGAGTTTAAGCAAACTCTCTGCTAATGGGTGGGGTTGTGTTCCTGTCTTGCTAGTTTTTTGGCATGTGGTGTCCAGCACTGGAGTTTGCCGGTCATTGAGTGGAGCTGGGTCTTAGCATTGAGATGGAGATCTCTGGGAGAGCTCTTGCTGATTGATATTACATGGGGCTGGGAGGTCTCTCATGGTCTAATGTCCTGCACTCAGCTCTCCCACCTCAAAGGCTCAGGCCTGACACCCAGACAGAGCACCAAAACCCTGTCAGCCACACAGCTCAGAAGAAAAGGGAGAAAAAAAAGAAAAAAAAAGATAAAGTTATTAAAATAAGAAATTTAAGAAAAAGTTATTAAAATATAAAAAGTATTTTTTAAAAAAGAAAAGAGCAACAAAACCAGTAAACAAATCCACCAATGATAACAAGCGTTAAAAACTGAACTAGGATAAACATATAAATCAGGAATTATTCAGTCACATACAGCAAACCCCAAGTCTACAGTTGCTCCCAAATTCCACTGCCTCAATTTTTGGATGATTCGTTGTGTATTCAAGTATTCCACCGTTGCAGCGTACATCAAGTTGATTGTGGAGATTTAATCTTCTGCTCCTGAGGCTGCACAGAGAAATTTCCCTTTCTCTTCTTTGTTTGCACGTCTCCTGGGGTTCAGCTTTGGATTTGGCCCCGCCTCTGTGTGTCGGTCTTCCGCTGCCATCTGTTCTTTGCCCAGAGAGGAGGGGGTTAAAGGAGCGGCTGATTATGGGGCTCTAGCTCACTCAGGCTGGGGGAAGGAAGGGGTATGGAATGCGGGGCCAGCCTGCGGCAGCAGAGGCCAGCATGACATTGCAACAGCCTGAGGCATGCCCTGTGTTCTCCCGAGGAAATTGTCCCTGGATCACTGGATCACGGGACCTTGGCAGTGGCGGGCTGCACAGGATCCCAGGAGGGGTAGTGTGAATAGTGACCTGTGCTTGCATACAGGATTCTTGGTGGCTGCAGCAGCAACGTTAGCATTTCATGCCCGTCTCTGCTGTCTGCGCTAATAGCAGCAGCTCACTCCTGTCTCTGAAGCTCATTTAGGCGGTGCGCTGAATCCCCTCTCCTCGTGTACCCTGAAACAATGGTCCCTTGACTCTTAGGCAATTCCAGACTTTTAACCCAACTCCCTCCTGGGTAGCTGTGTCACACTAGTCCCCTTCAGGCTCTGTTCACGTAGCCAACTCCAGTCCTCTCCCTGGGATCTGACCTCCGAAGCCGAAGCCTTAGCTCCCAGCCCCCACCCACCCTTGTGGGTGAGCAGAGAAGCCTCTCAGGCTGGTGAGTGCTGGTCGGCACCGATCCTCTGTGCGGGGATCTCTCCGCTTTGCCCTCTGCACCCCTGTTGCTGCGCTCTCCTCCGTGGCTCCGAAGCTCCCCCACCCCCACCCCCCTTTTCCACCAGTGAAGGAGCTTCCTAGTGTGTGGAAGCTTTTCCTCCTTCACAGCTCCCTCCCAGAGGTGCAGGTCCTGTCCCTATTCTTTTGTCTCTGTTTTTTTCTTTTTTCTTTTGCCCTACCCAGGTACATGGGGAGTTTCTTTCCTTTTGGGAGGTCTGAGGTCTTCTGCCAGCATTCAGTAGGTGTTGTGTAGGAGCTGTTCCACATGTAGATGTAGTTTTGATGTATTTGTGGGGAGGAAGGTGATCTCCACATCTTACTCCTCTGCCATCCTGAAGCCCCCTCTGTATGACAAACTTTTAAAAGTCATTTCCTTCCAGATTTTCACTGTTGAATTCCCCATATTTGTTCACATTCATTGGGAAGGCAGGTCAATATTAATCATCAGATTCTAAACTTTGATTTCATAGTTAGATATAAAGTAAGAGTGAGAGGAGATTACTGGTCACTCTTCCTATCACATGCGCTTTCTTGCTTTCTGGGGTGTCTGCACTCCAGGTAGGAGGGTTCTTGTATTAGTTATTTCTTGCTCTGTAACAAATCCCCTCATATTTGGCGGCTTAAGACAACAAACAGTTCACAAAATTCTTGAGGGTCAGGAACCTTGGAGTGGCTTTGCCCTATGGTTCTGACTTGGTCTCTGATCAGCTGGTCGGGCTGTTGGTTGGTTTCACTGGAGCTGACAAACCTGCTTCCAAGCTCATCTGTGTGGCTGTTGACAGGTTTTTACTCCTTGCTGGCCACTTGCTTGAGGCTTCATTCCCTCATTGTTTGGACTTTCCCACTGGGCACTTCACAATGTGGCAGCTTCCTTCCTCCAAGGCAAAAACTCCAAAACAGGGCTTCCCTGGTGGCGCAGTGGTTGAGGGTCCGCCTGCCAATGCAGGGAACGTGGGTTCGTGCCCCGGTCCGGGAAGATCCCACATGCCGCGGAGCGGCTGGGCCCGTGAGCGTCCAGAGCCTGTGCTCCGCAACGGGAGAGGCCACAACAGTGAGAGGCCCGCGTACTGCAAAAAGAAAAAAAAAAAGCTCCAAAAGAAGGGCAAGCAACATGGGCACTGGAAATGAGTTCAAAGTTTTTGAGGCTGATCAAGGAAAAATCAAGATCACGAGATGGTGATATTTCACAACAAGCTTCATAGTGTGGCACCTGGATGGATTGCATGGGATGGGATGTCCCTCACAGCAGGAGACTTTCTGGAAATAGCAGAAGGCCACCACTCAGAAGAAGAAGAAAGCAAGGGAACTCTTGGAAGAGAGTTTGGGGGGGGGGGGGTGGCGCGGTTTACCTGTCTGGGTGGTGTCATTCAGCCAACGTGGGAGTCTCTGGATCAGTGAACTCTAAAATGCAGCAGCAATTTGAGGTTTCTTATAGCTATAGGGTTTGCCTTATCTATGTCTAATTGAGTACATTTTCATGGGGTATGCAAGGCAAACAGTCTCAAAACAGCTAAAAATATGCTTTTTTTTTTATATTTAAAGCAATTGCATGTGCAAGAATTTGAGCTTGGCACCAGTGGGGTTTGAGCTAATGATCCTGTCCTGCTGTGAAGAAAAAAAATAACATAGGGGGCAACATGCAGGGACACCTTTGGCCCATTATATGACAGCATCCAAGATGGAAGTTATGATCTTTTATAACCTAATCTCATAATTGATATTTCATTGCTTCTGCAATAGAAAAATGGTTATATACAGACAAACCCTGGTGCAAAGCAAGAGAAGACTTCACAAAAATGAGAAATCCAGGAGGTAGAAATCACTGAAACCCATCTTGGAGGCTGGCTTCTACATCTATAAAGAATCATAGCCTAAGAAGAGAGGTGCGAGCTGTGTTTAATACCAACTTTCCTTCTTGCTTCTGGTTCCAGAGCCTTGCCATGAGTTAATCTCAGACTGTCCAAATATTTAATTCCTGATATTTGGCTCCCTAGTCTCTTAACCTAGATTTCTTATCTTTGTCTTAGCTAATTTCCTAGATTCAACTCTTTGCTTCTTTGAACGTAAAGTAACTCCTGGCTCTTATTTTCTTTAGCTAATCTGGATTTCAACTGTATAAGCCCTGACTCACTGTACCTTTCCATCTCTAATGTAAAACTCAACTTCTTTCTTAGTTCCCACAAACTTTCATTGGTCTGTTATCACAAAACTCCAACATGGGGCCAAACCCTTGAACACGGGTTACTACAAAAACCCTCCACCAACTTCATATGAAGACAATTAATTAATGCCATATTGCCATATACAATAACAGCAAACACAATCTTCTCTTAGGGATTAGTATTCAGTGACTTCTATCCTGCCCCCTCCAGAAAACCTCTGCAATAAATGAACGGGTATCTGGTAAACCATCTATAATTCCTACTTTAGTAAACCAGAGTCCTGACTGTGGACAAGGTATATTTGTCACTCCCTCACCTGTATGGACCTGCTGCCCTTGACTTTATTCATAACAGAAACTCATATTCGGATGGTTCTCTGGAGAGAAAGGAAAGCATGTGACATCCAACTCTTAGTATGCACATTGTTCTAGAAAAGTTATGATTTGGCTGACCTTGAGCAATGGAGAATCTAAGACAAGAATTCTATTTGAATATGAGTTTAAAAAGTAAGTTTTGATACTTACATCCCACTACGTTATAAAATGCCTCATATTTCCTCCTCTTTTTCTGTGACCTCTCACCCTTTTTTAAAGAGTAAATTCCTTCTTTATGCCTGTCAAATGAGTCAGTTAGTTATGAAAGTAAATTTATTTGAGGAGGTGTGTGTCATGAAAGTAATTTTATATAAAAAGTAAATTTGGAAAATAAGAAATTAGTGTTTCAAATAAAACAAAAATACCTAAACCCAGATTTCCTGAAAGGATTTGCTCCCCCACTCTTTTTTGCATATGTCACAAATATATGGACCATATTGTGTCCTGTTTTACATTGATACAGAAAGTTTATTTAAGTTGTACTTAGTGGTTTCCTTATCTGATATCCAGATATATTGTAATTTTTAATGTTACTAAACATACAGTGAATGAATTGCACAAGTAATATGTCCTTGAGAAATATATTCTTGCACCCTTGAATATTTGGAACAATGAGAATCAGACAAATTCTTCTAATGATGAAAGGTGTGTGGGTGTGTGGGTGTGTTTGTGACAATACTGGAGAACTGAGGGAATATTCCTGTCAGTAGGCATATCACAAATTCTCCTTATTTATTTATACCATAACCTTAAGAAAATGAAGTTTCCTGAGATAGTAGCATTGCTGGGAAACTAGACATTCAGGTGCTTGTTCCCAGGAGGATCACCCACATGACATCTGTTAGTAGCTGTATCTGTCCTAAACGAGATCACTGCAACTGGAAAACTATCACTCCTTGGAACTACAGGAGGCAATTGTTGATTGGGTAATTGTCACTCTTTCTTTCTTTGTTGATAACATATTTTTAAGCACCTGATATTAAAAAGAAAACCTCAATTTTATCACTCTACTTGGTTAAGTTAGGGAAGATTGGAGTAAATTATTCCATCCTGTCCTTCATTCCTCTTATTCTGTGATCAGACATGCAGAACAATCCTTGTCTAGACAGAGCTGATGCTTTTTACTATCATTCAAGGGTGATCGTTGAGTCATAGCTTCCTGGAGGTGAAAGAGATAAACAAATGTTTTGATTGAGATTAAAGGTGCCTCTTTATTGGTTACCTCAGTGTCACACTTAACAGGGTTAGTTATGGTTCAGATCCGTTTCTGCATAAGAAAAATACATTTGTATTTATTCAGTGCTTATAATTAAGTATCAAGCCTCATGATAAAATGGAGAGCAAACAAACAAACCAAAAGATATGGCCTACCAGGTAGCTTAAGTCCAACTGAAGAAAAAGGCACAACAAAATAAACATGCAATAGTCTGATTGTGATAGGTCCTGTGATAAATACAGAACTCTGTGGAAGCATATGGCAGATTCTGACCTTGTCTGGAGGGTCAGGAGCAGTTTTATTTGTTCATTTGTTTTTTTTAATTTAGGAACTCACTTTTGAGCTTAGTAAAGGGCTTGACTTTTTAGTTAAGAGGAAAGATGATGAGAAAGGGATATGAAGAAAGATAGCTAGTAATAGAGGGATTATGTCATAGTCGTAAAATGAAAGGGAAATAAAAAGTAAGTGTATAGAGAATGGACTTGAGGATATGGGGAGGGGGAAGGGTAAGCTGGGACAAAGTGAGAGAGTGGCATGGACATATATACACTACCAAACGTAAAATAGATAGCTAGTGGGAAGCAGCCGCATAGCACAGGGAGATCAGCTCGGTGCTTTGTGACCACCTAGAGGGGTGGGATAGGGAGGGCGGGAGGGAGGGAGACGCAAGAGGGAGGGGATATGGGGATATATGTATATGTATAGCTGATTCACTTTGTTATACAGCAGAAAGTAACACACCATTGTAAAGCAATTATACTCCAATAAAGATGTTAAAAAAAAAAAAGTAAGTGTAGACGAAGCAGAGAGAGGGGGCGAGGGTAGCATAAGATGAGAATGGAGATGTGGTTACACACCACATAATTCAGTTCCCTATGAATATGGTGATCATAAAGCTATTACACTTCTGAGATTAAAGTGTGGCGCTATTATTTTTCCAGGACACCAGGCACAAATCTGGACTTTCCAAGGCAAACAAAATGTAATATTTCTGCATGTAGGCCATGTTAAGGATTTTGGTCTTTATCATAAGAGCAATGGGAACTAATTGTAAAGTCATAAGCACAGAAGAGATGTCATCATATTGCTTCTTTAGAAAAATCTCTCCCAAGTTGACATAAAAATGGAGGATGAGCAGACTGTTAAAGGGCTATAGAGTTGTTTAAGTAAGAGATACTATTAACTTAGGCAAAGATAGTTGCAGTGAAAATAAAATGATTCAGTCACAGATTAGAAATGAAAGAACCGGGTTGAAGGTAAATTATATAGACTTCTAACATGCTCAAACTAAATAAAAGGCAGTAGGTCAGGTCTGGGGTTGATCATGCTGAGGGCATTTTTTTTTTTTATCATCTATACCTTGCAGCCATAGATCACCAAGAGCACACTTGTAGTTGAATAAAGTTGGGTTTGTTGACTTATTGCAGTGAGGGGGAGAATACGTACCATGGAGAACTATACCCCATCTCAGTAAGAGCATGTGAGAAAGGACCTATTTAAAAATTTGGGGGGCTTCCCTGGTGGCGCAGTGGTTGGGAGTCCACCTGCCGATGCAGGGGTCACGGGTTCGTGCCCCGGTCCGGGAGGATTCCACGTGCCGCGCAGCGGCTGGGCCCATGAGCCATGGCCGCTGAGCCTGCGCGTCCAGAGCCTGTGCTCCGCAACGGGAGAGGCCACAGCAGTGAGAGGCCCGCGTACCGCAAAAAAAAAAAAAAAAAATTGGGCATGTGTTAAGCGATTTGGGGACGATGAAAGGAAGCCGAGATTTGCTCTGAGTTGGATGCTGTTCGTCAGAAGGAGCAGTTCTATGAAGAAAACTGAGGCATTGGGAGCATGAGAAACATTCCTAAGGTCACCAAGTGACAAGGCTGATATTTTCACAAAAGCAGCTTGACTCCAGATTTACTCTTAATTGCAACTCCATGGTATGACTTTTATATGTGACATAAATTATATACTTATGATATATATATATATGACATTGGTCATTAAAAGAAAGAGCTTCAAGATAAAAAAGAAGTGAGTCCTATCTCTTACACTTACCATTTACATAAACCTGAAGATATCACCTAACTTATACGGATTTCATTTATTTCCCCTACAACATAGGACAACATAACTTAAAAGACTGTGGGTATTAAAATGCCGACTGTATGGAAGCATTGTCAATCTAGCATTATCTAATATCTAATAGGCGCACTGTATATGGTAATCAAATTTAGATTAAAATTTTTGGCACGTTTTGGTGCAAGATTTGTCCTAAAGTTAAAATTACATCAATTTTTTAAGTTAAAAATGGAATACACAAGGCTAAAAGAAATATGTCTGAAAAGAGTTCCATTTTCAATGTCTTATAAAGGCTACATAATCTGTTTGAAACAAAAATGTCAAGGGCTTGAGAACAATACAGGTAAAGAAATATTGGGTCATTCTAAAACAATGATCATAGCTATGAAAAGTTAGTAGAACTAACATTTAATCCATCTTCTAAAATAACTCTGAAAAAAGCAAAGACAAATGGGATACTGATATGTACTTATATGATCACAATTTCTACACGTCTTCTGAGTTTGTTGGATGAATAAAGTTATCTTTTCAAAATATTGTGAACTGCCAAAACATAAAATTCATGTGGTTGTTATGGCATTTTTTTCTTTTGCCTTTTATGGCAAGTACACTTTAAAACGTGACTAAGTTCCCATGTTTCAGGAGATTCATGGTGGCTTGTGATTTGGCATTTATAAAATAAATATCTGCCTGGGCACTTAATAAAATAACATGTTGGGGAGAAATATGTGGGTAGAATAAGATATTTGTTGGATCTTATTTTCTATTTGGAATCTGCTATCAGTTAAGGTAGTGGCTTTCAGTGATGTCTTCAGCTAACTGACAGAGAAATAGACAACTTTCAAGAGCTGATAAATGTGTCTTTCATTGGTTGTCAGGACCATTCCCACAAGTATCATCAGCTAAATTGCTTCGAAGGGATTGTCCAGAATCTATCATGCTAATGTTTCAGCAAACTCACTCAACACTCAGAAAATATTATACCTTGAAGCTATTAAAATATTTAAATCATTGAATTATCAGGATGAAATTGAAAAAGGTAAGGCTGTTTTGTAAAAGACCATATCTTTTATTTAACCCAGACCTGTTTGAAAAACTCGAGGCAATGTCCTATAACCCTACTTGATGTGTGATGGAGTGTGTATCAGTTTTTTGCATTCAAGTCATTTTTTATGTCACCTTTTCATTAATATGGAGAAAGCCAAGCACATCTCTGCTCATCTCCAGGAACCATAATGTTGTCAGCCATTTTTCTGAGGTTATTCTTCCTTATGAAAAAAATAAAGAAGCAAAGGATGTATCTAAAAGTTGTATAGGAAGATACCAAGTTGACCTAGTTGTTTACATACAAACCACATTATCTCTAATATTCTAGAAATTATGTTTAAATGTAAAAATCATTATGAAGATATCTGTTAGAAATTTCCTGTTGGGTTTGAGGTAAATAAGTTCAGATTGCTTGGACAAATTAGCCTGTGATTAACCATGTAGCATTTATAATATCTGATTTATAACATCTCTTGTAATTTTATGTTTTGCAACTTATCCTAAATGTATACTGTAAGAGTTTTGAGCACAAAAAATTGTTTTATACTTGAAAATTTTCCACAGAGATCCAGAATAGGTTTTTGCAGTATGCTATTTAGGAAAGAATAGAAACACAGTGATAAAAACAGTCCTAGTTTGTAATCCCAGTTTTGCTACTATATGGTCTTGGGTAGTTGGGCTGGGTTGGGTATGTAGCTCATTAAAACTAACCGAACTTAGTTTTCTCACTTGCAAAATAGATACCTGCCTTTCAGGGCTGCTGTGAGAATCACCATGGGTGCTCAAAAAAGTATAACCACTTTCACAATTTGCTTCATATGTACCAGTTGCTCTTATTGGACATTGTCTTAGAATATAATACCTCTCTAAAGTACCCAGATTTTAGAAAGAGCTTTCTAAGGCAGAAACAGACTCTAACTTTTTTTTAATGATTGCTTTGATTTTCTGCTTGAATTCCAAGGCTCAGAATATATATCATTCTCATATAGCATTTTTAAAGAAGACTCCACAATTCTAATCTCTTTGTAATGATATATTTTCTTTTTTTCATATTTTGGGATAAACAGAAGTCCAACATCAACGTTCAGAAATTGAGTCCTCACTGCCAACAGTAAATGAGAATTCTTCAAAAATACAGGCAAATCCCCTCCTGCCCCCCAAGGATCTGCTGACTCACTTGTGTTTTGTAAAAGGGGAGAATTCAACATGTTTTTACCTGTATTGGTGAATCAAGTACCATAAAGGATTGGTCCCTGACTTCTGGGTAAAAGCAGCTACTGTGTAAAGCATGCAGCTGGATAAAGTCTTCCAATCAGTGGCAGGTACCATTCAGATACCAAGACTGTATCTTTCTCTCATGTAGAGAAACTTTAAAGATAAGCAAACCCACTCTCCAGTGTCACATTCAGTGAAGAGGCCTCTTTTTCAAATTGACTGAGGTGGAGATATCTTGAAGCTAGTGAAACATATGCTTTTGTGCTTTGCTTGGAACAAGTCTATTCAAAGACCATGGGAGAGCTCCCAGACATGCATTCACATGGGCAGGTGCTTTATTAACATGCAAAGTAAGACATTTTAACTACACGCAATTTAGACTGCTGTCTCTTTCCTCTGCTGTCCCGTGAGCTGCATTTCCCCTCATGTCATGTGGCATTGGAATGAATTATCATTTCAGCTGGGGATTCTGGTGAGGAGAAGTTGAATTAGGAATACAATTGGCTGGATTATATTTCCTTGGTTTGCTGTTAGTTCTGAGTATAGTTAAGTTGGTGCTAGCTTCCAGGAGTATCCCTCCTAACTACACATTACCATGACGTGAAGATGCAAAGCCAGAAGTTCTTGAACATAAGAATATGCCCTAGAGGGTCTATCAAGGAAAGTAGATGAAGAAAAGAAACAGGTTCTGGAGACCAAAGCTGGTCTGCAGAAAGTTTGTCCAGTCATCATATATAAAATTTTAAGCAGATGATTTGGTTCTTATCAATGCCTAGTCAAAATGGAAATTTTTTCCAATCATAAATACACCTAATAAAATAGCACGTGTAATCATAAATGTGCCATAATTTTTTTGATGAAATCATGCTAAATAGAATTTATAGGGAGCAAATTTGGAGCCAGGGCTACACATACTAATCACTCCTAAGTCACATGTTTAATTCATTCCAGCATATAGGGTCATTTTAGCACATCTAATGTAACTGGTCTTAATGAAGTGGGACAAATGCAGAGGAAACTATATGCAGCTCACAATAAAAGCAGTAAGGGGATGAGAGGACTATTAAACCAAAGTAATAAATAGTATCCTAGATTATTTGATAATCCAGTTAATGAAGATGACTATATCATATGAACACTTGTGGAAAATATCAAATTGGTTGCTGACTTGACAAGAAACACTAAAATCAATAAAGAAAATAAAATTAATATGTTCCTGTGGCAGGCACAATAACGGCCACCAGAGATGTCTACAACCTAATCCCCAGAACCTGTTGATATGTTACCTTACTTGACAAAAGGAACTTTGCAGATGCTATTAAGTTAAAGACCTAGAGGTGGTGAGGCTATTCTAGATTATCCTGTATTTTCCCTCTGGGCCCAATTTAATTCCATGTTTCCATAAAAGTAGGTAAATTTTCCCAGTCCTTGTCAGAGGGAGATGCGACTAAGGAAGAAGGGTCAGAGAGATGCAACACTGCTGACTTTGAAGATGGAAGGAAGGAGTCATGAGCCATGGTATGTGGGTGGCTTCTAGAAGCTAATAAAGATGAGGAATTAGATTCTTCTCTAGAGCTTCCAGAAAGGAATGCAGCCTTGCTGACACTCCTTATTTTAGCTCAGTGAGATCTGTGTCAGGCTTGTGACATACAGAACTGCAAGATAATAAATTTGTGATTTTTGCCACCGAGTTTGTGGCAATTTGCTATAGCAGCAATAGAAACTAATGCAGTGCCACTACGATCATATTAATGAGTACGGTGAATTAGAAGAATATTTGATTAGCTAGAAAATTTAGGTCCGTAGATTCTAGAAGTCAGATACCAAAGTAATTTAATGTGGCCATATGTCAAAGCTGTTCAAGCTATTCCTGTCTACACCTGTAGTTTCAATTTAATTAGCAGTAACACTCTTTTTATTCTCAAAGGTTTGGTTAATAAACTATATTGTCAGGCTTTCCAAATTTAACAGTTTTCAAACTTACATGAATATTACAAATAAGGAGTTTTGAAGCTAAAAGAAAATTTTCTAAACCAGGAGTCAGCCAACTATATCCATGGATCAAATCTGGCCCACCGCCTTTGTTTGTATTACTGCCCATGAGCTAAGAATGTGTTTTACATTTTACACAGATACATTTTAAATGGTTATACAAGCACCTACACAATATTGTCAATTTTTCCTATTGGCACACAAAGGCTAAAATCTCTAGTACTTGGCCTTTTAAGAGAAAGTTTGCCTACCACTGTTCTAAACTGTCAATAATAAAAGCAAATTTTGAGTAGTCATCTTAGAGGAAGAATGGAATTCTTTATTCTCTCTATAGAAAATGATTATACAAAAATTTTTTCCTGTGTGTGGAGATGATTAAAGAATATACAACCACCCCCATGATACTAGCAGCATTATTTACAATAGCCAATACATGGAAACAACCCAAGTGTCCACTGATGGATGAATGGATAAAGAAGTTGTAATATATATATATATATATATATATATATATATATACAATGGAATATTATTCAGCCATAAAAAGAGTGCAAAGAAATCCTACCATTTGTGATAACATGGATGAACCTTAAAGGCATTATGTTAAGGGAAATAAGTCAGAGAAAGACAAACACCATGATCTCATTTATATGTGGAACCTAAAAAAACAAAAGCCCAAACCCAAAAAACACTAAACTAATTGAAAAAGAGATCAGATTTGTGGTTATCAGAGGAGGGGGTTAGGGGAGGGAGAATAAAGAAAGAAAAAAAGGAAAAGAAAAAGTGTATACAACCAGAAAATGTAGGGGGAAAGTATTGCAAATGTGTAAAGAAATCACTTCATTTTAAAAAATGCTATTTGTTTCAAATGTCATAAAGTTCATGTATCTGTAAGCATTCATAATTCATTGTGTTTTTATTTTCTCACTTAAAGTAAACATTCACTTTCAAACTTAATTTCAAATCTGTAATTGTTTATTCCTTTTCTTATGGAAGACCCTCTTCACCTAGATATGCCTCTGCAAATTCATCAAGCAGCTCAAAGCCAATGTCTCTGCCATGGGTCCTGAGGCACCCCAGGTAGTCAGGTCAGTGTGGGCTCTTATGTGCACTGCCTTCATAGGCAGGGAAACTTCTGACCTCGGAGAAAACGTCCTCTGGGACTAAACTACTTCATGTGTGCAGCACAGCTCAGGGACCCAGTTGCTGCTGAGCTACCCCTGGTGGTAAGCTGAGCCTACAAGGTGGAGCCGACAGCCTGTGAGACCAAGCTGCTCAGAGGTGATATCAGGGAGTCTAAGCTGTCTTTGAAGGCAAAGTTGCCTTTTTCTGCAGTTCCCCAACTGACCCCAGAGAACCTCTTCCAAATGCATTTATATTGAAAGAGGGAAAACACTCCAGCTTCCGTGATGCTGAAAGAATCCAAGCAGGTTGGAGACCCACATCTGCACGTTCTAGTTCCCAGGCTGAGATCTTTGAGGGGGGTCGGGTCTGAATCAGAAGTTTATGTGCTCTGAAAGCAACCCCACACTCACCCACTTCTCAACACGGTGTCCCAACAAGCTCAATGCCTTGTTTCACTGTACTCCCATGTAAAATTATTTCAGACACCCTCACAAAGACCCCTTCACAGCAAGATGTTCTGCTGTTCTCCCAGCATGCAGTGCACTCCCTGCTGATCTCCCAAAATGCCATATGCTCCCTGCTGCTCTCCCAACATGTCGTGTGCTCCCTGCTGCTCTCCCAGCATGGCATGAGCTCCCTGCTCCACATGATACTTGCTTTCTCTCCTCCTGAGCCTCCCTTTGCCTTGTCCAAGTGCCACCTCCTCAGAGAGGCTTTTCCTGACAACCCCATCTAAAACAGTAGCCACCATAACTCTTTACAACCTTAATCCAGTGCATTACTCTTCATGGCACTTCACACAACCTGATATTTTCATCAAATATCTACATGATTTTTTTTCTCTTTCTCCCTTGTAAATTATACCATTGTAAGGACTTTGTCTATTGTGACCCCTGCTGTATTCCCAATGCCTGAAACAGTGTCTGGCACATGGAATGACTCAAAAATTATTTACTAAATGAATGATTGAATGATCTATACTTTTTTCTGCTGGTTAGGGAGCCAGCATCTAACACATTTATATAATTTGAGATACCCTCCTAAAAATTGCTTCAAGGTGATCTTGAGTCTGTACAAGAGAGCATTTGACAGTTTCTTTCACTGGAGAAGAAAACATCGATAATACAACTGACTTTGACAGGCTACTCAACCAACTTTTATCTTGAATAGAGTTATTCACTTTATGTGTTTTCCTAAAGAAAGCAGAATATTGGAAGATGTATATTTGGGTATTATATTTGTATGACAACATTAATGATGCTTATTAAAATGAAGAGAAAAATTACTATATCTTTTTGCCTAAAATTGGAATGATAATACCAAAGGAAAAAAAAAAAAAAGGTGGTTTTTGGTTTGTTTTCTTGCTTGCTTCTTTTGTGTTTTATTGTGTAGTCCAATGATTAAATTCTCAACCAATAATGTATTCATGGAAATAAACAAGGAAAGTACAAAGTTTTGATGGATATGGAAATTTTATGAATGCTGCAAAAGAAATGCAGCCCATGATTTATTTTTCCCATCATTTTTCAGGAGTCTCCAATCTTTTGGCAACTAAAATTGGATAGTGGAATAGAAGTGATGATAAGAGATGGAATTATTTGTCATTTTGACTGTTTCTATGCAGGTACAAAAAGCTGTTACTTTACAGAAACTCAGCTGAGTAACATCTACAACAAAGTCCAGTGGGTCAATATGGTACTTGATAGCACCAGCATTCTTGATAAAATGTAATAACATTTAACTACCCCTCATCACAAATGCCGTGTGACATCAGGTAAAGGGCAGCTAGATTCACATTCCAGGAAGATACAGGAGTTACCAGTCAAATGCATCGGAAGCTCTACATAGATTCTGAGTTTCTAGATAAATAAAGTAGACCTAAGAGATCTGGGTACAGCCTCACTATTTTCACTGTTCATAACCTCTCATGTGATCCTCATATACCCTGTTTTGAAAAGCCCTGAGATGTACATTAAAGACAAATGAATCAATCAACAAATATTCTTCAGTACTTATTATTTATAAAGAGTCTGCTGGGCACGATAGGGAAGATGAAGGAGTATAAGAGAGAGTTCCTACCTCTTCATCCTCAAGAAGCTGAAAATTGACTTAGAAGACACAGACAAAAAACATATACACAGCGTGATTTAAGTGATGAATGCATGGTGCTGAAGATTAAAGATATAGATTCCCCGCTAAAAGTCAGGGCAATCAGGAAAGATTGGCTTTGAAGAATAGTGAGTCTTTTGATAAAGAGGAAAGAGGAAGAGGAGGCGTTGCTGGCAGGAATAAAGATCACTCAGTGAAGAGGAACTCAACCAATTTGGCAGAAGCAAAGGATGCATGTTGAGAAGCTGTAGAGTGTAAGACAGAAAGGGAAATTTTGGAGGGCCTGAGAAGGCAAGTAAAAAATTTGTCTCCATTTATTTGAGCAGATTCTCACCAGTGTTAGATAGAGAACTCTATTTTTATGGTAAATATTTTGTCATGACAAATTTATTAATATCCTGAAATAAATTAGAAACATTTAAAAAATATAAACACAATGTCTTAACTGTAATATAAAGGAAAATATATATAGAAAGTTATTTATAATGAAATAATATGTATTTTTGGTCTGCAGATGCTTTGACATGACTACAGTAGAACACATAACAAATTTCAATGGCATCTATATTCAGAATCACCATGAATGAATGTTTTAAGAGGGTAACAAAGTTAGTGTTGATTATTTGTGTCTGAGAAACCACAAATACAATGGGTGTTAGTGATGTAATTTTCAGAAATAATAAGTAACTTTTTATCAAGTTATAAAAATGTCTTCTTTCAATACAAATGATAGTGGCATCTTGGAAAATTCATTTTATATTAAAATGTACAAAATATTTTATATTTTTATAAAAATAGGGTTAGTTTCTAGATTCATTTAATTTTAAGTAGATTTTTGACCACATGATAGAAATCATGCAAGATGCCAGGGAACTCTTTTTGTATGAGGTTACCCCACATTTGCAACCTAGCAAGCCTGCATCCAGCACCCTCGTTTATGCTGTAGGATCCCCTCAGTTACGGTGAAAAAACCAATCCTTGCCTATGAAATTCCAAAACTCTCCCTAAGGTTCAGTATCACCCCCCAATGAAAAACACTGGCATAGAAAATAAAGAATTGTGAAAATGTTAGAAGAGGAAAGAAGCTACTAAACCTGGTGGTGCTGAATTAAAAGCACGTGTTCCTGGTAGTAGGAAAAGAAGCTATCAGTTTATTGCAATAGTCATGTTGAAATAGAGCATAGACTTGAACTATGAAAATGACAGTAGGAACATGAAAGAGAAGACAAAAGTACAAGAAAACATAAAGGGAGACTCAACAGAAATTGATGGTTGATTGGATGTGAAGAATGAAGAAGAGAGAAAGAGAAGTTTTATATATTTGTGTTTCATTTTGTCTCTCTTTTTTATTTTTATTTTTTGGAAGTAGCAAATCACCATTGCCTTATTTTGATGGCTGCCAATTTTAGAGTAACAACTACATTTTTAGGTATTTTTTTCATTTATTATTGGGTTTCTCACCTTTAAATATTGGGCCTTTAATTAAAGTAATGGAGTGAACATAGGAGATGGAGGGGATTAGCTAATGTCATGTTGGGTGATACTTAATAAAAGCTAATGGATACTGACTCCCCACACTCCTGCCACCGTAATAGTCAAACCATGCCATTTTAGTGATGGACAGCCATTGCATACCATCTGCTACACCTGAGATACCACAGCATGGTGTATGAATAAATGTGTCCTAAAGGCATCCCGTGGACCAGAGCAATTTTCTGCTTAAACATGACCACAACCAATTCCTTTCCTTTATGATTAGCATTCAGTATTTGCGGTGGGTATCATGCTGAAGAGTAAGTAATCAAAACACAGCAAAAAATGTCATGGAACTTTTGGGAAATAATCAAATTATTGATTGAAACAGAAAAGTTATAGTGGGATGGGTAACTGGTATTGGGTGTTAAAGAGAGTGATTGATATCATAAATATTGGTTTTAAGGTGATGATTTATTTTAAAACAACTTTATAAATAAAAGCATAAACTCTTCTTTCAAACTTTGTGTCTCAGGGAACTGATGAAACCTATGTACATAGAAGGGATATTTTGTTACGTTAACTGAAAAAAAATTTCTATATTTAGTAAATACATTAGTTTGTGGTATTTCTATAGAAAGGCATGCTGCCCCTGGGAGGGAGGAGCCACATCGTATGATACTTTTGTAATTCAATGTAATATATGTAGTTAGTAACTTGGATGGAGTCTGTAGTTATCACTGATACTCTTTGTCCATTATTTTTGGTTCTTATCTCTTCCGAGCATCTAGTAGAATTACATTAGGCTGCAGTCAATTGACTCAGGACACGTAAACTAGTTCTAGCCAATAAACCGTAAATGAAAGTGGCAGATAGCTCTTCTAGACGGAACCTAAATTGTCAGTGTGAAACATCCCAAAGCTCGTATTTCATGACTCACATATCAATCCAGAAGTATTTGATATCAAGGCTGCTCCTTCAGTCTGAAATCCTAAATGAAGATAATAAGCAGAACCTCTTTCCAATGTATTGTGGACAAATTGAGTGTATAGGAATACGAGTTGGTTGTTTTAGGTCAATGCAACTAGATGATGGTTTATTACTACAGTATAATCTAGCCTGGCTTGCCTCATATAAAGTTGATGGGTGGACATTCAGGAAGTTCTTGGTATTATATGTAAAAATTGTGCATGAAATGGTATACCCATCATCTTCAAAGGCTTTGGACATAAGCTATTTATATTTGTATCCTAACCTCAAAACTTAGCTGCATGACCTCAGACAATTCACATAAGAACTCTGTGTTTTCTTTTTCTGTATAATATGGACAAAATAATAGACCCTTTATGTAGTATCATTAACGCTGGTGCTCTCTTCTTCCTGGCAGGTTCGGATTCCACCTCCCACTTGAAGTGGGGAGAGCCCATGTGACATGATCTGGCTGAAGAAAGGTGAGTAGAAGCAACATGTTTCATTCTTGGGCAGAAGTTATAAGTGCCACTGCTTGCTTCACCTCTTTCTTTCTATCTACCATGATAATGAGTAATTTTAAATAATTGTCTGCTCCCTTATCCCAGATCTTGGATTGAAAATGAAGTAGTACAGAACCCCCAGTCAACTCTGAATGGACATGTAGTAAAATATTATGCCTGGAGTGCTTACGTCAGCATAGCCTAATCAACACTGACTTAGGCTATCAGAATAAAGGGTGGGTTCTTTCTGGAAGCTCTGAGAGAGTATCTCTTCCATGCCTGTCCCCCAGCCTTTGGTGGTTGCCAGAAATTCTTGGTATTCTTGCAGTTGTATCTGCATCACTTCAATCTCTGTTTCCATCTTCACATGTTCTTCCCCACTGTGTGCGTCTCTGTGTGTTCTCTCCTCTCATAAGGACATCAGTCATTGGACTTAGGGCTCATTCTAATTCCATATTATCTCATCTTTACTTGATTACATCTGAAAAGACCCTAATTCCAAATAAAGTCACATTCACAGGTACTGGAGGTTAGAACTCAATCATATCTTTTGGGGAAACAAAATCCAATCCACTATATTTCATGTAACGCTAATACTGTTTGATGAAAATTATATGAATGGAAATTAGAAAAAAACGGCTATCATATTCTCAATCATCTAAAAAAGATTTGATTACATTTATTTTTCTTCATTTAAAAATAAGAGAAAAGCAGATTACTGCCTTTAGCACTGCATATCAAAACAACTAGGTTCTAGTTCCAGTATTGGCTTACTAGGTGAGTTTCAGTAAGTAAGTAGAATACCGCAGAAGTAGAAATTATAGAGAATACATATCTCAGACAATATGCAATAGTAACTGAAAATATTTTTGAAATGAGTTTGTGATAAAGCTTACCTTCAGAGGAAAGCAGTCTGAGTATTAGAAATGGAAAATTCAGAACCTCAGTCTCCACTCCAGAGCTATTGATTCAGAACCTGCATTGTAATAAGATCTCTAGGTGGCTTATATGCCATATACCCCTTAAAGATGAAAAGCACTGATCCAAAATAAAACATCATTATTTAGGGCAATACAGTACCCTCACTGTACTGCAAAACTAGAAGGAAAGCCAGCAGAGCTTTCTATAGGCCTCTCAACATTGATTTAGTAAGATTTTATGCCATCTAAAATTGTAATGTTAATGATTGACTGTTCGATTATAATGTAATAGTTCAGTTATTATTGTATAAGCTTTAATATAAGAAATTGCATTACTCCATTTTAACACTATATTGAGTACAAATTCCTAAAAAAAATCCCTTTGTGGACTTTTCCCTTTGAAATAAAATTTGAAATTAACATCACTGGGTAAGTTTAACTCTCCCTTTAGAAATTTCATATTCCTGTAATTAAATATTAGAAAATAGATTCTTCAAAGCTGAGAAACAGAGTTAGTGAGTTAACCTGTGAAACATTTGGTGAATGAGGATCTAGTCTACTGTATCATACAATATTTAATTTGTACAAGCTTAGTCTAAGAAGTTTGTTAGAGCAGTGCGTTAATTCTCCTGACTCAGCCCTACAAGATTCTGCAATTTTAAAAAATGAAAAATGACTCCTCATAAAAATAGTTTGAGAACTGTATCAGTTATGTTCTGCTGGGTAACAAATAATATCAAAATCTCAGTGGCTTACAACAAACATATTCTCATGCTCCCAGGCATGCAGTGTGGCTGCAGGGCCATTGATCTAAGCTGGGCATGGCTGGGTCAGGCACGACTTCAGGCTTCTTCTCGGGGACAGGTCTCCTCGTCTGTCTTCATTCTGGAACCCAGGCTGAAACAGCTATTGCTGAATGCTCTTCTATTCATGGATCGCAGGAGCACAGGAGTTTATATGGAAGCTCGGGATACTGCCTTCTTAAGACTTCTGAGGGCAACTTGCATGCTATCTCCATCCACATCCCATTGACCAAAGCAAGTCATTTCACCCATCCCAAAATCAAAGGAGCAGGAATATATGCCCCACCCATAGTAAAAGGCACTGTGAAGTTACATGGCCAATAGTGTGGATGCCTAATTCCAACACACAGAAGAAGAGTATTATCCAATCAATAGTAGAATAATTAGTTTCAAATTTTATTATTTTTGATATGGCTTATGTGTCCTATGTCTACTCTAAACTTTTGAAATCAAGATCATCGTAAGCACTCAGTTCCAACCTTCTCTAACCCTCTCAAAAATTAGGGGTTAAACCCGTTTTGTTGAATGCATCTGAGAAACAAATTTAATAGAAAAATAAATGGATTGGTGAATTCTTAAAACAACTAAGAATGGAACATTAGGTTAAAGCTTCCAAGTTTAATCTTCAGGCTAAGTAATTGTCTACTGAACAAAGTGGTCCCAGTTTTTTGTTTGTTTGTTTGTTTTTTCTCATTTCAGTGTTCTCCAATAACCGTTTCTATGCCTGTAAAGTGTTTTTTCCTTAATTATATTTGTTATTATCTTGAGAATGTGTATCAGTTTACCCACTTATATAAAATGGGCAAATTGCAACTACAACCTCTTTACATCCCGTAGAGATGTTGGTAGAATCAAACAAGATTATGTAAGTAAAGAATTTGGTAGAGTGCCAGTACATAAGGAGCGCTCAAAAACTGGCAATCTCCCCCCTTTTCCAAAGTTTACATTTTGTTTTTATTTAACAATAGCTTCCATTTGAACTTAATGTTTTCCAATTGAATTTAACAACATTTTCCATTGGAAACAATATTGCCAATATTTGTTCACTAGAATTCTGGTACCATTTCTGCCTACTTTGTATATTGCCTTTATATTTTCAAACTGAAGGAGACTTACCTAATTTAAATATGTCATTTTACAGATGAAGAAATTTATACCAGAAAATGTCAGGGTATTGTTTAAAATCATTCAGAAGATAAACATCAACATTTGAACCAAAACTTCAGCACTCTGCCAGTTCAGTGTTTGTTTGTTTTACTAGGCTGTGTGGGCAGTAAATATATGTTGCCGCCACCTCTCCCCAAGCTCATACCCAAATTGCCAAAGGAATGCACCTAATTATCTGTTGTTTTCATTTCCTATCTCCCAAATGTATACCCAATACAAACGTAACCACTTAAGACCCTACAGTTTGAGGGTCCACTCCTTATAGCTCTACTCTAGATTTCTTAGAGGGCAGTGAGTGAATCTGAATTTTTACTTAGGTCTGGATGTGTGCTAATGGCCACTTCTTACCAATCCACAAGTACAGGCTAATGAGAGGAATTGTAGAACCAAGCTATTTCCTCTGTGAATGTGATGTGTCAGGCCCCAGCAGAACATGGACGTGCCGGACAGTGCACCACCTAGCTTATCCTATTTTGCTTAATCATTGAGACAAACTGTGGAAAATTTTACTTGTTGGCAGCACTACAAGGAATTGGAATTTTTTGGTAAATCCCCCTTTATCTTTGTTTAAATAAGTGGAAATAAATAGACTTTAATACTATCTAAAACATCTGTTTGGCATATCTTCTTGAAGTCATTTCTCTTAAGTATTAATTCAACTTAAGCATTCATTTGCCCCCAAGGGTTTTATAAGTATAAAATATCCATCTACAACTTAACACTTTAAAATTACAGGCACTACCTGATTTTCCTGATGTTCATTTCATTTCTTCTTTTAGCTCATCCATACTACTGAACACTTGTTCATTTCCAAAGAATGACTATTTAGAAATGGAACATTGCATACATGACAGTGATTTAACTCAAAGAAATATCAGGGTAAAATCCATTTAATCTTATATTGGTGTTGGTTAATGAAAATAGATTTTTAAATACTTAAAATTTTAAATCCTTAGGAGATTGCCTGTAGTTATTTGCAGGAATCAGTGCATTGAGGCAAATTCAATAACAGAATGTTGTCTTTATATAGAGTTTGTAAAATCACAACCTTTTGTACAGCATAAGTTACAACAGTGTTTTTTTTAACATGACAGAAACATTCAAAAGCTCCCCTAACAGACGGTCTAAACTGAAGATGTTCTGTGCTTCACCATCTCACTGCTTTGGCAATGATTTTAATAAAGCAGTTGGTACAGAAAAGTTAGGAAGTCTGAGTTTTGCAGTAGATATTTTTACTTTATTTTATGAATTATATAGTTTAGGAAGAAGCCTTGCTTTCACCTTTTCTCTGTAAGCTATAGTTAATGCTTAATCAAATCTATAATAAAGGTGGCCCATTGTTTTCTTGTACAGAGATTTTATGGGGCGAGATGATACATTTATCAGCTCTATCTTGATTTTAATTTTAACTTTCTACCTGAGATGGAATGTGACATTCACCACTACTTTGGACTTGCCACATACAAAGAGAATCACTATTGTGTCACCAAGGGCAATGCACTGTACTATTGATGGGACTCAAAGTGGTAGCCCTGCATGCATGTATAACATCTCGCTTTGCTATCAAAGAGGGAGTATGCAAAGAGATGGATTAACTAAAGCAGAGCACAAGACATGAGCGTGTGAGCGTGTGTGCATGTAAGTGTCTGTGCATGTGGGTGTGTGCGTGGTGTGGTGGACAAGAAAATTTTTTTTAACTACCAAAAGAAAAAAGGATACAAAGCAACAGAGTTATGTAAATGATGTTGCTGGCTACATGCTTTCCTGTGGGAACGAGAAGAAATCAAGAATGAAGAAACATTTTGATATGCTTGCCTGTACTGACTTAAGCCATCAGAATAAAGCTAAACTTTCTTAACAAGACTCAAAAATACACTTAACTCTCTGTCCTACCCAGCCCTAATTTCCATGACCCATGGTGCCTCTGGCTTCCCTTTCTGGATGTTAGCACATTTTAATCTCTGCAGGTAAGATGAATGTTGGGTGTGATAACCACGTAAGTCTGTTTTTGTGGGATTAATCTTTTAATACCATGCAGGCTGCCTTGATTCTACCCCCGATGAGTCCTGGGTCTCAATATACCACCCATTCTCTTTGCTTCACAAGAGACCAAATCACACTCAGAAAATTTGCAAGATTAGCTACAGTGTACACACACACACACACACACACACACACACACACACACACACACAGAGGGATCTCATTCCCACACAGCCCTCCACCTATTTTTTGGGCTCCATCTCACATGACCACTAGTTTCTCTGGCTCAGTGCTATAAGCTCTGTTTTCTCCTAAGCCATGCACTAGTCACAGGAAAACCTCCATATTCCTTGGGAAGTCACCTAGTCACCTTTGCAGTTTGCCTTCCCCAGCTATCCTAGAATTTTATGCATAACGTTCTTTTTCTCATATTACAGCTTCTCCCAGCATAAAGTTCTGCCCTTCTTTACCCAAGAATCCCATCAGATGGGTGTCTTATGAGCCCTAAGCAAGTTGTGTTCTCTCGCTTTCCTCTGTTCCAGTTATATTTCTTCTGAAGGAAGAAAAGAAGAAATCTCTGGCCTCTCACCTCAGGACACAGACACACACACACACACACACACACACACACACACTGGTAAATATTAAAACAATTTTCATTTGTTCTCTATCAGGCAAAATCCTATTCAAGCTACAAAACATGGTACAAATTTTGCCTTCTAATTGAATCATCCACTCCTGTGCTACCCCTGCACATCCCATGAGAATTTTCCTTCTTTCCCTATGTTTTTCCAGTGTTATGTCCCTGCTATTAATATGATGCTTATTAAATACTTATCCATCTCTGTATTTCTAGATACTTTATTATAAAGAATTTGATAAACACTGTTAAAATGATTGATTTACCTCCTCCATAACCTGTAGCTCAGCAAATTTTGAACTTCAACCCCTATTTCTACATGTAAATAGTTTCTACATTTTTAATGTAGGGCTTTAGACCAAATTTTAAAGCTAAGAAAGCCTGAATTGTGATTCTATAGTCTAATTAATATTAGCTCCTATTGCTCTGAGTCTTTCTCTTCTTTAGAACTTCAAAGAAAAAAGTACATGGACTCTTATCTACTTGCTTTCTAATAGTTTCGAAATCCTAGCAGCTGTATGTGTCTCTCCAGAGTTCCAGGTAAAGTCCTAACGGTAACGACTTACCTTCTCTTACCTAAGTGGCATAACGACTATTTCACTCTTTTTCTCTCTCTTGGCTATCAACAAATATACTGGGGCAATCGAGGGAAGAGAAAGATAAATAATTTTTTAATTTAATTTTATTAATTATTATATTTTTAACCCTGGATTTTCCATTATGTATTGTCATTTTTCTGTCTGCTTGTTTTATTCTGAATTAATCCAGTATGAGCCATCCCTTTCCTGCAGGAATTTTTGCTCAATTTTTACCACCTTAGATCTAAAACTTTACACTTCAATTATTCTTGATATTCTTTTCTATCCATTGTGCATTCTCCAATTTGGGGACTCATTTTGCTGTTTTGAAATGCATATATGTCTTTACCTATCTATCTGTCTATCATCTATCTATCTATTATACCAGTTACTGTCTGATATCTTGATATTAATTAACCCTTTTACCATAGTTCAATGTATTCTAAATTGCCTAAGTCTGCTTTGGCTCCATGGGGTATCTTCCTTTAACAGTGTTCTTCCATGAGCAACATTCTTACCCAATTCCTAATCTCCCAGTTCATCAGAATAAGTTACTTCTCTAAGATTTCTTCTGCATGAACAAAACAAACAAACAAAAAACAATAAGCAAATTATGCTATAGTGCTTCACTCATCAAAGAGAGTTTGGAACATCTCCTTTCTCCATTTTCCTTTCATGACACAAATCAAAAGGGGATCGCTTTCCAACTGACTTTAATTTTTACCTCACTTTCCTAACTTGAAGCTACTTATCTCCAATTATAAATCCATGAACCCCTGATCTAGAGCACATTACTTCTGCTTTTGCATAAAATATTTATCTTTCAAAATTTTTGTGACCAACAGGAAGATATAAATTGGACAGAGCCTTTACAAAGAACTAACTTTGGGACAAAATTCAGCTCAAAATTTAGCGGGTTTTATCAGAAGGTCACAGATTTTTTAAAATTCCATGTATCTATAACTCCAAACTCTGACTTCTATGTGAAAACATCAACACATTCTGAATGCATTTCAATTGATTTAGGAAGCTACTACGAAGGGCAGTTCTAAAATGAATATAAGGACTTCCTTTGTGGCACAGTGGTTAAGAATCCTCCTACCAATGCAGGCGACACGGGTTCGAGCCCTGGTCCGGGAAGATTCCACATGCCACGGAGCAACTAAGCCTGTGTGCCACAACTACTGAAGCCCGTGTGCCACAACTACTGAAGCCCATGCGCCTAGAGCCTGTGCTCTACAACAAGAGAAGCCACCGGAATGAGAAGCCTGTGCACTGCAACGAGGGGTGGCCCCTGCTCGCTGCAACTAGAGAAAGCCCGCGTGTAGCAACAAAGACCCAACATGGCCCAAAATTTAATTAATTAATTAATTTAAAAAATGAATATACAAATCACATCTAAGAAATCCTCTTCTAACAGGAAAGATGACACCAAGCTGACATCATTCCCTGGGGTGTTCTTAGGATGTCAATTACAACACAGTGGGCCAGGTGTTAGCTGAGGTGCTTTTGCCATCCAGTGAAGTACTGCCTCTATGCCACTCCCATGCACAGCTTCCCCAGGGTGCTGTATCTATCAGAAAATGCTTTTCTCTTTTCTTACGTGAATTCCTCCTCTGACACTCAAACTCAAACATAATGCAATGTTGCTGCAATGTTGTCTCAGTAACATGAGAATGTTCTGAACTTGACAAGTTTGTTCCTCTGAGATCTGTGGCCATTATGACATTGCAATGTGGCCTGAACATACTGAACTAGTTTCCCTGAAGTCTTAGAAATGACATACAACAACAGGAACAATGGGTGGTGAACTAATCTTATAGGTTTTTTTCTGACACTGGTCCAGATTTTTCCTCTGCCTCATTTACCAGACACACATATTTCTGAGCCTGCAGTTATTAGGGCACCTTGCCGTTTGGAGGACATTTAGTTTCTGTGTTTTAATACCTGAGCAAATGTTCAAAGTGAGCCAACACTTTTATTTCCCTTAGGGAAGTTCTATCCTTTAAAGTGTTTCCAGTTTCCATTTTAGAATATTAAAACAATTTTCATTATATGATTCTGCTTGAAAATGAACAAGATAATGTATGTATGGTAAAGTTTAAACCTAGATTTACCCTTGAAGTTCCATAAAAGCAATAAATTACATTTCTACTATGACAAAGAAGGAAATAATAACTTCCTTTCACCAGGATAGAGGGAAACTACATACTTATTTTCTGCTGTATTAGTGTAAAGTGATGTTTTTAGAAATATACCTGTTCTTCTTGGACAAAATTATTCTAGGTCAATTCTGGGAAGAGTATTCTAGGGCCAAGTTTACAATTTATATAAAACCTAACAGAAACTAAAATGGTTCAGATCTGCATTAACTTTTATAATTTTCTTATCTAACCAATGTTAAATACACATTCCAAGGACACAACAGAACACAATTTTGGAAGCAAATAGATAACAGGTTTGATATTTACTCAAATTTGAATTAAGTCGAAGTTCTTTAATGAATTTGTAAAGAAGTTCTCCATTTTTGTTTTATTTAGCTTGCAGACAGATTCAATGAATAATTCTTTTCTTAGAGTCAGTCTGTGATTAGCCAACTTCTCTTTTCACACTAAAATCTCACCTTGCTAACAAAATGATTTATTAAAGAGGTTTGCATAAGAATACATTGTTTACTATCCTTATTCTAAAATGCACTTCACATATCCTACTTAATTTTGCCTCAGAACAGAGCTTGAGGTTAAAGATAACTTTTTTGTGTATTGGTAGTGTACAATCAATCTATCACCATATTCTAGCCCATCTCATTCAAAAGAGATAAAGAAGCATTATGTGAGTTCTTTTAGAACTAAAGTGTACGAGATAACACACAATTAAGCTTTTTCATCACTGTTGTATGGAGACATAGATCACAAGAGACAAAATGGTGTAATTTTTAAAAACATATGTGAGAGAGTAACGTGGACTTATATATACTACCAAATGTAAAATAGATAGCTAGTGGGAAGCAGCCGCATAGCACGGGAGATGAGCTCGGTGCCTTGTGACCACTTAGAGGGGTGGGATGGAGAGGGTGGGAGGAAGATGCAAGAGGGAGGAGATATGGGGATAAATGTATACGTATAGCTGATTCACTTTGTTATAAAGCAGAAACTAACACACCATTGTAAAGCAATTATACTCCAATAAAGATGTTAAAAATTTTTTCAATAAATTAAAAAAATAAAAATAAAAACGTATGTGCATTGGAGCCAGAGTCTCTAAACTATAATAATCCCAGCTCCATAGTTTACAGCTTTGTAATCTTAGCTAAATCACTTAACCACTCTGTATCACCATTTTCTTATCTGTAAAATGGGAATGTTAATAAGGCTACCTGGCACATAGTAAGTACTCAACAATGTTGCTATCCTTTATTATCATCAGTATCATAATTCAAGCAATTTTTTCACAACCAAGGTAGAAAAAATGCTTCATGAGTCAGAAGAAAAGATGCAAACGTAATTTGAAATGTTTATTGAGAATAAAGCTATGTGAAAAATGTAATTACATGGAACGTTTGAGAGTATAATTTGGGCAAAATAGGTTATTGTAAAAAATAAAATGATTTATCACCCAGAGAATGTCCTTGAGCTCTCTTAGTAAAATATAATAACTCAAAAGGTAAATAAAGATTAATTAAAGTCTAAGGTAAATTCTATTCTATTGTATTTCATTGAACCGGGACTGGTGGATATTGCCAATCATGTAAGCATCTTCATAAGACAGAGAATACAGATATTTCAATTTTTCAGGGAAAAACTCAAGGCTCTTAGTATGTTTGGTATATCAAATATAACAGTTTTGGGTGGAAAGGTAGGAGATTCTAAGGTGTTTATAAGTCAAGCCAATATGTTTTCTCTATATTACTTTTTAACTAATCACTGAAGCAAAATAGTTGGCTTTTAGTACATATTCCCACTACCATTAGCAATGAAATGCTTCAAAATTTGAAATTATGCCAGGAGAGCAGCATTTGGAAAAATAATGTTAATTGCAAATGATATATGCACTAAGGCACAAGCAACGACTGGTTTACAGATATTTAATTTCAGACTGACCTATGGTAATAGTAACCAGCATGTTTAATGAAGTTTATTGAATGCACTGTAACTGAATTACTTTATTTAATACCAATACAGTCCTACAAGGTGGATGTTGGACCTCTGAAAAGGTCCAATAACTTACATCCAGTTTCCCACATTCTGAACATACTGAGACATAAAAAGAAGGAATGAAAGTTGAAAAACTAAAGTATCACCGTGAAAAGAAATCAGCTTGGACTATGTGGATTGAGGCCTGATAAGCAAGTGTGCTTATGGAACACTGGCATCAACTGGAAATATCCTCATAGCTCCAAGCAGGGCTGAACTTGGGCAGGACCTCCTCCACATCAGGACCAGTGTTTCCAAGAGGAAGAAGGGAAGAGTGATGTTCACCATGACATTTTATTTTCCCCAATTCTTATCAATCTAATAATTCACTTTTGTTCTCACAGGAGACAATGACTATAGGAAGGAAAGCCCATGTGTTTTGCAATAATGAGTTCAAAGCACAGAAAGGGAATCTTAAAGGTAACGAGTAAGCATTCCCCCCAGAAGTAAACAATATATTATTATCCCCATCTAAAAATGAAGAAATCCTGTCTTAAAGATATTTAGCAGTATGTTTGGGTCATGAAATGGAGAGATAAGACTCAAATCAAGGTTTTTGTTTGTTTGCTTGTTTTTTGTTTTCTGATCCAAGTAAAAACATTGTTAAGTGCTTATTGCCCTCCTAGACACAATTTTTAAAGGCCATCTATTAGCAATAAAATTTGCTGGATAATGTGAATGTTGTAAGATGCATCAATTATGGATTTTTGATCCAGAAACTTGCAGCCACATAAAAGTTGAAGGACTAGAAAAAGTACATTGGGTTTTTGCAGCTATGAATTTGTAAAGAATAATAGTTAGATGGTAGAATTGCCTATGCTCCAAACCTCCATTAGATTTCTACCCCTCAACTTCCTAACTAGGAATCCCAACCTTAGTGTTAACTTCCTTTTGACTCAAATAAGGCTCAGATAATAGGTGTTGGTTTCTGTTTTGTTTTGTTTTTTTGTAGAGACATTTTTCACGGTCCTTTAGTTCATTTTGGTATAGTTGGAATAGTGATACATAGCGGGTGGTTTATTCCTGAAATAAGAACAGCATATCTAAATTTGATTCAAAAACGATAACAAAAACAAAAAATGAAAAAAAATATTTTATGAGTAGCCACCTGTGCAGGAGTGCTTGTCAACTTGGCATCATCACCACCTGTCTCTTCTAAGATCAGGAACTTTGTTTCCCGGCATCTCCTTCCTTGTTTATGTTTGAGGTTGAGTTTGTCACTGCAAAGAACTTTCATGAGAATAGGAAGCTCAGCAAAGCAGAAGCCATTATCATCAAGCTCAGCAAAGCAGGGGCCAAGGCGAACAGACTCAGCAAGCTTCCAGCTGCCTCACTAGCTCCCACTCTGCCGTCAAAGTGGTTCACAGGGTTTTACAGCATCATGATGGTACAGGCATTTCTTACAGTCCTCAGCTTTCCCATTCTGCTTCAGAGCTGCTTATGGGCGAGTGTCAGGGGGACTCTTTCTCCAATTGTACAGGCAGATTTTCAGGTATTAACTCCTGTAGCTCTTCCCTTTGGTAAAAATATAGCACTGAAATTCCTATATTAAGCATCATATTCACTGACAACTTGGAGACACCCTATTTTCCTGACCAGAGTCTATATACAATCCAAATAAATTAACTGTGGAATGAACAAAATAAATCTTGAGACAAAAAGAAAACGTCACTAAGACGTTTTCTTGGTACTCATCCAATATACCAACTGATAGCATATATTTCAATGTATTTATTTTTTAAGTCTATATGGCTTAATCAGTGTATATACATTAATGTGTATTTCATATATTCTCAGCAATAAATTAAATTCATTGTTTTCAACAGTCGAAAGGATACATGCGTGATAATAACTTTTGTTAGTATCCATTTTTACATGTGAAATAATTCCCTTTTTATGTAAGCATATGAGAAACTTCAATTTAGACACACTGGTAACACTCCTTAAATGATGTAGATGTTTTCCAAAGGAAAACAACCATTTACTTCAAGTAAATGCTAACTTAATATGTAAAAAAACCTATCAATAAAGCAATCAATTTTCTCCCGAATTGATCATGATTTTAAAGCACAAGACTTAGTTTTAAGACACCATTCTTTGCCTGTGGATGTACCCAGTATGCATCAAGTGACTGCATTTTCATAAACAGAGATTATTATACTCTAATTCATAAGTTTATAAAATTAATTATTTTTATTTTCTTTTACAGTTTCATCATACCCTTTCAAACATGAGTACAAATATCCTTTAGACTACTCTACAATATTCATGGTCCAACTCAAAACTCTATTCCACCAGCTAAACTTCCTCTGGTACAATTAATGTACAGTTTCAGTTCTTGCTTAAATCCCAATGTTTACAAGTTATTATTAGGCATCACAACTATATATTTATTTTTTTGGAAGCCAAAAGGTACTTACTGATTTTTATGACCACTTATTCCATCATAAATTACTCATAAATGCCACCTGTTAGTAAGCACGTGAACTTTTCGGAACACAGGTGTTAACAGGTGGGTAGTCTGTCTCACTTTATTCTGAAGATCTAAATGGCTAACTAATAAGTCTCTTTACTTTGTTTTACTTAACGTTAACGAACAGACGTCGTATCTAACAGTTGTTAGGCTTTTTTCTCAAGTGCTCTTTTGGAAGTGATAATTTGAGTAACTGTGATAGAACCCAGCATGCAGAGGTGCACATAAAACAAGGAACTCACGGCTTTAATTTATGAAGTTGATGTCTGTTTTGCTTCAGTTACCCTTAGATACTTCATCTGATTATCTTTAGCGGTGCCGCCAAAACCATACTGATACATCAAGAAATGTACTTAGAAGCAAACTTTGTCTGTTCAGTGAGTCCAAGAAAGCCAAGCCAAAAAGCCCTCAAATACATAACTGGCTGTCCACACACTTCATTTTCGATCAAATTCTATTTAGCATGAAAGCAATTTCGAGCACATCCCAGAAAAACTCACTTATTAAAATATACCCTTTTTAACAACGTCCAGCTTGATGGAGTTTTCTTTCTGTTACTTCCAATAAAGCTTGGCCCCTCTTTTTCACCCCGATTTGTTTATACTGGGACATGATAAACAGATTGATCCTGACCAAAAAGTCAGGGCAGGAAATTGTATCCAGTCGTCTCTCTGAGTTTTCTTAGGACTGACAGCTGTAATATGAGTAGAGGAGACAGAAAGATGTTTAAATTACATTTATAAACATTATTAAAAATTAAATTGAAGGTTTTCTTTAGAGGCCTAAATAAATATTCTATTTCTTAGTTTTCATTTCATTAAAGGTATTTACAAAAATGGTACACTATATAATAACGTGGAATAGGTGTGCCTAGGTTTCATCTACTTTCATCTGTAAGCCAATGGACTTAATAGCTCTGAACTTTGATGTGTATCGAGCTGTATTTTAAAGCTGTGACTAGAGAAAAAGGTCAGTCTCTCCATTAGATCTTTCTATTTAATGGGAAGGAGTTAGTGGACATCTTATATACAGTGGGGAAAGATTTTAAAATAAGAATTTAAGCAAATTTGTAGTATAAAATGGCTAATTATCACTTTTTGAACAAGACTTTCGATATCATATTCTAAAAATCCTATGTATTTTTGTAGTTTACAAAATGCTTTAACATATTTTGCCTCATGTCAACCTCATAACAACTCTATGACAAAAGTAATAGAGCACTGTTAAGCCACATTCTGTGGATAAGAAAAATGTCTATGAAATTAGCAAGCCACTCAAGATCACTCCTGTCAATTTGGAAACTGAGTTACCATATTGTTCTGCAAAAGTACAGACAAATCCACATGTACTGATGGATTCTGCTATGCACATAATTATATAAATTGCAAGGAACATCAAAAACCTTTTTATAAATAAAGAAATCTTTTTAATTGCACACAAGGAAGTCATTACATGAGTTTAAAGTAAATTTCAATTAGAGCTTTATTATAAAGTGAGAATTTTCATTTGCTTCTTCTCTTGCATATATAATTACTGGTGTATGGAAATCATGCTCTACAATATAAAATGAACTTCTCATCTTGCCTCTATTACCATGAAGCCTTTCTTAAACTGAAGCCTCCACTGGTTCTAAAAAGAGCTCCAAATCTAAAAAAAAAGATACAAATGTACTTTTATACAAAACAGAAATAGACCCACAGACATAGAAAACAAATTTATGGTGACCAAAGGGAAAAGGAGGGGTGGGAGGGATAAATTAGGAATTTGGGATTAACATATACACACTACTGTGTATAAAATAGATAACCAACAAGGACTTTCTGTATAGCACAGCAAACTATACTCAATATTTTGTAATAACCTATAAGGGAAAAGAATCTGAAAAAGAATGAATGTATGTATATGTATAACTCTTTGCTGTACACCTGAAACTAACACAACATTGTAAATCAACTATACTTCAATAAAAATTGTTTCTTACTATAATAGAAAAGAACTCCAAGTATGAGGGTTTAAATCAACTTCAGAAATACATGGAGTTCTGGTTCTTCAGGTTTAAAAATCCAATATAGAGTTGTTTTAATGCATTTCATTTGGATTTAAATACTCAGGTAATGATCTTTTTTTCTTTTCTTTTCTTTTTTTTAACATCACAGAGGTAACAACTAAGATCTACAGGCATTTGTTTTTTCCTGGAATCTGAGTGAGTAAATGTGTTGAACATATGTATATATAAAATGTTTACCCAAAATAAGGCAACTTGCTCAAGAAGTTTATAAATCACCCTAAGTGTGCTTGTACAAACATCACTTAATGCTTTATGTCCAGTCAGTGTCTGCTTTCATAAACAGGAGAGAAACATGAAAGAAAAAAAAAAATCTCTTCTCTCTTCTTCACCTTGAAAAGCACACAAAGGAAAATGTCAGGATGATGCTTTTTCTGTCATCATTGACTAATTCAACATGGAAACATAAATTCCAATTCTAACTTTCTAATAAAATCCTCAGACAGAACCTAATTAGCTACCTTTTTAAAATGCAAAGGAAACCAGCACTGAGTGAAGAATGTTATTTGGTCTATCTGTACATAAAATTATCATGTTAAAACTAGCTGCTCCAATTGGTCCTGGAGGCTTACCAAAGCTGTGATTTTATGTTATCTTCTGCACAATCCCCTTCTTCTAAACTCAAGAAATAAATATATATGCACACATGTGTGCACTTGCACACACACATCATAAATATTTTAGAATCTCTTCACCACATAAAGAGCTAAGTTATGTCACCTTTCTTTTCCTGAGGTCTCTCCAGGTGTCTCTAACAAGGCCATAGCAACCATTATTCATAGCAACCATTACTCGTTACTCATTGGTAATGCTTCGTTATTACCAAAAGCTAAACAAATGACAACAATCCTTTGTTAAGATGACAACAGATAATCCTGTATCTTCCGTGGGAGTATCCTTCCATATGTACCTTCTCAGAGAATGTCTGTGTCCACTTGAACTTTACCTGTGTGGCTTACCTGTCAATTGATCTAGATCATACATGTTGCCTGCATTAGTTCAACCCCTCTTACATGTCATACAAAGGGCTTCACAGATTATCTCCAAGTGATTCTACCAGCTTCATCTTCACTTCTGGCTACCACCCAAATATGTTCTTTACATCCATGGAGAGCACCTCCTATTTTCCAACCACACCAGACTCTTCTCTTGTCTGTGTTTTTACAGAGTCTGGTCCTCTATTCACGATGCTGAATCTGGGTATTTCTACATCCTACCTCCTGGGTAAAACTTATTCCAACTCTGAAAGCCTCTGTGCTTGTTTTCTATGCTGCTCCCATAAAGCCTGGAACAAATCTCGGTTATAGTATGAATCACATTGAATTGGAACAAACTGCTAGTTTGTCTCTTTCATTGGACCAAAGGATTTTCAGAGTAAAGACCGCTTCTGTTTATATGCCTAGTGTCCAGCATACTACTTGACACATAGTAGGCCCTCATTAATGCCTATAGAACCAAGACGTAAATGGATTGAGAAGGAAACGCCATGTGTTTATAATTGAAATCTGGAAAGCTTCCTCAACTTCACTGTGCTGACTTGGTTAATGCTAAAATCCTACCTGTTGGTTTCTGGGTGTCTGCCCTGTGCCAGCCAGTACTGTGCACAAGGCCAAGTCAACCTCAATATGAACTTCCCTTTAACTCAAAAGGCATGAATCACACCCTTCCTTCACTGCAGTCAGAAAGTTTGGTTGGAGTTAAAATAGCTTCATCCATTCATTCATGTATTCATTTATTCAACACGCACTTCTCTTCCTACTAAGCTCATTTAAGACAGGAGCAGCTGTCTCAGTGGTACTTTCTATTCCAGTTGCACTTTGTTGCTCCACACACACAGCTTTAGAAAGCCACTGACTGGGCAATTCCAGACAAGCCAGTTTGTCTCTTGATCATTTTTTTCAATAGTTGTTTCTTTGCACATTTAGCAGTGTCGTGTAACAACAACCTAAAAAGAGATTGCATTTTTTCCTATGCACTACATTTACTCAACTATCCCAAGTTCATCACTTAGATTTATTTTTGATAACATCAGAGGAACAAATTACTAAACGGTAGAGTGTTAACTAAATAGGTAACAGCTTGCAAGGTTACGATAAACAAGAGTAAATATTTGCTAATTCTTATTTTAAGATAAAATCATTTAATCAAGTTCCCTTGAGGACTCTGATGGAATTACAGGATTTTCTATTCCAGGGAGCACATCTCCATGCATTTTTAAATAACCAGGTATGTTGCAGATACGGTGTTTTCCTTTCTAATATGTCACTGGAACTGAATAGAGAAAATCCAGGTCATAATTCCCTCATTCCAGGGAACTGAAAAAGTTCAAAGGAAATAGTAGAACAAGCCAGACAGGATTCATAACATGAAGAAATTAACAGCCAGAGTCAATTTTCTGGCAGAAACTAGAATTAAAAAAAAAAAAAAAATCAGTGGACATATGGCTTGGAGACATATGGCACATCATTTTGACTAGACAACCTAGATAAGGGGAAGAATAATTGTTCCAACTCTCAGGTATCAGGACAGCGTCCCTTTAATTTCAGTGAAATATACACATATGGGAGTAAGAGAACTAAATTATTTATCTTTTTAACCGCTTATGGTGAAAATAGTTTTGCATGACAGATTTTGATCAGTCTTTCCTCAAACTCTATTCATTTCAGAATTTTATACTGAACCTAGCAAATAAAAGAGTAATCTGGACTTTCTCCTTGAGTAACAGACTACAAGCAACCTGCTTCTTTGAGGCCCAGTTTCAAGGTCTTCTGATAAGCAGGGGAGATCCATCTTTACAGGTTATTAATCGTTCTGCCTTACCATCTAAAATTATCCAAAAATAATGTATTTTATCAGGTATAAAGTAGCAATTTTTCCTTTTGATAAGAAATCTCAGAGTATATTCAGACTTGAGTCTAGCTTAGAAATGAATTTAATCACATTCTCATTGTAGAAACTGCTTCCCAAAGATCCACATGTAATAAATAAGGTAAACCAAACTATCTTCACCATGGTAGCAGGAATTATCACCAAACAAAAATAGTTCTGACCCTCTGATCAGACTCTCCAAACTGTTAGGACTCTTTGTCTTTTTGTATCCAGAAATTCAGCCTGATAGAGTCACTGAGAAGAAACTCATAATGAGCTTGTTGAGAGTAGAAATTTTATCGCAGTCAACCCCTCAAGGAATTGAAATAGAATTTTCTCTCATTGTCGCTCTCCCAAAAAATCACATTGGAGACACCCTTGATTTTCTACCTTCCCTCCTCCAGAATGCCTTCTTCTCACCAATGTCCACCTGGACTTCAAAGCATAAGAACAGTTCCATCCTTGCAGTGAAACTATAACCTTTCTGAGAGATGGTTCTATTTCCAAACACTTAGGGACACTTATTCTCCCTTATATTATTCGTGGTTTTTACAGACCTCTTCTTTCCCTAAATACATATTAAACTCAATCTTATTCTACTTTATATGCACAGTACTCAGAACAGAGTCCTACACACAGTAGATGACTATGAACAATATTTTTTCAACAATTCCACTTTGAGACAGTGTTGTATGATGGTTAACAGCAGAGCTCTGAAATTCTATTGCTTAATTTTGAAATCTGGCACCACTATTAACTCACTGTGTGACTTTGGATAAATTACTTAATTGCCATGCAACTAGATTTCCTCATCTATAAAAGGGATATGATAATCATAGAGTCCTCTGAAGGTTGTTATGGGAATAAAATGAGTTGATATATACATGGTGTCTAGCACAAAGTAAATGTTCTATAAGTGTTAGAAATTACTAAACAAAGTAACAGTTTCTGTGTGAAGCTCTGATATGTGCCAGACACTGTACTAAGTGTTTTACAAGTGTTACTTGATATAATTTCCAGAAAAGTATGATGACATATAATTACAAATATTCTAAAGATAAAGAAGTTGATAATCAGAAGACACACAAAATAAGGGAGTATGTAGTAGAATTAGGATTGAGTCCAGATGTTTGATCACAAAACAGATCCCTTTGTTTATATACACCGATACCTATGAATGTATATTGGGAACTCAGAACATTTTACATATATTATTTCATGTGATCTTTATAATGATCCTTTTGTAGTCAGAGGTATTATTATTCTTGTTTTACTGATGAGAAAATTAATGCTTATAAGTACTAGTTTATCTAAGTTCAAAAGTCACGTTACATTTATTAGAGACAAAACTGTGAACCACGTCTCTCAACTCCCAAGCCAGTGCTCTTTCTGCTACATGAATGCTACTCTACTGCTTATTTGGTGAGAGTGGGTGCCTTACGTTCCCTTGAGAACCTGAACATATCTTATCTGAACAGTGCAGTGTTCCCAGTGATGACTGACTTTCTCCCCTTAGATCACACAGAGCCAAACAATCACCACTGCGTTTTGTTTTGCATGTTCCAGAGTTCCTTACTTAACTCCCCTGGCAGCCATACTGTGACTGGCCTCAGCAGTCACCAGCTGAAAATCTTGTCACAGGCTTTCCTGAATCACAGAAGACCTGAAACATTCGTGCAAGAATGATCATCTATTTCTTTGTACTTGCTCACGCTGCTGGGTTTGTGTCCAGACTGCATTGTCAGAAGCTAACTGTATCAAGCATGCTTATGCCCTATTTATACGAGTTTTAGATAACAAACAAGCAGAATTAAATCTTTAAAATCTGTAAGCTATAAACAAAAGGCATATGAAGAAATTCTTGTATTATTTAGAAATTTTTAACAGCAGAAAAAGAAAAAAAATTTCTATTGATAACTGAAAATTATTTTAAGGAATAATTGATAATGGTTGTTAGGAATAAAGTAATTTACAGAAATAATCCTGTAATATTACATTCATGCATTTTTCTTCTGACAAAAATGACTCTGAGAAAGTATTATTTGTTTAGGTTATTAACAGTATCTCTCTTGTTCTTACTATCTTGACTACTAATAATCTTCATTATACAGGTAGTTATTCATATTTCTGCCATATTTTACATGGTAATTCACCCAAACTCATTTTAATCAGCTGACTAGTGGTCAGTAACTCATAGAAATGATACCAAATATTACCTTATTATCCATAGAGATATCACACAAATATACATATATATATACTTCATATATACAATATAAAAATAATTGCTTGGATAATGCAAAAAAACTATATTTTCTCTTATTACTATTATAATAGTTATATTTGGTGGCATGAAAAAGAATAACAAAAACTGGAAACATGCTGTGAATGTTGATCAATATGTTAATGACTGAATTTTTTTCACTTAAATAACTCTTCGTTTTGAAGTCCTTTCAGAAATATTTACCAGCCAGTGTAACAATTCCATTAGCATTCGTTGCATCTTTAATTTTTGTATAATCCCTGTTTATGATTTTTCATTGCTTCATTTTTTACATGTACCCAAACCAAAATAATATATAGTAAACTAATTCAAGTAGAAGGTCTCCAGATACAGTAATAATTCTTCACATTTATATGCAGCTGTAATGTCCTTCAAAAATATCCCCCTGATACTGCAGGTATTATTTATTAAGAGATCTTGAACTTTGTAATATTTCTCGTCCCAGACCATTGTCACTCAATTTACTTTCTCATCACTCATGAAAGTATGAATACTTTTGAGTTAAAATAATGAAAGAGAATAAATACCAGCTTATACAATGTATGTGGCATTTCAAATTGGGCTAAAAATACTTTCTGTAGTCTGTACCAGTAGAGTTCACTAATTGAACATCAAATATTTAAAAATCTATCTACTTGAGACTTGGCTAGGATTCCAGTATCTCTAGTTCTCCTCTTTCACAGCTGGGATCATGGGAACCACATGATTTGCTTGGCACTGCTTTTATGCCTGGGATTACTCTGAACCAAAGGCAGAAAATTTGAAGTAGCTCTAGCCCCGTGAGTCTGTTGATCTGGGATCTGCCAATTGTAACTACTGTCAAAGAAAACCAGAGCTGGACAGTAATTAAACTGGTAAAAACAGGTGTTATTGAGGAATGATTGCAGTAAAGGAAAAGAGGGCTCAGTATAGAACTGAGCTGAATTCCAAATCGTCCAAAGACAAGTGGGGATTTATAGCCAAGGCTCAAGTTGAGGGGCTGGGAGATGGAAACGTGAGGGGTTGGGGGGATTCTGACTAGATGAACTTAACAGGATTCTTACTGAAGGCAGGCCAGAGTGATCAGATTTTGAGAGTAGAGGATTCTTGCTAAAGTGAATTAGGTTCCTTTGAATCAGGTTCAAAGGAACCTGACTGAAATTTGGTCAAGGAGAGAGTCTTTGTCACCACTCCATAAACCCCACAGGGCCTGTTACTAGTATAAAGTACGGGCCTTATATTAGTGATAAGACAACTTGGCTTTGGTATTTTTAGTTCCCCTTTGAGGGAGTGCTATCCTATCATGAAACCTCAGGGATCATGTTACTTATTAACAAAAATTTGTTCCATATGTCTCCATAGATTGGTTCCCCCAGAGGTAGGCCTCAAGATAAGATGTGAGTAAAAGTGGTTTATTGAGCCTGTGATCCTGGAAACACGAGTAGGGCAGCGGGGAAGTGGAGGCAAGGGAAGAAAGAGAGTGAAGAGTGCTTTATCAAACAGGATACCATGTGGGTGCTGGAGCTCAGTCCTAACAGGGGGACAAGGAGGTTTCCCACTAACTCTGATAAGTCATTGGTTGAGGACTGTTCTAGTGGAATGGTTAGTTCTTCCATGTCCGTGAATATAATGGGCTGCAGTAGTCAAAGAAAACCTTGAGACTAAGACTCACTTCTGCTCTGAGTAGGAAGCCATCAGTTTTAGGAAAATATTGAGTGGCCAGGGTTATATGATGGGGCACTGACAGAGTCTATATTTATGAAACTTTGCTTTCCTTTTATATACTTCACCCTGAGATCCACTTGTTTATAGTGGGAACTCAGTATTTCCTCGTGGGCATTTAATGGCAACTGTCAACCTTGTCTTTAATAGCCTATTTCGGCGTTACATTTGTATTAAGATAAGTTTATCGAGATATATTTTATACACAGAAAAATTCACTTTTATTTTAATACATGCAATTACTACAAATTTTGGCAACCCTAAACAATCATGTAACCACTATGAAATTAGGATTAGAATATTTCCATCATTCCAAAATGCATGATTCTTTATACTTGATTTCCTACTCTCACATCTAGGCCCTAGAAACCATTGATCTGATTTCTGGTTTTTCCAGAATTTAATATAAAAGGGATCATACAGTATGCAGTCTTATGAGTCTTTCTCCTTGCACATAACGTAATGCTTTCAAGATTCATTTGTGTTTTTGCAAGTACCAGTAGTCTGATTCTTTTTATTGCTGAAAATTATTCCATCATTTGATGTACGACAATGTGTTTAGCCATTCAGCAGTTGATGGATTTTTGGGGTTGTTTACATTTTATAGGAGACTACTATTGCTTCTAATTAATGGAGTATGGAAAGGGAAGAATATTAACTTTATAGATGCCACTTTAAATGAGTGATCAAAGTTAACATCTTTAATAACGTTATAGTGTTATCACACACACACCCCAATACTATGTGATGGAAAGGGCATTTCACATCTGTGGTCTTCTTCACAAAAGTTCATACCCCTAGGCTAATCATGAAAAAATACCAGACAAACCCAAATTTAGGCACATTCTACAAAATATATGACCAGTACCTTTCAAAATTTTCAAAGTCATGAAACATAAGGAAAGATTCAAAAGTTGTTACAGACTGAGAAGATTAAGCAAACATGATGACTAAATGCTATGTATTAGATCCTGAAGTAGAAAAAGGACACATTGGGAAAATTGGTGAAATGAAGTTTGTATTTTAGTTAATTGAATTGTACTAATGTTAATTTCTTAGTTTGATTAATGTTGCATGATTATGTAAAATATTAACATTAAGGCAAGTTGGAAAGGATAGATCAGAGCTCTCTGTACTTTCTTTGCAACACTTTTGTAAATCTAAAGTTCTTTTAAAATAAAATGTTTTTGTAATGAAAATAAAATCATATCCTTAATTGTTTTTACTTTTAAAGCAATCTCTCAAAAAAATTAAAAATAAAAGAGCAATAATTAAAACTAAGACAATCAGAAGAAAGAAGTGAATAAGACAAAAAGCAGAAATGGATGAATTAGAAGAGAATGGCATAACTTATCAAGCTAGCTTTATCCCTTTGGAAAAAAATAAAACAAATACACCTCTGGAATATTTAATCCTCTATAAACAGAAACTATTGGTTCTGTTTCTCTGGAGAACCCTTACTAGTACAGATTTTGGTAGTGAAAGTGGTTATAGAGGGACAGAATTTTATATATGTAAAGAGATTTATTATGAGAACTTGGCTTATGTGATTATGGAGTCTGAGAAGTCCCACGATCTGCCATCTGCAAAATGGAGACCTAGAAAAGCCAGTGGTGTAATTCAGTTCAAGACTGAAGGCTTGGGCTTCCCTGGTGGCGCAGTGGTTGAGAGTCCGCCTGCCAATGCAGGGGACACAGGTTTGTGGCCCAGTCCGGGAAGATCCCACATACCGCGGAGTGGCTGGGCCCGTAAGCCATGGCAGCTGAGCCTGCGCGTCCGGAGCCTGTGCCCCGCAATGGGAGAGGTCACAACAGTGAGAGGCCCGCGTACCGCAAAAAACAAACAAACAAACAAAAAGACTGAAGGCCTGAGAACCAGGAGAATTGATGGTGTAAATCCCAACCCAACGTCCACAAAAGATAAGATGAAATGTCCCAGTTCAACTATGAGGCAGGAAAAAGGGAACAAGTTCCTCCCTCTGCTTTTTGCTCTCTTCAAGCCCTCAAACGATTGGATGTCCACCCACATTGGGAAGGGCAATCTACTTTACTGAGTCCATCATTTCAAGTGCTAATCTCATCCAGAAACACCCTCACAGACATACTCAGAAATAATGTTTAATCTGGGCACATTGTGATCTGTCAATTTGACACATGAGATTAACCATCACACATCCAAAGACCCCAAATGCACAGAGATCTCCAGAAATTCTCAAGAAAAAAAACTTCAATAAAAACATGTGTAACCTAGGGATTTCACTGCCCCTTCAGAGCAACTTTAAATTGATCCAACCCCTGTTATTTGCCACACAGAAGAAAAAAAATCATCTATCAAAATTTCCCTAACTTCACAGGGAGCCAGAATTTATGACCTCTGATTTAGCTTTGTAATGTCTTTGATTCTACCAGATATGGAATTAGCTCCCATTTTTAAACATTAATTTATATTAGATCAGCCACTTACTTATAAATTCCATATGTGTATGTGGAAGACTTTGGTATTAAAAGTGATGAAAAATTGTAGGAATTTACATTGCAACAACTCAGGCAATTACAAATCCTGTGGCAGTGATTCCAGTTACTAAAAGCCCCTTTGACATCCTCAAGTCAATTCCCTGTGTCAACGAAAAATCAATCAGTTCATCTAAGAAAGAAACGGAAAATTTTATTCGAGCAGAATTTGAGGATTTTAATCGAGGAACAGCATCTCAGAAAACTCTGAGAACTGTCCTGCCCATTAAGAAGACAAAGCACGGTTTTATAAGTTTTTTTAGACAGAGGGCTGTACATCAAATGATGTATTATTGACAGTTTACACAATCCAGAATGACCATGTGCCATTTGCCATGTGACCCCTTATGAGATAAGAAAGAATGTTATCTTTTAAGGAGTTGTCTTGCTGATGCTAGGAGAATGTTGCTCTTTATGGTGGAGCAGGTATTTCTCCCAATGGGGGAGGTTTAGTGGATGCATAATGCAGATACACAATACACAGCAGGGGGAGAGAGGCGGCCAAAGGGCAGAGAAGAATTTTTATGTTTAAATTTTTCTTGTATTATCATAAGATATGAATTTTATTTCACCCCTGCCTCCTGTCTTGTCTGACAATAGACCATCCTTCTCCTCTCTCCCATCCTCTCATTTCTGTTTCCCTCACCCCTACTGGCACCCCAGATTTCCCTCAGATTTCCATTCATGCCTGAGGGATGAGCTTAGCCACTTCTCTCATTTTCCCAGGTCCCTGATGACTCCGTGATCCCATGACCTTATCTTCCTTCCCACAGTGGCTACCTTCCTCTTGGCAGATGATCAAAGACAGGTCCCTTGCTAAGGGAAATGATTAATGTCAATAAATACTTTTATTGATAGATGTCAATAAATACTTTCTTCCCCACTAACAATGAGTCTGGAAGCCAAATATCAAAAAATGGCATGCATTTTGGAGTATTAAAGACATCAGGAATAAAAGTTGGGGAGGGGTTGGAAGATAAACTGAAACGAACAAAAAAAGTAGGAAAGATTCAATATCAAGTGAAATGGCTAAATCGTTGGTTTTGGTTTGATTGTAAAAGTACAGAAAAATTTAAGCAGAAAGAAAGAAAAACAAAGGAAGGAAGAAAGAAGGAAAGGGGGAGGGAGGGAGGGAGGAAGGAAGGAAGAAAGAAGAGGAGAGAATGCATGGTAAGAATTCATTGTGAGAGCAATATTGTTATAAAGAAATAAGGGTACAGCAGACACATAACGTGTGTGTCCATGCTGGGACCTGAGGTCCAGAGAATTCTTAGCTTTCTCTTTGTTACAGAAGCCTAATCTGTTTGACCTTTGTCTTAGAACAACTTGACTTCTGGACAGTCCTTCAGATAGGAACATTTCAAGTTCCTGGGGCTGGACTAGACTTGTTCCAGTGACTGATGTCCTCTGCACCTGTAACTCACACGGTGTGTTATGATAGCCACTCCAACTAGTTAAACAGCACCTTAACCAAGAATAAGTACATTGAAATTATTGTGACATGTAACCTTTGATCACCAAAATAAAAATTTAACACTCTGTCCAATATTCACTGAAGTAACAGGAATTTTAACTCATGATAAGAATTCATTTGAGTTAATTTGGGTGTCTTTCTTAAACCAGCTTGAAAGTTACATTTTGTTTCACTTGTCTCTGTGAGAATTCTTTTCAAAACTAATAGAAAAAGAAATATTTTGAAATCGCATTTTTTTGTCTTCTAAAAAGTTAAAATATTATGTTAACTTGCAATGTCTATTCCATCTTAAGCCTTCTGTCAACAGCATACACTAGTCTGTCTCATGAAATAACATGTTAAATATTTATTAGATTTTTCCTTGAAGAATGAGATTTACATTTGTCTCCAAGAATTTTTTTACTTGGCTTGTTTTGATGAAAAAGCTTCACTCTGTTTACCCCCCTCCTTTTTTTTTTTGCAATACACTTGAATTTTCAACACATGCATTTTTGAAAAAGTCAATTTATTTCATCTCAGTCAGTTGGACACAACATGTCATCAGTTCTCCTAGAGTGGGATTCTTTTGGTCACCAGGTTAATCCTTTGAGACCTGAAGTGCCAGGCTGAACATGAGGCTCTCATCTCAACACTATATTCAACCAAAACAGTAAAAGCAAAATGTTTCAATAGGCAGATATTGAAACTCACCCCATCCATAAATGTCCATCTAAAATACAATTTACTGCTGAACGCATAGTCTCCCACCCACAATTTCTTATTCAACACATAGTCTCATTCATGTGCAATCTCAGAAGTCATGTCTTAATATAAAGAAGTGTGCTTATCCATAACATTCGTACTTGTAAACATACATATGTTTTAGCTCTCAAGTCATTTGGATGGATTTATAATATCTTTAGAAATCATTCATTATGAATTAAGCTACCACTCATTTTAAAATACATAGTAGGCACACTTTTTGAACATATGAAACATACTTTCATGGTAACACTGTTCATCTTAAAAGACTTTCAGCTAAACTGAAAGACTTGAGATTGGGTTCAAATTCCTTATTTAACTTTCAACACTTTTTACACTCTGTCTCCAACATAACTTTTCAGGCTTATTTCCTATAATTCTCATTAATTTACAATCAATTCTATTTAAACTGCTTATGTTCCCCTGAAACACCTTGCCGTTGCCCGTCACCTGCTTTTATCCAGGCTCTCCTTCCATCTGAGTAATTTACTTTCCTCCTTTCTGTTTCACACATATTTCAAGACCTAAGTCTATTTCCACAGTTTTGGGTTGTCCTTTTTTTATTATCCAAAGTGAGGTTATCTCAACTTTTTCTGAAACCATCTAAATATTATATAAATAAATAAAACATTGTATTTGTTTGTTACTATGTTATTCAAAATGAAATGGAAAGATTGTCACCAAATTTAGGTGTTTTGTCTATGATGGGCCACTTGTAATAAGGCTACATATCCTACACAAAGTTTAGGACTTCATGGAAACCTTCCCGAAGAAATAGGCTGTGATGCTCCAGAGCAGCTGAAACTGGAGTATTGATTTGCACCAGTACTGGAGAGTACGTGAAATTTGGTCTAGTTTCCAGGCTATGTGACATACACAAGTTAACTATGGGGAAAAGGAAAAGGTAGGGGTGAAACAGAGCAGCACTCTATGGTGCTTCCCCCCCATTTCCTCTGCCTGCCTCTTGTCTGTAGAAAACTTTAGCCAAAGTATAGATTTAATTAGAGAAGCGAGAAAATGCAGAAACAAAGGTAAGTGCTCAAACAAGACAGAATAATGAGTTTAGTCATTAAGCAAAGTCAAGGACCTTTAGTTCCTCCTCAAAAGCTATAGATGATATTCTGAGCCGTATCCTGTGAGCTGGCCTGTAGATACTGAAACTCCCACCAGGTGGAAGAAGTTAACTGCATGATGACCAGACTGTAGCCATGACATAAGCTGCCACAATTCCGAGAACTGACCTCAAAGAAATGGGAACAAACCGACCCTGGAAGTGAAGATTAACTGTACTTACAACAATCAAGATGATGCTGATCAGACCACCGCAGGACCAATTTCAAGACGACTGCCAGAGCTGACTGTGCTGTCTCTGCATGTAGCCCCTCCCTCTGCCTATAAAAGCTCTTGCCCACCTTTGGACGTGAGCCCCACCACCACTCCCCACCCTGCCCCCCGCCAGTTGCCGGCCTCTGAAATAAAGCGAACTTTTCTTTCCACCAACCTTGCCTCTTTATTGGCTTTAGAGCAGTGAACAGCTGGACCCCACTTTTGGTAACAGGGGTACTTTAAAGAGCTATGCAGTTATGCAGTCACTCCCCTGGACAGTTAGAATGGAAGTATAAAACGTTCTTATCTATAGGGATGTCATTGCTGTTAAGATACCATGGACAGAGAAAATATATAATGGTGGCAAAAATGGTTGAAAATTTTCAGATCATAAGTCATAAATATAGATGTTCTGAATGACAGGAAGAGAGTAGTAATTGAGCTGTTCCTCACATAGAAAGCACTATCTGGCACTCTCCAGTGTGAGAAACAGAGGGAATTATTTACTTGATTTTGGTTGAAACTGAGGAGGTCAATAGCAATTTATATATTTTCCAATTACACAGGTACTATAGTAAAATATTGCTTCTATTTTATTGAATAATTAATGTATACACATTGAATTTCTGATGGCTCTCTATTTTGCTTTTCAAATATATTGTACTTTATTGAGGAGTTAAATCTGGTATTCCCTCAGAAAGCAGTGATATGAACAGAATAGGTGTGTAGAATCACTGACTAGTTAAAATATTTCCATTAGGAAAAAACCTAGTTCAAGAAAGAATTCAATATGTATTGGTTTGGGAAGAAAACATTAAAAAATCCATTTATTCATTTATTTATTCATTCATTCATTCTGCAAACACATTAAAGGCTTATCCTATGCTAGGCACTACTAAGAACTGAGATAAAAATTAGTGTTTAACGGTGTATCCCAGCTCGGTCTCCTCATTTATAAAATGCAGATGGTTTTTACCTCTCCATTAGTTTTCTATTGTGGCCTTAACAAATTACCACAAATTTAACAGCTTAAAAAAACACACATTTATCTTATAGTTCCACAGGTCAGAAGTTTAACATGGGTCTCTCCACAGACTACAACCAAGGTGTCAGCTAGAATGTATTCCTTTCTGGAGGCTCTGGGGAGAATCTGCTTCCTTGTTCTCTCAGGTTTCCTGAAAGAATTCAGTTCCTTGCAATATAGGACTGAGGTCTCAGTTTCCTAGGTGGCTGCCAGCTAAGGGTTATTCCCAGCTTCTAAAAGTAGCTGCATTCCTTGCAGCTCATGGCCTTCTTCCTCTGTCTTCAAAGTCAGCAATGCAGGTTGAGTCTCTCCTGCTTCTTCTCCTGTAGTCACATCTCTGTGATCCACTCTTCCACTTCTAAAACCCATCCAGATAATCCAGGCCAATCTGCCTATTATAAGATCCTTTTCCCTACCTCCATCTACAAAGTCCCTTCTGCCATTTAGTGTGATAATTCACTGGTTGCAGTGATTAAGAGATGTAGACACCTTTGGAAATCCATTATTTAGCCTTCTTCATCCTCCTATGTTTATTGTAAGTGTGATGTGTGATTATTCATATCAAGCACTAAGAGCGCTGTGTGGCAGACATGGAGGGTACACCAGCTCCTAGTTCTCTACTGCAGTTGTTGCTACCATTACTATGGTAACTTCCTCCAGGAGTTCAAACACGGGCATGAAAAAAATATAATGAAATAGCAAAAGGAATCAACATCTATGAAAAATAATCCAACTATGTATTTCAGGGCTAGATGTATTTTAAACTAATCTATTCTACAATTACCCACTTAAGATACCCAGCCAAATGTTTTATTAGGGTTTAACCATAATATGTGAACTGGTTTTTCTCTCTGCTCCCCCTTGCCCCCTCCCTGCCAGTCTTAAGGAAGAAACATACCACTGGCAGGAATTGAGAATGGGTATTTCCTAATAAAAATTTATAACCTTACTCTTCTTATTAGACTGTTAATGTGAGCAAAAAAAGTAACAGGTCAGCAAGCATGATAAAATCCCTCATATAGCCACTAGACATTCTCAGTATCAGACTCTAAATACAAACAAGGAACACGAATCTGACTTAAGGTTGATAATCACTCTCAGTGTAAAGATGACATGGTTTTCCCCAAAACCAAACGCTATCCATAAAAATGCAATGGAAGTTAAATAAAAATATTTTACCCTTAGTTTTGTGGAAAATATAGGGTCACTCATAAAGTTATAAATTTTAACACATAGATTAGCTTTTTTGGAACCTGGGATATGGTCACAACTACTTTTAGCCCCATTTTACAGAAAAAAAATGAATAAAACACTAGAAGTTTCTAAGATTAACACTAAATCAAGGCTACCACAAAGAATGAGTGGAACAATAGATATTTCTATCTCTTACCAGCTGCCTAACTTGGACAATCGCATCCACTCATCCACTCAGCAAGAGGCCATTAGCCTCTGCCCAAACTTGCCCATATTTATAGATTGACTGAAAAGACAAGGTGGCAATTCAGTCAATAACCTTTGACACAAATTCAGACAAACCGTGTGCTGACAAATTACTCTAGAAAATTAACTGTCGAAAGTGCAGCAGTATGATGAAGATTGATTATCTTATTCTTGCAAGTCTGCTTTGAGTTAGAGTAACAGCCTCATTGGGACACAGATGATACCTACAGGGAAGGACAGAGTGAGTCTCCACCTCAGCTGAAGAGAAGAAGGTGAATTTTCACAGGATACAAGGGTGATGATTCTTTTTCCCAGAGAAGGAGCTTATGTTTTGTGAGTGCCTCTTTAAAATTATCTTTTACAGTCTCAGCAAAGGGGAAGATCATATTTTTAAACATTCTGCCACCACTTATGAATAACTACCTAAAGGCCATTTTAGCTCCTTGCTACAACTTTTCTAAAAAGTGGAGTTTGAGAAACTTTCCTTCAATTTTTATATCTCTTATTGATGCAATAATTATATTTTAAAATTGCACATAGCATATTCATAAAAGACATAAAAAGGTAGATTTTAGACTTTTTCCTTCAGAGATTATAAATAATAGCCTGTAGGCTAAATTCTATGAGGAGCTTAAATCTCTGCTTGAAATTCAGGTACGTATATTGGAAGGGATATTAACCATTTCAAGCAAAGAGATCTGTAAAATTGCTCTTTTAGAGTTTTCACAGTATTATTTATTTGATTTCACATCAGTACCTCCCACTGCCAAGTACCTTATAATAAGATATTCTTTTATGGAGGAAATATTTAAAATTATATTGCATCTTCCCAAAAATTAACTGGAAGCACAATAAAGCGTCACAAAATAAAGCAGGTTTAAAGTTTTTCCTCTAAGGGAATAGTTCCCAAAGTGTATTTGCCCCATTATAAGACCTACAGAAAATAGGAGAATAGAAAAAAAATGGACCCATGTTATCACAGAGATGAGAAGTCTAAAAAAAAGTCTTGTATAATGGGGGGTTGGCTGTAAGGAAGATCTGAAGTTGGGAAAAGGGCAGGGAGACATGGGGAACATGGGTAAACAACAGCTCCAGCATATACCTCCAAGAACACTGCAGAACCGGATATGATGGGGAAGAGCTGTCAAGAATGTGAGGCAGGGACTTCCCTGGTGGCGCAGTGGTTGAGAATCCGCCTGCCGATGCAGGGGACACGGGTTCGTGCCCCGGTCTGGGAAGATCCCACATGCCGCGGAGCGGCTGGGCCCGTGGGCCATGGCCGCTGAGCCTGCGCGTCCGGAGCCTGTGCTCTGCAACGGGAGAGGTCACAACAGTGAGAGGCCCGCGTACCGCAAAAAAAAAGAAGAATGTGAGGCAGGATGTGTGCCCCAATTAACAAGAAGCAAACTCTTCAAATAAACAGAACACTGTTGCCCTGTGCATCTTAACTAATTAATCAAAGGAGTTAGGTCTCCTCAATTTCAATCTTCCAAAGAGAAGAAGAAATGAGGCAGTCATCATCAGGATGCATGATCATGTAGTTAAAGTATCTGGATGCCTGACTACCTTTGACGGAGCTGTTTTGGCGAAATGTGGTATTAGCAGATGCTATGGATATTACAGCGTGCAGCTATTAGAGAACTAATATGATGTGATGACTGCTAACTATACTAGAAGTAATCATGAAAGACTCAGCAATTTCTCCATAACTTTATATGATCATTTCTTATCAAATCAAGTGAGGCAATAGAGTAGTACAATATTTCCCCAAGCTAGAGTGGTCGAAAAAAATCATCTGCTAGTTTTACAAATGAGGATCTCAGGCTTATTCCCTGGAGATGCTGATTCAGTAAGATTGAATCAGGGGTCCAGTATTTTCAATAGATGACTAAGTAAGTCTTATAATTTGGCATGTCTGGTAATCACTGGAATAGAGCATGGGTTCAAGAGTCAGACAGATGTGTTGCTTTTAAATAACAGTTTCACTAACTGGGGAAAAATAATTGTCTTTAATTTGTACCTCAATTACCTGATTTAAAAATGGACATAACCATAGTGCTTGTCTACGTGCCTTAAAGTCGGTAATTCATGGAAGGTGCTTGGCCCATTACTTGGAATAGCGTAACCTCTTAATAAAATGCTGAGACTGTTATCATCATCATTTAGTTCTATTGTTACGCTGCTCATATTATTGGTGACCTGGCATTATGCCTTTGAATTTCTCCGTAGAGACATTCAATCTACCATCTTCAAGGCAAAAGCACAATGAGAGACTGGAGGATTTTAATGCTCTCTTCTTTCTTTCACCATTCTAATTTACCCCTTCATGGTGAATATTTTAGAAGAGAGTTAGTGATATAACACATCAATACAAATATGTTCAATACGAATACCAAAAATCTCAATATACACTATTGGTAAATTTGAATGTCATTAGAGCTGTAACAAATAATCATTTGCTTTATAAAATAATTCATCAAAAGAGTTCTTTGAGTAACAAGTGCCTCAAGGCTTTTAAAAAGTGTGTTGCTTTACAAAAAGTAGATTTATATAGCTCTTTTCTGGAACACGGATATTGTGTAAATTGTCAGTCCAGAAGGTAATTGAGACTGAGAGTTCATCATGACCAACTTAGCTGGTGGCCCATATTATCTACTTTTGATAAAATTCTCATTATCATAGTTAACTGCAAGGTCAGGCAAAATTTGTACAGCAAACCATCCAGAAAACAGAGTGGTAGACACTTATAATATTTGAAGGCACGCTACATTTGCTCTGGAGTTAACAAACTTGAGTTTCAGTCCCAAGCCTTGTTACTTTCTAGTTGAGTGACTTTGGTAAATTTACATAACTTCTTTAGCTTCAGTTTCCTCATCTGTAAAACAGAGTTAATAGCAGTATATCAAAGGATTATCAATATTAAACAAGATACAGATATTAAATGAGATTATTATCAGATAATAAGTATAAAATAGATAGCACAGACCCCAACACATAGTAAACATGCAGTGGTTCCTCAATAAATGTTTGTTGGTAAATAAGAGATATTTTGTAAAAGAAAGAGCAGAGATGTCCAATTAAAGTGGCAGATTGAGAATACATATTTAGCTATTCTTTCCCTCTTAGCCTCACTTAAATGAAAATTAATAGTAAGTCCTTCTTAGAAAAGAAAAAAAAAAAAGAGGTACAAATTTCCAAAGGCAAAAAAGTAGAATAGAAAATAATTTAGAATTTTTATTTATATATTTTAGAAGATGGAAAGGAAATGGATGTATGATAACTGACTTAGCAGATCAAAGAAGGCTGAATCATTAGCTGGCAGTGATAAATCCAAGAAACATTCAAATCTGCATCACAGAACCACAAAGGCTTTTGAATTATACATCTGAAAAGGGGCATTAAGTTGGTCTAAAAACAGGAAGATTTGTTGAAAAAACCTTAAAGGTACAATTAGAACTTATGATGTTTCTATAATATAGGCAAAAATTCTTTGAAAATCCTCCATCAGGAGATGAGCTGTGTGAGTCCTCCCCTTGAATTGGGGCAGGCTTGGGACTGCTTCCACCAATAGAGTTCAGCAAGGGCAACACCATGTAAATTCTGGAATTAGGTTATAGAAAGCCCTGCAGCTTCAGCCTTGTTCATCAGAACATATACTCTTGGAGCCATGTAAGAGGGTCAACAACGCTGAGACTGCCGTGGTGGAAAGACCACAGTAGGCATTGTCAATGACAGTTTCAGCTAAGCCACGCTTCAGGCAACCCCACTGGGGCCTTGATTGAAGAAAGTAGCTTGGATGTGGATTGTCCAGCCACAGCTCTTCTGTCTTCCAATCACTTGTCATTTATGTCATCCCAACTGAAGCCCTAAGTATCATGGAGGAAGAAGAGCCATCCATGTTGTGCCCTTTCTTAATTTCCACAAAATCTGTGAGCATAGTAAAGTAGTTATATATTGCTAAGCTTTGAGGAAAGAATGGGATAGTTAGGCAACAATAGATAACTGGAATACAGTTCCACATTAGGCAGAGATTTCTTTTTTGTGCTGATGCCTGGGGAGCTCCCTTTCCCAAACCCCAGCAGTTTACTGGAAGGTAAAACAGAATTTCCTGAATATCAGAGATGATATCAGATATAGTTGCACACAAAAATATTACACTAAAAATAGAGAATGCATGAAAATGTACATAATAAATCTTAAGATTTCCAACATTCTAACTTCACTCGACACACTCACATATCTGACAGCTAAGGTGAACCTTCCAAGGCTCTATCTTAGAAGTGTCTCATCTTGGAAATCTGATTAAACCAAGAGAAAAGACTTAAACATACTAACATCAGGTGGTTCCAGAGGATATGGTACAATGAAGACTCAATCAGCAAAACTTACTGACAAGCACAAAGTCTCCAAACATTTTTTGTTACATCTCTGTTACATAAGAAGTTAGCCAGTGATTATCTGAGCAAAGCAAAACAAATAATCAGGGGGAAAATAAGTTAACAAAATAGTAACTATCTAGGGAGATAAAACTTAGTAAATAAATGAAAACCTCATAACCATTAATATCCAGAAATAAGAGAAGATGATGCATTCATGAAATAGACAGAATGCTATAAAAATAACATTATGAAAATGTTTAAACTCAGAAATATGATAGCAGAAATAAACAATTCAATAGAAGGGTTTGAAAATAAGGTTTAGGAAATCTCTCACAAGAATAGGCAAAAGAATATCAGTGGAAAGTTAGAGGGAGAAAAAACATTTTTTAATACTATTGTTGGTCCACAATAAAAAGATTATAAAGTTCTAGAAATGAATGAGAAAAAATTAAAACAGAATCAATCCAAGAAAACTACCCAAACTGAATACATGTTATAAAAAAGAACATTGCAAAGAATAGTCAGCCCAATAGACACAAACAGATCCAACTAAGGCTTGTCACTATGAAAATTAAGATCACTGGAAATAAAAAAAAATGATTTTTTTTAAATTTTGTGACCAAGATAGAGAAATACAGAGCAAGATAAACAAAACACAGATTTATATAAAAGATTCAGATCAAAATAGCAGTGAACTTCTCAATGGGAACACTGTGTATTAGCTAACTATTGCTGCATAACAAATCATACTCAAGTTAGCAGCTTAAAATGACAAACATTTATTATGTCACAATTTCTATGAGTCAGGAGTCTGGGAGTGAATTAGCTGGGTGCTTCTGGCTCAATCAAATTGTGGCTGGGGCTGGAGTCATCTCAAGGCTCAATTAGAGGAGGATCTGCTTCCACATTCACTCATGTGATTGTTGGCTGGCCTCAGGTTTTTGTTGGCTGTTGACTACACACACTAGTTCCTTGCCAAGTGGGCCTCACCACAGAGCCATTTAAAACATGGAAGCTTGCTTCCCTCTGCAAGAGAGCAAAAAAGTGAGAGAATGAAAGAATGAATGCTCCAAGCAGAAGCCAGTCTTTTTATCCAGTGTCAATGATACCCCACAACTTCTGCCATACTCTATTCATTATAAGTGAATCTATAGTCAAGAGAACTACCTACATCCAAAAGGAGTGGACTACAAAATGATGTGAATACCAGGAGGTGGGGACCACTTGGTGCCATTTTAGAGGCTGCCTGACACCCACTGGGAGTTAGAATATAATTGAACTATGCTTTAAAATTCAGAGGAGATAAATTCCTTCAAGCTAGCATTCTATGCCCAAACTAAGAATTATGCATGAACATAGACTAAAAAGCATTTTCGGACTTTGAAGTTCTCAAATTTTACCTTGCACACATCTTTTCCCTGGGTAGTGGATGGTGTGGAATCCCACTGACATCTGCCACACAGATGGAGGCACTGACTTCCTAACTGCTGGGAATACTGACTGCTAACCATTCACAGCTAAGTCCTTCTTTTGGAATTGCTCTTGACTGAAGGATGCATTCTTACCTAAAGTTATATCTGTTTTACCACAACAGGCTGCATCCAGTGACAGGCCAGTGGGGGAGGGTATAAATGCTAAGCCATTTATCCTCAGTCTGCAATAACTCTGAAGAGCTATCTCAGCTCCAGAGCTCCCTTTTGGATCTTCTGAGAACTATGTTGTGTCTTGTAGTTCAACTTTAATTCTGCCAAACTCTCTCACTCCTTCACAAGTGTTCTTGAGATCATCCCTGAATAAACGTCTTGAATACAAATTTCCTTCTTGAGACTATTTCCTGAGGAACCCAACTAAAACAATTCTTATCAGAAGTGGTTGAGGAAGCAGAGTCTAAAAATGAGAGTTTGGAGTTAGATCATCACCAGCTGGCTGGCAATAAGAAGGGCATCATGGGTGGTAATTGGAGTGATGATAGCAACTGGCATATTATAGCAGTGAAATTTTTAAAATGTACGTTGATTGTGAAGTGGGATGGGAAACAATTAAAGAAAATGTAACAGCAGGTGCACTATCTCAGGCACTTGATAGGTTCTGAAGAGGTTGTTATTATAAGGACAATGGGCTAGGATAGAAGTTGCTCATGCTATTGATGCATTGATGAAAGAAAATGAGGTTTACATCTGCTGATGCCAGAAGCCAAAAAAGCTAAATATCAGATCTAGGACTTAATTATAAGCAAAGTAGGGTTCCAAAGAAGGTCGATTTGTCAACTCTAGCAATTGTGCTATGCAAAAATCCGGGCTCAGATGAGGAAGGGGTGGGACTGCAAAACTGCTGGAGACACCTGTATGAAGCAGTCAAGAACCCTGAGAGCTGAGCTTACCCAAATCTCTAGGCCTTCAAAAGTGGCCCACTCCTCCTCATTAAAGACCAGAACCCTCCCATTTTTTAAGATGATGCAGAGGCCTTTGCCCTTTAGGACAACACACATGACTCAGAATCTAGAACACTGATCCTCCTAGTAAACAGACAAAAAATTAGGGCCGAATCACAATATAATCCAGAGATATGCTGACCCATTAAAAAAGGAAAAGTACTTGAAAAAGTTAGCTGTAGAATAGAGCCAACATATATTAGTAAGACCCACAATAATATGTATGGTTGTAGAATCTGAAGAGCTGGATCAAGGTGGATTAAGTATAACACGGATATAGAGAACTTACTGATATAGGGACACTCTCCCCCTTATGAAAAACTGTGTTAGGAGGAGAAAGGCCAAGCTTGGTTTATAAATGGGTCACTTCATTACATGTATACAAGCGGAACTATATATTGCTGATACAGAACAGTCCCACTCAGGATGGCCCTGAAAACTGCAGTGAGGGAAATCATTCTAGTGGGAAAAGCTTTTGGCACTGCACCTGCTGTTCCATGTCATTTAGAAAGAGACGTTGTCCAAGGCAAAATATACATGAATTCATGATACCAATTACTTGATTTCTTGTTCAGAGGCCTGAAAAGATAAAGATTGGTAGATAAGAGACAAGAAGTTCTAGGAGAAGCATGTGAGTGGACCTATCTGAGTGGTTGCGAAGTGTAAGGGTCTTTGCATCACATGCCAATGGCTATCAGAGATAACCCACTATGGGAGAGGCACTAAACAACCAAGTAGACAGAATGCCTTAGCCAGTTGACGTAAGCCAGCCTCTGTCTTTGGACATTCCTATCTTGTAACAATGGATTCTTGACCAAAGTACTCAAGATGGCAGCACTGAAGCCTATTCATGAGCCTAATAGCACAAGGTCTCACCCGCCAACACTGATTTACCTACTGCTGAAACAAAGACCAATTCTGAGTCACAGTATGGAAACATCTCTTCAACCATATACTCGGTGGCAAACATATACTTGGTGGCAAGTTGATTCTTAGGAACTTCCACTCTGAAGGGGGCAGCTATTCATCTCGACTGGAATCAACACATATTCTAGATATGTATATGCTCTTCTTTCTTTTGGAGCATCAGCCAGCCTCCAGGGAACCTGAACTAGGACACTCATGACGTTGTTAAATGTGTTCCACAAAACAAAAAATTAAACCAAGAAAGAGAAACTGATAGGGTTGAGTGATCACAGGCTCCAACAAAAGAGATAAAAGAAGTGAATCCCCAGAACTGATAGTTAAGAAAAATCCAAAATGACCATTGTGCACCCATCCTAAAGAGATGTCATTCCAGAATCTTCCAGAAGAAACTTCTTACTAAAATATTATGGGAAAAATCTATTGTGTGTGCCGGGGTGGGGGGGTATGTATGTATTACATATACTATAAAAATGAATGGAACCACGTCTATTAGGTAAATCTTGGCAAGAAATATATCAAAACAATTCTCTACATGTTTTTTCTAATTATTTTGTGAATTTATGCTTTGTATTGTCCTTAAGAGAATTTGGTAAACTCAACTCACTATAAAATCTTTTATGTATAATTTCCAATTTTTACTCCAACTCAGCAACACAGGAATTAATTTTATTTTTGCTTGTTTCAGAGTATAATCAGTATCTCTGGGAGGTTAAATAACTTGTTCAAAATAACACAAGAGTATTAGCCATACTCCAAACCAGAAAAGTAGTTTGATTTTTTTTTACCTCTATTTTACAAACTTTCTGAACTATGGTTATGCTGATGTTATAGTGAAAATAAGTTTGTAAATAAGAAAAAAAAATGAACTCAGTAGTTGTTCAATACATTTTCACTGAGTTTTCAAGTGAAACAGCAATACAGAACAATTGTCATTCAAGATCCTCTGTTTCCACTTTAAAGAGACTTGGTTAAATTTCATGCCAGGAAATTGTGTTCTCGGTCTTAATTGTCCATACAATTTCAAGCAAGTATGTCATTTTCACTCCTTAATCTAATAACTCTGAATCATTGTGTTTAACAACTTTTGTCATTTATCAGTTCCATTGCTAACTTTTGAGTCTTCTCTTTTCACTTTTTATAATGTGTCTAAGTATACTTTATATACAAAAAAGGAAAATAAAATGGGTGGTTTTGCAGTCTCTGGATAGAGGGCCTCCTTCATAAAAATAACTCATTATGTTCACTGAGGAGATGAAAAATACAAGAGCTAGGATGAATTTAGAAAATATACTGAGCTATAAGCCTGAGTAATCCTTCGCCTGTCATCGTCTCCCCTTCAAAATTATACATGGATTTGACGAAAAAGAGGTATTTTTCTAAAGAATCTTCTATGTATCACAATCGGACTACCTTGAGAAGTTAAACTGTACCTGCTTGAAGTTTAATGAAATAACTTTCCTCATTTTAGCCACTCTCGATAAGGACAACAGATATATACTCAACAATCTAAATTAAACTTGTTTTTGTCACCATAAATTATTTTGGAAATCATTATTTTAGAGAGTGAGTAGGTCAAATATCTCTTAGATAACTTCATGTACAAAGAAGTGTGTTGGGGTGTAAGTGGACCTAATAATTATTACCCTTTTTCTCCAAGTCAAGTTCAGAACTAAGAGAGAGGTGTGGGCTAGGCATATGAAGGGGAAAATATAACTTTTATTACTGATAATACCAGTACTGGAAAATATGAGTCAGAGTAAGTGCCAATGAAGCAAATTAGTGCTTTCTCCCTAATTAGAGGAGTGAGTAAGGGGGAGAGAAAAACTATGTGTTGCTCAAATGGAAGACTGAGTCACATGGAAACATGAAGAAAGGCAAAAATGGTCCCTTTCAAACATATTGTCCTGGGCCCTTATGCATGATCAAAAACCTGTAAGATTTAACCACTCTATGAGATCTAGGTAGTGATTCAAGTGAAGAAGATCAAATCATACTCCATTAATTGACTAAAATGCTTGTTTCCTCCCCACACTGAAGATTCTTTCATGGCAGAGACTGACATATACATCCTCAAATTCTAAGCATATTTTAGAAAATAATGAGTAAAATAAAATGAGAAGGCACGGACAACAAATGGTTTGGAGAAGTTAGAGGTCACTGCTTGGTTGATGTTCAGGGCCCAGAACATGGAGGGCTTATTTGGAATTTGAAAACAGAGTGGTATGTGAAGAGTGAAGAAAGAAGGGTTAAGGTTTTTCACATAGGGAAAGTGGTATGAGTAAAACCACAGGGTGTATTAAAAATAATCAGTGTATTTTGAGAAAATGGGTAGACCTTACAGGCTGGAGGGAAAAGGTCTCATTGGGATGAAAATGCAATAGACAGAATGAAAGTCTAGAACTGGACTATTGAAGAAATTAATGGTTTGGGGTTGGGGGAGGAGTTAATTTGCTTTATATCATTGTACAGACAGAGAGAGCTATTGAAAGTTTTTAAGGAAAGTTGTAATATAAAAATAGTATTTTAGAAGAAAAAATAAACTGGCAGCGAACTACCAAATGAATCAGAAGAATATCAAGCTTGGGATAGAGAGAGAGGAAAGAACAATTGTTCTCTTAGTCCTTCCTCTCACTTGTTTTTCCCAGTCTTAGACATCTAGACCCACCATGATAATCAGAGTAAAGGTACATACATATGTGTGTGTGTGTGTGTGTGTGTGTGTGTGTGTGTGTGTGTGTGTGTATACTGCAGTTAAATTATTTTCAGTTTTAAAACTTTACATCAAAAATTATTTTCCGGGGCTTCCCTGGTGGTGCAGTGGTTGAGAGTCCGCCTGCCGATGCAGGAGACACGGGTTCATACCCCGGTCCGGGAGGATTCCACATGCCGTGGAGTTGCTGGGCCCGTGAGCCATGCCCACTGAGCCTGCGCGTCCGGAGCCTGTGCTCCGCAATGGGAGAGGCCACAACAGTGAGAGGCCCGCGTACCGCAAAAAAAAAAAAAAATTATTTTCCTTTATCATGTAAGCTTGTTTTAGTTGACATAGTTATGGTCAGCCTTTAAAATTAACTCTAAAAAGTATAGAAAGGCCAAAGAAATTCAGTTGAAAAGGCCCTTCTTTGACTACTTTGCTTTTTCATTTTGCTTCTCTTCTCATTCAATTTAGTTTTTAAAGTTTTTGAAAACTTATTTATTGGAAAATGTGTAGAAAATTGGATTTCATATGTGTGACTTGGCCTTGTTCTCTACCATATTGAGAGAGTCCATCCTCTTCCATATTCCCTCATCCAGTTAATCAACATCTTTCCCTTCTTATATTTTACACATTTACCTTATGTGTTGTGATCACCCTACAGAAGCAGGCTGGACCCCTACTGCTTGGTTCAGATGTCAAAACTAGTGACTCCACACGTATACCAAGAGGGCATGAAAAGTATTATTACTTACATAATAAAGTTTTCTGGGGATTTAAGGACAGGCTTTTCAAGAAAATGGCTTGAGACAGAAAGGAAAGAAGACTGGTTGGGGTTTTCTATTGTGGTTAGGATCTAAGGTCAGAATGAGGATTCCAGTGTGTGGTCAGAGGGTTGTGTGGTATGCATTAGCCACCGGAGCTAAAAAAGACAGTACCAGACTTTCTTAACAGCTTTTCCAAACAGGAGGCATTAGGGAGAAGTGAGGTGTAAAAGTTATCATCAATCAAACACAAAAACTGGAGTCAAACTCCTTATTCCATTATGGAATACAATCATCATGTCTCATTTACACTGTTGTCATAGCCTTCCAAATAGACCCCTTACCTCTAATCTACACCATCTGCCAATCCATCTTTCACCATCATGCCAACTTTGTACACTTGCAAATCTGGTGATGCCATGATGCTGTTCAAAATTCCTCAATGGTTCTGCATCTCGAAGCAGTAATTCTTAAATGTTTTCATTAAGAATTAGGGGATGGAATCCTGGGGACAGAAGAATATTCGAAGTGGTTCACTAGAAGACAAATATTTTTGAAAGTTACTGTTTTATTTTAAATATCATATAGATTTTGTCTTCTACTACAAATAGTCAGGTGAGTTTTAATACATAAAAATAATCTCCCACATACCACTTTAAAATAGACTAAAATTTTATAGTACCCTTACAACTTCCTGGAGGAGTCCCCACATTGATCCTACACCTTTCAGAGCTTAACCAAGCATACCCTTAGGGCATGTATACTTGAGTTTGAGAAGCATAACCTTACACAGTAGAATATAAAGGCTTCTATTTAATGTAAGAGACCCTTCAGTATCTTGAATCAAATCCACCCTTAGGTCCTGTCATCTCGGTCTGCCTCTCCAAACCACACACAACGATCACTCCATGTTTTTGTGACACATGACCCTTATGTTGCACTCCTCTATGGCTTTGCATGGTGTCTCTGTCTGAAGTGCCCTGCTCCCACCCCTCCCTAGATACAACTGCTCTTGTTGGCCTTGGTATACTTGTTTCTTCAAATTAAGAAGTTTTAAGTCCCTAGTCCCCTAGGTTTTCTCTGAACATTATACATTACAGCAAGGATCATCTTGTTTTGTAATTTTGGCGTATCTAACTTCCCCCAATTTTTGTGGACAGGGACAGCATCTTTTCAACTACATGGGTTGGCATGAGCCTGCTGCACAGTGGGTACTCAATACACCTTCGCTGAGTGAATGAAGAAACAGTTTTAAAGGGACATTTATGGTAATAACTGTTGCAGCCCTTCCATTTAAATACCGTGAAAGGAACATCTCTAGTAATAATATGGTTGAAAGTCTTAATTTACCTCATATGAAGGGTGATTTAAATATAGTTAAAATTATAAGTTACCTTCATTTTAAAGAGTATTATAAGAATGACCTAAAGAGAAAAAAAGAAAGAAAAAATAACCAACAACAGCACAGCCAAAAAAGAAGTAAAATAAAGAAGCCTAGAGAAAAGGAAAAGTGTGAGCCTGAAAATAAATAAATAAATAAGTAAATAAGATAAAACTTCTCTGTGAAAGCTCCCAAGAGTGAAAAGCAGGGACAAGGAAATTCACACAATCTCTCAAGGCTGAGTGGTGTGAGAGGCAAAAGAGAATTTACACAAATCATGAGGGAATGCACTGGGGCAGGAGAGAGGCGACAAAAATGTAAATGTGAAGCAAGCCCATGAAAATATAATTATATTTGCTGATAAGGGGACAGTGGGCTTCAGGTGGGCAGTGAGATAAGCTGAATGCATTATTATGTGTGCGTGTGATGGGAATACGTAAGTGAAAGATGAACTTTTTACACTGGTTATAAGTTATGAGTAGCTAAATTTTTATCCAAGTTGATTTGGGCAATGTGCTTCTATCCTCAGACCATTGGCATTGTGGATCTTGGGATATTTTTTTTCTATAAGTCCTTTCACTCACAGAGTGACAGTAACAAGAACAAGGATAATGAAAATAAAATGGTAATCACAATAATAACATAACACATATTATAGTCCACAAACTCATTTGTGTTAAAAATAAATAAATAAATAAATAAATAAATAAATATATATATATATATATATATATATATATATATATATATATATATTTTTTTTTTTTTGCGGTACGCGGGCCTCTCACTGCTGTGGCCTCTCCCGCCGCGGAGCACAGGCTCTGGATGCGCAGGCTCAGCGGCCATGGCTCACAGGCCCAGCCGCTCCGCGGCATGTGGGATCCTCCCGGACCGGGGCACGAACCCGTGTCCCCTGCATTGGCAGGCGGACTCCCAACCACTGCGCCACCAGGGAATGCTCTAATGTACAGCATGGTGATTATAATAAATAATACTGTATTTTATACTTCAAAGTTGTTAAGAAAGAAGATCTTAAATGTTCTTATGAAAAAAGAAATGGTATACATGTGATAGGGTGGAGGTGTTAACTACTACTATGGTGGTAATCATTTCACAATAAGTGTATGAAATCAACCTGCTGTACACCTTAAATTGCACAATGTTACACGTCAACTATATCTAAATAAAGCTGGGGGTAAAAGGAAGCAGAGAAGGAAAAAAAGCATGGAAGGAAAAAAAAGAAGATTAAGTTAGTTCATAAATGAAAACAAACATGTCAATCAAAATGTGAAGGATATTTTGATAGAAATATCAAAAGGATAGAAAGGATAGAAAAAAGGATAGAAAACAACTAATAAAAACGTGTGTCTAAAAGAGCATAATCTATAAGAAAATAGAGTTTTTGAAGTAAGAAAACAAAAAAATGAAAAAATAATGTAAACACCAGTGTTGTTTCAATTGGAAAGTTTTATATTAGTTTCCATGAACATGGTTTCAGAGGGAACCCGTATATTTTAGAAGGTCATAGAATGATGGCAATTATTTTTTGCATCCACACATGAAATGTTTAAAGCACGTAAAGTAGAAGTCAATATTGAAGAGCTGCTTCAATACTGAAATTTTAAAATCAGATATTTAAAGTTTTAAGATAGGATGTTTACTATACATATATATATTTTGTATATTATAACATTTTGGCAAAAATCCATTTTATTGAAGTAGTAAATAGTAGCTTGCATTATAGATGCAATAGTTAATCTTAAAATTCTTTATATTTTTTAATAAAAATTCAGATGAAACACAAAGAACGAGCAGCTAAAAACCTTGATTCAATTTTGTTGTCTCTATCTCCTAACTGGTAGTGGTGAGTGAGGGATATGAACTGTGTTTGTGGTGAAATGACATTTTAAGATACCAGAAAAGAGTGAACTGCAGGATGCAAAGTGAAAATGAAGCTGAAAAATGTCAAAAAGACAAAGGTACTAAACCTTGTTTGCTTCAGCTCGTCAAACTCAATTTCATCCACTACATGTAAAAAATCTTTTGGAAAATAATTAAGTTCAAGAGACTGCAAGGTCTAAAATGATTCCTGAGGTTACTAGAATTCTCAATAAAAATTTCAAGGAGTGTAGATGTATCTGGATGTGTCACAAAGCTCATGTTTTATATGTGGATTAAGAAAGAACTCTAGACCTAGCCAGAGGGGCCTCTAATAACATCCACTAACAGTGCCAAAAGGCTATCGAAACTCTGAATGTTTTCAGACGGGGGGAGGGCAAGGATTGGTCAGAAGTAAGATTTAAAGCCAACATTTCTCTACTTGTAATTTTACTTAGAAATCAATTCTAAGAAACATGTCTTTCAAGAAAGAAGACTACTTTGTTTTCTTTTTTTTTTGTTTTAATTTCAGCTTTATTCAGGTATAATTGACATATAAAATAGTAAGATATTTAAAGTGTACATCATAGTGATTTGATATACATATGCATTGTGAAAGATTCCCCTCATTTAGATAATCAATGCATCAATCATCTCAAACATTTATCTTTTCTTTTCTTTCTTTTTTCGGTTTTTTGGTGAGAACATTCAAGTTCTACCCTCTTAGCAAATTTCAATTGCACAATACAGTGTTCTTAACTGTAGTCACCATGTTTTACATTTGATCCTCTGAACTTATTCATGTTATACCTGAAGTTTGTACCCTTTCACCACTCTCTCCCTATTTCTCCCACTCCTTAACCCCTGGAAAACACTTACCTACTCTCTGTTTCTGTTTTTTCATAATCTGCAAAACAACCCAAGTTGATGGTGATTTTGATGAAGATTTTAAGAACCATTTTTAGAAAACAAAGTTTCTGCCGCAAAACACATGGTGATAAAGGAAAAGATTACAGAAAGAAAAAGTCGCTTACATCATCAAAATATCTATGAACAATAAACGCTGGAGAGGGCGTGGAGAAAAGGGAACTCTCTTGCACTGTTGGGGGGAATATAAATTGATACAGCCGCTATGGAGAACAGCATGGGGGTTCCTTAAAAAACTAAAAATAGAACTACCATATGACCCAGCAGTCCCACTACTGGGCATATACCTGAGAAAACCATAATTCAAACAGTCACATGTACCCCATGTTCATTGCAGCACTATTCACAATAGCCAGGACATGGAAACAACCTAAATGTCCATCAACAGATGAATGGATAAAGAAGATGTGGTACATATATATATTGGAATATTACTCAGCCATAAAAAGGGACAAAATTGGGTCATTTGTAAAGATGTGGATGAAGTTAGAGTCTGTCATACAGAGTGAAGTAAGTCAGAAAGAGAAAAACAAATATAGTATATTAACGCATGTATGTGGAATCTAGAAAAATGGTACAGATGAACCTATTTGCAGGGCAGGAATAGAGATGCAGATGTACAGAATGGACATGTGGACACAGAGGGGGAAGGGGAGGGTGGGATGAACTGGGAGATTAGATTTGACCTAAATAACACTATCATGTGTAAAATAGCTAGTGGGAACCTGCTGTAAAACACAGGGAACTCAGCTCGGTGCTCTGTGATGACCTAGATGGGTGGGATGGGAGAGGCCCAAAAGGGCGGGGATATATGTATACATAGAGCTGATCCACTTAATTGTACAGCAGAAACTAACACAATATTATAAAGAAATTATACTCCAATTAAAAAAAGTAAAAAATTTAAATTAAAAAAAAGGGAACCTGTAAGGAATGATGAAGTACACTGGACTGGAAGGAACAAGGAACTGCTACCACACCTAAACCCAGGAGGGTAAGTGAGGGGACAGTGTTACCAAAAGCAAGGAAAATCCAGAGCCAGCCATCAAACTCAGACTGTGGCTGGCACAGAGGAATCAGGAGAATAAATACCTACAACTGAATTTTCCCAGTTCCTCAATCTTCAACCAGTTCTAAACACAAATGGAAGCCAAAAAGCAAAAAGACAAGTGATATAGTCCATGGGGGTCATTTTTCAGGGCCCCAGATTTGGGCAGAAAAGAGCAGAGAATGAGTTTGTAGGGGAAAGCAGAGCGGTGTGCTTATTATTTATTTGTCTGTTTGCCCTCAGACCCATTACTTGTCCTTTCCTTGACCTGACATTGGCACAGGGAACTGCATTTCCCAGACTGTCTTACTATCTTGTTTCTAACCATATCTGGTCATTGGAAGGTGGTGGGAAGAGATTGGAGGAATGAAAGAAATCAAAAGTCACACTATCTTTCTCCATCTCTCTCTACCTTAGACATTATCTCCAAAGTGTTTGTGTATCCTTTATGATCCAGCTACCATTGGAGAGCCATTGTCACCATGGTCCCAACTCTTACAGGGTAAGACAAGTCCAGGCTTTTGGACTGAGGTAATACTACCTCCTATGTCCTTTCAGCCTGGGGATGGTTGCCTCTTTGTGCTGCTTCTACTGTTTCATGTTTCTCTGTATAAATTCTCAGGTCTTCCATCACCCATATATCCAATTACCAGTTTTAAATCTCCTCTATGTTCAATACGAAGAGTCATTTCTGTTTCTGACAGAACTCAGATAAAATCCTTGGTTAATTTATAATTGAAAGACATTTTCACAGGCTTAGACTTTTACTTCCAAAGTTATTTAATAAATTGAAAGTGTGATTTGACATCACAAAAAAGAATATGGCAAATAACAGTATTGTTACTTTATCTCAAGCTAATGAGAAAAGAATAGAAACAGAATTTAATAAATGAATCAAACATTTATGTCACATACAAATGAAGTCATAGCATATTATATGAAGAAAACTTTAACAGGCTTGTATAGATAAAATGGTGGGGAAATTGAGTCATTCCTTGGCATGAATGATAGTCGAGGCATAAAGTACAGTGAAAGAATCTGTGATTTAGCAGTCAGTTTCATATTCATATTTGAACAGATATATTATTTAGAGCTCACTTTTGTCATACAAGATGTCCATTGTATATTAAAAGTAAGGATAGTGATAAAAAGATCAGTGATGGAAAACTCTGGGCAGCAAAGAGAACTGATGACACATTACTAGGTTAATAATGCAGTTTTATTGTCCTTCAGTTTCTCATACTGGAATTTTTTTTTTAATTTTTTGCGGTACGCGGGCCTCTCACTGCCGTGGCCTCCCCCGCTGTGGAGCACAGACTCTGGACGTGCAGGCCCAGTGGCCATGGCCCACGGGCCCAGTCACTCTGCGGCATGTGGGATCCTCCCGGACCAGGGCACGAACCCACGTCCCCCGCATCAGCAGGCAGACTCTCAACCACCGCGCCACCAGGGAATCCCCTCATACTGGTATTTTTAAAAACAAATTCCAATATTGAATTTTACTGATCTCTAAAATGCAGAGAAACTGGAATGGGAGTTAGAAATCTAGATAGAAAGGTAAATGGATAGATAGATAGATAGATTGATACTATCCAATATCTATTCATGAAAAGATCCACTATATTTTAGGGTACAACTATGCCTATCAAAAATAAATCTACATTCCCAAATACACTTGAAGACAAGGGTGCTGGCTGATATATAAACAGAAATCATTGGATGGGACTTCAAATAAAGTTTTTATGGGGGCTTACTCACTAGGCTTTCCCCTCTCCTTCTCACTCCTTCCTGAATTGTAGATGTGACGCTGGTTTTGTAGATAACGATGGCTACTTTTGCAGCCACAATTTTTCAACCATGAGGCAATTTTAAGAGGGAAGGTGCTTCCTAAGAATAGCAATGCAAATGGAAAGTAGAAGCCTGGAACATTGATTATGCCATAAAGCCCAATGGTAGTGCTGGACAACCAAAACCCAGACTTATTTACAAGTAATAAAACAAACCTCTATCTTATTTAAACTAATGATATTCAGGCTCTTTTTACATGTCAAACAAATATAATTACTAACTGATAATAGCCACTTTTATCTGAAGATATTCATCACAAAAATATGATTTGAAACTATTATGCTTGATGTGAAAATTATGTCTGAAACTATTCAGAAAGGCAGAAAATAATTAAATAAATAAGAAAATATGCTATTTTTCTTAATGAAAGTGAACTGATGACTGTAAAACTTTCCATTATTCCCCCAAATAATTTATAAATGAAGCAAAATCTCAGTCAAAATAGAAAATATCTTTAACTTGAGAAATTATTTCTAAACTTATCTAAAACATTAGTAAAATAAAAGAGCTAAAAAAAATTAAGAAGGAAATTTTCCTTCCAGTTTTATTGAGATATGATTGACATACAGAACTGTGTAAGTTTAAGGTGCACAGCATATGATTTGACTTTCATTTATCATGAAATAATTACCACAATAAGTTTAGTGAACATCCATCATCTCATATGGATACAAAATAAAAGAAAAAGATTTTTTCTTTGTTATGAGAACTCTTAGGATTTCATCTCTTACCAACTTTCATATATGACATACAGCAGTGTTCATTATCTTTATCATGTTGTACGTTACATCCCTAGTACTTATTTATCTTATAACCGGAAGTTTGTACATTTCAATTACCTTCATCCAGTTCCCTGTCCCCCTCACACCCTGCCTCTGGTAACGACAAATCTGATCTCTTTTTCTATGAGTTTGCTTGTTTGTTTTTGTTTTCACAAACATTTTATTTTTTAAAGTTAAAAAAAATTAAAGTCTAGAAGAGTCAAACTCTTGTTGGTATCCACACTGAGAACTCAGAAATCTAAAAAAGAGTGGATATATGTACATGTATAACTGATTCACTTTGCTATACAGCAGAAACTAACACAACATTTTAAAGCAACCAAAATCAATTAATAATAAATAAATTAAAATATATGAAAAAATAATAATAACAGGAAAGTGAGACTAGATCAGCACTAATTCATTGTCTTCATCAGAAAATGTTCTAAAACTCCCACCCAAGTGGGTTGAGTCAAGAGTATTGCATTAGGAGAAGACATAATGGATACTAAGTTGATGCTGTCTTCAGCATGCCTTGTTTCTCAGGTCTTGGGAAAGAAAAATATTGGCCAGTAAGAGACAGCATTTTATTTAACAGTATCTTGCTTTTATCATCAGACCCACAGCCTTCAGGGGTAGAACACAGGCTCAAAATTTGAGGTGAATTTAGGTTAAAGTCATAAAATCTCAGTAAGTTCATGTTTGTTTGTTTGTGAAGTATAATTGACCTACATCACTGTGTTAATTCCTGGCACACAACATAGTGATTCTTTATTTCTATACATTTCAAAATGCTCACCATGATAATTCTAGTTATCATTTGTTACCATGTAAATATATGACATTATTATTGGCTATATTCCCCACACTGTACATTTCACACTCCTGACTCATTTATTTTGTAACTGAAAGTTTTTATCTCTTAATCTCCCTTACCTATTTCTCTCATCTCCCCAACCCCCTCCCCAATGGCAACCACGTGTTCTCTGTATCTATTACTTTGTTTCTGCTTTGTTATGTTTGTTCATTTGTTTTGTTTTTTAGATTCCACATATAATCAAATTCACAGTATTTTTCTTTCTTTGTCTGACTTATTTCACTTAGCATCATATCTGGTAGATCCAACTATGTTGTCACAAATGGCAAGATTTCATTCTTTTTATGGCTGAATAATATTCTTGTGTGTGTGTGTGCATACGTACGTGTGTGTGTGTGTATGTACCACATCTTATTTATTGATGGGCACTTAAGTTGCTTCCATATCTTGCCTATTGTAAATAATGCTGCAATGAACATAGGGGTACATATATCTTTTCGAATTAATGTTTTCATTTTCTTTGGATAAATACCCAGGAGTGGAAGTGCTGGATCATATGGTAGTTCTATTTTTAGCTTTTTGAGGAACCTTCATACTGTTTTCATTCTTATCCTATTTTAAATTATATAGTAACTGACATGTAATACAAAATAATAATAATTCAAACAGGGTAATACTGGTAAATAGACATATCATTGGAAAAGATAGTCTTAAAACAGACTCAAGGATATTAACTTTAATTGATCAAAAGCATCTTGTCCATGGAAATAGAGTAAAAATAAAAATTTTTTAATCTCTTCTTATGACCTTAAAATTTTCCATAACTATTTTCCTGAGTTTGTTTCCCCAAGAGAGACCATTTAAAAGGAAATAGGGTTGGTTTAGCTTGGTTGGTCTTGCCAGCACTCATTCTACTCATTCCAAGCAAAATGCCAGTAATCTACCCTTGGTGCTTCCATATTTTTTAATTAAAAGCATTGACAGAGATGTTGAAACCAAGTCACAGTCCTAGAGAATAAAGTCTGTTCCTGCTGACTTCCTATGGATATGGAACATCTCTTTGAACAAGTACTCCTAGGAAAACTCTTTACTCAAAACTGGGTCAAGGAGAACTGCTTTCATTAGAGGCTGTTTGGAATATCACTCTCCAAGGAGACATAATTTGTTTTTTTTGTTTTTTGGGCCATACCACATGGCATGCAGGATCTTAGTTTCCCAACCAGGGATCAAACCCGAGCCCCCTGCAGTGGAAGTGCAGAGTCTTAACCCCTGGACCACCAGGGAAGTCCCAAGGAGACATAATTTGAAACATCAACCATGTTAGGTACTAAACTGCCATGATACAAATCCATTACAAAATCTACAACTTTGAGGCCAATCAATCAGCTGTGGGTTAAGAATGCACTGCATGCACCCAGAAAAGTTCAATGCTAAGGGTCATCCCTTGCCTGAGTAAGTTCTCACAATTATCAACAAGAATGAACATATCAGCCTTGACTTACAGCAGAGTGCTACACTTTGTGAATGAAAAACTTCAGTTAAACTATTTTTGCAGAAACTATAAAGTCCAAATATCAGGGAAAATGTTCAAAACTGCAATCTCACTGTGAAAAAAAGAACAAGGACTGTGAATAGAATTAAACAGAGGCAATTACTGATGATATTATTTGTACAGATTCAAATGCTTCACAAAGGGACACAAAAGACCTCCTAATTGTTTCTCCTCTGCAAAACAAGTATATATAAGCAAAGGTAATTTATTTTATATAATTAATTTTCAGAAATTAGTATTGCTCTTTAAAAGTGAATTATTTAGAATTTATACTGCCTTAAAAGAAAAGTCTTGCCTTTATCTCTAGAGCAATTTTTACAAGCTAAAATGCCTGTTACAGGCACACAGATGAGTATCTAAATACCTGAGTGTCGATGCAATGAATGTCTTTACAAAACTCCATTGGTCTAGAACTCTCATTATTCTACTATTTTGTCACTATAAGTTTATTGGTGCTGATTTGTGGAAACTTTCCTCTTGAGATTTTTGTGGTTATAAACTGAGGAAAATGAATTATACTAGCATGAAATTCAGAGGAAGGAAAAGAACACCATTTAAATGCTTGCATACAAACTGTATTAGTTTATGAGTACCATAATCAAGTACCATAATAATAAATACCCAAATAATAAAAAACCCAAAACTGGGTGGCTTAAAAAATAGAAATTTATTGTCCCACAGTCTGGAAGCTAGTAGTGAGAAATCAGGGCCATGGTCTCTGATGGCTCTAGAGGAGAATCCCTCATTAACTCTTGCAGGGTCTAGTGTTTGCTGGCAATCTTTGGAATTTGTTGGCTTATAGGTACATCACTCCAGTCACATGGCCATCTTCTCCCTGTGTCTTCATTTTCCCCTGTGCATGTCTGTCTCTGTGTCCAAATTTTCCCTTTTTATAAAGACACCAGTCATTTTGGACGACGGTCTTCTCTAATGACCTCATTTTAATTGAATTATCTCTGTAAAGACCCTATTTTCAAGCAAGATAGCATTCTGAGATACTGGGAGTTAGAACTTCAATGTATCATTTTTGGAGGGACAAAATTCAACACAACACAAATTGCCTACAAAGAGCATATTTATTTTTAACTGAAAGCAAAAGATAATAAAAGAATGATAAATACTCCATACATTTGAATGTGCCAAATGGAAATGCTTGATTCTTTTAGCGAATTAATAGGTATGTCTTCAGTGTTAGTATATAGGGTGTTTACCTCACCTCTGTGAGCCTTATTCTGAAATTAGCACTTTAAATTTTGGAAAATGAGTTAAAATCAACAAAGCGAATTTAACAGAATTAAGTGAAAATTACACATGCATAAAGCAAAAATTAACTACAGAAAGGTGTGAGCTGAGTCACACAACTCAGTAGTAGTTCATTTGAAAAGAACTAAGAATTTAAGCAATAAGTTCAAGGTAAGACAAAAAGGTCTGCTAAATATAATGTATTTAACCTAATTAATTACCATTGGGGTATTAATGCTGGAGTTGAGCTTTGAGATCTACATATTACATTTAAAAAATGAGTATCACCTCTATGGCAAAATCTTTGCTACATACTACAGAGAATGCAAAGCAAGGAAAAACTTACATTCCCTTGAAGAAATAATAATCATTGTGGTGGGGTATAGGGAAGTTGAGTGAAGTGTCAGTACACTAATAGTAAAAATATGAAGTAGATTTAGAAGTGAGAAAAAACAAAATGTCATATTCATTCAAAGGAATGTGTAGATAAGCCAACTTGAAATATATCAACAAATTATATGTAGGAAATATGATACATAGAGAGACTTTGCTTAGAACTCACTTCTTGTTTGAATAGATAGCAGAAGGAAGGCTAGATAGCAAAACAATATTAAAAAAAGGAAAACAAAAGGGAACGGATAGATTGGAAGAAAATGAATAAAATTACTGAATATTTTGACTCCTGGAATATTAGGAAAACAGAAGGGTCCAAGGAGATTTTCCAAAAGAAAAATATATTGGTAGATAAAGTTAAGGGAGAGAATTACACACTCGTGCACATGCACACACACACACAAAATCCAACCAAGGGCATACTCTTAGGTAATGACCACATATAGCGGAAGAAGGAATAGAATAAAAGGAACACACAGAGGAGAATTTATAGAGATGGGAAGGGAACCAACATAATTCAGTATTACAAAAGGAGAGCACAAGAAGGTGTATTTTTAGGGGTGGAGTTAACTGTGGAAGTTATTTGGGCTTTTCACAAATGTTTGGTTCTCTCCTGGTCACATAAGACTGTTCTTCTTGCGCATGTCTCACTCTTCCCCACTTAATTCAGGGATGGTCAAGTGACTTACTTGGCCAATAAAATATGAACAGAAGTAACCTTGTCACTTCCAGCTGGAACCTTTAAATGACAGAGCACCTACAGTCACCAGCAACATTCCAGAAAGTTCTGCTCTACCACTTAGGACTCCAGGAGTGAAGATAACACAGATCAGATCTTCCAGCTGACCTCACTGGACATGTAGTGTGACAATCATCTCTTTGTTTTTGTAAGCAAGTGAGAATTTGTGTTGTTTATTATGCAACATAAGCTAACCTATCCTAGTTGTAAAAAAATGAAAAATGCAAGCAAGGGATCAAGGAGGATAGGAGCAAAAAAAAAGAACCCTAGAATTTGAAATCTATGCCAACATTTTTTTTTTTTTTTTTTTTTTTTGCAGTACGCGGGCCTCTCACTGCTGTGGTCTCTCCCATTGCGGAGCACAGGCTCCAGACGCGCAGGCTCAGCGGCCACGGCTCACGGGCCCAGCCGCTCCGCGGCATGTGGCATCTTCCCGGACCAGGGCACGAACCCACGTCCCCTGCATCGGCAGGAGGACTCTCAACCACCGCGCCACCAGGGAAGCCCATATGCCAACATTTTTTAATGGCTTCCCATTAGTTATCAAAATTAGGACAAACGTTTATATCAAGGTCCATATGGTTCTTACCTTTCTTTGGGATTTATAACCTTCATTGCATTATATTACTTCTTTAAGGTTGGGTAGGCTCAGATTAGATTGTAAAATACTTTCAATTATTGCTGAAAGATTTCATCTTTTTAACTCCTTAACATATTGTGGTTGCTGCAGTTTATCGTGGATGAAAATGAAGTATGTGAAGACACAAGAAAGAACTTTCTCAATTTGTAAACTGCCCTATAAATGGAAGTATATTACAAGAGAATGAGTAGCTCAGTGCTAAATCTGTTCATGCTGAAGTTTGATGGCCTTTTATGAGGAGAAATACTATCATTGATTGAACACCAATTATGTGCTAGGTAATATACTGGGTGTTTTACTGGTGCCATTTTATTGATGTTCACTGCAATTTTTCATGAGTAGATATAATTAATTCCACTGCTATGGAAGGTTATATAAATTGTCCAATCTCAAATAACTAGTAAGGGGCTAAGCCTGGATTCAACTCCAATATGGATGACACCAGAACATGTGTTCTCATTTCAGAAAGAGGAAGTTTGGGTTGAATGTCTATTTTAGTCATTAACATCAATATGACTCCCTGTTTCTTTGACCACATTCATGTTACTGTACAAGACCATTCCTTGTTCTTATGGTTAGGTATCCTATACTGCATCTAAAACAAAAGACCAAGACCCAAAATTTCTTACATAAATAAGATTTATTTTGTGTGGTTTGTATTTTAAAGACTTTTCTTAGGAAAAAAAAAGAAATTAACAAGACTTTTTATATTTGTACAAGGTACAATAATAATTTTCTTTTATAACCTGAAGGAAAAAACAGGTAACAAAAGTTCTACTGCTCCCTGTGAATTTGAGTGATTTGAAATTTCATCACCAGTGTCTCTAGAATGAGATTAACTACTTGCAGATAATAATGAAGGCACTGTTGAAATCATTTAAATGATTGAATGAAGTATTTGAAAGAGCAAGTCATTGTGAGGCATATAATTTTCTTTTTCTCTCCTATGGTGCATGGATTTAATTCTTTAAATACATGGAGAGAAAAAAGTGTAGTACCTTGAAATATCCCATGTGAAATCTAGTGCCATTGCAATGGCAAAGACACTTAGCCTGCAGCAAATATTTTCCTTACATAGCATCCTTCTTGTCATGTTATTTTTGTTGAAAAATGATTTATTAGAAAGTCTCTACGTTTGATTATGATAGGTTCTAAAATCCAACCTGAATAAATCATGTTGGCTGGATATTAAGGACCTATAATAATCAAAATATAGAGGTAAATTTATTAACGTTTCAGTCTGTGTAAGTCATCATCTGAACTTCAGCTGAACTCACTGGTTCTGCACTAACATCAGCAGCAATTGGGAATCTGCTAGAAATGCAAAAATCTTGGGCACCCATCCACACCAGCAGAAACCCTTGGGAACAGGGCCCTACAATCTGTGTTTTAACAAGACCTCCAGCAAATGCTGACACTACTCAAGTTTGACAAACAATGGCCTAATCCATGGTTATTGTTAAATAAATATATATTTTATCCCAGCCTTTATCTTTAACAGTGGGTCTTAATCTGGCTGAATATTAGAATAATCTGCCAGTCCTTTTAAAGGATACTGATGCTCAGACCTGTGCCAGACATAGTGAGCCAACATCTCCCAGGTGGATCTGATAACCAGAGAGAATTGAGAACCACTCATCAACAGCAGCATAATTTGTGGTGGGAAGAATTTTGAGTGTAATGTCGGCAAATCTGGATGAGAGTCCTGATCTGAATTTTTATTCATAGTATAAGGGCAAATCATAAAAGTTGCAGATTACTCTACCACAAAAGTTTACAAGTATCCAATGAGTTGAATTATTATGGTAATGACTGCAAATTCTAAAGTCTTGCCACACATGAGTCATCCAAGACAGGCAGCATCATGTCTTGTTTAGAACTATAAAGGCATCTGCATTTTAATAAAGTGATCTGTCATTCATATACACATTCATGTTTGAGAAACACTGTTCTAAACCATGAGGCTAACATCAAGCATCCTCATAACGTGTGAAAAAGAAAACACATTTGTGTACATTTTTTTACGTAGAATTTCCCACAACTCAAATTATGCTTAGCTTTAAATGAGTGTGGGGTGAAAAGGGGGGGAGAAATTGAGAATAAGCATTTCAGCTTCACATTTTCACTGTGAGCTTGTACTTTGAAACTGAAAATGAAGACTTTGTGAGTCTGTTTGTCCAGCAAGATATAAATGAATACAGGTCCCCTCAGGGCTTGCTGGGTTACTAAGAATTTAGGAGCAACTGAAGTTTGAACAATAATTCTCTTTTGTGGCTGTTGTTCAAAGGTTGGCAAAGAGCAGTGTAATGGAAGGGTAAGCTGATGAGCAACTGGGAAAAGCAAAAGTCTGCAGGAAAATACTTGTCAATAAATACACATTATTATTATTATTACTATTATTACTATGGACTGTCATAAATAAACAAGTTTAAACAACATGTTATAGGTAAATGTTGTCATAATAACATATCAAAAAAAAGTTAAGAGAAAGTACCAGAAAACAGTGCCTCACAGGGTGGTTGAACATATTGAATTTGATTTCATTCAGCAGGTACACCTTGCTGTTTATACAAGTACAGTTATTAAGACATCAGACATGATTTTCCTTGTAATAAAGTTTCTATATTCCTCTGCTCTTTGGAGAAAGTAATAAACTGCTGGGTGAACAGCAAGTCCAATAAATACCCCCATACACTTCAGCTCATCACTTGTGTAAATTTTATCGACTTACCAGGATCATGTTACCTGGATTTATTGTCTGTAAGGATGAAACACTGTAATAAAGGTGGATAAATGGATCCTACTGGCCCATAAATAACCGTTCCACCAAAAGAGCTGTGGAAGAGCAACTTTGTTTTCCACCATCTGGTGCATCAGGGAATCTTATCAAAGCAGCAGTAGGTGGTGGTGGGAAAACATCCGTTTCATTTCCATCCTTGAGAAAACAGTAGCATTTGGAAAACACATGCATCCTCTTTCCTGGGCCAACTACCTAAATACCATACAGTATAAAAGGATATACTTTTCTAATATTTTTCCGCTTTAGCGAGTCCCATCATGTTACAGATGGGAGATGTGTTAGGCTGTGAGAACTGACACCTAAAATGTCCTATTTTCCTGCATAACAGAAAGAGCACCATCATGAATAATGCAGAACTCTAAAGCTAGGGAAAACTGGTAGAAAGTTTCTGAGTAAAGCATGAGTAGGAGCCATCCAATTCTCAGAGGTTGGAGAGAGGTCACACCTCAAAGCTTAAACTACATTACCCTCCACATTAGTTAAAACAACTTACATGAAGTCCTAAATATTAAGCATTGATCCACTCTTTTTTTCTTTCATAATCTAGTCACCCCAAACATTTAAATTTAGCACTTCTAAGCCTCAGGCATTTTGAAATCTCATCTTATTTATGATAACTTTTTTCCTTGCCAGATAAATCCATCTCCTTCATCAGATTCTGTTCTCTATAAGCGTTGTCCCTTGTATTTTCACAGGCATACAGAATCAGGTATGCAAAAAGTTGCAATTTAATTTTTTAAGTAGTTCTACTTTATATACATTTAGGCTCCATTCTAATGGAGGTAAAAACTTAGCAAAGTCATTTTTAGATCGAAGCCTAAATGGAAGTCAAGATGGAGAAGAAAAGAATTTACTAGTTCATATTCACATTAATATCTTGCCACACTTACATTTAGAAAGTGTCACATTTAATTCTTCCAAATCTTTCTTACATTCCTCTATCAATGCTTATGGTTACCAGCATCTTAGATAACAGAGATTGCTTTGAATGAAAAATTGGTCTAAAGACAGAGGTTCTAGTACAAGATCTGGTGTTAACTACGTAATCTTGGGTAAAATTTGTCACTTTGCTAAGTTTCAGTTTCCAAATATACAAAATATTTGATTAGATCTGATAAAACATATAACTTTTTCAAGCTCTAAAGCTCTATGCTTATATAATTTCCAAATCTTCTAAAAGTTCATTTGCATGTTCATTAATTAAAATTACCTCTAGGAGGGCTTCCCTGGTGGCGCAGTGGTTGGGAGTCCGCCTGCCGATGCAGGGGACACGGGTTCGTGCCCCCTTCCGGGAGGATCCCACGTGCCGCGGAGCGGCTGGGCCCGTGAGCCACGGCCACTGAGCCTGTGCGTCCGGAGCCTGTGCTCCGCAACGCAACGGGAGAGGTCACAGCAGGGAGAGGCCCGCGTACCGCCAAAAAAAAAAAAAAAAAAAAAAATTACCTCTAGGAAAGAGAAGAAAAACATACTGCTGAAGCCTTATATGTGGCGATACTACTAACAACTTAACATTAATTGAGAACTTACTAGGAGTCAGGCACTGTTCTGAGCACTTTTTATGTTTTACTTTGCTTTATAATCATAAAACTCTACCTCCATTTTACATATGGGAAAATTGAGGCTCAAAGAAGTTAATTAACCTGTCTGTTGTCTCACAGTTGATGAAAGGTGATGCCGGGTTTGAACCCATACAATAGAGCTTGCACTATTATTAACATTTTATTATGTTATTAATATGTCATCTAAAAGTTTTTTTACTTCCATATATTTAAGTCTGTGTTATAATATTTTTGATGTATATTTCCATCATTTTTATTGTATAATCTAGAGAGCAATGTAAGGGCCTACAAAAAAAGTATGATTGCTCCAATAGGCGAGTTTATAAAGGAATATTTCAAATACTAGCTAACCTAGAGTCCAACAGTATGTGATATTTTCAGAGAGTAGCTTTTCATCTTAGAGAATAATCCATAGATCAGTTAACACAAGTATAGTAATTCAAAATGTAGTCGCCTTGAGGCCCACAATTTATTTTGTGTACTACATCGGAGCACATTTCAATTCTATTTGATAACTGTATAGCTAAGAAATATATACTGGTATATATTATTTATGGATTATATCTCTTTATGGATATCTACTCCCACTGTTCTGTGATAATCATCTATTGTCTGAGAAGGGGAGTCAACCAGTTTCCAGTGAAGAATGTGGGATCAATGGCAATCCTCATACATCATTTACTGACAGAATCCAAGTGAGCCTAGAGTACCTCATTTGAAGACTAGAATAAAGTAAAGAGAATATTTTGAAGATGCAAAGGAAGAGCAAACTGAAATTTAGCTAATATCCTCATAGGAAAATGACCCTGCAGCAAAAATAACAAAAGTGCTCTGAGGAGTTCAGTTCCTAAAAAGAATTGAATAAACTATACTAGAAGAAGCAAAATTACGTGAACAGATAAATCAAGAAATTAGAGCAAGTATAATGAATAGCTTCAAAAGAGTAAGAGAGGCTATTTTTGATACAAAGAAATAAACAGGTTTTTTTTATAACTTTCAAGTATGCTCTTTTTTAATTGAAGTATAGTTTATTTACAATGTTGTATTAGTTTCGGGTGTACAGCACAGTGATTCGTGTACACTCTTATCTATTTTATACATAGTAGTGTGTATATGTTAATCCCAACCTCCTAGTTATTCCTTCCCCCAAGCCCTTTCCGCTTTGGTAACCATAAGAGAATAAACAGTTTGAAAGAAGAACTAGGCAGAAATATTAAATGTGAAAAAATATTGTTGTTGAATTAAGAATTCAGTGTGTGTGCTAAGCAGCCAAATAGATTCAGAGAACAAATTAGTGAGTGAAGATCCTTCCAGAAAGAATCAGAAATGAATATAGCAAGGAAGAACACAGAATAAAGATAAAAGAAGGTGAAGGTCTGAAATAGAAATGTCATCAACCATATATTTGAAATCCAGCTAAAGAGAATATTACAAAGCTGGAAAAGATATTTGGAATTATCAGAGAGAAAAGACATATTACCTTAAAAGGAATAAAATTTAGCCTGACAATGCTTTCTCAATAATAATAATGAAAGCCAGAATTCAATAGAATCATATTATCTAAATAGCGAAAACAACTGCTATTTTGGAATTTCATATATGACTGGATTAGCATTCAAAAACTAGGTTGAAGCAATTGTGTTTGTTAACAAAAGCAAAGCAATAAAAACTAAGAGAATTTACTACCAACAGACCTCACCGTAAGATTTCTAAAGGATGAACTTCAGAATGAAAGCAGGAGATCTGGTGCTCTAATGTCTCAAAATTTTTTTTAATTTAAAATTTAAATTTAAGGTCTTCCCTGGTGGTGCAGTGGTTGAGAGTCCGCCTGCCGATGCAGAGGACGCCGGTTCGTGCCCCGGTCTGGGAAGATCCCACATGCTGCGGAGCGGCTGGGCCCGTGAGCCATGGCCGCTGAGCCTATGCGTCCGGAGCCTGTGCTCCGCAACGGGAGAGGCCACAACAGTGAGAGGCCCGCATACCGCAAAAAAAAAAAAAAAAAAAAAAATTTAAATTTATAAACCTTTTTCTATCCATTGATCCTCCCAAGAGCTTTACACTTGCCATATTGACACACTACGAAATGCTATTTCATATGTACCGTTTTTGCAAATTCCATCTTTTCCCCTGTTCTCATATATCACATACCTGGTACACTCCTAACAAATGTTACAGCCTCAGTCAAAGTTTTTCCCCTATTGGCTGAGTTTCCAAACAATCCTGAGAATAAACCTTGTGCGTACCTCTGTTACAGCCTGTGTTGCATCCATTGTTTATTTAATAAATAATTACTAAGCAACTATTTTGTTTCTGGCATTCTTTTAGGCACTAAGAATACAATCACAAACATACGGAGTCTCTGCTCTCAAGTTTTTGTTAGTAAACAATCACAAATTGTGTTGTTGCAATGGATAGTTGCAGAATCTTTTCTATTAGTTGTGTGATCACAAGATTTGAAAGGTGGGCTAGGACCAAAGATGAGTAGAGCATGGGGGTGACTGGTTTGAGGTTAGTGACAAGACGAAGGGCCTCCTGCAGAGAGCTCTTTTCTGCCAAAAGCTGCTTACAAATCCCCACTTGTCAGAACATCATTTCATTACTATGGGATCATGGGCAAAGGTCCATCTTCTTCATGCTGACATGGGGCACTGTGTTCGTAGAGTGGAAGATGTCGACACGGGTCTGTAGCATCTCTGCTGACAGTCGTAGTTGCCCATTTACATATACAAGCAGAGCAAGCTACAATTATTTTGATGCCCACAAAGATATAGATTATTATGGACAATAGTGTTAATCCCATTCTCTTAAGGCCAGATCTTGGAATTGTGCTAGCCCCAGATTCAGTACTGCTCAAGATAGAGCAGTTTATGTCATGGCTGTGGTCTGGTCTTCACGCAGTCAGACTGTTCCCTCTGGTGGCAGTTACAGCATCTGTAACACAACTCAGGAATGCGCATCTGACACTAAGTCTGTGACTCTATTGTCCTAATCTTTAGCTGCTTGAGCCTGCTCTTTTGTGACTCAGGGGGGCCTGGGAGACTGCAGCTTTTCTACACACAGGAGGCAGCAGACATGGATGAGCCTTTGTTCTTGAGACGGGGGAGGGGGGGGGGTGCAGGGTTCTGCTCAGTTCCATCATGTTTTCCAACTGATACTCAGTCCACCACAATCTGCTACATTCAGATGGACACATGTGGAGTCTGAAGTGCCTAGGAAGAGCCACTGAATTATGTTTATTAGTAGAATAAATCATGGTCATTATTAGACAAGAATCACTCTCTTATATCTAAGGGCAGTAGCTCATCATTTATTTATTTGAGGTATAGCCATTTCTGAGCTACAGCCCACACTTAACATTATGTAAGTAGAAGAATCATTCACTAGATATCTGCTTCCAAGTATCGCATTCTATTTTCAACATGCAAATAAAAGCACTGCATACTAAGAATTTAAGGCAAAAAGAAAAAGATTGTATCGCTCAGAATTAGTTTATTATTTAGTATTATTTAAGGTTAGGGAAAAATACTGTGTTGTCTGCCATGTGTGTGCTTTGGGGGAATTCACTTAGGCTTTGTTCTCATAATTTGTAAAAACTGTTACCCATAATTCCTGCCCAATTATCCTTTAAGGAAATTTAAATAGATGGAAAGAAACAGTGGGAAAGCTTTTCAAATCTCAAAAGGACAAGGCAAACAAGAGATTCTACTGAAAAGTGTGCTCCAAAAAGGCAAAGATTGTTATCTGTTTTGCTCATTTCTAGATCTACAGTATCAGACCAGACTTGGCACTGAATAAATATTTATGGAATATCTTAATCATATATTACTGGTGTCAATATACCTATGACAGAGGTAAAGTTAAAAGAAAAATTAAAACGCAATAATTTCTCCTTCCCAATTGCAGATCTCCAAACTAAATTAACCCTAAAATGTGTGAAGTTTGAAGACTTTCTGAATTTGAAATCTGTACGAGATTTATTTTGCCAGAAAAATCAATGAGTAATTGTACTACCGCATCTATAAAGTCAAAATGAAAGTTTCCCTCTATAATGTTGAAAATGAGTTGCAGTAGAGATTAATTAAGAAAAAAAAGGCAGTGTTTTGATGGTGTCTAATCATTGTGTGTGGGAGTTGGGGAGCTTTGGAGAACATCCCTGTATCTGTTTAATTTAGTATCTCAAAGTAGGTTCTCTTAAATATCATCTTAATGCAGTCTATTATATCTAATACAATTATCAGATATTCAAAACAGTGCAGTGCAATCTAGGTCACTAAATTCCTTTGGCCTCTGTTCTGTTTCTACAAATACTCATTTAGTCTACTCCCTCCAAAATGTGTCAGGTCACCCTGTAAGCCTATGCCCTCATTCTAGTGATAGAATCACCTCCCTCTCTGATTTCCTAAAACGACTGTTATCATAAGAAAATCCTGAACTACCATGTCAGTTCTCACTGTGGGTTTCCAGATATTTGTACCATTATTAAAAATTTTTCATGGTATAATGTTTTAAGCAGGAAATTCATAATAGAATACTTCTTAAATGACTTAACTGTAGCTATCTATCTAAATTGGGGGAAAAATAATTTTTACAGAAATATTCAGCCTGGTTGTGTTGATGCAAGTGTATTAAGAGCAACAATTATTAAGATTTCAGTGAATGGAATAGTGTCAGTGTCTCATAGAAAAACCCTGAATAATATGACACATCATAGGAATTATTTATCATTCACAAGATAATATATGTTAGCATCTACTGCCAAGAATAAGTGGTCAGGTAGAAAATGTTACTCTAGAAATAGCACATTTATTCCTTCAACAACCATAGCCCGGGAAGTGTCCTTATTACAAGTCAACTATTGAACCAAAGTGGGAGGCTGGAAGCTTGGGTCCCAAAAGTTGAGTATTTTATATTCTAATTTGTTCTCTTCATCTGTCCAGAGAAAGCAGAGCTGCTCCCACTGGAACAGATCATGGTCTGAACTCTATAAGCATCTGACCACGTAGAATGGATTTCAGGGAATAGCCTGTCTTACTGCTTTAAATAACAACATTCATCACCCCTACTGCCACCTTCTGGCTGCTAATAGCTTCAGCCAATAACTAAGAAGTACCTTTCCTGGGGATTTGCCTTTACTGAAACTAACTTGTTAGTTATGGTATGCTGGGAGACCCTCTACTAGACTGCCTTTAAATACTTATTAACTCTCTCTTTTTCGTTAACATCTTTATTGGAGTATAATTGTTTTACAATGGTGTGTTAGTTTCTGCCATATAACAAAGTGAATCAGCTGTATGTATACATGTGTCCCCATATCCCCTCCCTCTTGCATCTCCCTCTCAACCCTCCCTATCCCACCCCTCTAGGTGGTCACAAAGCACCGAGTTGATCTCCCTGTGCTATGCAGCTGCTTCCCACTAGCTATCTATTTTACATTTGGTAGTGTATATATGTCCATGCCACTCTCTCCCTTTGTCACAGCTTACCCTTCCCCCTCCCCGTGTCCTCAAGTCCATTCTCTACGTCTGCCATCATCAAAAAATCTTGTTAACTCTTTGTGACCCTTACCAATAAAACCCTCAAACATTCACTAACTTGGTGTATAGATAAGCATACTTACCTAAGTGAAGAGATTCCCTACTACAGCAGTCCAATAGTAGTTCATGAAATAAATAACTAGACTTATATAATGAAAACAGGGCAGAAAAAAATAGAACTGGAATTTAATTCTGATATAGTCACTAAGGTACTTGATTTTGGGTAACGTCACTTCTTTGTGTTTATTTCCTACTTTAGGGAATAAAAGAAGACTGAATAAATAGACAGTTTAAAAAAAAACAAACTAAAGATCCAACAGACTGGAGTTATTTGTGGAAGGTATAAGCAACTTCTATACTTTGCCTCTTAAGCCCTCAGACAGTGCTTAACACCATGTGCACTGGGCGGTGTGGGTAAAGATGACCCTGAATAGGTCAGATATGACTAAGTATATTCAGGATGTACTCAGTGAGAAGTAATGCCTTTAAGAAACAGATCTCCTTAAAATGATTTTCTTTTGTTTGTGTTAATTTGATCCCCTGTAGAGTAGATTTCACTTCTCTGCAAAATGCCCTGTTATGGAATTCCTCATATCCTGATATTCTTGAAGCTGAGCCTTCTTCCAGAGTAGAGCCTGGGACTTAGGCTTCTTTGTATCTCAGAGCACCCAGCAAGTTACTGGTAAGCAGAAGATAGGTAGTGTTTGCATGCATGGATTAAAACCCTGGGCTTATAATTAATAGTTATAATTAATCAACTATTATTATATAACATTATATAAATTATATATAAGTATATATTATATAAAAGTAAACACATTATATACAAATTTATATCATCCATAATATATAAATACATTATTACAATTATATTATATTATTAATTCTTGGAATGCAAAGTTATGTTATTCTGGACCAATGGAGGGGTGTGGGAAATGAGTTCTGTTTTTAGTTTGAACTCACATCATATATAGTCTGTATAAGGACAAAGAATTCTATACTACCATCAGGGTAAATGGTCATTAAGTGAATCTGCTGCTTTAAAATTAATGTGCTAACGGGTCCAAAAAGTAAACTTTTCTATAAACTGCTTGCCTGAATAGAGGTAAGCATGGATTAGCAGACATTTGTATAAAATGATTAAATAATAATAATAATAAAGTACAAATATTAATCTGTATTCTTTCTTCAAAGATCTCAACAGCCTTTCTTTTTTTCTTGTGAAATTATTTTTTTTCTTTTCTCCCCCATTTCACTATTATCTGTGAATTCAGGGACTGTTTTTCTTTCCTCACCAATAAATCTCAGTGCCTAGCAGGGTAAGTGGATGTTATTTTCTTATGTTTATTTGTAACCAAAATATGGAAATAACTTAAATGATATCCTGATAAGAAATACTAAACCTCTAAGTTCTAAGCAATTGCTTCGAATTCCAATAATATTCAGACTTGCACAGTGAAAACACAACATAAAAGAAAAGACAGAATGAGAATTCTTTTCCTAGCTTTGTCACTACCTAGCTTTACAATTTTGGCAAGATGGTCAATTTCTCAGTGCTGATTTCTTCATTCGTAAAATAAGTAAACACTGCCTGACATCATCCATAATGGGGAAAGAAGTAGTGGAATTCAGATGAGAGAATCTAGGAAAGACATCCAACCTCTCTAGTTTAAAGCTTTGTCTGTGAGACTAATTATGTCCTTTTAGCTCCCAGCCCTTTAATGAAACTACTTTCTCAAGGATGCTTGTATAATATTTCCAGAGGAACTAAAACTGTATCAACCTTGTTTTTTGCTGTATCTACAGATGTCTGTCACAAGGTCTGAAACAAAACAGATGCTCCAAAATATTTGTTAATGGAATTAGGATAAATAATTGCTGAGTTCAGTGTGCCCTTATTCATCTTCCTCATTCTCTTTGATGTCCTTGTAACCTTGCTGCTTCTGCTGATTCATCCTTCTTGAAGTGCTCCTCATTAATAGCACCTGTGATACTACACCACATTTGTTTTATTCTCACCTCTTCATCCTTTCCTTCTTGGTGTCCTCTTTTTTCTATGTCCTCACATATAGATGTTACCCAAGTTCAGCTCATGATTTTCTCCTCTGTATTCTCCAAAGGCTCTTTTAGGCAACTGACACCAATGGTTTCCATTATATGCATTATTCATATAATTTCTGGATGTATGTTTCTGGTGCTGATTTCTCTACCTGCCAATGCCCAGTCTCACATTTCCAATAGATTTCTAGATATTTTCAAATTGAGGCCTTCAAGTTCCTTCAAGTCAAATGGCCAAAAGTGAGCTCATCATTTTCCTTTGCTACCAAACCAGTCTTCCTTCACTCTCTGCATCCTTAACATCGTTATTGTTCCCACTACCTTTCCCTAAACCATGATAGAGAATCCACTATAAAATCCCATCAAGGGGACTTCCCTAGCAGTCCAGTGGTTAAGACTTCCTGCTCCCAATGCGGGAGGGATGAGTTCGATCCCTGGTCAGGGAACTAAGATCCGACATACCGCAAGGCGCAGCCAAAAATAAAATAAAATTAAAAATCCTGTCAAATCAATTGTTTTATCTTTCTTACCTATTGCTTTTCCTGTCTCCATTGTCACATCCTAGTTTATCCTTAATTTTTGTCACTTGATCTACTGTGGTAGCATCTTCATTGGTGTCCATCTGGAGGTTCTCATTCTGGGTACTATTACCATGGAGGCAAGGGAAAAGGAAACTAGCATAATGTGTATTAGCAATTGTAATAGTTGACGAGAATAGAAATATGAATGTCTGTCTTTAAGAATTTTAGTCTTTAGTAGGAAACACACATATGCAAAAGAATGCAATAAAATGTGGTTAGTCTAAGACCAAATGTGCATAATGGGCTATGAGGGAATCACCTACAATAAAGACAGACTCCTTTCTCTACTTGGAGCCAGGCTGTTTTCTCCCCAACTCATATTTTCTGCTACCAAGTAGACAGAATAACACTGGGATGGGTCAGACCAAGGAAATAATTCAGCCACAGTGTTTTTGGCCAGAACAGTCATAAGGAGGGCATTGGTGACCTTTGCTAGAGCTGTTTGGTGGAGTGAGGATTAGGAAAGTCCGAGAGCCGTGGGGTGATTTCTGAGCTAGAATGAAAGTAGTGGAGACAGTGATGGTGGTGCATGCCATGATACGAATCCCATCAGAAATAACATCAGAGGTATTTTTCCCCCCAGGTGCTAGGATTCCTGCCAGGAGATGTGCCTTAGCTGTCAGCCCTCTTTCAGAATTGCCTCAGCTGAAGAAAATTATTTTTCCCAAGGTTTTGTTTCCTTCCTGGGGCTGTGCTTATGTAATGATTGATCAATGCAGGGGTAAAAAGGCCTAGTTCCATCACCCCAACATGGGCCTTCCCAGCTTGAGAGCTCGGGAGTTTCCCATAAGATCACCAGAAGCCTCTGTTGGGGATACATCACAACTCAACTTCTCTTTCTGTCTAGTCTTGCTTCTCACCTTTTAGCCCCCAGCTCAGAGAGTGCCCCCAAGAACCTAACCTGTGACAGCTGGAAGCAGGGGTGGTCCAAGAAATAAAATGGGATTTTGGAGCTGAGTACCTTATAAATGGTGGTAGGTAGAGCATAAAATGCCCTTGGAGCATGGTAGCAGGACAATTGTTAAAACTTTCTTTGGTGATGAACTGAGATGATACAACAGTGGAAGATAATACATTAACTGATACAGTGTATTAGGTAGGTATTTGAGGACTATTGGGGGAAATAGTAACTCTAAAGAAAATGGAATCCCGGGGCTATCACTAAGCTAGATTCATGCTCTGGAAAGAAGATAATTAAAAAGCTGATAGTTATTACTGGGCTATTAACCTAAAGTGTGAAAGTCAACAAAATTCTTATCTCCTGCAGAGGGTTGTCAGAGAATGTTGATGAAATACAGAAATTAATGGTAAGAGTAGGCATGCAGTAGGGAAAACTGAAATTCCAACCAAGGCAGATCTGTTATATCAAAGTCAAGATGATAACTGGGAAAGAATGGAACCCTGACACATGGGATAGGGACATCTGGGTTTTTTCAGCTAAAAATGTTGAAACTTTAGATTCCTATGAACCCCACATGAGCTTGCAAAAGCAGCCCACTCCTCCTTATTAAGGGCTACCACATTCCTTTCCTCTCTCTCTCCCTCCACTGACTGAAGACAATTCAGAGACCTCTTCCCTACAAGACAAAATGTATCACCCCCTACTCAGGATCTGCTCCCCTCCACCTCTGCTCTTGGCCACTAAGCCAGTCATTTATGTTAAGTCAAAAGATAACCCAGCTGGAGAAACTGGGCCTGCAAATAAAGGAAAGAGACTACATCCAGAGGGAACTATAGATTTATCCAACATGTTTCATAAAAGATACAAAAATACACATGGACTGGATTCTCAGGGTGCTGGACCAAGGAATATTGGGAATAAAAGTACACTGATTTGGGAGCACTGTCTCATGATATAAGTTAAAAACCCTGTAAAGTCTTTTGGAGATGGTATAGGCATGCTGAAAGATGGCTCTTGGAAGTGTGGAAAAAGCCCTGGGCCACACTAAGTGAAGTAGTAATCTAAATTGTCATGGCTAATAGTGGAATAAAGAAATAAAAGGCTCAGAAATGTGGGATGTTAAAGTGGGTAAGCATCTAAGACCAGAGGACAATATTTAATGGTAGGGCCCAGAGGATATATAATTTGCAAAAGCAGTAAGGGATGTGCTGGTGAGAGGGTCACTGTCTCTCAGTTCAGTGATATCACCCCTGTAGGCCAGGTCTCATGGTAAACGATGCCATTACTCAACCAGACTACTAGGAACAATGGATATAAAAGGACCCCCAAAGAGTACAGGGCAGGTAGCAGGGCTTGCTTGTCAGAAGTAAGATGAGCTCAATTATCAAAATGAGTAGCAAGATGGTAAAAATCATCAAGGGGGCTTGACCCACTGAGAATTATGGAGATAGTTCATAGAGCAAAATTTTCATCAGAGTGAAATAAATAGGGAGCCATTATTGGAACTGCTGAATCTATGCAAATTATAAGCAATCAAGGAGGAAATATTAGGAGTCAGGGAGCAGTTGCCCCCAAAGAATGTCATAATACTTTCTCTGGTTCCAGACCTGAGCCAGATTTTGGTCCTAATACGCAAATACTGAACTCACCAGGCCCCAGGGAGGAAGGACACTGCAACCACACAGCAAGAGAATATTGTAATAATTTCCTCAGTCTTTTCTTAAAAGATTTGTAATGGTAATTACACATTTGGAAATGCAGAATAATACCCAGATAATTCAAGGACTTATTGGACATGGCGTCTGAATTGACATTGATATCCATGCAAGTTGTACTACTCTGATGCATGATCTTAGCTCCAGACATCCAGTGAAATTAGCTAAGACCTTGGTTGTGACATCATTGAGTCCTTCTCTTTCTCCTGCCCAATCTTCTTTCCCACTAATTGCACAGATATTGGTCCCAAGAGCCTCCCCAATATACTTCCTGCCTGCATATATCTATCTCAAATCTTTTTCCAAGAGATCCTTACGCATTGCTGACGACTGTCGCCCTTCAGTTTGGGCTCCAGAACAAACACAGATGGAGTGGAGCTGAATCCAGCCAGCAACCAAAGTAGAGTTGCTTCATGAAGCCCACGCTGGATCAGATGATATACAGTCCATTTACATATTGTGAGCATGAGAACAAATACTTATGATTGTAAGCTACCAGGTTTGGGGTAGTTTGTTACTTAGCATTATTGTGGCAAGGGGTGACTAATACAAGGCATTTTATTCTACAGTTTACAGATGAGGAAACCAAGACTGACCCAAAAACACGGAGTAATTGGATCAGTATTGTACAACTGTTAAGTGTTAGAGAAAGGCTTCAAACCAATTCTGATCAGATTAAACTACAACTTCTTGTCAACTTTCTGTGCCTTTGCATTGCTTACTGAAAAAGACTTAAAACTCTTGCCATGGCATCAAAGACCCCTGGAATATGATCTCAACTTATCTAACCAGAATAGTTTTGTAATGTACTTTTTCACAGTAGGAACACTTTGGTCAGATTGTACTCAGGGCTTCTTAAATATGTTCTCTGCTTTCAAACCCCTGATAATTGACTCATGCCATCCCCTCTCACGGAGTGTCATTTGCCCACTAGCTTGCAGTCAGAAAAAAGAAGCCATCTCTTCCATGAAAACCACTGATGATTTAAGAACATAGAGTGATTATTTGAATCACCTTTGAATTATTGTATTACTTATACCTCTCCTATGACATATTGCCATACTTCCATGAGTATCAATACCATATGGTAAGCTCCAAGGAACAGAAGATCTTTTTCTATCCTCTGCACATCGTATAGAGGCTACCAGTAGTAAATTCCAAAAAAAATATGTTTTAAATAAATGACTGGTGGGTAATACAGAATTATGGGAAAATATAAAAAGTATATACCAATGTAATTATTATTTCCTATGTTTTAAATTCTAAAGATTTTATTAAATAAAATGAACTCTCAACTGAGACAGACTTGAATTTAAACAATGTTTTTTTTAGTTTGGCAAGATTTTTAATCCCTCAGAACAATAATTCTGTCGTTTATTAATTGAGAAAAATATCTACCATATAGAATTATCATGAGTCCTGAATAAAATGCACATATAAAATTATTGGTCCAGAAGTTGCTGAAATAATGCTAACTGCCTTCTTGTATTCTTCCTCTATTTTTTTTTTTTTTTTGCGGTATGCGGGCCTCTCACTGTTGTGGCCTCTCCCGTTGCAGAGCACAGGCTCCGGACGTGCAGGCCCAGCGGCCATGACTCACGGGCCCAGACGCTCCGTGGCATGTGGGATCCTCCCGGACCGGGGCACGAAGCCGTGTCCCCTGCATCAGCAGGCGGACTCTCAACCACTGCGCCACCAGGGAAGCCCTCTTCCTCTATTTTAATCCTTTAACTTCTTTTTCCCCATAAGAACCATTATAATTGGAAATATTTGTTTGATGATTTTTTATTAATAAAAAAGAAAACTCATACATCACAATCTGGTATACTGACTGGTATACATTTAAATACACAAATGATCATGATTAATCCATAACTGCTCAAATCATCTAATTTCTTTAACATCTTTTTCTTAAGTTTGTGTGGTGAACAGTCTACACTAGATAATATGTAAGGTCCCTTAATAAATTCTGTAATTCAATCACAAAGCCAAGGTGGGTGGGATATGTACGTGTGTGTGTGTTTGGTTATATGTGGGATTGCAGATCATCACCTATATTTCTGGTATTAACATTTTCATATTGATTCATGAAGAGTCATATCAAAAATATGAGTAGAGGGCTTCCCTGGTGGCGCAGTGGTTGAGAGTCCGCCTGCCGATGCGGGGGACGCGGGTTTGTGCCCCGGTCCTGGAGGGTGCCACGTGCTGCGGAGCGGCTGGGCCCATGAGCCATGGCCGCTGAGCCTGCGCATCCGGAGCCTGTGCTCCGCAACGGGAGAGGCCACAACAGTGAGTGGCCTGCATACCGCAAAAAAAAAAGATGAGTAGAAATACACAGAAATGCAAAAAGAAAAAACATCATGCATGTTATCAGCTAAAATAGAGTATCTCTAGGCCAGAAATGAGCAAATAACCATAACAATGTCAGCAATTTATCCATTTCCCTTTGAACTTAACTGTTCAAGATGAAAACTCCAAATCATCACACTATAAGTGTTCTGCTCTAGCATGCTATGGAGTTCTACACAGCCAATGTTCATATTGCTACCAGACTGGACAAGAAGAAAAAACGTTCACTATTCCATAAGCCAGAGACTCTATCCTTAGAATGTTCCATCTTCTACTGTTATTCCTTCCTTCCTCCCTCCCTTCCTTCCTACCTTTTTTTTTCTCTCTCATTCCTCATTAATAACCAACATGATTTAAGTGCCTTCATATTTCATTGCTTGGGAATGAACAGCTGAAAAAAACTGATGTTATATCTCTCATTAGATAGTTATCACTTTGATAACCTCTGGATTTGAAGAATGACTACTCGAAGATGAGGTGGCAGAATTAGATACCAGTCCTAAGTGAAATTAATATCAAAAGGTAATAATAAGAAAAAGAAAAATAGTGAATATCCTCCTATCTTAATGGATTGATTAGGTCAGATCCAATAAACATTTAAGAATAGGCATTATAAATGGATCTCCTAAAATAAGAGGAACAAAGACTCTGTCTAGTCATTTGAAATAATTCATTACCTGAAAAAAAGTCACCTTTAAAAATACAATGAGAAATTACACTCTGAAGTTTTATGCTTAGCCATTAATACTCTAATCTGTGAAAATATGAAAGAGGCAAAACAGGTTTTATGAGAAATGAGGGCTTAATAAAATCAAATATGAATTTTATTTTAAAACTTTTCAGTTCATAAAAACCAAACAGCAGGAAGGAACAAACACTGAACAAGCAAACTTTAAACTAACGATTCTTCTTGGCAGTGAGTGACAGCCAAACTGGGGAGGTGAAATGGAAAGGTCGAAATTATACATGAAAACATCACAGAACATTAACAATTTATGTGAAAGCACAACTCTTTCTAAGGAAAATGGACTCTTTTGATTCATGTTAGTTCTCCTTAGTACTATCTTTGAAACTGGGGTTTAAATGGTTTCGTCATGTTTAATAGTTAGGAAATATAAAGACTATGATGAGTAGCACCCTGAACGCTTCCCTTCTATCTCATGCCCATTCCCTGCTCCCTCATCAACTGTGTCACAAATTGTAAAATATTCAGAATGTGGAAAGTGAGCTGGTCATGTGCTCAGATGAGATTAATGTCTCCATCTGCAAAAGTGAATAAAGGCAGCAAGATTCCCAAAGGCTCTGGTTATACAAAATGCTAGAATACAGTGAAAACACGGCATGGTGTTTCCTTTTTCGACCTTGGACTCAGGACGAAAAATGGGCAGCAGTTTGTAGTTCAAAATTAACTTTTGGCAAATTAGATCTAATTGTTGCCCTATTTCCAACTCAAATGTTACCATAAAGTTCTCAGTGAATTTATAATGCAGCGAACAAAACAAATACAAATAATACTCACATGAACATAAACATAAAAATGTATATTATTCAAAATTTACCATTTCGTGTGAGCCTACAACAAAAGTTCAAAGGATTAAACAAGTTAATGTATGAAATATGCATCATGGAGAGAGAGACACATGTGAAGTACACAAATGTTAATCATTCCAAAATATATGGGCCAAACTCATAAAATAAAAATGTTTAACCTAACTGTTAGTTTAAAAATTAGAATTAAAATAAGTATAGGTCTTATTTCTCAAACTTACAATAGCCAAAAATTAAACCATAATAGTTTTTGAGGAGGGCTTGAAGGCAGGCCTGAGGCGGAGGGGTCAGTGGTCAGTAGAAGTAGCTCTAGTGACAGGGAAAAAGCAGGATAAAGGAGCTTGTGCACAAGAGAAGCAAAGATGGCTGCACTCAGAAAACTGCACCAGATACCAAAAGTGAGATCACATTGCCAAATAAATGGAAGAGAGAAGAGGCCTTTCAGATGCATTCCTTTAAAAAATATCAAGTATCCTAACAACTTTTCCTAAATCAATTTGAGATTTTAATCTATAAATCTGTAACAAAATTGAAATCTATAAGGAAGGGAGTGTACTGGAGAAATATGCCATTGCTGAAGACATTCTATGTGACCCAACAGTTTTGTGAGGCGCTTCCTTGTGGGAAGACAGTCGGCTATCATCCTGAACCATTAGAGGCAATAACTATGAAAGAAGGGGGGCACAATATGACCTATACCTCTTCGTAGAAGAAAACAAAAACAAAAATAAAAACTGTTGATTTCTAGTGGAAAATACTTAAAATTGAAAGTCTAATATTTAGTCTTGACAAATCACATTACATTTCAGTAACATTCGTGAGAACATGATATGAATCATGGTATTTTCTTGTTACATATGAACTTATGTGTTATATCAATCAGTAACTGAAAGTATATATTATTTAAACATAAAGCTTCAAATCTACTTTCTTTGGGAATCCCAAAAGGCTAACCCATATTTTAAGTAACTGAAAATCAGGAATCTTTGGTAATAACTTTGACTTTATCATAGTTTGATATTTTCTTTAATACGTGTGTTCGCTCATTCATTAAAGATCGTCTGTTGAGTGGATTACTTACCAAGCCATTGTTAAAGCCAGGACCATCACTGATGTTCAGTCCATACATATATTTTGAGTAATTCTTATGATGTCATTAGCAACTGTGACTAATTTGGAAATATCCCAGGCTCTGTGGGAGAGATTTGGAATCTTTAAATCTAGTCTTCAGTAATCTTCCATTTCCATAGGTAAACACAAGGAGAGAGGGGTTACCATCGATGTCAAACTCTGAGATCATGTCTTTGAAGAGAATCAGGAGCTCTTGGAACTCACAAAGAATAAGAACACTTTGCCTGCCTTTAGCTAAAAAGAAACCGAGTTTAGGGGGTGAGTAAAAAATGTGTCTTAGCGTCACACCAATCATCCTCCCCAGGAATTTGTGAGAATCTAGACACATTTGACAGAGACAGCTGTAGAACTTTATAGCTCACAATTAAGAAGTGCTGAGGCACACTGGTGTGAAACTACAGCATTTAGGATCTGAAGCTGCAAAAGCAGCTGTCCCAATCCCACAGCTCAGCACTTTCCCTCCCAGCCACTCCCAAGCCGTGAGCATAAGCCCAGGGCAGGAGCTGGCAAGGGTGAAGCAGCGGATCTGGCTTTCATTCAAAAGACAAAGGCCATAACAAAAAACCAAACAACCCAATCCAAAAATGGGCAGAAGACCTAAATAGACATTTCTCCAAAGAAGATATACAGACTGCCAACAAACACGTGAAAGAATGCTCAACATCATTAATCATTAGAGAAATGCAAATCAAAACTACAATGAGATATCATCTCACACCAGTCAGAATGGCCATCATCAAAAAATCTACAAACAATAAATGCTGGAGAGGGTGTGGAGAAAAGGGAACACTCTTGCACTGCTGGTGGGAATGTGAATTGGTACAGCCACTATGGAGAACAGTATGGAGGTTCCTTAAAAAACCACAAATAGAACTACCATATGACCCAGCAATCCCACTACGGGGCGTATACCCTGAGAAAACCATAATTCAAAAAGAGTCATGTACCAAAATGTTCATTGCAGCTCTATTTACAATAGCCCGGAGATGGAAACAACCTAAGTGCCCATCATCGGATGAATGAATAAAGAAGATGTGGCACATATATACAATGGAATATTACTCAGCCATAAAAAGAAACGAAATTGAGCTATTTGTAATGAGGTGGATAGACCTAGAGTCTGTCATACAGAGTGAAGTAAGTCAGAAAGAGAAAGACAAATACTGTATGTTAACACATATATATGGAATTTAAGAAAAAAGAATGTCATGAAGAACCTAGGGGTAAGACAGGAATAAAGACACAGACCTACTAGAGAACGGACTTGAGGATATGGGGAGAGGGAAGGGTAAGCTGTGACAAAGCGAGAGAGAGGCATGGACATATATACACTACCAAACGTAAGGTAGATAGCTAGTGGGAAGCAGCTGCATAGCACAGGGAGATCAGCTCTGTGCTTTGTGACCACCTGGAGGGGTGGGATGGGGGGTGTGTGAAGGAGGGAGATGCAAGAGGGAAGAGACATGGGAACATATGTATATGTATAACTGATTCACTTTGTTATAAAGCAGAAACTAACACACCATTGTAAAGCAATTATACCCCAATAAAGATGTTAAAAAAAAAGAAAGAAAAACAAAAGTTATCAAGGAAAAGACTGACAGATTTAACCACTTAAAAATTTAAAACTCCTCTTTTCATTTATATATTTATTCTCTCAGCAGATTTTTATTGAGCATTACCACATGCAGGTATTGCTCTAGTTTCTGAATATAGTGTGAAAACAATGCATATGGTTCCTATTGTCATGCATATTATAGTCTAGTGGCAAATATAGAAAATAAGTAAACAAAATAAAAATATAAGTACTAAAAAAAAAAAAAAAAAGACAAAGGCCACCGAAAAATGGCATCAACTCCTTTGGAGAAAGTCTTTGCACATACATGGGGAGACCAGTGACCATGTTTTCTCAATAGATTATGCATTATTATGTATGAGGACAATAAAAAACTATCCCTCCTAGTGAGTACTGAGGTTAAAAGAATTTCGAATCACTTAACTTGAATTAAAATTCTGGTCCAGCCAGAATTTTACATACTAACTGCATCAGTGTGGACCACTGACTTTGCCTCTTTCAGAATGTCAATCATGTAGCATAGGAGTCAGTAAACTTTTTCTCTCAAGAGCTAGTAGTAAATGTTTTAGGGTTTGTGGACCAAGAGGAAAACCTGAGGATATTATGTAAACAATTATTGCAAAAAAGAGAGAGAGAGAAAAATCACAGGTATTTTATTCATAAAACTAAAACTAATTATGGATACCAAAATCTAAATATTAGTCACAAAATATTACTATTCTTTAGATTTTTTTTTCAGCAATTTGAAAACCATTCTTATCTCATGGGATGTACAAACACAGCTGGTGGGCTGGATTTGGCACCTGTGCTATAGTTGGCCAACTTTTCACTTAGAGCATATCCTGACTCATGAAAAATTACCAGCAAATGTTACTAATTATCATTATTTAATAATTCATTATTTTAAACTGGTTAATAAAAGATTATTATTACACTTGTATATTCTCCTGATCTGTCAAGTCAAGGGGAACAGCACACATATTCATTTGGACACTATCACCAAAACTCTGAACCAAACATACAAAACGTGTAAGGAATGATGCATTTTAGTGTAAGTATTTAAAACAACTTGACACTTATTTCTTCTACAATCGCTCATTAAATCCAAGTATGCGTTAAGCATCATATACTGGGGCTAACATTAATAAGTTCATGTCTTTGGTCTTGGAATTGATTACAGACCAGGAGTGGAGTTGATATATAAAGACACAGGATAACTAGATGTGACAGTGACAACTGCCCAACTGGAGGTTTAAAAAGGAACACTGTGGACACGTAAGCCACAAAGAATGTCTTCTCCTAGACAAATATATGCATTTTCAGATCAAAACCTGAAATTAGGACCAATCAAACTCCATTAATAGGATTTTAGGGAATTCCCTGGTTGTTTAGTGGTTAGGACTCCGTGCTTTCACTGCCGAGGGCCCAGGTTCAATCCCTGGTCAGAGACCTAAGATCCCACAAGCTGTGCAGCAAAAAAAAAAAAAAAAATAGAATTTTTGATTTGAGACAGATATTTGAAAAGCAGGATTTAAAAAACATTTCTTCTAATTCTCAAATCACATTAGAGCAATAAGAGAGTCCAGGCCAAGGATTAGCCATGGAGATGAGGATGGACAATCTTCCTCACTCACAAAAAGGAAAGAGAGAAGATAGGTAAAGAAGGAGAACTACTTTTAAGGCTGCAAATTGGGAAGTCAAGGTTATTGTGGTTGGACCATTCTCAGGAGAGAGAAATAGGTGAGATAAAAATGGTTAGGTTAGACCCCTGTGGTGTATATGCTAGCCAGGAAAGACACATCTCATCACTGACAGCAATGCATTGGCTAGAGATACACAAGTCATTGAAACAATGTTAAGAATTGAGTAATTTTATCCATAGATGATAGAGATGGGGTACTGGGAAGTGAGAAGAGCACCAGAGAACATCAAAGAAAGAAGGGGCTCAAGGTCTGAAGGACTGTTGATGTCAACATGGCTAATAAGGTTCTCCTATCTGTGTAGGGAGGCAAGTGAAAGCAAGACACACCGATGAACTGGAACAGGGATAAAGACTTGAATGCCTTCTGGGTCGGAGAGATGAAATAAATGAGCAGTTAGGAATGAATATGAAACAGGAACAGACAGGGCCAATGACAACTAGAGGGAGTAGGCTCTGGCTAAATGAGGAAGGAAAGGAAGAAAGGAGGAAAGAAATAAAGAAGGGAGAGAGGGAGGGATTGAGGGAGGAAGGAAAGAAGGAAGGAAGGGAGGAAGGATGGAAGGGAGGAAGGAAGGGAGGGAGGAAGGGAGGGAGGGACGGACGGAAGAAAAATAGAGCTTGTCTACTAAACAAAACACCTAGATTTGGTCTGACTTAGAATTTTTGATCTATGGACTGGAAAAATAGGCAGACATTGAGGGATTGGAAGTTATCCAGAAAGTAAGCAGTATGTTTATTAAAAAGATGTAGACTGAAAGCTTGGAAGGACAAGGTGTATTCAGAAAAGTAAATAAACAAATACATAAATACATGTATACATATATTTTATATATATACACATATTTTGTTGTTTATCTGAAATGCAGATTTCACTGGGTGTTCTGTATTTTATCTGGCAACTCTAGTTATATAGCAAAGCTAAAAGGAATTTGCAAATATAATTAAGGTTTCTAATCAGCTGACTTTGAGTAAATCAAAGGGAGATTACCCTGAGTGAGCCTCACTTAATCAGGAGGGACTTATAAAGAAGGTGCAGTAGGAGATTCTCCAGGGAGAAGCAAACACCCGTGCTGTCAACATCGTATGGTAGGGCCAGCCTCTAGTGCCTGAGGAGTTCAGTCATACTTTGGCAAGGAACTGATTTCTACCAACAACCACATGAACTTGAAAGAGAACTTAAGCTTCACATGAGACTATAGGCCTGACTGACATCTTGATTTTAGCCTTGTGAGACCTGGAGCAGAGGAATCAACTAAGTGGTACCCAGACTCCTAACCCCTGGAAATTGTGAGATATTAAATATATATTGTTTTAAGCCACTAAGCTGGTAGTGATTTGTTCTGTGACAATAGAAAACTAATAGAGTGTTAGCTCAGATTTCTTAGTGAATTTAGAAATCAAGAACTTGCGTTTTGAATCTGAGATTGACTCTGCCATTTTCTAGGTTAAAAGGACACTCTTATTCTACAAGATTGGGATAGGTCTAACCTCAGTCCAAGTTCTTGTGTTTCTTGAGGGTGAGAACCTCATGCCACAAATCCTAAAGATAGTGTAGAATAAAGCAAATACCACCATTCTTTAGCTGCTCTGACGACTGACTGCACCGGAAATTCCTCCTTGCCCCTGTACCTTCTTGGTTTCCTTTAGAGAAGGAAGATTATTGCTGTCAACAAAACTTGACTACACAAGAAATAAGAAGCTTACTAAATTCTTAGCAAGTCCTCAGAACAACTCTGCAAGGCTGGGATTATCATCCACATTTTACTAATTAGAAAACAGGACTCGGAGGGATTAAATGACTTGCTGAAGATCACAGGATAGTACATCGTAGAGTTGGGATGAGAAGCTAGTATGGTCTTTCAACAAAATCTATGTTCTCACTATTGGGAAACAAGCCTTCTCCTTAAAACATAGTCCTCTCCATCTCAAGCCCCCATCTGTGATCCACCCACACACCATTCAGTGATTTATAACTGGACCCAGTATTAACATTAATCCTGTAATCTAGGCTACCAATGAATTTTACCCATGAAATAGATTTTTTTGCAAGTAGCCTGTGTATCCACCACAGGTACGTGATACAATAAACATGTGGAAGGCCAGAGAGTGGCAAATTTCTCTACCTAAAAATAGATTTCTTCTGAGTATCTCCGTGCTCACCTAATTCCATGAAGCTTTAACTTTCCAGATATAAAGACAAATTGTACGGGCTTTGCAAAAAAAAATTACAAATGGCTTCTGCAGCCAAGGATAACTGCTAACACATGCCCAGGGCTTAATTACCCTCAGCATATAATGATTGTATTCATAATTCTAAAAAAAAAAGATTCTTTTTTAATATCCTATATTTTCTATTTCTAGATTTATAATTCTCTGGGAAAAATGAACAGTGTTTCACAACATTTGCTCCGGTAGGCAAAGAGCTTACAACAATTTATGAGAAAACAGGATTTGAATGTGTAAATCATTGAGAAAGATTGCATTACACTTTATCAGATGCCAGAAGCAGGGATGGTATTGATTTTTTCAATCTTTCACTAAATACATCACAGCTCTTAAATAAATATTAACTAGCAACAGAAACATGTTTAATAGGGTGTAAATATTCTGATAATACTTTTTATTCTACAGGGTGCTTTTTATTATAAAATATGTATTTTTAAAGGGTTTATATAATGATTAAAAGGCTACTGTAGCCTTAAAGTAAATAATAAGCATATAGATATGCATATATGGTAATTAATGTACACACATCTTTACATATACACATTTGTGTGTGTTATGTGTGTATGTGTGTGTGTGGGTGTGTGTGCTGTTAAATTCCCATGATTTCCCCAAATACTGACTGGGGTGACTGTCAAGTGCCCTTTTGCTCATCTAAAGGCCATTTGATGACAGGTAAAAATTTGCCTTGTCTTATTCTCCAACTTGGTCCGATTTAAGACAAAGCAAAAGAATGCAAGCTCCATTGGAAAAAGATTTTTGTCTATTTTATCTGATCAGAAGTGTTGGAGTAATGCCTGGGACACAGTAAACATATGCAGAATAAATGTAATAAATAAATGGCCTAAATTTTGACTGTTTCTCTATATATGCAAACTGAGAATAGGAAGAAAATATGTTAGGTGTTAGCAACACATCTTGCCTTGAAATGAAAAAGCATTTAAATTTGTGAGCTTTTTCCTCCTTCTAGATAAAGGTTTAACTGGCTTATTTTATTTCATCTGGAAAGATTATGAGGTAGGTTGATAGCAGAGTGCATCTTTCTTAGTGGTGAAATGGAGTCATTTTCAGTATCATTAGAATCATTTTAATAACAGCAGCTTGAGAATGGATGAGTAATTGACATCCTTTTTCATTTTTCTCATTATGCTTTAAATTTTGTTTTAAAAGTCAAGGCTGCCATTCTATATGAGTCTTTCTGCATATAATATATACTTACAGCATCATATAATAAAACCTTACATTTTTAAAATGAGGACAATTACATCCTTGTAAGCGTGTACAACACTAGCGTCTATCTTAAAGTGGAAGCCACATTGGTATAATTAAGCAAGCATAGCACTTAACTAAAAAAGATTGAAAAAATAAGAAGATATTCATCTTCCCTTAAGGGACACACTTTCTTCTCTCTAACTCCAGAAAAATATTGACAACAACTCCATTATGAATCTTTTATTAATGTATCAAATGTGGTGCTAAAATCTACTTAGCTCGTATGTGCTACTGCAGAAACAATAGCATTTAATTATACCTTTAAACTTAAAATCAAAAGTGTCACACCAAAAGTTTCCATAATGCCTTACTATTCAGTGTTGCAAATTATTTTGTAGAATTCTTTTTAAATATATTTGTGGTGAATTCGTTAAAGCAGAGTAGTTCATTGGTGAGATCACAAGAGACTCATTTCAAAAATCAGAAATTTCATCTAGCACTAATTGGAAAGTTAACCCCATAAAATTGTTTCAGTGGTCAATATCCTGCTATTCTGCCTAACTTACCCAAAGGGAACAGTGTGGGGCTGATGAGTCGGAGGAATGAGTCAGACCCGTGAGGCTGTATGTGGTGATAGAATCCTACAAACAATTATTTCATTTCTAGACACCACTTAGATAAATAATGCATAACATTGTAACCCAGCATGAGACTCAATATTTTGACTGAGGAACAGCTCTGTTCTTTCTCGCAGGACAATTAATATCTGGTTACATGCCACTGTGAATGATGAATTGCTTCTTAAAATGTTGTATGATTTCTTTTCACATTTTCACTTTGGGGTTTTGTTGCACAGAATTTTTTTATGAGCCCTTGAGTGCCTAGATAGCAGTACGAGTGCATTCAAGCACCGTGGAAGTGCCCTTGAGACATAAGCTTAAGATCAGACTTTTTCTGCATCACAGAATCAAATCAGATCTCTTGCAAAAGAGGAGAAATCAAAAGAGCCAGCTTTCTGGGTTAACGCTAAGATTCACCGGGAGGTATTTTATTGAGAACATTCCTTGAATATGGGAAAATTTTCTTCACCCAGTTTCTACTGACTTTCCTGGAGTTTGTGTGGCGCTTTTACATATGCCCTTACTGCTGCTGAGGCTTCAAGTTCATGTGTCTACAGACCCATATGAAAAACATATTATCTGCCAATGCATGAGCTGGGGGGGAAATGTGCCGGCAGAACTATCTTATGCTATAAAAAGGAACACAGTGGCTTGAGCTCCTAGGCAGTTCCCCGTAAATCATAGACACTTAGCTCAGACCTCCACAAACTTCTTTCTACTGATAAAGCAGGTTGAACTCTCACTCTCTATTGTCACTCCCCAGTTGCTCAGTTGAAGACCATACAAACTCCAAGAAGTGGCATTTGCCTTGAGCAGTTCAACATAAAGGGCCAGCAAAATCCACAGGTCTGACCATCCCAGGATCAGCAGTAAATAGCCACAGAATTGGTTAATTAAAGGGAAGAGATTATAGATTTTGATAAAGAACTCTTTACCAATGGGCTGCTTAAACACATAAACAAAAAGTTATTCAGTATTTAGGCTTCTGAATAACTTGCTGTAAATAACATACATCTCAAATAAACACAAAATCTGATTTCTACTGTTTGGCTTTTTCCAAAAGTGTTAGTTCAGTCATTAACATTAAAACAAGATAGTTTGATCTCTTTGGGTAACTTCCTTAGCATTGGCCCCAGTGTTGAAATCCTAAAACCAAAAGGCAATTCAGGAAAACAGGAAATAAGCTATTTACGGTTGACTGAAAGTGAATCGAAAAGGCATCATGGATCACAGGGCAATGCCACACACTTCACAAGACAAAGCCTTGGGAGTGGGATTGGGTTCAGCAGTAAAAGGAATCACTTTTTCTTATGTTTTCCTTCATTTCCTTTTGTCTTCATTTGTTCAGGCTGCTATAACGGAATACCATAGGCTGGGTGGCTTATAAATAACATTTATTTCTCACACTTTTAGTCCGGGGAAGTCCAAGATCAAAGAGCCAGCAAATTCAATATCTTCTGAGGACCTTTCTCCATGGTTCTTGCTGTGTCCTCATAAGGCAGAAGACACAGCAGAGCTCTGTGGGGTCTCTTTCATAAAGGGCACTAATCCCATTCATGAGGACTCCACCTTTATGACCTAATAACCTCTGAGAGCCCCAACCTCCAAATAATATTACATTAAGAGTTAGAATTTCAACATATGAACTGGGGGGAGGGGCACGGTGTGCACATTTAATCCCATGCACCATTGAAAAACAGAGAGCAGCTAGAGACCAAAGGAAGAAAAACCTTAAAAACCTTATCTAAGGAGAAATCAAGAGAAAGAATCCAAGTAGAGTTGTCAGGAAACCATAAGTTCTTGACTTTTAGTCCATGATTTTTTTCACTGTTTTATTTCAGGTCTAAATATTGTATCAGGAACAAACTATTGTTCAGTCATTCATATGCTCACTTACTCTTCCTCTCTCTCTTTATATTGAATTTGAAAGTCTTTTAAAGATTTGAAAATAATTCTTCAAAATGATTTTATATAAACATGTGTTTTTCCAGAGAGATAAGTAAATAGGTAAATACGAAGCACACACACAGATATTGCTTATTTTCCTGAAGAAGAACTGGTCTTGTAGTTTCCTGCCCCCAAACAGACAGATATCAATACATACATCTATCCGTTTACTAAAGCACTGGCAGGAACATTAATTCCAGAAAGAATCCTTACTGAAAATGGATGTGCTACTGTAAAGAAAGGGAAGCCATAGCCTATTCCAGAAACACTCTTACTTGAGAAATAATTTATTCTGAAAGTTGCTGAATCTTTCCTGCTGGCATAACTTATTACTGCACTTAATGGCTTTCCTGCAGTTGCTGTTTTATCCTATATGTGAACCTGTAATGAAAAGGTTAATCAGAACTCACCAGGGTCTATTATAGTTGGAGACTATTATTGGTTTGAATGGAGTACAGGTACTTCAAACCCTCCAGCATAATGAGGAAACCAGTTTTTAAATGGGGTCATGCCCTACATACTAAGGAGTGCATGACGATTTCCACTCTAAGCAAATCTGGATTTAAAAGCACATGGGAAAGTTAATGGGCTCTTCTAACACCTCCTTACTGCTCGCCGCATATCAAACTTAACATTGTATAAACTAGCTGTTTTCTTTAATTGATCTGACAATTTCCAGTTAAGTATTAAGAGTACCAGTTCTGGAGTCAGAATGCCTGAATAAGAAACTAGGTTTTACAAATTTTTACCTGTATGATCCTGGGCCAATTATTTCACCTTAACATACCTCAGTTCAGTTTCTTTATCCACGAAATGAGGATAATCAAAGTTCTTAATCTTTAGGGTTGTTGTGAACCTGAACTACAGGAGTCCATGGAAAGGGCTAAGCATGGTGCCTACCATATAGTAAACATTCAGAGAGTGTCAGCAATTATTATTATGCTAATATTATCATTATTTCTGTTACTCTCCCAGTAGGATGAAAATAAAATGGAATAACTTAAAAGGAATCTGAAACCAAACAGAAATTTTTAAAAATAATGACACATGTACCAAACTCCATTTATGAATTTCTCAGTACTGAAATACACCAACATCCTCATTCATCTCAAGAATTCTAAAGAAAATGTGCTGTCCCTTGTCTATAAATTTTACACTGCTGGTTCAATTGTCCTCCAGTCTGAATAAGCTTTCTGTCATGGTTATGGTCATTCACTGAGATGTGTACAACTTTTATCATGGTAACTAATGGTGTGCATTTTTCCAAACAGCGACCGTGTACGTGATAGGTCATAATAGTTGAATGGCAAACATAATAGTAAACTTCTCAATAAAACCATGATACTGTAGCTTCCTTATAATATACGTTTTCGCATGTTTTTATTAGAATGGAGCCAGTACATTTTGCATGCTAATATCATCATAAAATATTAACTATCATTAGCAAGGCACTTTCAAAGCAAGAGTATTTAACTTTTTGTGGTCTGAATTTTTGTCTTCTCAATTATTCATAAGTACAGTCTTACTGCAAAACTAGACCATACATGTTGTGTAATTTTCTTCAATGCTAGGGAATCCTGTCATTTAATGGTGCTCCTTCCTGTGTTGCTTAGGCCAGGAGCTTAAGATACCAGATGAGGGCATTTGCCACCAGAGAACTGACAGCATCAATTGTCCATAAATAGGCCAATGATAGTTCTTGTCTGGGACATAATATTTGTTTTTCCTCAGTGCAGGTCACTAAGTGAAAACCCCAAATTTATTTTATATGCTTGTGATGGGAACTGCTGTAAACTTTTACTTTACTTATTTGCAGGGGGTATATTAAAGATATTCAATCTGGGCTTCCCTAGTGGCGCAGTGGTTGAGAGTCCGCCTGCCGATGCAGGGGACACGGGTTCGTGCCCCGGTCCGGGAAGATCCCACATGCTGCGGAGCGGCTGGGCCCGTGAGCCATGGCTGCTGAGCCTGCGCGTCCGGAGCCTGTGCTCCGCAACGGGAGAGGCCACAACAGTGAGAGGCCCGCGTACCGCAAAAAAAAAAAAAAAAAAAAAAGATAGTCAATCCACTAATACTCTTGTAGACAGCACTTTCTAGGGTCAGACCTTGATGAATAGATTCCCCCTTCCCTTCTCTCATTTGCAGATTGAAAGCTTATCATCTCCTCCCCTAACCCATCTCAAAACAGTGCTCTCTAAAATTAAGACTAGGTGAAAATGAATGGTAGACCATTCTACCTGAGGCACAGAAGGAAAGGTGAGGCAGCTCCTTGCAGGGAGGTGCAGAGGGAAAGGTGATGAGGGAAAGGAGAGGAGATTGCAAAGGGCTAGGGAATTGCTGAAGTGGAGCGGAAATACGAAAAGCTAGAATGTGGGACAGACCTGAAGAAAGTATCAATATGGGGTAGTCTGGGCTGGAATGAACACCTCCCAACCAAGGATGAGCTAAATAGAGAGAGGACAATCCACTAAAATATTATCACTTTCACTCTATCTAATGTATAATTAGGACTCCATCCAAAGTAAAAGATCATTTTGTACATTTTTTGTGTCCCTCCAAAATTTAAATGTTGAAGCCCTAGCCTCCAGTACCTCCAAATGTAACTGTATTTGAAGATAAGTCTTTAAAGGGCTAATTAAGTTAAATGAGGTCTCTAGGGTGGGCCCTAATTCAATGACTGGAGATTTGGACACAGGCACGTGTGCACACAGAGGAAAGGCCATATGAAGACAGAGGAGAGGATGGAGAGCCATCTACAAGACAAGGGGAGAGCCTTCAGAGGAAAACTACTCTGCCGACACCTTGATCTTGGACTTCTTGCCTCCAGAACTCTGAGAAAACAAATTTGTTTAAGCCATCCAGATGCTGGTACTTTGTTACAGCCAACCTAGGAAAGAAATATATTTGGTCTCTGTATGTTTTTGTCTAAGTTAATACCATTTATTGATGAATGTTACCACCCAATTGTTCAGCTTTTAATTCCTGAGCCTGGAATTTAACAAATATAAAGCAATTCAAAGTTTCAGGCATTGCGACAGGTGCAAAGTTTGCAAGGATGACGGTGACGTTGCCTGTGCTCTCCTGATGTCTACATTCTCACTGGGGAGACATAGATGTAAAACATAAATTTAGGTGGAAACTGGTCAGGGCTTTATGAACAGAGTGTGTGGGAGAACCAAAGAGGGATGACTGCCCAGCCTTTGTAGCTGGGGAAAACCATATGACACAGCCTGATAGAGAAACTCTCTGGTTAAAGTGTCCTCAAAAGGTAGATTGAAAAGCATGGATTAAAACATCATTTTTCAGGTGTCATATGTAAAGATTTTATATATAATAAAATTGTTAAAGCCTAGGGATTTTAAAGCTCTAATATTACTCAAGCCGGCTACCCCTTAACGAAGGAATTCTTTAATGTTTAGAATATCAATAACATGCTATTTGCACATCTCTTATGGCAATTATTAACTCCTGTGTATTAAGAAAGATTCTTGTTAACAGACAGAAGACACACAACTCACACTTTTTTAAGAAATATGAGAACATATTGACCCATGCACGTTAAAAATCCCAGACACACGCTTACTGCAAAAACAGCTGCATCCAGGAACATAACTGATTTCATGACGACTCTCTCTCTCTCTCTCTCTCTCTCTCTTTTCCATACCTTGGCACTATTTTCTTCTGGTTTACTTCCTTCTCTTTTAAACTCTGTCTCTATCGTCGTTCCTGGCACCTCTAGACTTACATCATAATTAAAAGTAGGGTTACCTACAGACTTAGAGCTTCTCCAGTAAAATAGATCAGCAACATTTTTAGTGTTTTATCTCATTAGAAATACATTATTTCACATGTTCCTCCTGAATGAAATGCAATGGCTAGTGGAATAGAATATACTTACCAGTCATAACTGGAGAAGTGCTCACCTTAGGAACTGAGGGTATAGATTGGGCAAAAGACTAAACTCTACTTGGGCCACGTGGACTGTGCTAAAATTGAGGTGGTGTTTAGATAAAGGGTAATAGATGAAGCACAGAAGCAGACCAGTAGTTATATACATCCTATTTAATACAGAATTATTTCTATTTCACATTTGTACATGTGTTAACTCTCCTACTTTGACTGCTAAATAAACATTTCTTCAATTTGTTCTATATTAAAAAGAGCAAAGATGCGTATAGTATGTAATGTGTGTCAAGCACTGTTCTTTACACATATTAACTCATTTAATAAATAAAGTAAATGTATAAGGTACCTCTATTATCCCTATTTTACAGCTAAGGAACCTAAGCCATCCAGGGGTTAAGTGACTTTCTCAAGGCCACACAGCAACAGGGGCAGAGCCAGAATTCAAACACAGTTGGGCTCCAGAGTTCATCATCTTTTCTATTGTGTTATTGCTTCCAGTAGGTGCTGTTCAGTTAGAGTGCACTGAATGATTAAATGTCTACAGGTATGATAGATACAGCTTCAGCATCAGAGCAAGGAACTGAATCCAGAATTCTTGACTACCATTATAAGAGTTTATTCATAAGATTGTATTGTTTTAGGAATTATTCACTTTGGTGTTCTTCTGACTTAATTTTAAAATTTCTGAATTAGAGTATCTTTTCATTGCTATGTATTCCACCCTTACTTCTGAACAAGAAGAGATTTTCTTTTAACCAGTGTTCTACTTACCTATTTCATCTCATTTAGCTCAAGATACTCTCCTAAAAGCTCCAAGAGCATAGGGAGTTGTAAATCAGGATACTAATCTGTAAGATTCATTCTATCAAATGTTAGCAGTCCTGTCAAAATATTAAAGATGTGATTTAATACCTGTTAGAAACATGTTTACAAATTGGAAATTTTCACAATACTAAGGTTTCTGTCTACAAGAAAATGGTAAATGTGGGCATGTGTACATTCCGCTTTCTGTATAAATATAGTCATGTTTTCTACACTAGTTCAAAAGGACAATTTTCCATTTTGAATCAACTTTGGTTTTATCTACAGAATAATTTATTATAGACTGAAACTGATTCATTTTAGTCTTAGAACTATGCATTAATGGATGTTGATTCTGTACACACACACACGAGTGCGCACACACACACACACACACACTTAACTTCTACCCTATAGCCACCCCCACTGGTGCTGCTGTCACACGCCAACTCCTTGCTTAATCGGCTCAGAGGAATCAAAAGCTCAGAAGAGATGGCACTTAAAGGTCTTGTGAGCTAAGACCAAAGTCTGGTCCAAAGGCTTGAGTAGAAGCAATTCAAAGTCTCCCTTTCAACCAAGAGATTGTCCATGCAGTAAGACCAAGCTTAGAGCTCCCTAAAGCCATGTTTCTGCTTTCCAGAAGCCAAGCGACAGACAGGCTGGTCTTTACCAATGCACAACAGGGTGACAGATGCCCAAGCTCTGTTCAATAATTTAAACACATGATCAGAGAATTCTTGGCTATGGACTTCTTTATTTCTATTTTTAACAAATTTACTAATTCACCAGAAAACAGCCAATGCATAACTAAAAGATGAATGATAATGGATGCATTTAACAAGTTATCCTGAGTTATATTTTGTAAGGAAAAGTGGTAAATTTAATTTTAATTTTAAAATTTTTTAAATTTGTCTAAAGTCTTTAGGATCGACCCAAACTCAGTAAATCTTACTAAATTGCAATAATCATAATAACAACCATATAAATATGGAAAAGAAAACACTGTGATTCTATTTGAAATCACAGAAGAAATATAATCTGTAGGGGGAGCATATACCCTCAATTCACATCTTGAATACGCTGTTGTGGCGAAAGAGGCCACAACAGTTAGAGGCCCACATGCCGCAAAAAAAAAAAAAAAAAAAAAAAAAAAAAGATATAAAAAATAGAAATTTCAATAGAATGGACAAAAGAGGATGGGAAAAGCTAACAATTTATTTTTTTGATATTTATACATAAGATAGAAGAGAAGAGATAATTAGAGGAGCAATCCATGAGGTTCACCAGCCCAGTTTCAGAAAGAAAAAACAGAAAATACTTGTGGAGAAGAAATAAAGACCATTTCTCCGATCTAGATGGATATGACTCTCCAGAATGCAACCCACTAAATCAAAAAGCTTCATACTGAGGCACATCGTTATGAAATCTTAAAACATCAAAGACAAAGAAAACATTATAAAAATTTTCAGAGTAAATAAACAGGTCACATACAAGAATGGGATATCAGCACTGGAATAGACTTCTTAAAGGCAACTCTTGAAGCAAGAAAACAAAAAAGAAATTCTTTCGGGAAATAATCTTCCTTATAAAGTTTTATACAAACATACATCATTAATCAAAGTTGCGGGTAGAATTATGGCATCTTCGAAGTTTCAGTCTCTTAAAAATGTACTTCCCATATACGTTTTCTTAAGCAGTTGCCAGAGGATATTTTCCAGCAAAAATGAGGTAAGTAAACTAAAATAGGAAAGACTCTTCAAAGCAAAGTGTTAGACGGAATCCCCTAGCAAAGTATTCTATAGAGTAAAACACTTCAGAATGAATAGGAAGTTGGAGGGTTCCCAGAAAGATTATTTTTTCAGAGATAAGCATAAATTATGTGACAGATCTGACCATATGGGAAATTGTAAGGCCTGATGTCTTAGAGACTCAGTAGGGAGCATGGTAAGTCTTAGATGCAAACATCCCGACATTAATCAATCCTAACCTAAACAGTTAATTGACATATTAGTAATTGTCAGTTGCATATTGAAAATCAAGTTCTTCCTCTTCTTTCTTAAATAGGCTCATCAGCATAGAATGTGAGGTGGAAAACGTCACTTCTCCCCATTAATTATCATTATGAAAGACAGCTTCTTTCTATGGAAAGCAACATTTATGAAGTTGTACAATGGGATGCGTGAAAAAGTTCTATTTAAGTACTTTATATAAAGAAGAAATTTTTTTTCTAACTGAACAGCATGCATTCAGACACTTCTTCATTTCAAACTCACATTTGTCACTTTCCATAAATGCTGGCAGAAACCAAACTGCTTAGGGCTCTTTCAGGAAACAGCTTGTGATTTTTTTTGAAGTGTTTTTTAAACCATTTCCATGAGCCTGGTTATCTCGTGGTAAATTTGTTTTGAGCTCTCAGAAGCCTGTCGCTATCTGGGTCACTGCTCTGCTCTGGACACCATACTTCTTGACCATATGCTTTGAGAGTACCTCCCACAAGCTCTGCACAGGAGGAAACACTCTTGAGTTGGCTAGTGCAGTTGCACTGATTGCACAGATCAAGAAAATCATACAGGGTCCCCAAGCAATGCATTTTTTTTTTTTTTTTTTTTTTTTTTGCGGTACGCGGGCCTCTCACTGTTGTGGCCTCTCCCGTTGCAGAGTACAGGCTCCGGACGCACAGGCTCAGCGGCCATGGCTCACGGGCCCGGCCGCTCCGCAGCATGTGGGATCTTCCCGGACCGGGGCACGAACCCGTGTCCCCTGCATCGGCAGGCGGACACTCAACCACTGCGCCACCAGGGAAGCCCAAGCAATGCATTTTTATTCAAGTTACCTTTAGCAATTGCACGGGAATCTATTCCCATAAAGATATTGGAATGTGGTCTTCATTACAATCCAAAGAAGTTCAAATTCATCTTAGTAATTGCCTTCCAGGGTCTGCTTCTATGTTATAGCCTACATCGTCATTTTCCTTTAAATAATTAAATACGTCATTGGGGATTTCTTAAATGAGACTGATTTTAAACATGGAAATCAAAGATGTGAATTGAAAAGTGAAGATAAGGTGTCGTTGTCTTAAACACTTTTTTTTAAATAGATTTATTTATTTACTTATTTATATTTGGCTGCATTGGGTCTTTGTTGCTGCGCGCGGGCTTTCTCTAGTTGTGACGAGCAGGGGCTACTCTTCGTTGGGGAGCGCAGGCTCTAGGCACACGGGCTTCAGTAGTTGTGGCACGCAGGCTCCATAGTTGTGCCTCATGGGCTCTAGAGTGCAGGCTCAGTAATTGTGGCACACGGGCTTTGTTGCTCTGCAGCATGTGGGGTCTTCCTGGACCAGGGCTTGAACCCGTGTCCCCTGCATTGGCAGGCAGATTCTTAACCACTGCACCACCAGGGAAGTCCCTTAAACACTTTTTGAAGACACTTCCAAATGGATTATTATACCTCCTCCAAGAAGACCTCTGAGGTCATCTGACTTAATACCAAATGGTCCTCATGCCTACGATGGATGACATTTAAGCCATATTTAAGTCACTTTGTAGGCTGGGCTGAAATTTGACTTCAAAAATGCAAAATTCTTATGGTTCATATTTGGGTCTCACAAAAATAGTATAAGAAAAAAGTTGAGATTTTACTTCTACTTTAAGAAATGTGTCAAGAAATCTGCAGAAAGAAACCAAAGGAAAATTAGAACTTGCTTCATTTATGCAACTTGGTATTTGTTGAGCATTTCCTGATATTAGACATTTTTCTCTTATGCATATTCCTAGTTTAGGAAGAAGCAGACTAAAGACAGTATGTAAGAGGAATCACTAGGCAGCCCAACAAGAGCAAGCAGAATCTAATATAAACTACCTGCCATTGGTGAGATGCCCAAGCTTGTAATAAGTATATTCTTGGAGCACACTTTGGAGAATTTAGGAAACTCAACAGTTGCACAACTTACCTCATTCAAGCGAAGTCCTGAAACCAAAGTTAACTTTAGGCAGTGTCTGTTAAGTGTCTCCATTTATTTCTAAACATGAATGAAAATCTACAATATTTCCCCTGAAGACAGACAAAAGTCTTAATGGTTGTTAATGCTGTTTGAATTCCTTTCAGGTACATTTTTAAAGCCTCAAGTCTCTTACAATGAACACTTCCATCTCATGGAATAAATTCTTCCACTTCTTTATAATTTTTCTGCCCTAGGCATAAGCTGACATTTAGCAAGTGCCCCTAAAGAAAATAAGATCTCCTTATTATCTTAAGGATCATTCTTCACATCAAAACACGTACTGCTGGGCTTCCCTGGTGGCGCAGTGGTTGAGAGTCCGCCTGCCGATGCAGGAGACGCGGGTTTGTGCCCCGTCTGGGAAGATCCCACATGCCGCGGAACGGCTGCCCCCGTGGGCCATGGCCGCTGAGCCTGCTCGTCTGGAGCCTGTGCTCCTCAGCGGGAGAGGCCACAACAGTGAGAGGCCCGCGTAGCGCAAAAAAAAAAAAAAAAAAAAAACACGTACTGCTGGGGGTGGGAGGACAGTAAAGCAATCCCTTCATATAGAAAGGTTTGTCGTTTTGTGGAAACTTGGAGTTTCCAATTATATTTCTCATGGCAGATGGGTGAAGCAATATTGTTGGACCCTCTAAATTTATTTTTGTCTACTTTCTGTTTATGTCCACTAAGAGTTAAGATAACTTTTGAACCCTGGGATTAACCTTAAAATATTTGTCTGTTACAAAGGCTTTTCTGCGGACAGACTGCATTATTCACAAAAGGTCTAGTTTGACATATGGTTCTTTGCATGAGTTCAGCTGCTGGCTGACTCCCAATCTGTGAGCTTACTGCCAGCTAGAATCAATATCATTTTGTAATAGGGACACAGCCATTATTCTTTTTGTAGAAGCAGACATTTGTCTCCTGCTTCCGAAGTCATCCATGGTCTGTACCACACATGTAGATACTTAATCAAAAAACAGTATCTTATATTCTGTTGCATGTTTGTATATTTGGTCTTGCCAAGGAATTCACTGTCAGGAACTACCTTTTACATATTTTTGAATGTTTCATAGTTTTACAACAGTATTAGATACATTGGTAAGTGCTTACTAACTGTTGAATTGAGAACTTTATATAGATACTAATTACTAAATGTGTTTTACATTTGGTTTCTATAATTTAATGGGAAACCCATTATAGAATATGAATATTTATGGATTGCACAACCTTAACCTTCTTCAGGGTATTAAGTCTTTGGGAAGCCTAAGTAGAAAGTAATGACAGCTTATCCATGTCACAAGTTAAAGTGCGTATATCCCAGAGAAAGGTGGATGTAAGATGTTGTCAGTGCTGTCACAGGGTCTGGGAGGTAGGAGATGATAAATATAGAAACTTCCAGGCCATCTCTCTCTCTCTCTCTCTCTTTCTCTCTCTCTTTTATTTAATAGGAGACATGTAAACTGAGATCCCCTATAAGGAAATTGAATTCGACAGCTAAGAGAGTAGAATGTAAGTAACTCACTGCCCTAATGAAGCAGAGAAAATCATGGCAGAATTGATTACTTAAGATGTAGTCTATGCAGTTCTCAGAGCAGAAAAAATAAATAAATAAATAAATGAATGAATGAATAGGGCAAGAGAGAAAATCTATTCTTGACCAAGAATAAATTATGTTTTCACAATTGTATACAGTTATGTTTAACTATATTGTAAATAGAAGAGTTCTCATGTAGAAGTGAAAAATTTGTGATTTTTTGGAGAATTTTTGTAAAATTCCAATGAAAAGTTATCCTCTAGATATTTGTAGACAGATCACAGGACTAAGTAGACACTTTTGACCACTGCAGTCAAGATTCTGTTGCCAGGGTGGGGAAAAGATGGGCCATGCATTGAGAGTGACTACTGGGAATTCTGTTCACCACCAGCCTGGGAATTCCTTTCATCGCTCCCCTAATCCTATCCCCATCTTAGTTTTCTCTTCTATTTTACTGGAGAGTACACTCTTGTTGCTTCCTGAGAAAAGAAAACATTTCAATGTATTTTTTTCTTTGGAGAAGCTTTTAAAATTTCCTCCTTATCCAATACTCTCTGAAACTTCACAATAATCTTCCTTTTTGTGTGAGTTTGGTCTCCATTGCGCTCAGCAATCAGTGGGTCTTTTCAACTTGAATTTTCATAGCTCCTTTCAACCCTGAGGAATTTTCTTGAATTATTTCTTTGATAGTTTTCTCCCTTTCAGTTTAACTCTTCCTTCTTTCTGGAACTTCTCTTACTTTGCTCTGGGAACTCCTTTCTCTCTTCTTTTCCTTTTCTTTTTTATTTTTCTTCCAGGTGATTTTCTCAACTTAATTTTTGCAGCCCTCTATTAAATTCTCATTTCTGAAATCATAAGGACTTTTAAACTTCCAAAATCTTTTTCTTGCTTTCTGAGTCTTTATTACACTCTCCTTTTCTGGTTTCACTTTTGTAATATCTTATTTTATTTTTCTAAGGATATTAATTATGGTTTTCTTTTCTTCTTCCTTTAGTTTTCTCTGTCTTTCCCCTGCATTGTCTATACTTCCTCTTATTCACTCTGGTCCTTGTCTTTCATGACAGAGATTTTCTTGGATGATCTGTGAATTTCTGTTCCCATTTAAGAGTAAACCAGGAAATTGCTCACTGGACGTTTGTGCACATAGAGAGGGGAAATCAGAGAGCTAAATGCTGGGCTTTGTTAAAAATCATACCTCAGTGCTATTATCTGTACGCCAGTCTTTTCTCTTGGCCTGCCCATTTTTTCCAGAGAGAAATCTTACAATATCATCCCAGGACTGATGCCGGAATTCTCTGAACCAAATAGGTAGAGGGGCAGAGCTCTTCCCTTTCAGTATTCAGACTTTCACATAATCCTGCTGTCATCACTACGGCAACTCCCCCCTGCTTTCAACTCTTCTCAGTACCTGGAACCCAGAGATGACCAGAATTTACTCTTTAGAGACTAACATTCCCCTCTCCTTCAGGGTAAGGAGGACAGACATGTGGACGTCTCACAGCTCTTGTACAATTGACGTTACACGAGCAAAACCCATGACAGAATCAAAGCATTTTGCATTTACTGGTTTCTCTGTTTAGTTACTTCCCGTTTTACTTATTGACTTAGTTATTTGATCTCTCGCTGCCACTTTAAATTTTGTTCAGTGTTACTTCCCCCGCCCTGAGATGATAATTTCTAGTTGACCTGAATACACACTGGGATTACTTTGTAGCTCACAGTCCCCTTTTACTCATAAACACAGACTCAGATTGTAATTAGTATGCTTGATCCTAAGCAGTCTTCAAGCCCCATACTTAATTTAGCAGAAAATCTTCTCCTCTCCCCCCAACCTGGGATCTTCAGCAAACAGAAACTTCTAATCCAGGAATAGGTATGCAGTCAGATTTCCTTTTATCCATGCCTACCTTTTCATTCTCTCTCCAGCTTGCTTAGGTAAGTTTCTATCCTCTCATGTTAAAGATTGAGGAAAAGACACATTTTCATAAAGGATGTCTTTACTGTCTGAATTGGGGTGCTCTAGATTACAGATGTTTAAGACTCACCCTCTCCGGGACACCTCTGTGGGATTCTGGGAAATTCTCACGCGTTGGGAACTTCCAGTGCAGCTCCTTAATGTGGGAAATGCGTGTTTTCCTTTAAATGGCCTAGGCACTAGCCCTCAAACTCTGGTTTCCCAGAGTTTCTACCCCACAGGGGCATTACTCTTGAGATCCACTTGCCCTTAAGAAGAAGACCCCTTGGGGTAGAATTAAACAGCACCCATCTAGCTCTCTCACTTTGCCCTTACAAATCCACAAAGTGCCCAGTAATCTATATTCTGCTGCCTTGAGTCATTTTATCTTCCTCAAGCAAGAATCAGACATCAGCCATTTTTGTTCCACTTGAGTATCTTTAAGTGGTCCAGAAGCCCTCTTCACTAAGCTTGAAGGAAAGAAGAATAATAACGGCATGCAAAAACTCTCCCCAAAGAAACTGGTTGAGAAAACTTTATTCCCCACTCTCCAAACAATTGTGTGTGCTACAAATAAGTGAGGAGATCAAGGGACATAGTCCTCCCCATTGCTTTTATAAATAATGTCCTTTGTGATCTTGGACCTAACTATGAAATTTCACATTTACCATATCATTGTGTTTCATTAGAAACTTAGATGTAAAAACTTTGATACACAAACTCTTCACACCCCATCAGCAGAGGTGTTTGATGCCTCTATTTCTACTTATCACCTTCTTCTGTTGAGTCCTCTCTTAGTCTGGTGGACAGTTAAAGAATGGAAAAAATTAATAAGTGGATGGATGAAAGGACGGTTGAATGGATTAGAATGGATAATATATGATAAAAGTCACTACTGGAAATCTGTTGACACCTTAAAAATCTAGTCCCTTCACCTAGTCCCCTCATATCACATGAACTGAGCTGGATCTACCCTTTCAGTACCCTAATAAATCCTAGGGACAATCTTCCCTTCTCCACTCAAACTTTATATCTCTCAGCCCTCAACTGGTCAAATAACAGAACAAAACCCCCAGTAATATGCTTACTGATACAATATTTTTAAGGTCATTAAAAACAAAATATTGAATGCTGAAAATTTCAGGCACTGGATCAAATATGGTCCTCCCCGTTCCTCTTTCTTTCTGGTTCCACTAGAGCCAAGATTGATGAGGAGGCTTCACATCTGAGCACTCAAGTTACCTGAGTTTTCCAAGTATCATTCTCAGTTCTGGAAAAAGTATATTTTATAGATCATCTTGAAGGATCATTTATTAAATATTTATCACGTGAGAGACATTGACCTAAACTCTCAGGATACAAAGATGAGAGACACCAAAAAATATAGGAAATGCCTGAATAATGGCATGGAAAGAGTGGGGTAGGACCACCAGAAACAAACAAACCAATAAATAACTCTCTCTCTCTCTCCCTAAAAGAAATAGGGCAAAATATGGCAGACTTCATAGAGGAAGTGACGTTTTATGTAAAATTTAGAAGAACAGGAATTCGAACAGGGGTTTGGAGAAAGCAAAATAAAAAAGGAGGAAGAGCATTACAGTTAAGAAAATGACATGAGCACAACCACGGACATGTGAAATAAAAGCTGGGAACTTTTGAAAAATGATACAGCTAAAGAAGAAAGTATATTGGGGATAGCCATGCTAAATTAGGTTATAAGGTAGTTTGGGGTAAGATTGTGAAAGTTCTTTTATGTTGTTTTAAGGCATTTGCATGTCCTCTGTAAGTGGTCCAGAGACAATAGAAGTTTAAAGGCAGAAAACAATAAGATCAAAAATGTTATTCTGAAAATTAACTCTGAAAACAACGGGAAGAGTGTACCGAAGATCAGGAGTAACGATGCCTAGAACAAGTTATTCAATCATAAAATGCTTATTCATAAAATTTATTCATAAAATAGCTATTGAGTACCATTACGAGCCAGGCCCCAGGCTAGGAGTTAGAGATAAAGGGAGAAAGGAGACCTCACGAATGCTCTGTGGGAGATAAACTGGGTGATGTAATAAAGATAACTCCAGCAGGGGTGGGTAGAAGGAGGTGCTCCTTTAGATTAGGTAATCAAGGAAAGTGTTTCTCAGGATATGATCCCTGAACCACCAGCATCAGAATCACCTGGGAACCTCATTACAATGCAAATTTCTGGGTACATAAACAACAAACACTTCCAGGGTTGTCTTTCCAAGGACATCTTTCATAACCATAGCAAAAAATATGTGTACGATCAACACAAGGCTATATATTCAGACCCTCTGTGGCTTAGAATTTAAAAACTGAATGTTGAGATTAATGAAGACTCTGCTAGGGGCCTGTGTTGATCATAAATTCTTCTTCAACGTTTGCAATTACATTAATTCCCAGAAGAACTCAAGTTTTTAGTATAAAAAATTACCCATGCTGTTAGAGTAGCATTCAGACTGAAGTATGACAGTTGCAATCCTTTTCCCCTAGAATTAAATTGTCTGCCTGCTCTGTCATCTGGGTGCTTCTGCATTATGCTCCACTCTCATCACAATCATTTGTGCCAACCTAAAATATCTTTTTCTCCACCTGTCAGGGAGCCTAAACTTTTACATTTGCAGATTTATTCCTCAGGAATCTTCAGTTAGAATGTAAAAATTTTTTTCAAATGAAGGAGAGTAATATATCAAGGACCTATAAATTGTAAAAACCTGAGTGTGAATTTGTTCATTATGTACATTAAATTATTTGGCAATCAACGATGTATCATAGGGTCAATAGCTGGACCATTTTGCCCTCTTCTAGATCCTACACCCTAAGTATCTTTAAAATCTCTCTACATCTTTCCATCCTTTTTGCTCATATGTTCTTTCTCCTATGCAATATTTCTCTAACTAGGTTCCTAATCTGGAGTCTAGTGCTTTCAAACTTTAGCATAGTTAAGACTAATCTTGAGGTACTTGCTAAAATATGCAGGATCCTAGATTCCATTTCCAGAAATTCTGATTCATTGAGCATGGGCCTGGAGTCCAGCAGTGAGAGGCCCGCGTAGCGCAAAAAAAAAAAAATCAGAGTCTTCTCTCTGACTGAGCAGCTTATGTGCCCAGTCCTCAAGACTATATATGTTGAGATGATGTAGTAGAGTGTGATGATACTGCATTCTTTTATAGCACTTTAAGGTTTACAGAGCTATTTCATACACATGATCTTAATGAATTTTCATAAGTCCATTGAGAGGTTTATTATGCCATGTTAGGCATAAGAAGACGGAGGCTCAGAAAGTTTAATAACTAGCCCAAGAACACACAGCAAGGTAGTAACAGGGCCCAAATACCAAACCACTCATTTTGGCAAAATGTACAGTGATCTTTCTTTGAGAAGTCCCTTATTTTAGGTTACCTTAAAGAGATGAGCTTTGCCTTGGGATCCCTTTCCCTTTTGTGTTAGCTTATTCTCTCACCTCTCCTGTCCCTCTATCCTCTCCCTCTCTCCCTCCATCTCCTTCCTGGGAAGTACGCTTTCCCAGGTGCCCAGTAGGCCAATGCCACAGGTTATCCTGAATGCTCTCAGTGAGAAACTGTTCAGATCTCCCTTCTTTGGTGATATTCTGGACTCTGAACCTCTTTCTTGGCTTTCAAAGTTTAATTGTTCTGTTGACTCATTCCTGGAAGTCTCAGTTCTCAGCAGGCTGAAGTAGCACTGGTCAGTGACCTGAACGATTCACCCACCAAGACGCCATTGTCTGACGTTAGCTCAGATTTTTCTAAACTTTAATTTCAGATAAGGCTTCAGAGAGACTCAGCCTTGGCCATGAATTGACCATGAATGTAGCACCCTGCCTGGCAGCTTCTCTTGCCCCTACCTTTTCCCTCTCCACTCACTCTCATCTTTTTTTTTTTTTTTTTTTGCGGTACGCGGGCCTCTCACTGCTGTGGCCTCTCCCGTTGCGGAGCACAGGCTCCGGACGTGCAGGCTCAGCGGCCATGGCTCACGGGCCCAGCCACTCCGCGGCACGTGGGATCTTCCCGGACCGGGGCACGAACCCATGTCCCCTGCATCCGCAGGCGGACTCTCAACCACTGCGCCACCATGGAAGCCCAACTCACTCTCATCTCAATCAGAGATTCCTAATAGGACATCAAGGATTAAATTCTGTGTCAGCCTCCACTCCTCCTCCTAAGATGGACCAGCTCCATCTTAGTCATTGCTGCATTACAGTGCCTTGCCCATCGCCAAGCATATGATATGTATGAAACAAGTATTTGTTGAATGAAGGAGGGAAGGAAGCAATAATAGAGTGGGAAAATAATTATGATTTTCCAGAGTGTCTATGAACCAGCCAACATCTCTGAGCTTTTGGCTTCCTATTTCCTACCACTCTGCACATTTAATTTCCTCACCTTTTGCCTGTGCAGAGATTCTAAATGAAAGTGTCAGGGGAAATATTCACAAAGGGATAACTGTGACTTTTGTAATTATTACTAACTGAGGGTTTTTGTGACAGAAGTCTCAGTGCCCCTCCTGCAGCTGAAGCCTGAAAACACTTAATTCTCAGTAACGTCTGTCTAATAAATCGGGCTTCAACAAAGTTAATTAACTGGAAAGCACATGACTTGGAAAACCCCATTAAACCTCTCCTAGAGTAAGTGCTGATGAGAGGCTGGACCAATACCCATGTTAACTCTCCGATTTTGCTGTCAGTCTTGTGGAATGGGACAAATTGGCCACTGGCGGAACGACCTGGTTACAGTGATAAAAAATATGTTAGAGCAACTTCTCAGACAAATGGGTTATGAACACACATCAGAGTTTTATTCCAAACATGCCTTCAGGGAAAAGGCTCTTAGAAAGACTGTCTCAGTGATTTCTCTTTAGTAGAAATATTTTATAGTAGAGTGGATATAAAAAAGGCTGGGGGAGGTATCTGATTAAAAATAATTAGGAAAGAGATGAAAGTTTGTCTTAGTCAGTTTGGACTGCTATAACAAAGTACTGTTGATGAACAATTAGCTAGTTGGTCTAAAAAAGAAATGGAAAATTTTCTTCAGCCAACTTTGAGGATTATAACCCAGGAAAAGCATATCAGAAAGCTCTGAGAACTGTTCCCCCAGTTGGAAATCAAGGCACAATTACAAAAGTTTTTTTGAGACAGAGGGCTTTACATCAAATGACAGTTTACACAATGCAGATCTAAGCGTCATTCTGGTGGGTCGTGTGACCCCTTAGAAGATCAAGAAGGAATACTATCTTTGAAGGAGTTGTCTTTTTGCCGCTAGGAGAATGTTGCTGTTTATTGTTGAGCAGGTATTCCTGCCGATGGGGGAGGTCTGATGGATGCATCATGCAGATACACCATGCACAGTGTGGGCGAGAGAGAAGGCCAAAGGGCAGAGAAGAATTTTTATGTTTAAATTTTTGTCTTGCCACAAAATATGAATTTTATTTCATAGTACCATAAGACCGGGTAACTTATAAGCAACAGAAATTTATGTCTCACTGTCTGGAGGTTGAGAAGTTAAAGATCAAGTGACCAGCACATTTAATATTTAGTAAAGGCCTGCTTCTGGGTTCAGAAATGGCATCTTCTCCCTATGTCCTCACACAGATGAGAGAGGAGAGAGAGAAAGTTTTCATATCTCTTACTAATTCCGTTCATGAGGGCTACACACGCATGACCTAATTACCTCCTGAAGACCTCACCCTCTAATACTACCATCTTGAGGGTTAAGATGTCAACATGAATTGAGGAAGACACAAACATTCAGTCTGTAACGTTCCACCCCGGCCCCCCCCAAATCCATGCCTTTATCACTGATAAAACATATCCATTCTATCCCAACAACTCCAAAAGCCTTTATTCATTCCATCATCAACTTTAAAGTCTAAAACCCAAAGTCCCATCAAAATATCACCTAAATCAGACACGCTGAGACTTGAGAGACAATTCACCCTGAGGTTAAATTCATCTCCAGCTGTGAACCAGTGAAACCAAACCATTGTATTTCTTCAAAATACAATGGTGCGACAGGCAAGCGTAAGATACATATTCCCATTCCAAAAGGAAGAAATAAGAAGGAATGATGGTAGCCTCAAGCAAGTCCAAAATCTAATAATGCAAACTGTGAAGGTAGTCCTACCTTCTTCCCCACTGGGGCAGCAGTCCTGCCCCTCAGCTCGGCCTGGCAGGGCTCATGCCCCCAGGGCTCTGGGAAGCCTTGCTTACTCGTCTGCGGATAGAGACAATCTGAACTGTTGAAAGCAGTGTGATGGCCTCCCCACCTTCTGAAACCCTAATAATCCCTGAATCACCTTTAGAGTCATTCTTCCATGTCTTGAAGAATAGCTCCTGGCTTCTGTTGAGATGGCTGATTAAACCTGTGGCTCATATCTATCCTAATCTCCTTATCAAATGGTAGCTTGGACACACCCTTCGTGTTCTCTTCCAACCACAATTTCTCTCTCTCTCTCTTGCCTTTTTTTTCTTTTTTCTTTTTTTTTGCAGTATGGATAGGCTGAAATTTTTCCAAATCTTTAAGTTCTGATTCCTTGTTGTCTAACAATTCCTTCTTCAATTCATTTCTCTCTTCCCGCATTTTGCTATCAGCCGTCGGGAGGAACCGAGCCCCTTCTTCAACACTTTGCTTAGAAATCTCCTCAGCTAAGTGTCCGTTTCATAGCTTACAAGTTCTGCCTTCCACAGAACACTAGAACATGAACACAATTCAGCCACATTCTTTGCCACCTTATAACAAGGATCACCTTCCCTTCAGTTTCTAAATACATGTTTCTTATTTTCATCTGAGACCTCAACATAATGGCCTTTACTGTCCCTATGTATTTCTATCAACATTGTGTTCATGATTAGGCATACCCTCTAAGAACACAGAGGCTTTCTCTACAGCTCCCCTCTTTCCTTTCTGAATTCTCACCAGAATTGCTTTTAAAAGTTCCTTCACATCAATCTTGGTTTCTACCGTACACCTCAAAACTCTTTTAGCCTTTACCTATTACCCAGTTCCAAAGCTGCTTCACATTTTTAGGTATTTGTAATAGCAGCACCTCATTGCTCCGCACCAATTTCTAACTTAGTTTGGGTTGCTATAACAAAAGTACATTTTCCTATCTTCTACCCATCCTCCCCCCAGAGAACAGCAGCAATTATTGCCAGGAAAAACCAAGAGGGGCACAGGGTCCTGGATATTTATTGTCCTGTCTCCCTGAGCCTCTCAATGCCTTTCTTTCCTTTCAAGTATGCAAGTATTTTGTAAGATAGATTCTATGGGAAATACAGAGAAACCTGGCACAGACAGATTTAAAACTTTGCCCAGATTTAAAATTTTACCCCTAAATACAAGGCCATTTAAGGGTAAATCTAGTTTTGCACTCCAGGTGTTCATCCTTTTCCCACACACTACAATTTTATTAAACAGGAAAACTATGACAGGTGATCCAGGGCATAGAGAATGCAGAGTGCAGGAGAGAACTGGAACAGGAAATAATCAATTTTCTGAAAAGCACAGATGTGTTGATCAATTTCACTGTCACAGTCACTTTATAGAATAAGACCAAAGCTGTATCAAGTATTTAATAGGGGCCAGGCACTGTGCTAAATGTTTCACCTGGATTATTTCTTTCAATTCTCTAACTCCACTGAGAGAAACGGTAAATTCCTCCATTGTACACATGATGAACAGAAGCTTAGCTTGGCTGCAGGTTGGAATCACCTGGGGAAAAAGGGGTTAAAAATACTGATCTCTGGGCTTACCTGGTGGCACAGTGGTTGAGAGTCCACCTGCCGATGCAGGGGACACGGGTTCGTGCCCTGATCCGGGAGGATCCCACATGCCGCGGAGTGGCTGGGCCCGTGAGCCATGGCTGCTGAGCCTGCGCGTCCGGAGCCTGTGCTCCACAACGGGAGAGGCCACAACAGTGAGAGGCCCGCGTACCGCAAAAAAAAAAAAAAAAATACTGACCTCTGAGTCTTACCCACAGGACTATTTTTCAATTTAACTGATATGGGGTGGGGCTTAGGCAGCAGGAATTTTTTAACCTTCCCAGGTGATTCTAATATACAACAGAGTTTGAGAGCCACTAGGTTCAATTACTAGCCCAAGGCCAATCATTTAGCACCAAATAGGTCAAATACATGAACCCAGGCAGCATGACTAGGGTGCCCACATGTTAACATTCCACTATTCTGCTTCTATTTGTGTGTATATTATGGCATTTTATACTTACAAAGACCAGTAAAATAGGCAGATTTATCCCTATTTTACAGATGAAGCACCTGAGGTAGAAAGTTGACTAACTTATCAAGCGAGATTGCAAATCAGAGGCAGAGGTTGGATTTGCACCCAAGACTTTCTGGTGTCAAAGCCACGGGCAGTTGTCCTTTGTCACTTATCTGTGAACACCTAGAGTATAATGTCCCCAGACTAGCATCTTCACTGTGCACAGTAGAGAGGTAGAAACAACAGAGAATGAATAACTTGCTCATGCTGAGAAGCTGGTACTTTTCTCTCTCTCTATTGAGATACAGAAAGAAATAAGTTCCTGTTGTTGCAATGTATTTTCTCAGACACACATGCAGAGGAGTGAATAATATTGATATAGAGTTAAAAGAATACTCTCCTTATAAAACTTCAGGAACATAATACTTAATTTAATTTCTGCAGACTGGCCTGATTATCTGGGTATCATTTACAACCTTATTTCTATGGGAAAATAACAAACCCACAAATGAACTTCTGGGTGACAACTGCAAGGTTGGGGATTGTCTGTATAAACACCAGATGTTAATACTATAACTGCTAATTTATGTGTGGAGAGAGAGATGTAAAATGTAAATATAAACTGAATTCATCTATTTAGAAATATCAGATGACTCTGTCCATTTTTTATCTTCAGAGGCCAACAGAATGACTTTTAAATCTGCACTATAGCATTAAAAATTGTTTCTTTGAGTTATGTTTCCCTACTCCAAGCAGCTAGCATCTGTCTCGGGAGCCACATAAGGTGGCTTGGTTAGTGAAGTGCTAAAGAATTATAGCAGGAAGCAACCGCCTGAATCAATTAGTCATCAATCATTTAAAATGCACCAGGTTTTGTTTTGACTGCTAGGGCCTCTGCATTAACTAGATAAACAACAGATGTTCCCTGTTTAGGCTCACAAAATAAAAATCACCCTTGATCTTTTCTCTCAACTGCCTACTCTCTCCCCTTCTTGCAAGACTGCTCAGTCACCTCAGTTTACTCACATCTTCCAGAAGCCATTTTTTCCTTTTGTGCCTGTAAAGCCCTCCTGCCCTATCCCATATCCTATATGTATCTTTCCTTTCTTTGAGTGGAGGACCAGCTTAAGCATCAGGTCTTCCCAGAAGCCTTCCCAAAGGAATGAAATGTGAGATATTTCACATTCAAATCACCCGCATCCCTTTAACTCGGCAGACTATGGCTATGTTATCCTGGTCACCAGAGGCCACCTTGCAGTCCTTCCATAAACACAGGAATGCCAGCTCTCTGCTAAGATCTCAGCAGGCACTAGGCATATAGAGGGGTAACCCTAGATGCTCCTGGTCGGGCAAGAGATACAAATACATAAAGAAATTTATTATAATAGGGTTGAATCAGAATTTTTAAAATATTTTATGTATTTAAAAATAGATCGTATATTTATATGTTGCAAAAGTTACAAAAATGTAAGACAGTGAAACTTCTGCCTTCTACCTTTCTTCCTAGTTATTCAGCTCCCCTCTCCAGAGGTAAACAATGCTAACAGTTGTTATATACCCTCCCAGGGATATTCCATGAGTATTTAAACAAGTATATATGCATATATATATATATATATATATAATTTTTTAAAATTTACGACAGTGTTGTAAAAATAAAAAAGATATTGCAGCTTGTTTTTTTCACTTAATTCTGACACTTTGTATATCACTTGATCATAACGAACTTTCTCATTTGCCTTGAAATTTGGATATGTACTATTCTATCATACAGATATACCATAATTTATATATATAAAGCTCCGTTGAAGCGTATTTTGGTGGTTCTCAATCATTTGCCATTATTAACAATGTTACAGCAAATAATAACCTTATACATACATCGTGTGTGTGTGTGTGTGTGTGTAATTGTTCTTATCTGAACTGTCTTGGAAAGTATGAGAATGTCTATTTCCTCACACCCTTACCAACTTGTTACTGAACTTTTGATCTTTTCCAATCTTATATGTGAAAAAATATCCTAGTATCTCAATTTAATTTGCATTTCTCTGATTATGAGTGAGATGAAGTCTTTTTCATGTTTAACAGACATTTCAATTTTTTCCCCTGAATTTCCTGTATATATTTGTTCCAAATTTTTCTATCAGGTTGTTGTTTCTTATTGATTTGAAGGAACACTATAAGTCAAGGACATTAACCTTACGTGAAGTGAGTTGCATATGTTTTTACCCTCAGTAAATAAGTTCTCTTTTGAGTTTGTCTTGTAGAAATTGGGGGGCTTTTAAAACTAAATTTATCAATTTCAGAATGGGTGAGAACTTTCAGATTGTGACACAAAACACAGAAACCTTAATTAAACTTCTGAAAGTATACCTGGCTTTCCAGTTAGAGGAGAGGAGAGAAATTACGACTTGTTTTTTGTTTGTTTCATTTCTATAGTCACATGACATATAACACAGGGATATATGCTGAGATTAATCAGGCTACTTTAAGAAGGAGCCAGCTAAGACTTGTTGTTCCAGTTACTAAGGCTGCAAAACAAATTATCCCCAAACTCAATGCACAAAACAACCATTTATTATGTTCTTGGCTTCCGTGAATCAGGAATTCAGACAGGACATAGCAGAAAGGGATTATCTCTGCTCTAGGATACCTGAGGCCTGCTGCAGTCTCAAAGCTGGATACCGAAATCGTATTACAAAAACTCAGTCAAACACATTAGCTGGGGTTGTTGCCTGAAAATCTCTTTATACTGAACACTCATGTTGCTTGGGCTTCTTCACAATGTGAGGTCTGGGTCCCAAGAGTAAGTGTCACAGAAAAGGCAAGCCAGACTAAAGCTGTATCATAAGACATGAAACGTCACTTCTGCTGTACTCTGTTGGTCAGAGCAGTCATATGCCTGCCCAGGTTCAAAGGGAGAGAAAATAGACTCAACCTCTTGATAGGGCACAACAAGGTTCTGGAAGAGCATGTGTGACTGAAATATTGCTTTGACCTTTCTGAAAAACACAGTCTGTCATACTTGTTCAGGAATCTGTCCTGCAGATCTTCAGTCCAAAGAAGACATTGGTCTCAGTCTACAGGCTGGACCCACCTGTAGGACCCTTTGGATCAGAGGATCGTGTCTGGCTTTCTTGTTGCAACAGCTAAAGAATTATCCCTGCATGAAGCTCTAGGGTATGTTCTTACACCACTTCCAGTGAGTGAGTCTGGTTAATGAAGTTACCGTCTCCTTCATCAACCACCTCAGGTTAATACTGGTAGAAACAAGAAGTGTTCAATTCCTACTTATCTAGGGACATTTCTTTCCTTTCCCCCACCTTCTGCTGGTGGATTTTGTATTTATTATTCTTTTTATCAAATAATGGGGAAGACAAAATGAAAAAATCCTATCAGCTCACTTGATTATGTATCAGTCACTCTGGCATGGTTGGTGCTCAGTTAAACAAAAAAGAAAAAGATGCTTTTTACCAAAGGCAGAGTATGTGGATTATCTCTGGGTTTCAATTTTAAAAAGAATTTTGTATAAAGACTCAATTATTTCATATGGACTGTGTCCTGCTCAGTTAAGCTAATTAATAAATGCAACATTTTCTTTGGCTGAAACCTACAGGGATAGTATAATTAGAAAACAAACAAAAACAAATCTGCTGATTTACCCCTATGGCTTTTCCCTCAACAGCAATAAGAAGCACATTAAATGTGAAAACAGAAATCACACATGTCCTAAATTGAGTAGCTATGGTCTATTTGGTATTTGAGTGGACCAAGTTGGGATGTGGAGTGAAGACAAAGAACTACCAAGGGCAACTGTCTTGATTCCAAAAAGGGTCATCTAGATAGAGTAAGTACCCAAGGGACACCAACAGTCTATTGATTTGTTTTAGAAATTGACAGAAGTAGTAAGCTGCTGGGATAGGGAAGCAAGGAATTCAGATCATAGAATTGTGACAGTCATTGTAGATAATATCAGTAATGCAGCAGGCACCAAAATACTAAACCGTAAAGGCAAGACCTCATGTCTCAAAGGGTGACCAGCAACTGTCAGCCAGGTGTACGTGGGTCTCCATAAAAAATACTGGGTATATTTTATCATTTAGTAAAGATGGTACATTTGTGTTAGGAGAAGCAACTAGCCTAAAATAGCAAGCACCTAGGAAAAAGTCAGATTCTACTAATTGAGGAAGTGGGCAGTGGCAGTCAGACATTGAATTTGTGAAATCCTGGGTCAAACACACAAAGCAGGAGATTCAGGGTAACCCAGTAACCCAAGAGCAAGTATTGGGCCATAGGCTTCTAGAGCTGAGCACATGATTTAAAGTCCTCATCTATTATTTAGAAAAGATTATTTTTACAGTGATTTGCACCTTGCTCCTTTGAAAATTGGTTTAAAAACCTGGAAAGGTCTGAATCTGTCCAAATTGGAGAAAAGATTCAAGAGACGCTATGAAAAGACAGATTCCAAGCAAAGGAGGCAGTGGCAGATAGCATGGCTTAAAGAAAGTTGTAACACAAAGAATAGTCCTGACATCTAATGCACCCGTTGTCTCTTTCCAATACATCATCACATCAAGTCTTCCCAAAAGATTCAACTCTTCTTGATTTCTTTCAATATTTCAGTGACCACTGGAAGGGTAAGTAGGCTATGACTGACAGGACTGTCACTTTGGACTCTGCAAGCAGCCACCACGTAAAGTTTCACTGCAGCCTCCTAGTAATGGATAAGGATAATTGGATACCATCCTCCGAGAACCATGACATCTGATTTTATATTCTGTGCCCTTTTCATAACAAAAGAGACCATTACAAAATCCCTCATGCTGCCCTGGGCATGTTTTAAATATGTTGGAAAACTTAACTTCATTGCAGCTTTTTACACTGATTTTGTGCTCTACGTGATCTAAATCAATCCATGTTTCAGTTTTATTTTAAGGTTTATACTTGGCTCTGATCTTCAGAATTATTTCACCTCTCATCTCCAAGTATTTCTTCCCAGCTGCAAAAATATACTGACAATTTCAAATTGTCTTCTTATATAAATGAACACATAGGGAAAAAATATATATATTCATATATTATTTGAACAGCATACAGTGCTTTGCTGGGCCCAATAGCGTTCTAGTCTTCATGTTACATTTTATAGAGCCGAGACACATGTAAAATAATAATGATAGTGATACCTATTGAGGATTTATTACACACCAGTCACTGTTTAAGATTTTTATATGTAATATATTTAAACATCTCATTTTTATATATAATATCTCATGTATATGTATAAACTATTACTGATTTATGTGTAATATCGCATTTAAGTCTTATAACAGCCTCACGACACTTAAGTCTCACAGTAAGTACTATTCAAAAACATCCCCATTTTACAGATGAAGACATGGAGGTTCAAAAAGATAAAGTCACCTGGTCAAGGTCACACAGTTGGCGAGTTGTGGAGCTTTTCATCCTAACTATTGAGATGAACTACTTACAATGGAGAGAAGGCATGAAGAGCTACTCCCCAGGGACAGACTGGACCCAATTGAGGGACTGGTGGTCCATGCCCGCTGGATCTCAGAATTGCTGTGGATGCGTGTCTGCTGGCCATGTGTTCCAAGCAGAGGAGTGGAAAGAGCTGCCTCTATTGGGAGGAGTATTTATCACTGACACTATATCCACACACCTGTACATGGTGACACTCAGGGATTTAGGCAGGTATATTTTAGTTTTTAAATTCTTACAGACAACCCAATGCCTTATTACCCACACTGGGTAGACAGTCGCATCACCCTCCCTGTCTGTGCCACAGCCCTGCTGCTTCTCACCTCTTGCTTCCACCCTCACTCCTACAAGGTGGAGTTTACTGTGCTTATCTGTTCCTCTCCAGTCATTGTATGTCGGGTAAGTGTGAGGAAGAGAACTGTCCCATCAATTCCCTAGTGTTCATCTTCAGAAGACCTGGCCTCGAGGAGCTGTGCCTCAGCAAACGTACTCCAGGGGCCTCATCTGTGCTGTGACCTGATTTAAAGACCTGGATATGGGACTTGAGACTGAGTCAGGTGCCATAAAGGGATGAGGCCCCTGGGCGGTCTGCAAGGAAGGAGTGTAACTTCAGTGAGAGAGAAATGTGGCTTTCTAGTAGCAAAAAAATGGCATATGGTGGTCTACTCTGTTCGTGGCTCTGGTGTTCCCTCTCTGTCTTATTCCTCTCTGCTCACATATTGGCAGGGCCCTCTCTTCATTCATTCAAATGTGCTGGAAGTGACACTCTGCCAGTTCCATCCCTTTGTTTTAAGAAAGCCAGGAAGATTGTTTTGTATTCTTGGGATCCCTGAGTTGCCAGGTAAGAAATCCAGCTATCGGGCTTCCCTGGTGGCGCAGTGGTTGAGAGTCCGCCTGCCGATGCAGGGGACACGGGTTCGTGCCCCGGTCTGGGAAGATCCCACATGCCACGGAGCGGCTGGGCCCGTGAGCCATGGCCGCTGGGCCTGCGCGTCCGGAGCCTGTGCTCCGCAACGGGAGAGGCCACGGCAGTGAGAGGCCCGCGTACCGTGAAAAAAAAAGAAAGAAAAAAAAAAAGAAATCCAGCTATCATAACAGAGAAGTTAGTTCAGAGGAAGGAGGAAGAGGTCCTAAGATTACAGTGAGTGGGAGGGAGAGAGACAGAGAGACAGAGACAGAGAGAAGAGAGAGGCTTTTCAGGGGGGGCCCGTCTCTAGCTGGTCCACCAACTAAATGCAACACAGGTAAGCCCAGATTACAGATGGGTAAGCAAATAAAATGGTTATTGTTTAAAGCCAATAACTTTTGGGTAGTTTTTACACAGCAACTAGATAAGCAAAACACCAGTAAATATTATACGTTTAATAAATACTTGTTGGTACACCTGACAGAAATGATAATGCCAGGATACTGATCCTCAAGGCACTTCAACTCCAGGATAAGAGGTGGACTAATAAACTCACAATTAAACTAGAAGAACAGGAGTGCCACGAAAGAGTTGTTAACACAGCACAACTGAAGAACGAATGGACACCCTAGCCCAAGTCACATAGTGAGATCAGGAAGACTTCCAGAAGAGATGATAACTGAACAAAATACTGGAAGGGAAGTAGGAGTTTGTCAGAAAAAAAAAAAAATTAAGAGCCTTTCTCTGTATCTCAGGCACATCTAGACCAGTTCCTTGTTCATAAATGGAGAATGGAGAAATGAATGAATGAAAAAATTTGAAAGTCATCAGCATAAACATAGAATGTAAGTGATGAAGACTGTGAAAAGGAAAGAAGCTAAGAGTACCTCCTCTTGAACATATTGGGCTCCAGCCCTCAACTGTATAAGATCTTTAGCCAAATCAATGTTTCCTTTTTTGTAAGCAGAGAAGAATTCCCTCCACTCTAACAGAGTGTAGATTGTAGTCATTCTCTATTCACTAACTGCACTATTGAACACTGCTATGTCCTCTTTTGTGATGTTAGAATCTCTCTAGAAGGAATCATAGACATATCACTGCTGATCTTCAACAGCTTATTATCTGAAAAGATTTTAAAGTCAGAATCATGAATCACAGGTACACCCTGGACCTTTGTATTTCATGTTAGTACTGGATCATTAGATAAAATTTTGCCACTCTAAGGCTACATCTGCTCTCACTTGGTATGACTGTTCCTTCACTTGTATATTTTACCTTTATATTTCACCCTAATCCATATCAGTATAAATGTACAAATATACTATCCTCCACTTACAAAATGAGAAGAAAAGAGTTAATTGATTTCAAACTATATAAAAAGCACTTGTTGGGCTTCCCTGGTGGCGCAGTGGTTGAGACTCCGCCTGCCGATGCAGGGGACATGGGTTCGTGCCCCGGTCCGGGAGGATCCCACATACCGCGGAGCAGCTGGTGCCGTGAGCCATGGCCGCTGAGGCTGCGTGTCCGGAGCCTGTGCTCCGCAACGGGAGAGGCCACAACAGTGAGAGGCCCGCATACCACAAAAAAAAAAAAAAAAGAAAAAAGCACTTGTTGCTTGAACTATGGCAAACTGAATATTATCTGCTGTTTTCCAGTTGTATCATTTGTTCATACCTAGAAGTTTGAGGCTTTTTAAAAAAAGGTATAGTTAAGGGTGAGATAAAATAAAGAAATCTGTTATCCTGGTAATCAATTCATTCCTTCCTAAGTTTATGGGACAGAATACAGTCATCCTTTGGTATCAGAGGGGCACTGGTTCCAGGGACCCACACCACCACCCCCTAAACCCTGAGGATACCAAAATCTATGGATACGCAAGTCCTTTACATTAAATGGCATAGTATTTGCATATAACCTATGCAAGCACATCCTCTCATATACTTTAAATCAATCATTTCTAGATTACTTATAATGCCTAACACAATGTAATGTAATTACACTGTATTAATACAATGTAATGTAGTATAAATACTATGTAAATAGTTTCCAGGGTCCAGCTAATTAAAGTTTTGCTTCTGGGAACTCTCTGGAATTTTCTTAATATTTTTGATACTTAGTTGAATCTGCAAATGTGGAACCATGGATACAGAGGGACAACTTGTACATAGCTTCTGTAAAGTACTGACTATTAGAGGAAGGCCTGTTGAGAAGGTACTCAATGTTTGTTGAGTGAATAAATGAAAACAAGAGAGATAATTGTAGCAAAGACCAGGAGAGAGAGAAGGCATTCACTGAGAGGTGGGAATTAGAGAAGTTGTGAGTGATATGTCAGCTATACTCAGGCCAGGCAGAATGGACAAGGAGATGACTTAAAAGAAGGAATAACAAGAGATCAACAGTATGGGCATTGGAATGAGTGGTTGTGAGTGATGGTAGTCTTAACAGCACTAGACCAAAACAGAAAACGAAAACATGAGGGCTTGAGAAGGTAGCAGCAGCCTTCCTGAAGCTTGTTTTTAATTTATGGATGATAGAGTCAGAGAAGAAGGAACGCTCCCTGCAAACAGCTTGCTCCCAAGAAGAGAAACATATCCCTAACATCTTTAAAAACTCACTGTTGAGATTAAGTCTTTCCTCCCCTGGGGAAGACTGAATGATGGTTTCCATGTAACCAAAAGTTATTCTAAAGGAGACCTTTTGGGATTTCCCTAGTGGCGCAGTGGTTAAGAATCCGCCTGCCAGTGCAGGGGACATGGGTTCGAGCCCTGGCCTGGGCACATCCCACATGCCGCAGAGCAACTAAGCCCGTGCGCCACAACTACTGATCCTACGCTCTAGAGCCCACGTGCCACAACTACTGAAGCCCACGTGCTTTGAACCCGTGCTGTGCAACAAGAGAAGCCACTGCAATGAGAAGCCCACTTAACCGCAATGAAGAGTAGCCCCCGCTCACCGCAACTAGAGAAAGCCCATGTGCAGCAACAAAGACCCAACACAGCCAAAAATAAATAAATAAATAATAAAATAAAAAATTTTAAAAAAACAATAGAGACCTTTCCTGTATAGAAGGAAACACCAGGCATGGAACAGGTGTTTTCCCACTAATATTCCCTAGTTTGTTTGCTCCAGCAATGCCGCTGAGTCTTAGATCAAGCAGAACAGCTACCCTCTTGAGGAAAGAAAACAATCGTCTATTAGACAGCAGTCTTCTCCCTCACTTTCTAAGGCAGCTCCCCAATACCACATCTGATATTTAGAGTCTTAATGTAAGACAGAAGGGATAAAGTCCCCCAAAAAAGTTGAAACTGAGTTAGATCACTGTGAGAATTCAATTCCAAGTTCTTGCTGTACTGGCGGTTTCAAGTTGACTTCCAATTCTAATTACCTTCTCTTTTAGCTTGAGTTCTCCCAGAGCAGTGACCAAGCTAAGTATTTGGAAGAAAGTGCTTTACAAAGAGGTTTGCTCCAGAGAAACCAGTCATGAAGTAGGAGAAGCAGGAGAGAAAATGGTGCGATTTCAGGAGTTTAAGCCCCAAGACTGATCCCACAGGGTTGTTCAGCATTTTATGTTCCATAAACATAAAAGTGCATGTAAATTTTAACAGTCTCAGCTTAAATTTCAACTGATTGACTAAAGCAGACTTTTTAAAAGCCTAATTATGAATTATGTATGTACAACTAGTATCAAGTACATTTCTGTGCCATGGACTTCTTAAGTAAGAACATTGTTTTTATAATGATGTTGTACCACACCATTATATTTATTATATATATTTATTACATATATATTTACATTGTCATTACAAAGACAAAAAATTTTAATAAGTTTTAAACAATTTTAAGCTTACATAGAATTGTAAAACAGTACATTTTTTTCCCTGAATTATTTGAGATTAAGTTGCTAAGTTAACGCTCAACACTTCCTAGTACTTTAGTTTGTACTTCTAAAAAAGGACATTCTTCTACATGACCATAACACAATCATCTGACTCAGGACATTAATATTGGTACATTCCTACCATCTAGTCCTCAGAGCCTTTCAAATATGACCAATACCCCAATCATGTCCTTTATAGAAAAACACACTTGTTTAGGATCACATGTTACATTTATTTGTCATGTCTCTTTAGTTTCCTTTAGTCTGGGACCACCCTCAGTATTTCCTTGAATTTTATGACTTTGACCCTTTAAACAAGCCTGTTAACTTTTGTAGATAGCCCTCCTTACTGTTTCTTAAACTATACTCCTCTTCTCCAAATCCATAACCAACAACTTGTTCTTTTTCACCTTACTTGCCTGAATACTGCAGAAGTTTTTAACTGGTTTTTCTGGATCCATTCTGACTTTGTCAATTCTCTAGACCACTGTCTGAATTAATGCTCTAAAATGTCTATCCTTCCCCAGATTAAAAGCTTTTAATATTCCACCATCCTCCTAAAAATTCAAAAACAACTTAGAGCAATCAAAAGTTTGAGTTTTACCAAGTAACCCAAACGCACAAAATGGTGTGTGACCGGAAATGGATCCAGACACTTTTTTTTTTTAACATCTTTATTGGAGTATAATTGCTTTACAGTGTTGTGTTAGTATCTGCTGTACAACAAAGTGAATCAGCTATACATATATATGTATATATATCCCCATATCCCCTCCCTCTTGTGTCTCCCTCCCACACTCCCTATCCCACCCCTCTAAGTGATCACAAAGCACCGACCTGATCTCCCTGTGCTATGCAGCTGCTTCCCACTAGCTATCTATTTTACATTTGATAATGTATATATGTCAATGCCACTCTCTCACTTCGTCCCAGCTTACACTTCCCCCTCCCCGTGTCCTTAAGTCTATTCTCTACATCTGCGTCTTTATTCCTGTCCTGGTCCTAGGTTCTTCAGAACCATTTTCTTTTTTAGATTCCATATATATGTGTTAGCATATGGTATTTATTTTTCTCTTTCTGACTTACTTCTTACTTCACTCTGTATGACAGACTCTAGGCCCATCCACTTCACTCCAAATAACTCAATTTCGTTTCTTTTTATGGCTGAGTAATATTCCATCATATACAAGTGACACATCTTCTTTATCCATTCATCTGTCGATGGACACTTAGGTTGCTTTCATGTCCTGGCTATTGTAAATAGTGCTGCAGTGAACATTGTGGTACATGACTCTTTTTGAATTATGGTTTTCTTGGGTTATATATCCAGTAGTGGGATTGCTGGGTCATATGGTAGTTCTAATTTTAGTTTTTTAAGGAACCTCCATACTGTTCTCCATAGTGGCTGTATCAATTTATATTCCCACCAACAGTGTAAGAGGGTTCCTTTTCTCCACACCCTCTTCAGCATTTATTTGTAGATTTTTGGATGATGGCCATTCTGACCAGTGTGAGGTGATACCTCATTGTAGTTTTGATTTGCATTTCTCTAATGATTAGTGATGTTGAGCATCCTTTCCTGTGTTTGTTGGCAATCTGTATATCTTCTTTGGAGAAATGCCTATTTAGGTCCTCTGCCCATTTTTGGATTGGGTTGTTTGTTTTTTTGATATTGAGCTGCATGAGCTGCTTGTATATTTTGGAGATTAATCCTTTGTCAGTTGCTTCATTTGCAAATATTTTCTTCCATTTTGAGGGTTGTCTTTTCATCTTGTTTATGATTTCCTTTGCTGTGCAAAAGCATTTGTTTCATTCGATCACATTTGTTTATTTTTGTTCTTATTTCCATTTCTCTAGGAGGTGGGTCAAAAGATCAATAAAACTAAAAGCTGGTTCTTTGAGAAGATAAACAAAATTTATAAACCATTAGCCAGACTCATCAAGAAAAAAAGGGAGAAGACTCAAATCAACAGAATTAGAAATGAAAAAGGAGAAGTAACAACTGACACTGCAGAAATACAAAGGATCATGAGAGATTACTACAAGCAACTATAGGCCAATAAAATGGACATTCTGGCAGAAATGGACAAATTCTTAGAAAAGCACAACCTTCTGAGACTGAACCAGGAAGAAATAGAAAATATAAACAGACAAATTACAAGCACTGAAATTGAAACTGTGATTAAAAATCTTCCAACAAACAAAAGCCCAGGACCAGATGGCTTCACAGGCGAATTCTATCAAACATTTAGAGAAGAGCTAACACTTATCCTTCTCAAACTCTTCTAAAATATAGCAGAGAGAGGAACACTCCCAAACTCATTCTACAAGGCCACCATCACTCTGATACCAAAACCAGACAAAGGTGTCACAAAAAAAAACCTACAGGCCAATATCACTGATAAACATAGATGTAAAAATCCTCAACAAAATATTAGGAAACAGAATCCGACAGCACATTAAAAGGATCATACACCATGATCAAGTGGGGTTTATCCCAGGAATGCAAGGATTCTTCAATATACGCAAATCAATCAATGTGATACACCATATTAAAAAATTGAAGGATAAAATCCACGTGATAATCTCAATAGATGAAGAAAAATCTTTGGACAATATTCAACATCCATTTACAATAAAAACCCTCTAGAAAGTAGGCATAGAGGGAACTTACCTCAACATAATAAAGGCCATATTTGACAAACCCACAGCCAACATCATTCTCAATGGTGAAAAACTGAAACCATTTCTACTAAGATCAGGAAAAAGACAAGGTTGCCCACTCTTACGACTATTATTCAACATAGTTTTGGAAGTTTTAGCCATGGCAGTCAGAGAAGAAGAAGAAATAAAAGGAATCAAAATCAGAAAAGAAGAAGTAAAACTGTCACTGTTTGCAGATGACATGATACTATACATAGAAAATCCTAAAGATGCTACCAGAAAACAACCAAAGCTAATCAATGAATTTGGTAAAGTAGCAGGATACAAAATACACTATACACTAATGATGAAAAATCTGCAAGAGAAATTAAGGAAACATTCCCGTTTACCAATGCAACAAAAAGAATAAAATACCTAGGAATAAACCTACCTAAGGAGACAAAAGACCTGTATGCAGAAAACTATAAGACACTGATGAAAGAAATTAAAGATGATACAAACAGATGGAGAAATATGCCATGTTCTTAGATTGGAAGAATCAACATTGTGAAAATGACTGTACCATCCAAAGCAATCTACAGATTCAATGCAATCCCTATCAAACTACCAATGACATTTTTCACAGAACTAGAAAAAAAAATTTCACAATTTGTGTGGAAACATAAAAGACCCTGAATAGTGAAAGCAATGTTGAGAAAGAAAAGTGGAGCTAGAGGAATCAGGCTCTGTGACTTCAGACTATACTACAAAGCTACAGTAATCAAAACAGTATGGTACTGGCACAAAAACAGAAAGATAGATCAATGGAACAGGATAGAAAGCCCAGAGATAAACCCACGCACATATGGTCACCTTATCTTTGGTAAAGGAGGCAAGAATATACAGTGAAGAAAAGACAGCCTCTTCAGTAAGTGGTGCTGGGAAAACTGGACAGGTACGTTTAAAAGAATGAAATTAGAACACTCCCTAACACCATACACAAAAATAGACTCAAAATGGATTAAAGACCTAAATGTAAGGTCAGACAATATAAAACTCTTAGAGGAAAACAAAGGCAGAACACTCTATGACATAAATCACAGCAAGATCCTTTTTGATCCAGAACATTTATACAACAATGTTTAGACATTTTAGGTGAGGATCTCTTACCCTAAACAACTACTATCAGTTCCTTATATTTTCCCAGACCACTCAGTACCTGAACATGAGTATCTCATCCAAAAAAAAAAAAAAAAGACAATGTAACCTGTATCTAGAATGTTAATCTTATTCATTCTGAGATTCTGGTTTCAAAGCCTGAAATACCATCATAAAATAACACAATAGATTTTTAACAGCCTTCCATTACACAATGTTCACTTTGTCATCTAAAAAGATGAGAATCAATTCTGCCCCAGCCACAGGAGTAGAATCAGCAAAACCATCCAAGACGAGTGGCATTATTGATATAAGGTTTTGTTTTGTTGTGAAATATACTTTTTGAATGTTTCGACCTGAAATATCTCTTAGGTACAGTTAGTTCTTCTAGTGCAGTGGTTTACTGTAGTTCGTGTTTGGGTTTGTATTTCTCTTGGTTTTACTAAGAGATTTAAAAGTATCCTGAAAAACCATCCTTTTGTTGATTTTGTTTGGCAAAATTAATGCTTCAATAAAATTGTTCTCTGAGATAAAATAGATATAAGTCTATCCTATGTAGATGAAACTAAAAGTCTAAATATTTATGATTAATTTTAGGAGATTGGCACACCCTCATCTATAACTTCATAATGTTTTGAAAGATAAGTTCAGATTTTCAGTTTTTATTTTACACATCAGAAAATGGAAGTGTCTTGAATCATAATAAGTCATAAATTTTATTCAAAACATTTTTCAAAATGATCAAGTATTTAATGGGTCACATATTTTTGCATACTATAATGTATCATGTAAATTTACCATATGTCAGTGAATGAAAAAATAAATGATTAAATATAAACTCATTTTTCATTGTGTTTGGCATGAAAGAGCTACAGAACAGAGAGTTTACAATTATGGTATTGTTATAGATTTTAATGATCTATTGATATTTTCTCTTTTTAATAGAATCATCCTGTCTACTTGACTTATTTAATCAGATCATTCTAAAAGTGATCATCATGTAAAAAACCAAATAGGCATATAGGCTTACATTTCAATTTTTTTTATAGTTTATATACTAATTAAATTGAATATAAGAATTATCTCGGGCTTCCCTGGTGGCGCAGCGGTTGAGAGTCTGCCTGCCGATGCAGGGGACGCGGGTTCGTGCCCCGGTCCGGGAAGATCCCACATGCCGCGGAGCAGCTGGGCCCGTGAGCCATGGCCGCTGAGCCTGTGCGTCCAGAGCCTGTGCTCCGCAACGGGAGAGGCCACAACAGTGAGAGGCCCGCATACCAAAAAAAAAAAAAAAAAAGAAGAATTATCTCACTCTGATTCATTTCCAACATGGTATTTGCATGTTGAAGGCATATACTTTCTGACAAAATGACTTTTTTCTTTTTTAAAGCCAATCACAAGATATTTTCTCAAAAAATTTAAGATATGATGAGCCCTACATCAGTTTTCAATTCAGGAAAGTTTCCAACAACACTCCATTTTTCAGTTTTTGACATAATGAAATATACAATATATGCAAGCAAATCTTTATTCATTCATTCAAGTATTTATTGATGAATTTCTACATGGCCGATTAACTATTAGATTTATGTGTCCTTTATGTTTGTATTTTAAAGGTAAATTATAGAATCAAAATCATTATTCAAAGATAAAAGAAGGGATGAAATGATTGTGAAATAATAATTTGAAGTGAAAGAATTAGACTAGAAAAATTGATTAAAACAACCCAATAACTCATCTGAGAGTTTTGCTCCACCCATTTAAATACTAGTCACAAGTGACCAGAGGGAGACACAGAGAAATGCTGCTCAGTTTCCCCTTTAGAGAAGGAGTCAGTGGACAGTTTCCACCTCTCGGCTCCTTCAAGGTCTACCTCAGCTGCAGAGACCCACCTCGCCACAAACCATGCCATCCTGGGGCAGCCCCACATTCAGTCACTTCACATAAGGGGTATCCAAAGCTTGAGCCATTTGGAAAGAGAAAAGGACAAGTCTGATGAATACTTCATGTTCCAGATGTCCACAATGAGTTAGCTGAGGCTTCAGACCTCCAGACCTGGGTCATAGTTTGATTTCTCCCTCTTCAATCCTGCTTCTTCACCCGTTTTCAAAGGCATTGATCTTTACAAAATACCTTGTATTGCAAACACCATCTCAGCATCTGCTTCTAGAGAGCTAGAGCTGTGACATCTCCTTTAATGCGTGAGGGGAAAAAAAGCAGAACTTAGTCAAATCTGGTATATCAGAGATGGTATTGTAAAAACATGGCAAAGAGAACACTGGATTGGAATTGGAAATGGAAATCAGGCAGGCTGATAATCTCACTGCCGCTTCCAGAGCCGCCACACTATAAACTAACCCAGTAGTTCCCAAGTGCCTTTCTGTGATCTCAGGACATCCATTATAGCTTTCAGCAACCTGTGGAAAAATGAGAAAGATAGGGTAAAGTAGTGAATTTTTCAAAGAGTTAAATGTACTCGATTTGTTTTTTGGGTTTTTTTTTTTTTTTTTTGTGGTACGCGGGCCTCTCACTGTTGTGGCCTCTCCCGTTGCGGGGCACAGGCTCTGGACGCGCAGGCTCAGCGGCCATGGCTCACGGGCCCAGCCGCTCCGCGGCACGTGGGATCTTCCCAGACCGGGCACGAACCCGTGTCCCCTGCATCGGCAGGCGGACTCTCAACCAGTGCGCCACCAGGGATGCCCCTGTTTTACTTTTGAATCAGTTCCTTTCTCCTCTTAAATTTTTGGCTTTAAAATATCCTTTTTTTTTTTGGAAATCGTGAGGTCATTAGGTAATGGTTCCTTTTTGTTTGTTTTTGTGTTGTTTGTAATGTTTTACAGGCAAAATCAAAGTTGGTGGCAGCTACCCAGGCCATCTTTGCACTAGTACTTCAAAACTCCACTGAATGGCAACACTCATTGTGAATCACTGATCTCAACATTTCACCACAAAATACGCATTTAATTGATACAGATACTGATTGATTTAATTCATACTGATACACAAAAACCAATTAGGGAGAACAGGAGGCATGGATTCGTGTTCAATGAGCTATGTTTTATGTAAATTTACATATAGTTCTGGTCAGCTTTTGAATTCTGAAGAAGATGGCATTTCAACATGTACTCCCATTACTGAATCTCTCCTCTTAATAACTGCCACCATTTTTTCCAAAAGTCTGGGTTTATCTACTTTAAGGGAAAAGAAAAAAAAAATCTAGAATAAATGGTCCCAAGATTTCCATTTCTCAGCTGTTTGAGTTGACCTCTCCAAAATTACTAAAAGCATAGACAAAGGATCCTTTTTCCAGTCCTCCTTCATTTATCTCAAAAATATCTTGTCCACAGCAACCGTTCATCTACCCAAATCTAACGCATTCCTCCTTCTTCATAGGCGATTTAACATAGTGTAACAACAACATCAGTGGACTGGGAGTCAAGATTTATGAGAGTGCCAAGTAATATTGTGAATAAGATTGAGAGAACGCTCTAACAAACCAGCACGTTCATAGTGTAAGTCAACCCTCAAACGCTAAGTATTCTCCTACCTCAATGACCAGTATTATTACTACTTCCTTTCCCTGTCAACTGGTGACTTCCTCCTGCCCATTCTTTTCCTTTTCCACGAAAGCAAGTCTTGCTCCTCGACCGTTCTCTTGGCTTCCTGCAGTTTCCTGAGGTGTGCCTCCCCTGCTCTCCATTTCACAGCTCCCTTCTCTCCTGGATTCAGCTGTTAGGCTTTGCTCTTCCTCAAGAACAGCATCAATGCCACTGCTGGTTCTCCACATTCCCCTGCCTTTCAAACTGCCTTCCCCTCAGGTGCGATCTTCCCTGCTTTCACATCCCAAAGTCTTATAAGTGTATCACTAAATGAATCTTTACTCTCCTTTTCCTGCTGTGTTGCCTCGCCTTGAAAAAGTTTAGCTTGAGGCTTTCACTGATGAACGATTAAGGACCAAACCTATTGTTTCCGGTCCTACGTTCTATTGTTTCTGGTCCTACGTTCCAACTGCTGCAAAAACTGACAAGGTCTTTGGCACTACACTTTGACTCAGGATTTCCCTGAAAAGATGGTAGGCTTTTTTTCTTTGAAAGGGTCAATGACTGTGTACATCACGGAAAACATCACTCTCTGGAGCTTCAACCTGGTGAATGTTCGTGTAAATTTCTCTTATCTCCATAAAGACTCTCTCTGGCCATTTTCTTCATCTAAAGCAGATACTGAACAAATAAATTTTTGCATTTATTTAAACAAGGTGCATAAGTATGTATAGTACTCTATTTACTTCTATTTAAGTATGTTTTCTCTACATTGGTGAGATGTCACCATAATGAGACCAATAAATTTACCTCTTATCCCAACCCTATGTCAGAGTTAGGAACCAGAGGCTTATCTAGAGGTTTTGGAGGTTTTGGAACAGTAATACCAAAGCATGCCATGACCCAGCCATTGAGTTCAGGCTTCTTTCCAAACTATATCTTTATAGGTGAGATGACCATATCAATTATAGCCACACATTTTTGTGTGGTGCTATTTGTGTTGCAGGAGCTGGGGAGAAAGGCGGGGTATAATATAGTCTTCTTGGCATTTTAGGAGATTAATTTTTCAGTTCCTGAAGAATAACCTAAGACAATACAAAGTGCCCATCTTTTAAACGAAGTACTATATCAGAAGCCTAGATAACCACACAATTGTAAAGACCATAAATGAAGTAAATAAATATATTTTGTAACTTTTAAACACTAAAGACAATAAAAGGTAATGAAAGGGAAGAGTGGAATTTAATTTGAGTCTAAACTTCAATATAATAAAGTGTGTGTGCTAAAGAGAGTAGTAATTATTCTGGCTGTTTTTTTTTACTTCACAAAATATAAACCAGTAAGATTTCTGATGTATCCAATATTTATTAACCACTCATTTTATTAGTGTTTATTTCAAAACTACCTCCAAAATGATTTAAAGAGCTATTGAACAAAATGGTGAGAAAAAACTTTTAAATGATTATAAAACCAAAAAAGATTTAAGAGAGATATGCAATCCTAAGATGAAATCACTACTGTCATGCTTGAAAATTTACTCTTAATATCTTAAAATTTAGGATTGGCATATAAGAGGACGAGATAGGTGTTGAGGAAATATAAGTGTAAGAAAAATAGTATTCTGTCTTCCAGGAGCTTAATCCAGTGAGGAAAAAATATACAAAGAAACAGTAAAATTATACCATAAAACTGAGGGCAGAGGTAAGAGCTTGTTTCTGGAAAGGGGCAAGGAGACATCTTTCTGTAAACTCAAGGGAAAGATGATTGGTAAAGCTCCAGACACATTTTAAGGGTCAGAGAAGAGAGTGGAGATAGTGCATTTCAGAAGACTTTTACAAATGCTGTAAATGAAGTTATCTGGAAATGGCTTTGGAAAGTGGTCTTATTGTTTCAGGGTCCATAGAAAAAGGGTGCAGTTGCCATTGGGGAGAACACAATAGGAAACAGATTTTTCATTATACCTGTCACTACCAGTAGTCTGTCAATAAGTAAAAGATATAGACAACTGATTTTTCTTTCAAAATATTACAGAAACATTCTCCAATGGCCGCCTTTTAGGTCAGAGAATATTTGGTAGACCAAGAAATTTCTATTAGCAATTCTGTGTAGACAGTTTTAATTATTAAATATACATTAGAGGAAATGATATTTCTCCCTTTAGAGTTTAGACTTAAAGCGCTGTAGACTGATTTCTTTAAATATATGAAAACTAGCTATGTTAATTTTATGACTGAGAAAGTCTCATAACTCTCAAGGCCCATATCCAATTCCTATCTCTAAAATGCTTTTTTTAATAAATTAGAATAAACATATAATCTCTTTTCTGCAAACCATAGGCTATTTATCCAGACCAAACAAAGATATCTGAACATGTTAATTTCAGTGCGGTTTTAAAATACAGGACTGGGCTATGCACATAGAACCTGCCTTGGACACCATACTCCATTTGAACACCTCCAGTTCACTTGCTTTTTTCAATATATTTTTGAGGAATATTATCATTAGCAATCGGACTGAAAATCAATAGGTATATCATCTTCCCCTTATAGATCCAAAAGTAAAGAGTCTGGAGGTTATCTGGGGCTTGGAAGGAGGTGCCATGGTTAAAGGACTCAGAACTTCCTTGGATTCGATCTCTGTAGAAAGTGAAGTTGTAGTGAATGGGAGAGGTATACACATTCCATGCAGATTACTTTTACTGAGTTATAATTGTTCTGGTAGATCATTTTTCTTAAGTGTACAGAATATTTAATTAAAGACAAAAATTGGAATGAGCCTAAATGTCTGTCATTTTTTTAATAGTTAAATATTATGCAACTGTATATGCATGCAACTAGTAAAAATGTGAAAGGTCTGTATATATTGAAACGGAAATGATCACAAAATATTAAGTTTAAAAAACAAGTTGCAGAACAGGACACAGAATAAAATCTTGTTCTCATAACCCAACAATAGTTGAATATATGCCTACATATTTAAAGAGGGGACAAAAATACTTTGGAGTGTACACAACAAATAAACTCAACAGTGGGTACTTCTGGAAGTAGAATGGGGATGTTAAAAAACTCACTTTTTATTAGATAGATATTATATTTATTATATATATTATCATATAAATATTTTATTGCATAGATATCTACATTGTTTGAAGTTTTTGCAGAAATAATTAATTAGATTTGTTATTAAACAAAAGCAATACAAATTTTTAATAAAAAGAAAATTTATTGAATACAAAATAATCTATTTTTATACTTTGGTGATTTCCATATAAAAACAGTAAATATACACTTTGTTATAATTATTGACTAAATTATAATTCTCCTCTCTGTTATTGTCATTTATGTGTCCAATATGCAACATTTATAAGTCCTTGAATTTGCCACTTCAAATGTACTACTTAGAAGGATTTAAGAGTAGACAATCTGGTTGTATCTAGGTCTTGCAGCTAATGGTTTTGCCAAGGAGCAGCAGCAACTGAGAGTTTGATAGAAATGCGAAATCTCATGCCCCACCCCAGATCAACTGAATCAGAATCTGCATTTTAACAAAATTCCCAAGGGATTCACATTCACATTAAAGATTAAAAAGCACTGCTCCAGGGCTTCCCTGGTGGCGCAGTGGTTGAGAGTCCGCCTGCTGAGGCGGGGGACGCGGGTTCGTGTCCTGGTCTGGGAGGATCCCACATGCTGTGGCGCGGCTGGGCCCGTGAGCCATGGCCGCTGAGCCTGCGCGTCCGGAGCCTGTGCTCCGCAGTGGGAGAGGCCACAGCAGTAAGAGGCCCGCCTACTGCAAAAAAAAAAAAAAAAAAAAAGCACTGCTCCAGAAACAAGTATTTTATTTTTATTCTGATCATATATTTATGGAAAGCCTAGAAAGGTGGAGGCAGAGAAGACTTAATAAGGATTAGAAGGGCTAAAGCATTTGATTCATCTCCATATTACCTTTCTAGGGGTCATGGCTTCAATCATTTCCTTTATTTGAAATCACCTCAGAGCAGGTAAGGTCAACAGAGATCACAAATCTGAGTATATATCTCTATTCATAGTCAGATAGAAAATAGCATGATCCTCTATGGGTTTTGACCCTTGCATTGAAAGTGGCTGTTAAAAGATATACCACACATGAAGTATGTTGTTTGTATAAACATTTATTTATTCACATTTAAATGAAAAGTCAGGAAGTAAAAGGCAGGGTGAAATGAAATGTGGTCAGAGTGAAATAAGGATTATTGGGCTATGAAATGGAAAAAAAATTCACATACCAAGAGTGCTATTTTCTGAGTGTATTCAAAGTATAAAATACATTGGAATAAAATATAAAACAAGGTTGCCTTAGCAATAGTGATGGACACTGTCATTTCACTTATTTATTTTTTTCTATTGATTTATGCACCACCATATTTTAAAAATGTAAAATAACATTGCCTGTCAAATTGTAGACAGTAAAAGCTTTTGAAATAAATGCAAATGTCTTTTGAGTATGGAAACTTCCATTTCCTGTAATATTACAGATTAGGTATTCTGAAAACCCTTCTCCACAAAGCAAATAGAAATGCTGAGTAAAATATAACATATGTTCTTTTGAATTCAAAGCTGTACTAGCAAATTTTAAATGAAATCCCCAAGATGCTAAAGCAAAGAGGTCATTGAAAACCAGAGTGGTGAGTACAAGAGCTGACACTCAGCAGCCTTGGGGAAATTGTTTGTATTGATAACCTCGAGTGTTGGGTTTTAATGCACCTAGGATAGTGACACCTGTGCAAAAGGAAGTTTTGAACTGATATCTCACCCAAAGTCAAGACATGCAAAAGACTACACCCTCAGTGAAAGGATCAACTTAAAAAATACACACACCAGCATAAGGAGGAAATGATGAAGTTCATACTTGGGCACCTGGGCTCTGAGTAGAAAAATTAGTCTCCTGTAAGAATTTATGTCACGTGCTATCAGAGTTCAGTTTCAACCACCGATGTCTTCTGAGAGATTAGAAATTAAATACAATGTTCTTAGGGTAATGATGCCCCTAGAGTTTCTGGCCAAAGCAAACTAATATCCTCTCTCAATAAATTATCCCTCAACACAGGCCATACAAAACTCCCACAAATAAAGCCCTCTGATGACACTACCGTCAGCAAACACAAAAGCAGAAATACCAGATACAGATGATAAAACAAGTATGTTTAAAATGATGAGAGACAAATAAAAAAGGAAAATAAGTCACAATGAAAAAGAATAAGTAGGTAAGAAAAAGAACAAATAGAGTATCTAAAAATTAAAAATACAGTTTTTGAAATATAAGAGAAGCTTCACTGGATGAGTTTAAAAATTAGATTAGTCACAGCCAGCGAGAGAATTAATGACCTGGAAGAGAGTATTCAGAATGTACCACCACAATATAAAATGAGAGAAAATAAGAAAGGAATTAAGGAGTCTCACATAAACCTAATAGGTACTTTAAAGGACAAAAACAGAGAGAATGGAGAAAAGACAATATTTTTAGAAATAATGCCTGAGAAATTTCTAGAATTGATGAAAGACATTTTTCTTATTCTAGATTCTCAAAAAGGGACTAAATAAAAATTAATCCACACCTATACACATTGTAAAATAACTACAGAATTTTAAATTACAGAAAAGATTTTAAAAGTAAGAATTCAGATTATTATAAAAGGGCAATAATAAAACAGCAGATTTTAAAAATGGAACAGTACCTGAAAGAAAAGAGCAGCAAACTGTTACTCTAAAATATCATCAGGAGTGAGGACAAAATAAATTCACAGGGTCAAACACTGAGTTTACTGCTAACAGCTTCTTGTTTACAAAGGGTGTAAATTTGGGGGAAGAAGAAATATTAACCTAGAAGAAGGAAGCAAATTGTGGTACTAAATTACTGAACAACCAAGCATATAAGATGGAAGATAGTAACCTGTGTTAAGCATTCTAAGGTCTTTGGATCGTTCTACAGCAGAGTAAAGATACTGATCATCTCTAGATTGTTTAAACTGTTTCAATCAAACATGCCCTATTAAAATGTTAGAGTAAATCAGTTAAACAGTATAGGGAGAATTATGACAGCCAAATCAGCAGAAGGGAAAAATCAGAATAAGGAAAACTTGAATAATAGAAAAGGCATAAGGAAATAGAGGGGAAAATATACGCAAACAAAAAGAGAAATTAGAAAAACTCAGCTTGATGGGAAAAACAAGCCTTAATTCTGGATATATAAGTTTTTTGAGGATATAAATTTTAACAACAATCCACCCCTACCCCCATACACATATCTCAGATAGAATTTGGGATAGAAGGTGGCACCTTACCTAACATTTCATCCAGTCCTGTCTTAGAGTTGTTTGATTGCAAACCATATTTGCTGCCTCTCAGTAATTTAAAGAAAATCACATTTTATTGGAACAGTATGGTGCAACTTACAGATAAAAAATATAAGAGCTAAAATATCTGCTATCAGGAAAGATAGGAACCAGGCTGAGAACAAAGAGCCAGTTTCTTTAGGGCCATACAACCAGAATGAATGATTCTCCATCTTCTCTCAGGCTTCAAATGACCAGTCTGACTGTTTAAGGTTGGGGTGGGGTGGGGTGGGGAGGCAGACCATCTGATGAACAGATGCACTAAGAAGACAAGGAATTGGGCAAAGCAGGAGCAGTGGGTAGGGCTCCCCAAAGGAAAATCAAGGTGCCATGACTAAAGGAAGGAAAAAGAAATCCTAAATTGGGGAAAAAAAAAAAATTGCTAGAGGTAATCTGCTGAATCTTTGTCCAAGTATAGCAACAATTATTATATGATATTTGACTTGAGGTGGTATACATTTCTTGAATAGTTATTAAGTTCTTTCTCTTTCTCCTTAAGCATTCAGGTCAATGATCACAAATCAAAAGACTGCTCGGGGCTTCCCTGGTGGCGCAGTGGTTGAGAGTCCGCCTGCCCCTGCCAATGCAGAGGACGCGGGCTCGTGCCCGGGTCCGGGAGGAGGATCCCACGTGCCGCGGAGCGGCTGGGCCCGTGAGCCATGGTCGCTGAGCCTGCGCGTCCGGAGCCTGTGCTCTGCAACGGGAGAGGCCACAACAGTGAGAGGCCCGCGTACCGAAAAAAAAAAAAAAAAAAAGACTGCTGGCTTCAGATAACTCAAGGAAACTCAAGGAAACAAGTCAAGCAGCACTGGAATATGATGAGAAATGGCAACTGACTTTAGTATCAGGATAAAATCAGAAATGGTGAAGGTGAAGGAAAACTGGAGAGCTCCTGACTCAGTTCAAGGGAGCAGTGGTTACTCAGCTCAAGCTGACTGCTGCCGTGCAGAAACGCAAGCCAATTGAAGCCAAATCTTTTTCAAGCAAAATCGAGTCAGGAATTTATGCAAAATAACCAGATTTTTAAATATTGGCAACTGACTCAATTTTTTAAATGCTGTGTGAACCAACACCAGGCAGATCAATCAAACAGAAGCTGAACCAATTCTGCTTATTCACCATCCATGGATTGTGGCTTGTGGATCGAGACTAGTGGATGGATTGTCCGTGCAAGTTAATGGGAGGGAGTTGGGAGAGTCTTTACACCCACTTCCTTCCTCTCAACTGTTGGGCTGTCATCAGCTATGCATTTTATTTTTATATGGATTAAAAACCTTACATATATTGGACATATATATGCTACTGTGTTTGCTTTAACCAATTACTTAGCTTTTAGAGAACTTAAAAAGTATATCTATGTATGTTTATTTTTACTATTTATGGAGCTCCAAATTTCCTTTTTTTAACTATGTTTTTTAGATCAGTTTTAGGTTCACAGTAAAATCAAGCAGAAATTACAGAGTTCCCATAAACCCTCCTCCCCCCTCAGCACACACACACAGACTTCCACACTATCAACATCCTCCACCAGAATGGTACATTTGTTAAAATTGATGAGCCTACATTGACACAACATTATCACCCAAAGTCCTTGGTTCACATTAGGGTTTACTCTTGGTGGTACATATTCTATGAGTTTGGGCAAACACCTAAAGACACGTATGCACCTAAAGACACGTATGCACCATTATAGTATCATACAGAATAGTTTCACTGCCCTAACAGTCCTGTGTTCTGCCTGCTCATCTCTCCTTTCCCCCTAACCCCAAGCAACTACTGATATTTTTACTGTCTCCATAGTTTTGCCTTTTCCAGAAAGTCATATAGTTGAAACCATATAGTATCTAGGCTTTTTAGATTGGCTTCTTTTACCTAGTAATATGCATCTTAGTTTTCTCCATGTCTTTTAGCCCATTTCTTTTTAGTTCTGAAAAATATTCCATTTTCTGTATATACCACAGTTTATTTATCCATTCACCTGCTAAAGGACACCTTGGTTCCTTTCAAATTTTGGCAATTATGAATAAAGCTGCTATAAACATCCTCATACAAGATTTAGTGTAAATAAAACCTTTCAACTTTTTGGGTAAATACCAAAGAGCAGGATTGCTGGTTAGAGTTGGTGAGAGTATGTTTAGTTTTGTAACAAACTGTCAAGCTCTCTTCCCAGGTGGCTCTACCATTTTGCATTCCCATCAGCAAAGAATAAGTTCTTTTTGCAGCACATCTTGAATGTGGTGTTGTCTGTGTTTCGGATTTTCGCCATTCTTATAAGAATGTGGTGGTATCTCATTGGTGTTTTGCAATTCCGTAATGACATATGATGTTGAGAATCTTTTCATATGCTTATTTGCCATCTGTATGTCTTCTCTGATAAGATATCTGTTCAGATCTTTTGTCCATTTTTCAATTGGGTTGTTTGTTTCCTTATTGTTGAGTTTTAAGAGTTATTTATTTTGGATAACTGTCCTTTATCAGATATTTATTTTACAAATATTTTTCTCCCAGTCTGTGGTTTCTCTTCTGATTCTCTTGATCGTCACTTCTTTTTGAAGATCTATGTTTCTATCTGTTGATCAAAATGGTCAGATATCTAATCATCACCTCAAAATTTGACATTCTGATCTATTTATCAGATATAAAGTAAAGACTGTGGTATTACCACAATTCTTCTTACTTAATTGATTACTGTAGAACCATTATAATTTTTTTTTGAATAATGATACTAATCTAGGTTATCAGTCTTAGACATGTTTTAAGCAAATATTAAAATTACTCTTAAAAGTCTTCAAACTATAAGATAAGCAGTTATTCCTGGCCTCAGTTTTAACTTATAATCTACAATGCATGCAAAGCCAATAGCTACCTGAGGAAAATGTATTTAAAAATAAAATCAAATCAAGGGGAAAAGAGGAAAGTAGGGGTGTTCCAGCACCATTTTTTTTCACTTGACTCAAAAATAAAAACTATGTATGAATAGCATTTAAGTCTAAAAAGAATGAGAACTGATTTTCACACTGTCAAACCAAAAGTTTCAATTGTTGTTTGGAAATTCTGTAAGCTTCATTATCTTTTGTGAAAGTATAAATATGTGTGTGATGACCCCTCCACTGACCTTGATTTCAGGAATACACTTGATGAAAGTTTGTTTGTTTTTAATCCTTATTATTTTATCTTGTACCATTTATTATGATTTTGCCTTTCTCACAACATAAACAAAGATTTGCTCACTCCTCTGGGTAGATTTTTATTCTAGGGCAAGAACTATCCCAGATTTCCTTTTAACTAAGCAGATAGCTGTGGCTCTGACCTAAGCTAAAACTCTACTCAGTACTCTGTAATGACCTATATGGGAAAAGAATCCAAAAAAGAGTGGATGTATGTATATGTATAACTGATTCACTTTGCTGTACACCTGAAACTAACACAACATTGTAAATCAACTACACTCCAATAAAAATTATTTTAAAAAAAAAAAGAAAAGAAAAAAAGAAAAAGTGACCCACTGCAGGCCTGAGGAAAAGGGAGATGGATCTGAAAGTCCCAAGGAAAAAAAGGAAAGCAAAGGCAGAGCATGAATTAGCAAGTCCAAAGAAGATGGGCAAAGGGCACTAGGTATGAAGCAAATGAAAATAAACAGCTTGGGATAAATAAACAAGAAAAACCCTTTCAGGAGTGATAGACCAAAAAAAGTTATATTATAGGAATTTGTAGCCTATTCTTTGGTCAGGGAGAAAGTTACTAGTGAAGAGTTCAGTGAAAGACCTGAAAATACAACCAAATGTCAAGAATTATTTCATCAACTATATGCCTATGTCCTCACTCAAAAGATAGTATTTGAAATTGTTTTTCTCTTCTTCTGACTCTGTAAATTTCTTAAAGGCAAATGGAGGAAAAAAAGAAATACTTAGGACTTACTATAATCCTCACTTTAATTTTTTCACTAGGAAACTGGCCCTAATTATTAACATATCTTGTAGGGAAAAATGTTCTTCAAACATTTAAATAGGTCGTTATTACAACTTTTCAGCTGTATTTTTATTATTTGTTTCTTCTTGGAAATTGGCCCTCCTTTGGACCTATCTTATTCAGACATGACATAGTGTCATTTTGAAAAATTTTATGCCGTGGTTGAAATTTAATGAGCCAATGAAATTTCAAGCAAGGGAAAATAATTTAACTCAATTTGTTTGCCTTAAAAGCAAATGGAAATGGAATTACACTTGAAACAAGCAAGAACTATAACACTTACACACAGAAATAGAAACCCATCCTGGAACTGCTGCACAAAAAAATATTAGCATGAGGAATAACCCAATTTCTTACCATGCAATTTAAATGCACTGTAATTAAAATTAATGCAATTGAAACTGTCTCTGCACCACGATTCAATTAGGTCATTTAAACGCTGCCCTAGAAAAATCTAAAATTATTTTTAAGAAAGACAGAGAATATAATCACTATATTTCATCTAATTCAGGTACCATCTAAGATCCTAACAGGGTAAGAGGGAGAGAGTCTGTGAGGCACACTGCCCTCTGCTGCAGACTCTTCCTGTTTCAGAAAGTAGCATAACGACCACTTCTGGTAGAAGTTTTCCTAACCTCCACCGCATCCCACATGTTTATGTGCCTTGACACAAGTTTCTTGGGTCGGATATACATGCGAATAAATGGTTGCAGCTCTTAGCCTTTTTTTGATCAATGAAGCGCTTTGTTATTAATATTTTTCTTTGTATGTAAAGGAGAAACCTTAACTCTATGTAACTGTACAAAAGAAGACTCAGTCAGCATTCCCATAATTTTCACTATTTTGCCAAAGCAAAAAGTAAATACATTAGGACTATTAAATATATAAAAAAATGGTTAATCAAGTTGAAAAAAATGTGCTTTTAATGTGATTTGTACTGTTCCTTTGTAGTATTTTTATGACCATGAGTAACTATTTGTGTAAGTATTCATGTAATGTTCATCTCACTTATCAGGGCAGGAGTCATTACTGTCATTTCAGTACCCACTTGGCATAAGATGGATATCAAGAAAATACTAAAAATAGATTAGTATGGTGACTGGAGTAGGTAGACAGGAGACAAACAAATAGATGGATAGATAGATTCTTCAAATTAAAGAGAAATAAAAATAATTGTGTTCTTAGTATCAGATTATTATTATAAAATGAAATGAAATGAAACAGTTACCGAGCATCTGAGCATATAATGCTTGAAAAGGACCACATACTAGTTTGTGTTCCTGCAGGCAGTCCAAGAGGAAAACACATGAGTCCAACAGCATTTGTTGCAGAGTGCTGGCAGGAACATATATAGTGTTGGAAGATCCCTGTAGTTGTAGAAAATGGCAGGGTTCATACTATTTAGTTTCCACAGAAAAGATAGAATAATATGACTGAACTCCAGCCTTGACTCACGCGGCTCCTTTGATACCAGAAATTTCAGGCAACTATTTTCCTAAAAGTATTAAAATGTCACTTAAGAGAGGATTCTTTGTAACTAGAGTAGACATTTGCAGGGGCTAATTACATTAATATCTATCTAATTAGAAGATTATAGTGGGAATTCCAACTTGAGCTTCAAGTGTGTTTACCCTCGGATTGAGAGCTATCTAGAAAAGACTGGAGGGATTGGGTCACCAGGGCTCTATTTGTATAAATAACTCACTCTGCTTCTGGGGCAGCTTTCATCCAGGAGAAAGGAGTCAGGGTACATAATAACGTTTTGTCCTTAGTACAGTCAAATGTCTGTCAAGCAGATTATCTGCTGGTCCAGCTTTCATAGGCGTTCTTCTGAACCCTAGTCAAAGCAGTGTACAGAAAAGGAGAGGGTAAAAGAACTAATACCGTAAACTCCCAAATGGACACTGACTGCAGAAAAAGGTAGAAATGTCCAGTTTGGTTCCAATGGCACTAGTTACTTCAGACAATGGCAACTTTGGCAGTGACGGAGTCAGCATGGGTGAATTTGCAGTGGATTCACACCTAGATCAGCACACATAACCTTGAGTGTCCCTAGCTGCTTTGCTAGTCATTAGAAGAATGACCTACCTCACATAAAAATTGCTCCCAGAGGGCTTCCCTGGTGGCGCAGTGGTTGGGAGTCCGCCTGCCGATGCGGGGGCCACGGGTTCGTGCCCCGGTCCGGGAAGATCCCATATGCCGCGGAGCGGCTGGGCCCGTGAGCCATGGCCGCTGAGCCTGCGCGTCCGGAGCCTGTGCTCCGCAACGGGAGAGGCCACAACGGTGAGAGGCCCGCGTACCGCAAAAAAAAAAAAAAAAAAAAAAAAATTGCTCCCAGAAATGGGAAAAGCAGAGGAAGACATCAAATCTCACTAGGTAAAGTAGAATCATACTTAGGCCAAGCCTTAGGAAATTATACAACAGTGTGGAGGTATATTTGAGAACACTTTTAGTGCAGTTCACACAATTTGAGGAGAGGGAAAGCAAAATAACTTTTCCTTCAACTGCTCTATGACCCTTGGTGTGGCGTGGAGAAATCCAGTTTGCAATTAGAATTTACAGGAGCCTTTCTGGTATTTGCAGACATTTTAAAGTATGGCAAGATTAGAGTCAGGAATCACTAACTCTATGTACTCAATGCACTCACAGGTGCATTGGAAACATAATTCAAATAAATAATTAAAAAAACCAACCAGCGCATAACTTTTTTTAAGAGCCTACCTCAGGTAATGGGAGTTACACATAATGCCATGGGTAATTCTAACCCACAAACCACACTAGAATCTTTAGAGCCCTTGGAATATAAATTATTTTATGAACCATACATCCAGAAACAGGTGAGTTTGGTTTTGTTGGCTCTGCTCTCTTCTTTTGTTCCACATTGACTCTGAGCATTTTGTTGTTATACTTTTTATTCCTTTTGTATCATTTTGATTATAAATATAGTCAAGGAAGGAGTTTTGGTGATGATCTCTATTTAGGATATAATTCCAGCATTCAGAAAGTTTTTAATAAGTAGAATATTCATAATATTAGTCATTAGAAAATACAAAACAAACTATTCTTGATGGCTATGACAAGGAAAATATTGCTTTGTGTAGTGAAGTTTTCCTTAGAAAATACCAATGTTTTTGGTAGAGGCTATATCAATTCACTTCTTAAGCACAGTAGAGACCATGGAGAGGGTTCAGAGGATCAAGAGATCCTTAAAGAATTGGAAATTAACAACAATGCAGAAAGGCTTAGAAAACTGGAATTTCATTTGGACAAGAGACAAATATAAGGGGAATTCATTTTTCAAAATAAGAAGGGCTGTTATGAGCAGAATGATAACCAGTTGTTTTCCATCTCCACTCAGAGCAAGATATAAGGAAAAAGCTCAAGGGAGAGTATAGGGAAGTTAGGCTAGCTGTTAGAAAAGATTTACTGTTAACAAGAGATGGGAACCCTGGAACACATTGCTGACAGACACTGTCCAACACATGCTGACAGACACTGTCCAACATATGTATTTGATGTAAATAATGGGCAGCAAAATTTTAAATTCAAAAAGTTGTCTAGAGGTTTCTCAAAGTCCTTATGTTTATCTTCCAACAGGGAAAACGAAAATTGGTATTTCTACTTCATCATGCCTTTGGCTTAATAGTATGTCACTGTTACCAAGTTGTTATTAACTGGTTCTTTTTCACATGAATTTGTTTTATTGAATTCAACTTTGCCATAATCTTATAGTTTCTCAATGTGCCTGTTAGATATAGGAAGAAAATGCCTGTTGAATATAGCAAGTGGGAGATAAATAAGGTTAGTGGTTTTTAAAACATTTGGGGCAGCAGGACCTTTGCTTCCAATACATTTTGTGATTGGCCAAGATAGATATGCTCTGGTTACCTGGGAGTGAGAGAAGAGGAAGGCGCAGAGGGTGAGGCAGATTCCTATTGATCACACACACACACACACACACACACACACACACCGCCGACTGCCTTTCCAACAACCCTCCAGACACACTGAAGGAACCCCTATGGCTTTTTGAGTGTAGTTTTAAAATTACAGATCTAGATAAGAGTGACATATTGCACTTTTGGAGTGCTTTATAGCTCACAAAATGATTTAAAGCATATCATCTGTGCCTTTCCTGCTTCAGCATTCAGTTATATTTAAGAAAATCCTTCAAAAGCATCTAGGAGTGAATTTTTAAGGGTGAGCATAAGTCTAGTTATATTAAATATAACAAGGAAAGAAAAAGTAATTTAGAATAGGTTTTTTTCTTTATAAAAATTGTGGGAAGCATTTCTAATGCCATCATTCTTAGACAACATGTGAGAGGCAAAGGGCTTATACTGAATAAAAGGACAATAGGAAATACTACTATAATCGAGTTTGATATTGGACTAGGGCTAACTTCTCCATTAGGCAAAAAAGACAGTGGCCAGGCCTCACATTACTTTTGGAGGGCCATGAAAATGTTTTATTCTTTTTAAAATCAGAATTTAGAAAATGAACTAGGTCAGAGAAATGGTTTAATATATAATATTAACATGTTGTCTGGATCGTCTTCCTAGTCATCACATCGGTAAGGGAGGGATTCCTTACCTGGGATTGTGGCTATGGCCAGATAGATGGACAGCAGTTTATCAGTCACATACACTGCAAGCCTAGGTGAAGAGAATGCTGCCCACGCAGGGCCACTCAGAGGTGGCACTCAGAACAGAGTGAACCCCCAGCAGCTGTGGGAAGCCAATTCCATAGAAATAAAAGGATGAAGTGTCCCCTGGTTCCCACTGGAGGATGTGATTGGCTGGCTTGAATAATTCCACAGACTGGCTGGGAACTGAAATCCACTGTTCAGGGATGAGCAGGAATTGTGCCTGGTCCCTTTGATAAAGAGGATTGTTTGGCTAGCAGACCTTAACTGTGGGAGCGGAGCGGGGAGGAGAACTTATGGTAAGCCATTCAAGGTCCTCTGGGTTCCACAGATGTCAAGGCAACACACAATATTGAACTTTTTAGGTCTTAACAGCATATATATTCACTTTATTATTTCTGAATATTCTCTATAGATTTGCCTGGCATTAGTAGGCACTTAAAAGTTATTAAATAAATGAATGGATAGGTAAATAAATGAACTTACATATACGCAAGGCATCCTTGTCTTTACTCACACGGTTTTCCTTATGTAAAATGTCCTCCCCCACCCTTCTTCGCTTAGCTAAGTTCTGCCCGTCTATAGAAGATCAACTTTCATTTCATTAAGTGATTTTTTAACAATCTAGTTCTCTTTGATATTTTCTCTGAATTTTTAGAGAATTTATTCTCTATGCACTCATTTTGAACTGAACTTACAATACCTGGCTAATTAATTAATTCTTTAGATTATTCCCAAGCTCCCTAGACTGTAGAATGTTAAATGTTATGGGATAAGTCTTCTACTTTATTGTTTTTCAGCCCTGGTATCATTTCCTGCTCACAGTAGGAACTTAGTCAAAGATAAACAGCAGTCTTTTCCTTTTCACTCTTGCTTCTCCGTCTGTTAGTTGACAGCATTCTCATCCCTCCAGCCATTTAGACTTAAAACTTCAGAATTTCCAAAGATAAATACAAATTCTTGGGGACTCTAGAGTGAGTATGATTCCTATCTGTCTGAAGGTTTGATTGTCAGAGAGTGCAGATTTAGAAGTGGGGAAGGAGAGTACACCTGCCTAGAACACCAAATCCACCACATCCTCCCAGATGACCCGGGGTTTGTGTTTCCTCAAACCTTTCACCCTCCCACACGGTCCCTCAACCATTTACACTGTTCTGTCTTTGAAATGTTTCCTGTATGTGTCCCACTGGCATATTCTCTTGCACTGCTAAGTCAGGCTTTCATCAATTCCCTTCTGAATTATTGAAATAGCCTCCAGATGGGACTCTCTGACTCCAGGTTATATCTCCTTTAATTTATCCTATCTCTTGCCACCTGAATTATCTTCATAAAATAGTTATTTTTTTACTCAGAAATATAATCTCTTGATCTAAATATTCAATTGATTATTCAATATCCAATTGCTGACAGCATGAAGCCCAGGCCCAAATACTTTTGCCTGGAATTACAGATCCCCTACAATATTTCAATAACTATTTTTCCAGTCCTAATCATGTATCATATCACATCCCTTAAACATTATGTCGGCTGGATTTACAGCTCTCTGAAAAGCAAGCAGTATTCCCTGTCTCTCTGGCCACATTCAAGCTCTTTTTATTCAAAATGTTTGTCAGTGGATGATAGTTGTATCTCCATCATTCTAAATACAGTTCAAATCTCAAATCTGTTAAGCTTTCTTGTAACGCCTTCCAGGAAGTCTGTATCTCCTGTTCCCTGTGCTTTCCAGACTTCTAAACATTTTTCCATTCCTCATTCTTGCATTATCATAATTTATCTTAGAGTAATAAATGTGTGCGTGTGTGTGTGATTTTCTGCTAGATGGTGAAATTCCGTTTGACAAAAATTAATGTCGGATTCTTTTCCATCCTTAATAGAGCTTAGAACTATGCCTTGCCCAAAGCGAGTAATCAGTAAATGCTACTGAATTGAGTGTTTCTTGAACAGAAAGAAGAAAAGTCTTTAGGACTTTAGTGTCAGAACTAATTAGTTATGTCCACCTAAAATGGAACTAAAAGTCAATAAATGTTGTTCTATGCATTACCTCATTAGTCACCTTAATTTCTTCCTTCAAATTTGAGTGTAGACATTGCCTACCTTCAAACAAGGAATTTTGTGATTATTAGAAGAATCAACAAGTAATAAACTAATTTTTCCTTATAGCAACATTTTTCAAATATATTCTAAGAGATATTTCACAAACAAAGAATTCCATGAATATAGGAGTTTTTGAAACACCAAGTTAAACAAGGTTGAACCAATCTCTTTGCCACAGGATTTCAACACATTTTTAATGCACTGTGAATATCAAACAGAGAGACACAGTAAATAGAATTCCCTAAAGCATGTTGTTGCACAAAAACCTTTTATCCCAAAGCGTAGTGCATATTTGATGGTGGTGTTTAGTGGAGTACTTTTGGAAACACTATTCATGAGTGTAAATCTATTAACATGAGTATAAATCTACTGTAGAGACTGCATCATTTTTGCAAGAAAAGATAGAAAACTTAATTACTAACAAACCTAAATATGTAAGCATATTGAAATATATCTTTGAAACTTAAGGATCCAATCAAAATAGTATTGATATTTACCAATGTAAGCCATGCTAACAATTCATTATAATATTAATGAAGTTGTATCTATATGGGTCAAAATCATTAAATGTTTGACTAAAATAACACACATACATTTATTCAGCACAAAACAACAACTAAACAATTTTCATTAATGTATGGGTTTTGTGCATGCCATTTTGACTTCATGGAACCTAGCACTTAGGGACTGAGAAAGTTGTTGAACAATGTGAAGTCATTTAATTTTTAAGCATTTAACTTTATCCAGTAAACATCCTTTGCTTTACATAGACGTCAAGTCTGTTTTTATACATTTGTGTTGATGAAGTTTTCATATTTTTATTTTTCACGACTCAGCTATATCCTAAAGTCAGTCACGTGGTAAACATAAGATTCTTGACCAAGGATTAGGGATTAAGAGACGGTTAATCATCACTAATCTAAATATTTATGGGAAAAAACTAAAATTGTTTGATTTGATCATAATAATGATTTAAACATTGTCTTACTATTGTTTTACTACAAACTGATGTGATCTTATGAATATGTAATGCATAGTGCACACTGGAAAAAAGTTATATTAGTCTGGAATACTTTAAAAAGTTCTGCTAATTGGAGACACTGGAACATTGGCTATGGTTATAATTTACTCTTCTCTCAATACTCAAATTAATCTCTAAAAGTATGCACTTATTTGGTTTATTGCTTAGGCATCATAAAGACAACAAAATGATTAATTGAGACTAAAACCAGCTTATGGAATAAAAATGACACATAATAAATATTTTTACTGTATCTTCCTAGCCCATGAGCCATCACTAGTCGTATTCAGAGTTGAGTCAAGTTTTTAAGCTGATTCAACCGTAAGATATGTGATCCAAGCTGAGCTAGTCATACTCTTTTTATATGGGACAGGGACAGAACACTGAAAGATAGCCATTAAGTACCCATTAGTGACTATGTAGTTTGTAAACCCTGGAATCAGCCTGTGTGTATAACTGAAGTGTAACACGTACTCTTAGCAGCTGAAGGAAGCCATACTATTCCAGAGAAAGCTATTCTGCAGGGAAAAGGAAACAGTGAGGTGAGGTAAAATATATACTAAACAAGAAATAGAGAAAAAAATAGAGAGCAAATAAAACTTCCTATGTTTCTGATGACTTTAATACTACTTGAAGTAAGTCAGAGAAAGACAAATATCATGTGATATCACTTATGTGTGGAATCTTAAAAAAAAATGATACAAATGAACTTATTTACAAAACAGAAACAGACTCACAGACTTAGAGAAAGAATTTATGGTTACCAAGGGGAAAGGGTGGGAGGAAGGGATAGATTGGGAGTTTGGGATTGACATGTACACACTGCTATACAAGAACATACTATATAGCACAGGGAACGCTGCTCAATATTCTGTAATAACCTAAATGGGAAAAGAATTTGAAAAAAAATAGATACATGTATACATAAAACTGAATCACTTTGCTGTACACCTGAAGCTAACACAACATTGTTAATCAAATATGCTCCAATATAAAATAAAATTATTTTAAAAAAACTCTCTTTCCAGGTATTTCTCAAGCCCATCTACATTTCAATTTTTGCATATTTTGAGCCACTCTTGTATTCTAATTTAAAAAAAATTTTTTTCATTTTGTTTAAGCCCGTTCAAGTGAGTTTATGTTACTTGCCATAGCAAAGTTTTAAATTATGCCTTCCTAAAATTAGCTTCAGAATAATCATCTCTACAGCAAGTTATTGCCAATGCCCTCCAGTCAAAGACTTCTGGGAAGGAATACACCTGTGGTTGAATAAGTTCCATTTAATTGCACATGGCAGCAAAGGAGAACACTCACCAGGGAACTATGGGGCAGTACAGGGTGTTAGAACAGACTCACGGATTTGGACTTACAGTTTGAAGGGAGGCTTTAAGGAAGTTGAGTGGTGCTCTGGATTTGTCTGCTGTCAGGAAGTGTGAGTAATTCCTTGATTGGGTAACTTATTACACCTTACCTAGGAGAGAAGATTGATTGAGCCTAAGAATGTAATTAATTGGTAGAGAAGCAGCAGTCACTCCTTTTAGCCAGTTTGGGTCACGTCATTGCGGTGTGGACGATGTTCATGTTTTTTACAGGTTCAAACATGGTTATTGAGTGGTCTTGTTTTCATTTTGATCCGTGGTGATCATAGAGTGGCCTCGTCTGATAGTGATATTCTATAACTTATGTTCAACAAGAAAACACCAAGACCCAGCTCATAATGTCAAGTGATGCTTTTCTCTTTCTCATTATAAGAAAAAAAGTGATCTGACCTTATCCTCAATCCCTACTCATTATTGGATCAGTGACACTTTATCTGCTCTAGTTCACCCTGGTTTATCTTGTGTTGTCATCCGGACTCTGTGTGTTTACAGCTGATGTTCTCTGTAACCCACGCTTACCTTGTCCTACAACATCAGTGCAATGGTGGGCATTTTTCTGTGTCAAAGAATGTAATTCTAGTAACAAAAATGTCAGTCCCTAAACTGTGCTAAAGTTCAAACATCAAGTGCAGCATCTTCTTCCACTATATTTCTAAATCTCTAAAGCTTGTTCTTATTTGCACAGCTCTTTGCAATTTTGCAATACCCCAAAATTGTTCTACCATAATTGCCAGCTCTAGCCTATCTATCCACTCATTTCTCTCTCTTTCTCTCTGTGTTCAGTGCAACATCTGACCGAGCTTCTCCATGGTGGGGGAAAATGGGCTTTATATCCCTTAATTTTTTCTAGGAAAAAATGTGTCTTCCAGTTTGAAAACAACTTCCAAGATTCAGAATATACCAGGGGTAGCGTCCCTAATGGAATGGCTGTGATTATGATTCCATGATATTTTCTTTGCAACTCTATCAAATATCAACCTTGGCTGAAGTAATTTGAGGCTTTCTTGTTTAATCGATTAAAATTATTTTATTTTATTTTACTCTTATGAAGATGCTTTAAGCACAGCTTGAATATCTAAGGGAAAACTAATGAGCAGGGATCACTTATCTGACAGTCAACTAAGCACACCACTCAAGGACCCAAACTAGCACTCTTACAGAGAACATATATCTGTGGATTCTAGCATCATTGTTACAAACAGGTGTTCTCAAGTTGAGCTAACTGAATTAAAACATCAAGTCTTCCACTTACAAGTTTTGTGACTGGTTGGGTTACTTAATCACTCTTTGCCGTAGTTGCTTTATCTATAAAATGGAGAGAAGAACAGCATTTTCTCATAGGGTTACTGTAAAGGTTAGAGGAGAAAATGTGCATAAGGAATTTATCAGGGGCTTAATAAGAACTCAATAATATGCACACAAAACACAAACACGCACACAAACAAAACACACACACACACACACACACACACTGTTCTAACATAAAACAAACTGCCTAATAAAGAATTTGATCACTTTTAGTGAAAATATAAAAACAATAAAAGAATGAGCTCATCCTATGGAACAAATATGAATAGTCACAAATTTCCCTCAATTTACAAACACAGATATCCTCTCATCTGTTCATTTCTTAAACTCGTAATCTGTGTTAGATTCTGGAATACAAAGATAAAAGCCCATATCTTTGATATTAGAGAGTTATTTTACCGAAGAATAGGTATTCACAGGCTTAGTTTTTCTACGTAGGTTTACACTGCTGCTTAAGCATTTGAAATGGAAGATTCTAAATAAAAGTAATATCACAGTCAGCCTGGGGTCATTCAAGAAGTAGACATATTTTCTATAAATGCCACATTTTCTTCCCTAGTGTAAAAATGGGTCTTTTGCGATTAAGGATGAATATATACTACTCTAGGTCCCAGGAACAGTGAAAAAGTAGACTTTATAGCCTCAAATAGAGGCTATAATCACTCAATCAGTGTTTTTTCTTCCAGAAAGTTGCTTCCACAACATAGGAATAAACAAGTTGCCAAAATAAATCATCCAGATAAAATATTGAGATACATTAAATGCTAAAAGAGAGTAATAGTAGATATTGCACTTTCTAAAATATATTATCACTTCTATATTTATGTTGGTTTTTAGAAGATTTTTCCTTTGTTATTCAAAGTACCATGAGTATTGGTTTGCCTTCAGCAGAAATAATAAACACCAGGCAGATATGTGAAAATAGGGATAAAGATCAAAAAGGAAGGATACTCTTAATTATGACTATGAATGCGGTTTGAAATAAAAAAATTATTTAAAAAATGCTAGGATTAGTTTGGCTTTTTTTCTTTTAAAAAGTACTCCTCGGGCTTCCCTGGTGGCGCAGTGGTTGAGAGTCCGCCTGCCGATGCAGGGGATACGGGTTCGTGCCCCAGTCTAGAAAGATCCCACATGTTGCGGAGCGGCTGGGCCCGTGAGCCATGGCCGCTGAGCCTGCGTGTCCAGAGCCTGTGCTCCACAACGGGAGAGGCCACAACAGTGAGAGGTCCGTGTACCACAAAAAAAAAAAAGTACTCCTCAAAAAGCAAATTATATTACGATGTCTACATGCAAATAGTTAATGGAAAAAAAATGCAAAGTCCTGTAGATACTATTACCTAATAGATCAGTCGTTAACATTTTAAATATGGGTACTATTTTTTAAAGTCTCTTTTATCGTTTACATCTGGTGATGCATATTGAAAATGCCTCTTAATTACATTTAGATGGTAAAATTGAATTATAAGATCTGAATAGTACCCTAATAAAATTTTCAAGAAGCCTCAATATAACTAGTGACATCTTTTCTGACGAACTTGAGTCTCTTATAGCAAGTATTTATTAAGTACTTGTCATGTGCCAGGTACTATGCTAAGTGCTTATATACATCATATAATTTTTACTGAAGAAAAAACACTGTGAAATATATGAGAGCCACCATTTCACAATTGAGAAAGCAAGTCTCAGAGAGACGATTGACTCATGCGAGGTCACATGACTAGTAGGTGGCAGATCTAATAGCTAAGCTATCTTGCCTCCTGGGCAGCTTTCTGTTGAGTACTCAGCACGTGCTAAGCCCTCTATCTTCTTATTTGCCTGTACAACTACCATGCAGGGGTAGGTATCTACCCATTTTAACGACGATAAAACAGAGCTCAAGGTCACAATGTTAGTAAGTTAAGTGTGTTAATTGCAAAACCAGGATCTAAATTTAGGTTTGTCTAAATCCAAAGCCATGCTTGTAATCGGCAGGACATCCTGTTGCATTGTCATACCTGCCTGAAAAAAAAAAATCATTGTTTTATTCTACATATATCCTCATTCAGACTAACATTGCCCTAATAATTGGTAACATATTTTGGAGAGCTGTAGGTATAATTATTACTACCATTGTTATATTTTTTTCCATTCCACCTGAGAAAGAATCTTTTGCAAGTGCTCAGAGAGTTCTTTGAAAAAGTGTCAAGGATGTTAAACTATATCTTCAGAAACAGGTTTGAATATTTGAATTCAGGCTTAATAAATGCAGTTAGAAAATGAAATGGGAAAAGTAAAAGTAGAAGAAGTAAGGTTACATATTTCTGACCCCAGTGTGGATACCTTATCACATTCCTAGATCAAGTGAAAAAGTGATGCAGGAAAAATACTACCATCTCTAACAATCTACATTGTCTCTGAATTTAGCTGTTAATAGTGGGAATGCATTAAAAATTCTTTAAAAGAAAAACTGAAAGATTATTAACTTAATGGAATGCTAGTATGTTGATTATTGCTTACACTTTAATTGTGAACTTATAGAATCACAAGCATTCCCACTAAGCTGCCTGTGATTTTAGACTTATAGGACAAAAATATCTCTATCCACAAATTGTATTTAACAAACACAATTTAAGGTAAATTTTGTGACAATAGGAAAACGCATGAATTAGGAGAAATGTCACCCCTGCACACCTTTTTCATGTGTCCTTGTCTTACATTCTGTTTTGTTTCCTTGTCCACAGGAGGCGGGGAAAGAAGTATGCAGTTAGATACCAGGAATAGTATTTACCAGCAAGGAAGGAGAAGGTGTTATGTCCGCCTTACCTCAGGTCAATAAAAATGTAGCATCCAGAGTACAAATGATGCTGAAATAAGGAGCATTTAGAAGGAGAGCAACTCTAAAGATATAGACTACTAGGAGGACATAAGGAAGAGGATATGAAAGCCATTTAAGCTCTGAAGCCTTAAGTCTCCAGGGAAGAAAGGTGCAAGGATATTAACTTAATGGAATGCTAACATGTTTATTGTTGCTCTTACTGCATTTGCTTTCCATTTATATAGTACAGTGCTCTCACTAAGCTGTTATCTTAACTTTGTAAACCAAAATGCCCCTGCAGAGGATTTAATTTAATAGGCATACTTTATTTGTAAGCTTTTGTCTTTAAATGTTACAGATGTAGCATTTAGGAATAGACTGAATTCTCTCTCCCCCCATCCCAATTCCAGATCACCAAAATGAGACCCTAATTGCCCCAGACTGAAAGTTTAAGTGCTCACTCCTGAACTAATTAGAAGTGGCCATGGGTCTAGGGCTACAGTACAAATTGTCAGCAGCCTTTTCTACAGCAATTTGAATGGGGAGTCAATTCTCACAGAAAAACATCTAAGAAAATGTAATGGATGTCCTTCACACATACTCAGAGCAAGGTTTCAGTCCAACTCTTTTTCCAGGGTACAGTCTGAGAATTAAGGTGTGTTAGACTCCTCTTAAAGGCATCCTCTCAGATTTTATCTTTTCCTCATTTTATGATAGGGAGTAACAAATCTGACTCCATATTAGATCTATTTCTTTTTTCACTTTAACCTCTGTATTTTATTGCTTTTGCTTCAAGTTAAGAACGTTGCCTATAGCCTGAAATATGCCAGATAGGCCATTCTCAAGACTCTGACCTTTAAGGGTATAACACTTTTCCATTCACATAGAGGTAAAAAGTTGCAGAACAGCGAATATCATTTGTCTTGTTGGAGGTTTACAGGAACATCAAGACCTGACCTGGGTGGACAGCTGCAAGATCAAAGGATTCCGACACAAAGAAGTGTGCAACAACCCCTCCCCTTTTAGTGTAAAAGAAGCCTGAATTCTGACTTGGGTAAGATGGTTCTCTAGGACGTTAGTCCACCATCTTCTCGGTCTGTGGGCTTTCTGAATAAAGTCGTTATTCCTTGTGCCAGCACCTCAGCTCCCCATTTATTGGCCTGCTGTGCAGCAAGCAGAATGAGTTTGGACTCAGTAACAATTTGAGCTGTCCCTTCAGTCAGGAGCTCTGTGTGAGCTGCATTCCACTTCAAGCAGGTATAACCTGACCACACCTTTCTTCTTGCCAGTGCTGTGTGCTCCTTGTGTCCTGTCCTGGTGCTCCCCTGTTGAGGGTGTTGAATGCTTCTGAACACCTATCAATGAACAGAAAAGGGGGAATTTAACATCCCATAAAGTATACATTTATGGAGGAGAAGTTAAGAGTTAGTGAATAAATTCTTGCCCCTTTTACCCTCCCAGTGGACTGTTCTGAGACACCAGTATATGGCTTCTTATTAAATAATCCAACAGCACAGGCTCACACAGTGGGAGTCAACTCAATAGCACATCCTCAAATTGATTCTCTCTCCAAATCATTTCCACTGCTTACCAATACCACTTTGGTATGAAGAATTTGACTTTCTAACCACTGGAACACTACCACAGTTTCCACCGTGAAAGACACCTCTATTGCCTTCAGTGACAACAAAAAGAGAATCACCACTCCAAGCCTTGGTGAGCTTATTGAGAGTGTGTCAGATTTGTGGGTCTTGGTCATCTATCTGCTTCCTAACATAAAGGAACCCGGGATTTTGAGTTACAATGTTTATGTTGGACAGGTGAAACTCATTATGTAGAGATTCCCATAAATGCAGAGAGGCAGCCATAATAGGACAGATGCCATTAGAAGAGTATATGAAGGCTTTGGGGAAGTTATTTCAGCAAGTTACTGCTTAAAGAACTAGAAAAATGTTATACTAGGATCTAGTTAGAGATATAATAGGTCTATGCTAAAGAGATGCTATATCTGGATCAGAGAGGTTAAAAGTGACACGGGATGATGTTGCCAGCTAGACAGGACCACATCATGCAGGACATCACCATGTGTTGTCCTTTAAACTTCATCACTGTCTAGCTACCCTCTATTCTGACTGTCAGTATGGAGATAATTTGGAGTCTATGTAAACCACAACTTTGAACTTGAAAAGTCATTTTCTCTGCATTGTAAAGAGTTCAGGGCTTCCCTGGTGGCGCGGTGGTTAAGAATCTGCCTGCCAATGCGGAGCCACAGGTTTGAGCCCAGGTCCTGGAAGATCCCACATACCGTGGAGCAACTAAACCTGTGCGCCACAACTACTGAGCCTGTGCTCTAGAGCTTGCGAGCCGCAACTACTGAAGCCCATGTGCCTAGAGCTCATGCTCCGCAACAAGAAGCCACCACAATGAGAAGCACACACGCTGCAATTAGCCCCCACTAGCCGCAACTAGAGACAGCCCAGGCTCAGCAACGAAGACCAAACACAGCCAAAAATAAATAAATAAAATAAAATTTTAAATCAATAAATAAACTGATAACAAAAAGAGAAAAAGAGTTCAGGCACCCAATAAATACTCATGTGGAATGAATGGATGGTACCAAGAATGAATTTTTATATAAAGGTTTTGGTCTTAAAATTGAATATTTTAATAAGACCCGAACATGTTCATTTAGATGCTAATATTCTGAAAATTGTGAGTATATGACTAATAATCAAGTTTCTCCAGGTATTTATGATATTTTGAAAAACAGAACTACAGAAAATTTTACTGCATTCTCTTTCTAGGTAAACTGTAATCATATGCATATTTTCCTAAATCACAATATAAATCCACAAATAATTATTTATGGAACTGATAAATCTGTTGCCAAGTTTCTGTATGCATTCATTTTTATACCACTAGGAATTATATTTTAAACACTCCCTTTAGAAACACAACCTTGAGCACTTTTTAAGGACAAATAGTATGTCACCTTAAAGCTTTGAAGGTATTAATACATATTGTGTGAAAAAGCTTTACGATGTCACACATAGAGCTATTTCACACAACATGTATTAATACCTCCAATCTTTTATTCTCTCTGAAATGACACATGGTATAGAAGCATGTAAAGATTTTACATTGGAGAGATCTGGGCTTTTATTTTTTATTTTTTTGTAACAAAGAATAAACTTAGTTTGAGATATATGGCTACCTACTACATATTTTCTGAGTTTGCAGTGAGAGATTACTTACTATAATAACTAATGGCTACTATTTGCTGAGAAATATCATATACCAGTATGGTCACATGAAGTATCATTTTTACTCCTCACCTGAGTAAAGTGGTTATTATTCCCATTTTACAAATAGAGGAATGATGGTTTACTGACCTTCCGAATATTGCCAAACTAACATAACAAAGAATGTCAGACAGCTGCATGGAATACATGAGCTTGGGGATTCCACCCCAACTCCTTAATCAATGAGTCTGATAGTTTGTTACATATATATGGCTACTTTATATTATAACTAGTCATAGCAATAAGGCTACTCTGAATAGTAGTTTCATCAAATCTAAATGGAGACCCCTTTTCCATTTTTCTTCACATCCCATGGGGAAATAGCTACACAGAGGAAAGGAAATGATTCTCACTCATGTCCTTTCCTAGGTGAAAAGGACACTTGATATGTTTTATTATGCTATGGGTTCCAGTATATTTCACAGTGTTTCCTTTCCAGTGTAATGAGAAAAGCACAACCCCAAAAGTATACTCCTCACTACACACAGATTCTTCAAATAGAAGCAAGGAAAATGTTAAGAGAAAAGACTAGTATTTACTGAGTAATGTCATATGCCAGCATGGTCACATGAGACATCACATTTATTCCTCATCTTGGATGATGTGGCAAAGGCTCCCCTTGTAGGGGAAGACACAGGAGGAGAAATGTTCAGAGAAGTTGTGCATAAAGAGAACATCATCATTTGTTGAATGGATATAGTAAGTCCAGCTAACTACAGCTAACAATAATCTGGTTCCAGTGGCTCTCTACATTTCTTTGGAATTTAAACTTCATCTATGTTGGGAATTAGTTCTGGAAGCACCCAGAAGGTATCTCATGTGCATTCACTGATATATTTTTCTGCAGCTGTTAAAATAGCAATGAGTTTTTTTGTAGCTCTTAATGTGCTGAAACCACAAAGGTGTTCTGTGCCAATAAACAGCACTTGAGCCAATCTGTTTTTATCAAGTAGTAACCTCTTGAGAATTTCTCAAGGATACATTGTAACAATTGAGAAGTAAGCATCTGGATTCACATATGAATTAGGAGAAGTTACATTTTCTCATTGTCTTTTATTTCTATTTCATTATCAGAACATCCTAGCTTTCTGGTACTTTAAATTTGTATTACCTTTCCTTGAGTAATGTATAAAGGTTCTACTCACACATTTCTTCCAGATGTCACCGAGGGAAACTATTCCAAGCTGATTCTCTATTTTGCAGAACTGAAATCTGATTTAGTTAGTTCACTCAGAGGACAGATTCACGCCAACAAAATTTTAGAATACTGATTTCTAAATCAGATGCCAACTTATTAATTTATAGGAAGAGTATTTATTAACTAAGAACATAAATATTCATGTTTGTAAGTGGATTATGATTGGAAATTTTCATTTTTATTTATGATTATGAATTTATCAATATCTCTATTTTCCCAGTAATATGAGTGTCAGAAAAGTTGGCTCTCCCTACTTTATTAGAAAGAAGAGTTATAACACAAAATATGCCTACCAAAGACATTTAAGTCATATATACAATAGAAAAGTGCCAATAACTGTTTGAAGCTTGGTCTACAGATGCCAACTTTTCAGATGTTTCCATCTCATTGAAATGATGGACATGGGCTAGAAAAAACTGGGTAGAGACATAAATCATTTTTCTCAGTTGTGATCTTCTAGCAATTATATTACAGACTCAATTCAGATGCTCAGGCAACTGAACTGCATCTGTCATTCAAAAGTCCTCAAATGAGAAGTTGATATAACTTTTACCTTAACTAGCATTCAAAATGAATTATTAATATTATTTTTACTAAACTCAGGTCATACTTTGAATAAAGGAGGAAAAAAGGGAAAAAATTAAAAAGAGATAGAGTGGATTTTTTGTGATTTTAAAATTTCAACCTTTGTATACCTAAACTACTTCCAAAAAAATTATTTCCTCTTTCACCCCACCATACAATTATTACTGATGTCATTTCACAGATTTAATCACAATATTAATGTCCTTAAAAGGGTAAAATGTTATGAAAATAAAGCATAATAGCATGCCTTATACTCACCTCATGATGTTATGTCTATGGTCTCCATCAAGGCATTAATAATCGAAAACAAAGATAAGAATCATTCAAAATAGAAGGAGCCTACTATATCAGTTTCATATATAACTTCTACAGTTTTTGTTCTCTATTACCCGTTACTGGGGATTATTTTTTAAGGTACATTTTATTCTCCACTCATTAGCTGAATAATAAGGTAGACATTGAAACAAAATAGTACATATAAGATAGATCAATTTTTATAACATACACATGAATGATAGAGACTTGAATATAACAGAGACTTGGATATAATTAATGAAAAATAAACCAAATATTCAATAAAAAATATCTGAGATAAACACAAACGACTTGTACCATTATCTCATAGTAACTCATTATAAGTAGTTCTTTTATCCTTTAAATATTGTTTTCAGTGGTAAATCTTGTCTTCTTCTGCAAATGGTTTCAAACGTAGTTGTAATTATTTCTTTTTCTATTTTAAGAAATATATCTACTATTGTTGACAACTAGCTGCTGAACAATCATTGACAGGAAGACACTGGAACTCACCAAAAAAGATACCCCACATCCAAAGAGAAAGGAAAAGCCACAATGAGATGGTAGGTGGGGTGCAATCACAATAAAATCAAATCCCATAACTGCTGGGTAGGTGACTCACAAACTGGACAACACTTATACCACAGAAGTCTACCCAGTGGAGTGAAGGTTCTGAGCCCCATGTCAGGCTTCCAAACCTGGGGGTCCAGCAATGGGAGGAGGAATTCCTAAAGAATCAGACATTGAAGGCTAGTGGGATTTGATTACAGGACTTTGACAGGACTGGGGGAAACAGAGACTCCACTCTTGGAGGGCACACACAAAGTTGTGTGTGAATCAGGACACAGGGGCAGGAGCAGTGACCCCATAGGAGACTGAACCATACCTACCTGCTAGTGTTGGAGGATCTCCTGCAGAGGTGGGGGTGGCTGAGTCTCACCGCAGGGACAAGGACAATGGCAGCAGAAGTTCTGGGAAGTACTCCTTGGCATGAGCCCTCCTGGAGTCCACCATTAGCCCCACAAAAGAGCCTGTAGCCTCCAGTGTTGGGTCATCTCAGGCCAAAAAACCAACAGGGAGGAAACCCAGCCCCACTCATAAGCTGACAAGTGGATTAAAGTTTTACTGAGCTCTGCCCACCAGAGCAACACCCAATTCTACCCACCACCATTCCCTCCCAACAGCAAGTTTGCACAAGCCTCTCAGATAGCCTCATCCACCAGAAGCAAGAAGAACTACAATCTTGCAGCCTGTTGAATGAAAACCACATTCACAGAAAGATAGACAAAATGAAAAGGCAGAGGACTATGTACCAGATGATGGAACAAGGTAAATCCCAGGAAAACAATTAAATGAAGTGGAAATAGGCAACCTTCCAGAAAAACAATTCAGAATAATGATAGTGAAGATGATCCAGGATCTCAGAAAAAGAATGGAGGCAAAGATCTAGAAGATGCAAGAAATGTTTAACAAAGATGCAGAAGAATTAAGGAACAAACACCTAGAAGAATTAAAGAACAAACAAACAGAGATGAACAATACAATAACTGACATGGAAAATACACTAGAAGGAATCAATAGCAGAATAATTGAGGCAGAAGAACGGATAAGTGACCCAAAAGACAGAATGGTGGAATTCACTGCCACAGGACAGAATGAAGAAAAAAGAATGAAAAGAAATGAAGACAGCCTAAGAGACCTCTGGGACAATATTAAACGCACCAACATTCACATTATGGGGGTCCCAGAAGGAGAAAAGAAAGAGAAAAAACCCAAGAAAATATTTAAAGAAGTTATAGTTGAAAATTTTCCTAACATTGGAAAGGAAATAGCCACCCAATTCAGGAAGCACAGAGAGTCCCAGGCAGGATAAACCCAAGGAGAAATACACCAAGACACATAGTAATCAAATTGACAAGAATTAAAGACAAAGGAAAATGACTAAAAGCAACAAGGGGAAAATGACAAATAATATACAAGGGAACTCCCATAAGGTTAACAGCCAATTTCTCAGCAGAAACTCTACAAGCCAGAAGAGAGTGGCATGATATATTTAAAGTGATGAAAAGGAAGAATCTACCACCAAGATTAATCTACACAGTAAGGATCTCATTCAGATTAAACAGAGAAATCAAAAGCTATACAGGCAACAAAAGCTAAAAGAATTCAGCATCACCAAACCAGCTCTACAACAAATGTTAAAGGAACTTGTCTAAGTGGGAAACACAAGAGAATAAAAGACCTACAAAAACACACCCAAAACAATTAAGAAAATGGTAATAGGAACATATATATTGATCATTACCTTAAGTGTAAAAAGATTAAATGCTCCAATCAAAAGACATAGATTGGCTGAATGGATACAAAAACAAGACCCATATATATGCTGTCTACAAGAGACCCACTTCAGACATAGGGACACATACAGACTGAAAGTGAGGGGATGGAAAAAGATATTCCATGCAAATGTAAATCAAAAGAAAGCTGGAGTAACAATTCTCATATCACACAAAATAGACTTTAACACAAAGACTATTATAAGAGACAAAGAATAACACTACATAGTGATCAAGAGATCAATCCAAGTAAAAGATATAACAATTGTAAATATTTCTGCACCCAACATAGGAGCACCTCAATACATAAGGTAAATACTAATAGCCATAAAAGGGGAAATCAACTAACAGCCATAAAAGGAGAAATCGTCCCCACAATCATAGTAGGGGACTTTAACACCCCATTTTCACCAATGGACAGATATCCAAAATGAAAATAAATAAGGAAACATAAGATTCCAATGATAAATTAAACAAGATGGACTTAATTGATATTTATAGGACATTCCATCCAAAAGCAACAGAACACACTTTCTTCTCAAGTGCTCATGAAACATTCTCCAGGATAGATCATATCTTGGGTCACAAATCAAACCTTGGTAAATTTAAGAAAATTGAAATGGTATCAAGTATCTTTTCCGACCACAACTCTATGAGACTATATATAAATTACAGGAAAAGATCTGTAAAAAATACAAACACAGGCTAAACAATACACTACTTAATTACCAAGTGATCACTGAAGAAATCAAAGACGAAATCAAAAAATACCTAGAAACAAATGACAATGGAGACATGATGACTCAAAACCTATGGGGTGCAACAACAGCAGTTCTAAGAGGGAAGTTTATAGAAATACAATCCTACCTTAAGAAACAGGAAACATCTCAAATAAACAACCTAACCTTGCACCTAAAGCAATTAGAGAAAGAAGAACAAAAAAACCCCAAAGGTAGCAGAAGGAAAGAAATCATAAACATCAGATCAGAAATAAATAAAAAATAAAGGAAGGAAACAATAGCAAAGATCAATAAAACTAAAAGTTGGTTCTTTGAGAAGATAAACAAAATTGATAAACTATTAGCCAGACTCATCAAGAAAAACAGGGAGAAGACTGAATTCAATAGAATTAGAAATGAAAAAGAAAAAGTACCAAGTGACACTGCAGGAATACAAAGGGTCATGAGAGATTACTACAAGCAACTCTATGCCAATAAAATGGACAACCTGGAAGAAATGGACAAATTCTTAGAAATGTACAACCTTCTGAGACTGAACCAAGAAGAAATAGAAAATATGAACAGACCAATCACAAGCACTGAAATTGAAACTGTGATTAAAAATCTCCCAACAAACAAAAGCCCAGGACCAGGTTGCTTCACAGGCGAATTATATCAAACATTTAGAGAAGAGCTAACACCTATCTTTCTCAAACTCTTCCAAATGTAGCAGAGAGAGAAACACTCCCAAACTCATTCTACAAGGCCACCATCACTCTGATACCAAAACCAGACAAAAGTGTCACAAAAAAAGAAAACTACAGGCCAATAACACTGATGAACATAGATGCAAAAGTCCTCAACAAAATACTAGCAAACAGAATCCAAGAGCACATTAAAAGGATCATACACCATGATCAAGTGGGGTTTGTTCCAGGAATGCAAGGATTCTTCAATATATGCAAATCAGTCCATGTGATAACCATATTAACAAATTGAAGGAGAAAAACCATACGATCATCTCAATAGATGCAGAGAAACCTTTCAAAAAATTCAACACCCATTTATGATAAAAACCCTCCAGAAAGTAAGCATAGAGGGAACTTCCCTCAACATAACAAAGACCATATATGACAAACCCACAGCCAACATTGTCCTCAATGGTGAACAATTAAAACCATTTCTACTAATATCAGGGAAAAGACAAGGTTGCCCACTCTCACCACTATTATTCAGCATAGTTTTGGAAGTTTTAGCCACAGCAATCAGAGAAGAAAAAGAAATTAAAAGAATCCAAATTGGAAAAGAAGAAGTAAAGTTGTCACTGTTCACAGATGACATGATACTATACATAAAGAATCCTAAATATGCTACCAGAAAACTACTAGAGCTAATCAATGAAATTGGTAAAGTAGCAGGATACAAAATTAATGTGCAGAAATCTCTTGCATTCCTATACACTAATGATGAAAAATCTGAAACTGAAATTAAGAAAACACTCCAATTTACCATTGCAAAAAAAGAATAAAATATCTAGAAATGAACCTATGTAAGGAGACAAAAGACCTGTATACAGAAAATTACAAGGCACTGATGAAAGAAATTAAAGATGATACAAACAGATGGAGAAATATACCATGTTCTTGTATTGGAAGAATCAACACTGTGAAAATGACTATAATACCCAAAGCAATCTACAGATTCAATAAAATCCCTATCAAATTATCACTGGCATTTTTCACATACTAGAGCCAAAAATTTCACAATATGTATGGAAACACAAAAGAACCAGAGTAGCCAAAGCAATCTTGAGAAAGAAAAACGGAGCTGGAGGAATCAGGCTCCCTGACTTCAGACTATATGGTACTGGCAGAAAAACAGAAATATAGATCAATGGAACAGGATAGAAAGCCCAGAGATAAATCCACACACATATGGTCACCTTATCTTTGATAAAGGAGGCAAGAATATTCAGTGGAGAAAAGACAGCCTCTTCAATAAGTGCTGCTGGGAAAACTGGACAGCTACATGTAAAAGAATGAAATTAGAACACTCCCTAACACCATATACAAAAATAAACTGAAAATGGATTAAAGACCTAAATGTAAAGTCAGACACTATCAAACTCTTAGAGGAAAACATAGGCAGAACACTCTATGATATAAATCACAGCAAGATCCTTTTTGACCCACCTCCTAGAGAAATGGAAATAAAAACAAAAATAAACAAATGGGACCTAATGAAACTTAAAAGCTTTTGCACAGCAAAGGAAACCATAAACAAGACAAAAAGACAACCCTCAGAATGAGAGAAAATATTGGCAAATGAAGCAACTGACAAAGGATTTATGTCCAAAATTTACAAGCAGCACATGCAGCTCAATATGAAAAAAACAAACAACCCAATCCAAAAATGGGCAGAAGACCTAAATAGGTATTTCTCCAGAGAAGATATACAGATTGCCAACAAACTCATGAAAGAATGTTCAATATCATTAATCATTAGAGAAATTCAGATCAAAAGTACAATGAGATATCATCTCACACCGGTCAGAATGGCTATCATCAAAAAATCTACAAACAATAAATGCTGGACAGGGTGTGGAGCAAAGGGAACCCTCCTGCACTATTGGTGGGAATGTAAATTGATACAGTCACTGTGGAGAACAGTATAGAGGTTCCCTAAAAAATTAAAAATAGAACTACCATACGACCCATCTATCCCACTACTGGGCATATACCCTGAGAAAACCATAATTCAAAGAGTCATGTACCACAATGTTGATTGCAACTCCATTTACAATAGCCAGAACATGGAAGCAACCTAAGTGTCCATCAACAGATAAATGGATAAAGAACATGTGGCACATATATACAATGGAATATTACTCAGCCATAAAATGAAACGAAATTGAGATATTTGTAGTGAGGTGGATGGACCTAGAGTCTGTCATACAGAGTGAAGTAAGTCAGAAAGAGAAAAACAAATACCATATGCTAACATATATATATGGAATCTAAAAAACAAACAAACAAAAAATGGTCATGAAGAACCTAGTCAGAAGATGGGAATAAAGACACAGACTTACTAGAGAATTGACTTGAAGATGTGGGGAGGGGGAAGGGTAAGCTGTGACAAAGTGAGAAAGTGGCATGGACATATATACACTACCAAATGTAAAATAGATAGCTAGTGGGAAGCAGATGCATAGCACAGGGAGATCAGCTCGGTGCTTTGTGACCACCTAGAGGGGTGGGATAGTGAGGGTGGGAGGGAGGGAGATGCAAGAGGGAAGAGATATGGGGATATATGTGTATGTATAACTGATTCACTTTGTTATAAAGCAGAAACTAACACACTATTGTAAAGCCATTATACTCCAATAAAGATGTTAAAAAAAAAAATCTTCCAACGAACAAAAGTCCAGGACCAAATGGCTTCACAGGTGAATTCTATCAAACATTAGAGGAGAGCTAACACCCATCCTTCTCAAACTCTTCCAAAAAATTGCAGAGGAAAGAACACTCCCAAACTCATTCTACGAGTCCACCATCTCTCTGATACCAAAACCAGACAGAGGTACTACACAAAAAGAAAATTACAGAACAATATCACTGATGAATATAGATGCAAAAATCCTCAACATAATACTATCAAAGAGAATCCAACAACATATTAAAAGGATCATACACCATGATCAAGTGGAATTTATCCCAGGAATGCAAGGATTCTTCAGTATACGAAAATCAATCCCTGTGATACACCATATTAACAAACTGAAGAGTAAAAACCATGTGATAATCTCAGTAGATGCAGAAAAAGCTTTGGACAAAATTCAACACCGATTTATGATAAAATCTCTCCAGAAAGTCAGCATAGAGGGAACCTATCTCAACATAATAAATGCCATATATGACTAGCCCACAGCAAACATCATTCTCAATGGTGAAAAGTAGAAAGCATTTCCTCTAAGATCAGGATCAAGACAAGGATGTCCACTTTCACCACTATTCAACATAATTTAGGAAGTCCTAGCCACGGCAGTCAGAGAAGAAAAAGAAATAAAAGGAATACAAATTGGAAAAGAAGATGTAAAACTGTCACTGTTTGCAGATGAGATGATACTATACATAGAGAATCCTAAAGATGCCACCAGAAAACTACTAGAGCCAATCAATGAATTTGGTGAAGTTGCAGGATACAATATTAATGCACAGAAATCTCTTGCATCCCTATACACTAACAGAAAACGATCAGAAAGAGAAATTAAGGAAACAATACCATTCACCATTGCAACAAAAAGAATAAAATACCTAGGAATAAACCTATCTAAGGAGGTAAAAGACCTGTACTCAGAAAACTATAAGACACTGATGAAAGAAATCCAAGATGACACAAACAGATGTAGAGATATATCATGTTCTTAGAGTGGAAGAATCCACATTGTGAAAATGACTATACTGCCCAAAGCAATCTACAGATTAATGCAATCCCTATCAAATTACCAATGGCATTTTTTACAGAACTAGAACAAAAAACCTTAAAATTTGTATGGAGACACAAAAGACCCCAGATAGCCAAAGCAATGTTGAGAGAAAAAAATGGAGCTGAAGGAATCAGACTCCCTGACTTCAGACTATACTACAAAGCTACAGTAATCAAGACAGTATGGTACTGGTATAAAAACAAAAATATAGATCAATAGAACAGGATAGAAAGCCCAGATATAAACTCATGCACCTATGGTCAGCTAATCTATGACAAAAGAGGCAAGGATATACAATGGAGAAAAGACAGTCTCTTTAATAAGTGGTGCTGGGAAAACATGACAGCTACATGTAAAAGAATGAAATTAGAACACTCCCTAACACCATACACAAAAATAAACTCAAAATGGATTAACGACATAAATATAAGGCCAAACACTATAATATTCCTAGAGGAAAACATAGGAAGAACACTCTTTGACATAAATCACAGCAAGAACTTTTTTGACCCACCTCTTAGAGTAATAGAAATAAAAACAAAAATAAGCAAATGAGACCTAATGAAACTTAAAAGCTTTTGAACTGCAAAGGCAACTATAAACAAAAAGAAAAGACAACCCTTAGCATGGGAGAAAATATTTATAAATGAATCAACGGACAAAGGATTAATCTCCAAAATATATAAACAGCTCATGCAGCTCAATATTAAAAAAACAAACAACCCAATCCAAAAATGGGCAGAAGACCTAAATAGACATTTCTCCAAAGAAGACATACAGATGGCCAAGAGGCACATGAAAAGCTGCTCAACATCACTAATTATTAGAGAAAAGCAAATCAAAACTACCATGAGGTATCACCTCACACCCATTAGAATGGGCATCATCAGAAAATCTACAAACTACAAATGTTGGAAAGGGTGTTGAGAAAAGGGAACCCTCTTGCACTGTTGGAATGTAAATTGATACAGCTATTATGGAGAACAGTATGGAGGTTCCTTAAAAAACTAAAAACAGAACTACCATATGACCAAGTAATCCCACTACCAGGCATAAACCCAGGGAAACCCATAATTCAAAAAGAGTCATGTACCATAATGTTCATTGCAGCACTATTTACAATAGCCAGGTCATGGAAGCAACTTAAATGCCCATCGACAGAAAAATGGATAAGAAGATGTGGTACATATATACAATGGAATATTACTCAGCCATAAAAAGGAATGAAACTGGGTCATTTGTAGAGATGTGGATGGACTTAGAGACTGTTATACATAATGAGGTAAGTCAGAAAGAGGAAAACAAATATCATATATTAACGCATATATGTGGAATCTAGAAAAATGGTACAGATGAACCAGTTTGCAAGGCAGAAATTGAGACACAGATGTAGAGGACAAACGTATGGACACCAAGGGAGGAAAGCAGGGGGAGGGGGGTTAGTGGTGGTGATGGGATGAATTGGGAGATTGGGATTGACATGTATACACTAATATGTATAAAATAGATAACTAATAAGAACCTGCTGTATAAAAACATAAATAAAATAAAATTCAAAAAATTAAAACATATTAAAGAAAAGAAATATACCTGCTATTGTTGATTTAGTCAAGTGTCTGTAAGATCTGAAGCAGCATACTGAGCACACAAAGAATTATAGCTGTGTCTTAAAGTAAGACTGATGTGTCATTAACTGAACAAATTCTGTCATAAATTGCCCCTGAAAACTAAAGGATCAGCTCTTTTGTGTAGGAGACTGGAGACTTCACATTAACAATCTTGCTTAGTCTTCTTATGTCTCCACACTAATGTGTCAAGAATAGAAGGTGAGCTTACAGCATCTAAAGAAAACTGATGATAGCTCTGTGCTACCTCACAGCTTTTCTCATTCTTTTATATTCCCTACAAATGAATCACATCTTAAAGCAGGTAAGAAAACCACTTTCTACAGAAAAAAAAAATCACCAAAATAATCACAAATGCCATCTTTTTATTTTAGAAGATAGCTAGTTGAGTTTAACCATCACTTTCCTTGTTAACTCTCTCCTGACTCACAAGTTTGTTAAAAAATATTTGATATGAACGTTTAGGAATGTGTGTCTATATCTATCTGTATCTGTTATATCCTCAAGCTCCGTGGCCCTGTTTTCCTCCTGCTCTTACAACCACACATTTCAGCAATTTTCTCCAAGTCCACACCTGCCTGAGTGCTTAACTGCATGCCAAGTCCCAGAGAGAAGTTGCAGTGTCACAGGGGTCTTCTACTGCATGCCAAATCAGATATTGAAATTGTTCAAATGCTGCTAAATCCAGTACAATGCTATGGCCAACAATCACTCCCTGCACTCCACAACCTTCCACCCTAGCTTCAGAAAGTTGGGTCTTTTGTTGTTCTTTTTTTAACTGACTCCTTTTGTTCTCCAACTATGTAATGTTTTGCAACTAATTCCCAGACCTGAACCTCGCAGAAGATAGACCCTACAGTCTGAGCAGAGTTTTCCTGGACAGGGTTAATTTATGGGAAAATAGTGTTAAGGAATCTCTCCAGACACTTAGATATTTGAGTTTGGGGGCTTGAGCTTTAGGAATAAGCTACCCTCACTTATGTTCTGTCTGGCTCCCCATCTCACCTCTACTGTCTGAATTGAATTGGATTTTAATTAGTCCTTTATCATAGGCATTTATTTTATACAGTGGTTATAAAATTTGTTTGGCTTTCTTAGGAGTTTAGCTTTTCTGTAACTAATCTTGGATGGTCTGCTCATTAAGAATGACTCCTTTTCCACTCCAGCATTTAGCGACCTAAGTGTCCATTGACAGATGAATGGATAAAGAAGATGTGGCACATATATACAATAGAATATTACTCAGTGATAAAAATAAATGAAATTGAGTTATTTGTAGTGAGGTGGATGGAGCTAGAGTCTGTCATACAAAGTGAAGTAAGTCAGAAAGAGAAAGACAAATACCATAGGCTAACACACATATATGGAATCTAAAAAAAAAAAAGGTTCTGAAGAACCTAGAGATGAAGTGAGAGAGTGGCATTGACATATATATACTACCACATGTAAAATAGATAGCTAGTGGGAAGCAGCCGCATAGCACAGGGAGATCAGCTCGGTGTTTTGTGAGAGGGGTGAGATAGGGAGGGTGGGAGGGAGACACAAGAGGGAGGGGATATGGGGATATATGTATAGCTAATTTGCTTTGTTATACAGCAGCAACTAACACAACAATGTAAAGCAATTATACCTCAATAAAGAAGTTTTAAAAAAAATAAAGAATAACTGCTATGTTTAGGTCAGTATATGACTAGTGTGGGAGTTTAAATTACCTTATAATTAAAGACTCTTCTGAGGATCAATGTATTAGAAATTCTTTGACCCACTGCACAAAATTTGTGACTCTAGGTCAGATAGAGGACATTCTTAAGACAATTGACCAGATTTGGATAAGATATGCAGACTAGTTAATGGTATTGCATCAGTATTAATTTCCTGGGTTTGATCATTATACTGCCTTTATGTAAGATGAGAACATGTGGAAATCTAGGGGAAGAGTATATGGGAATTCTCTGGTTTCTTGCAAATCTGAAACTATTTGAAAATTTAAAAAAATAGGAAAATGTTAAAAAAATTATAAAACAAATTTCTGACCCCTAAAATGTTTTTATCTTTCTATTTTTCAGGAGTCCAACCATGAAAGCTGTAGCTTAGGTGACTTCAACTTATGCTAGAGTCTCTAGCTACAATTTTCTACCTTCAACTCTTGCTTAGACTACTATAATGGTCTCCTAACAATGACAATCTCCAGTCCACTCTTTATATTACAGCCAGAATGATCTTTTAAAAGCTTAAATATGATCATATCACTTGACTTCAAGTTCCTCTAAGGGTCAAGATGACAATATGCCCTCGAGTAAGAGCGTCTTCACAATGAAGGTCCCTTCTACCATGGTTCCTTCTCTTCTTTGCCTCATTAATTCTAATTTTTTAAACACCAGCTTAAGCCTTCCCTGATATTCTTGACTTGATCAAACACCTCTATTACAGACATCATAACGTATGGTTCTAGCCTTTTTACCATCTGTCAGTTATAATTTTACATGCTTGTGTGGTTATTTGATTAATGTTTGCCATTCCTACTGCACTGTATACTCCATGAGAATTTAATCAACATTGGATCTACAGCATGTAGCCCAAAGTATAGTATTCAATAAATATCTGTTGGATAAATGAAATAAATAAGCCATATATGAAAGTATCTATAGATGACTCTTCCAAAAAACTGAAATATACTTTCCTAAAATTGATATATAAAATTTTTAAAAATCACTTTTAAATATTTCACCAAATAATCATGTAATTTAAAAGATATTAACTTCTTTAGCCCTTCTTGCTATAAACACATTTTCTGTATCTGACATAGATTTTTGGAGTTGTCTAAAATAGTTTTTTCCTGAAATAATTAAGGCAGACTATTGGCAGTTTAAACTTAACAGCTTCACTCTCTTCCAAAGGAATTTTTGTAGAATATTTCAAAATTAGATATTCATAAGTAGAAAAATATAAGTAGAAATCAAATGTCGGAAATAAAAGTATAAATGTATCAATAGAAAGATCAACATACTTGTTGTGATTCCCTTTTAGTTTAGCGCTTCAAGACAGCAGAGGCAAAGGGGAAAATCAATTCACACAAAGAAGGAATCATACCATTTATTTAGAAAGGTCTATATTTCCTTATTCTTGGCACTATAGAGTTAGCTTTTATATGAAAAAATGGTAAAGCAACAATGGGTTCAGGTTCTCTTACAAGTCTTCCTCAGCTTGGTGTCCAGCAAAGCTGGATTTTTTTTCATGTTTCTCGTTTTTTATTTTTTTAATTTCTATTGGAGTATAGTTGATTTAAAATGAGTTAGTTTCAGGTGTACAACAAAGTGAATCAGTCATACATATACATATATCCACTCATTTTTAAGATTCTTTTCCCATATAGGCCATTACAGAGAATTGAGTAGAGTTCCCCGTGCTATACAGTAGGTCCTTATTAGTTATTTATTATATATATAGTAGTGTGTATATGTCAATCCCAATCTCTCAATTTATCCCTCCCCTCACCTTGCCCCCTGGTAACCATAAGTTTTTTTTCTACATCTGTGACTCTATTTCTGTTTTGTAAATAAGTTCATTTGTACCATATTTTTTAGATTCCAAATATAAGCATTATCATATGGTATTTGACTTCCTCTGTCTGACTTACTTCACTCAGTATGACAATCTTGAGGTCCATCCATATTGCTGCAGATGGCACTATTTTGTTCTTTTTTATGGCTAAGTAATATTCCATTGTATATATGTACCGCAACTTCTTTATCCATTTCTCTGTCAATGGACATTTAGGTTGCTTCCATGTCCTGGCTATTGTAAATAGTGCTGCAATGAACATTCGGGTGCATGTGTCTTTTTGAATTATGGTTTTGTCAAGATATACACCCAGAAGTGGGATTGCAGGATCGTATGGTAGCTCTACTTTTAGATTTTAAGGAACTTCCATACCGTTCTCCACAGTGGCTGCAGCAGTTTACATTCCCATGAAGAGTGTAGGAGGGTTCCCTTCTCTCCATACCCTCTCCAGCATTTATTGTATATAGGTTTTTTGATGATGGCCATTCTGACTGGTATGAGGTGATGATACCTCATTGTAGTTTTGATTTGCATTTCTCTAATGATTAGTGATGTTGAGCATCTTTTCATGTGCCTTTTGGCTATCTGTATGTCTTCTTTGGAGAAACATCCATTTAGATCTTCTGACCATTTTTTGATTGGGTTGCTTGTTTTTTTGATATTGAGCTGCATGAGCTGTTTGTATATTTTGGAGATTATCCACCTCTTAGAGTAATGAAAATAAAAACAAAAATAAACAAATGGGATGTAATTAAACATAAAAACTTTTGCACAGCAAAGGAAACCATAAACAAAACAAAAAGACAACCCACAGAATGGGAGAAAATATTTGCAAACGAAGCAACGCTGGATTTAAATCCTATCTCTGTTAACTGACAAAGTTTATAAATTTGAAAAAAAAATCACTTCTGTATGAACCTTAGTTTTCTCAGCTAAAATAGAGTGGCTAAAAGAACTTACTATAGAGGGTTTCGTAAGGATTCAAAGTAATCACATGTGCACACTTAGTACATGGAGGTCCGTGTATGTCGTGTATACACCCCACTGTGCCTGTTTCCTTCCCTTAAAAGCTTCACATTTCCAAAAAATCTAATTGAAGAGATATATTTTACGGCAGAGAAAAGTGATTTTTGAAAGTTACTGTGAAAAGTGGAGTTTATATTTAAGATTACCTTCTGCTTCAAGCTTTGCATTCAGGATTTTAACCTCTCTGGCCAGAGGAAGAAGGACCAAGTGATGGCCACACATTCAATTTATTACCCAGTGCTCAGGGCTTCTCTATAATATCAGATAAGATATATTTATTGGGATTCTGACAATTCTGCTTCCTGGGATAGGAAAACTGAAATATGACATATATTAAAAGGAGTAGATGACAGAAAGCTGTGATATCTGGGCCAGGATAAAATAAGCTCTGGGTCTCCATTCCTAAAGTTTAACCTTTTCTGCTGACAAGAGCAAAGAATATTCAACCTAGGAATTCCCATTGGCCTCAAAGTCTTTACTTAAAAGAAGATAAAGATAATGAGTTAGAGGGCATAGAAGTCTTACACGAGTGCTGCAGACTAAACTCCCCCCCACAACTGCCACCAAATTCATATGTTGAAGCCTTAACCCTCAATGGGACTATATTTGGAGATAGGGTCTTTAAGAGATAATTAAGGTTAAGTGAGGTTATAAGGGTGGGACCCTGATTCTATGGAACTGGTATTGTGTTCTTAATAAGAGACACCAGAGAGCTCACTCTCACTCTCTCACTGCCATGCAAGGACACAGCCAGAAGACAGTGATCCACAAGCCAAGAAGAGCATCCTCACCAGAAACCGACTCTGCCAGACCTTTGTCTAGGACTTCTCACCTCCAGAACTTTGAGAAAATAAGTTTCTGTTGTTTAAGCCATCAGTCTGTGATATTTTGTTATACCAACCCTAACTAATACAATGGGGGAAGTATTTGACTTGATATTTATCCCAAAAGTTCAGTGGGAGCAATAGGAGAAAAAAATTCATGAGGGTTAAAACAAATAATAGAGTAATCTATCCTAATAAGTAATTTAGTGAACACACAGTCTAGAACTCACCATTTAACAAGTTTATTATCAAAAGGCCTAACCCCTGCACCACTTGTTATGGAATATTCAAAGCACCCTGTTTCTTGGTTTCAGAGAGTCTGCTTTTTCTTTGGCTAGATGTAAGAGAGTGAAAGTAAATTCCCCCTTGTCTAATTAAAGGTATAGTTAATTTATCCCCCTTTTTGCAACACAAATAACAAAGTTCTGATTAATCAGCTTTAGAGAAAAAGAACTTAATTAAAAATTAAATTTCTCTGGAGGGTTGATTACAGCAGGGAGTCAGGATATGCCTCTACTAAATGTGTGTTGTTTGCAGGACAATGTCAGAGACAGACCTTGGGGACTTGTGCATCAATATAAACAAGAATACACTCAGACATTCAATTAGGTATCTCCACATTTTCATTCTCAACGAGGAATGGGTATAAAGACAGAGGCCAAGGGGACTTTCAAGAATTTTTTTTTTTTGGTGGTGCCTCATGGCATGTGGGATCTTAGTTCCCTGACCAGGGATTGAGCACGAGCCCCCTGCATTGGAAGTGTGGAGTCTTAACCACTGGACCACCACGGAAGTCCCTCAAGAATTTTAAAATTAAGGCCTAAGTTTCCAGTAAAAGTTATTACCCAGAGAACAACTATTCAGGTAATCCCCACTAAAAGAAAAACCAGCTAAGTTATTATATACATAAAAATAGCATGGCCATCATGCATATTCCAATTTAAATAAGTAAAGGTAGCATCCTGACTTACTAAAAGTATAATAAGCCAGACATTATGAAATTATCTTAACATCTCTGCATCTCACTACATATAACCATTCCATCAGGAGCAACATTTCATTTTCCAGTCCATGGGACTCTTCACTATTTCTGAAGAAGGGACATGATCTCAGGTTAGGGACCACTGAAGATGTAATCTTGAAGGCGGAAATCAAAATCTTTAACTGGGTACAAGGTCCAGGAAGATAATATATAGGAGAGAACAGGCTTGATATAAAAAATTGAGGAGTATGGAAACAGATACGCAGGAGGACATCAGTCCTCTAGCTGGTGATGGGTGCGGGGATTCGACAGCTTCTCAGTGTTAAGCTATTATCATCACACATGTGGGAAGGAATGCCTGTCCAGTATAGCCTGACTTTTCAAAGGAAAGTGGCTATCCTCATTTTTAATGTAAAATATTCTGCATTTTACATGTTTAATGATTGTAAAACTATGTTTAAACAAAGCACTTCAACACATCTTATTCCACCAGGGTATCATCCACTCCCCCTTCTTTGTGATCTCTGCTTGAAAGGACTAAAATTGAAAAATTCTTCCCTCCTTTATAAAGGCAGGAAGGAACTCTAGAGACCCCAGTTCCTGTGTTGGCACTGTCCCTGATTAGTAAATTACCTGCTAGATCCTAGACATAGGACCATGAACCGTAGGGCCTCTATCTAAACACTTGGTAGATTCAATGACATGTATTCTAAGCTTCCTTTCAAAAGCTTCAATATTTAAGCAAGATCAGGAAGAAAAATTAAAGATCACATTATTCAACTTCTCATCCACAAGAATTTTTGAAATTTGCTTATGGGGCAAGCTTTATGATCATGCAACCCGTGCAGTCACGCAGGGCCCCATTCTGACAAGGCCCCCATGCTTGGTTTAATGTTCTGTTGCTATTGATTTGAAATTTGTAATGATTTACCAATAGGCTCCACATATTCACTTTATACTGGGCTCCACATGTTATGTAGTCAGTCCTGATCTCTATTCTATGGCATAGTCTGTGATCATTATTCTATTCTACTTGTATCTTTATTCTATAAGTGGAGCATTGTTTTACTGGTTCTTTACTTCTATCAAGAGTTGTTCTACTTATTCACAGCAAAACATTTACTTTTCCAAACTCTAATATGGATATAATAATAACATCAAGCTAAAAAATTTGTGAGACTCCAATGAGCTATGGAAAATTAAATGCTTAACACATTTCTTGGCACATAGTAGGTATTGAAAAAAATTTCTTCTAACTCTCTTTCCTTCTCCCAAATTAACCACTTTTTTATATAACATCAGGAGGCATGATCTTCTGAGTTAAATTATTTGAAATTTGATGGAAATGTTGCTTCTAGTTTTTATTACATTTACCAAAATGGTATAAGTAGCTGAACTTATGAAAAAGTCAAGGAATAAATATCTAACAATTTGAGCTAAGGAGTTTACTTGCTTATATCTAGTTAAGATAAATAAAGTTTTATATATATATTCCCTAAAATAATGAATAAACTTCAGCAATAATCTGAATTCTCATTTATGGAAAATTTACCTTTCAATATTTTTATGCTGTCATAGTTTGCTTCCTAACAGAGCATAACCAAGGTTACTGGTTATGAATGAATCCAATTCCTGTAGATATTGTGACATAAGGATTCTTCTTGATAGTCAAAGACATAATGGTCATTCTACTAAACTCTAATACCTTACGCTTACACAGCATTTTTCAGTTTGCAAAGTGATTTCATGCATTAAATTGGATCCTCAGTACTGTGTTAGGAGATATTTACAGCATTAATTATTATGTTCATAATGCAGATAAAGAAAGATGGGCTCAGAAAGTCTTTGGTACCATCTAGACAGTGCTACTCACTCTCTAGAGAAACTTTCTGCCATGATCAAACGTTTCATGATCTGAACTATCCAATATGGTAGCCTCTAAAGACATATGGCTGTTGAACATTTGAAATGTGGCTAGAGAGACTGAGGAGCTAATTTTTATATTATTTAATTTTAATTGATTTATATTTAAATTGTCATATGTGATTGGTGGCTCCCCTATCAGACAATGAAGATCTAGAAATTATATATTCATTTTTAAATTAATTTTTCTTTTCTTTGTGTATCAGTCTTCTAACTTTGTCCATACTTTGCTTGAAATACCATCTACATCTCTCCTTTACTTACCATTCGAATTTCTAATAACTGATTCAGATCACTGGACACATGAACACTGCCACAGCCTCCAACACGATCTCCGTCACTCATGTCCATTCCCAACTCATTATAAACTTCTTGAAGAAAGAAATCTTACTCCTAAAATTTAGCTATGGTCACAATAATGCTGCATAAAAATATCATAATATATTCACAGATTTAAAATGTAGGCATTTATCTAGCACACAAGTCTGAAAACCTTCTGAAGATCTGGCTGACCTAAACTGGGTTGAGATGGGTTTTACTGGTCTCAGATGGACTCATGTATGAATTTATGGCCAGCTAGGAGATTGCTGATCTGGGCTTGGCTCAACCGGGGCTGGCTCTGTTCCACTTGTATTTCATCTTCCTCTTGGAACCAGTGAGTTTGCAAAGGCATGTTCTTCCAATGGTGATGGCAAAAGTGAAAGAAAACAAATAGAAGCATAAAGATCTTTTGGTGCCTAGGATTAGAACTGGCTCACTAACACGTCCACCTCATTCTATCGGTAAAAAGAAATCACATACACAAAGACAAAATCAGGAAGCAGAGAAATAAACACTGCCCACATTGTGAAGGCACTGGGCCAGTCCATAATAAAGGGGGTAGGTTCAAGGTGGCACAAAAAATGAGACTAATAATGCCATCACTACAATAATTTTTATGTCTGTGTTTTCCTTATAGTCCCTATTCCTCATTGTAGAGTTTCAAATTAAAAATAACATCACCTGGAGATATCAAATCAGTATTCACAGTCATAATAATACCATTTATGTCCATTTTTCATGATTAACGTAAGGAGTTATAAAACAAACCTCGAGAGTTCAGAGTTCATTAATCCATCTTCACAGAGTATAGTAACATCTGTGTCATTCTGCCACCTGAAAAACTGGTCCCTTTATAAAGCTTGCTTTAGTGCAACATCAATCTATTTTTTAGGAATATGAACTCCCACATTCTTTGAATATAAACAGTGTTCAACTTAATTTTATCTTTGTAGTGAAATTGTTTTTCTCTGTCTCTAAAATATTATTAAACAGCTATATCATATATCATTTAGAGATCAATTTCTTTGGGGGCAATTTTTAAACTTTTGAAAATGTAAATTAGATTAATAAACTATATGAACAGTCAAACAAAGTTAAAGTCTGTTTCTATTCCTTTTTCTCCTGAGTTAGAATTTTCAAGCTAAAGTTCTTCCTTGAATATTTTCTCTGTTCTTATGAGTCTTATTGAACCATGTGTTTATATATTGTCCTTCACATTTTGGCATACTCTCTGAGTGTGAAGGAAAACTTTATTCAACTATATCAACAAGCAGCTCTTAAAATAAATCTGAGGAATTTTTTTTTTATTTTTTGTTTTTTGTTTTTTTTGCAGTACACGGGCCTCTCACTGTTGTGACCTCTCCCGTTGTGGAGCACAGGCTCCGGACGCGCAGGCTCAGCAGCCATGGCTCACGGGCCCAGCCACTCTGCGGCATGTGGGATCTTCCCGGACCGGGGCACGAACCCGTGTCCCCTGCATCGGCAGGCGGACTCTCAACCACTGCGCCACCAGGGAAGCCCCCTGAGGAATGTTTTAAAATTAGCTGCCTACTTAATCATAATTAAACATATTTTGTACATATTAAAAATAATTACCATGCTTAAAAATGATCTTAAGTTGTATCTTTATGACAGTTTAGTGAAAATTCAAAGGGTACAGAGCTGTCACTACATAGAAATAAGGGAGAAAGATAGATGAGAAAATTCCACAAAGACTTATTCAGTAAGAGGCATTTGGAAATGGGGTATTTTATTAAGACTATTTTCTGGTTAATTATGTTTCTAGTAGAAAACTTTGTTTAATCCTTGTTGAAAATGTTGGAAAATGGTATTTGTCTGAGCCCTATAAAATAAGTGTGAAATAATTATTCTCTGGTTTAGTAATCAGGATCCCCTTTGTACATTCATTATTGTTGTAGAATAGAATAAAATAGAAAATAAATTTATGCTGAAAGACTACTGACACCAGGACATCTTTGGAAAATGCTTACTTTTAAAATAAACCATTGAAAAAAGACTGCTTTGCTGTCTTCTTCATCAATTTCTCAAAAGGGAAGCAAAAATAATTTATTAACAAACTGGCTTCTTTCCACTGAAATCTTACACAGATGTGATTGAACATAAACCAGTTATTTTAACCTGAATGAACAGAAAAAAATGACAATATGGGTTTATTTTATAATTTATTTCAGAAGACTCCCATAGAACACAATGATTAGCTTCTAGTTTAAAAGACATGTGAAGTATATCAGAGATTCCAACTTGAGAGTTTATACTGTTTTCCACATGTAATTCAGACAGAATTGAACGTATCTGGAAAAACAATGAGAAGGGTATAGCCCAATTCTGTTTTTGTGTATGAGCCTTTAGGGGGAAAAAAATGAAGGCTGGATGAAGTGGGTGTAGTAGAACAGATTGAATCATGAATTTAAGTTGAACTTCCATAGGATTTGGTGCCCCTTTGACTTAATAAAAGAGATGCGTTTGCTTTTTTATTCTTTTCTGTTTGATTTTTATAAATGACATTTACTTTCATTTATATGGTTTAATTAATGAGGAAAGCATAGCAATGTGATAGGAATAAAAAAGCAGAAATTCTTTATTGGCTGTACCAACCCCATCATTGATTGTAGAAACATGTTCAGGTTCTTTAAACTCCTTAAAGCTCTGTCTCTTTATCCATAATCTACTTTGAGAGGATTACGTGTAACATATTAATTACCTCAGACAATACCTAACAAATGGAAGTTGCTAAATAAATACTGATTTCAATTTTTCATCACATTTTCCAAGGGACAAGTTCATTCTGCATTATTGTTTCTGATATAAGAAATTACTCACATCTTAGCCTCTGAAATGAGGAATCATGGATTTTGACTTCCTGAACATTTAGCCAGGGATATCATTGTATTATATGGCAGAATTGTTGAAGCAGGAAGTGATTCATGATAAAATTGAGCACAAAAGTGTAAGATCTTACACAGTAAGTTGAAAAAGTATCAACAGCATGAAATGATTTAAAATCAGACTAGATAAAACCCTAGGTAGATTTCTGCTGTGTCATATAATAAGTAAAGACATTCAAAAATTTATACCCCTTGTATAAAGCCAATATGTGTCTTACAAATGGTACTATGAAATTGACTTTCATGAGATGCCTTCTTTGAGTGACCATAAATTGCCTTGTTCAAAACTACTATAACAATAAGCTGTTTAAAACATGCATCCAGGGGCTTCCCTGGTGGCGCAGTGGCTGAGAATCTGCCTGCCAATGCAGGGGACACGGGTTCGAGCCCTGGTCCGGGAAGATCCCACATTCCGCGGAGCGGCTGGACCCGTGAGCCACAACTACTGAGCCTGTGTTCCGCAACGAGAGGCCGCGACAGTGAGAGGCCCGCGCACCGTGATGAAGAGTGGCCCCCGCTTGCCACAAGTAGAGAAAGCCCTCGCACAGAAACGAAGACCCAACACAGCCAAAAATAAATTAATTAATTAATAAAAAACCAAAAAGTTTAAAATGACCCAACTTACACTATTTGATGTGATTAAAAAAAGAAAAAACATGCATCCAACCTAGGAGACAGAGAAAATATACCATATATGACATTTTTAATGAAAGATTTCCAAATTAAGAATATATATGGTCTAACTATGGAAATCACCCAAAAGAGTACTAAAAAATTAAGAGTGAAAAAAACAAATGCCCAGTCAGGCAAACACAATCCCTGAAAAGGTTGCAGCTCTTATGAATCTGGTAGACTTTTCTAACCAGTCTCTTATCATATAATTATTAAAATATATTCTATATGTATATTTTCTTTTTTCCTTCTTTTGTTCTTTCCCTTTTGCCTTCCTTACTTCTTTTTCTTCTCCTCCACTTATTCTTCCTTCTCTTTTAATTTCTTTCTCTTCCACTAACTGGCAATAGAGAATTTTTCTAATTAAAATATATTTTTGTACTTATATCTTAAAATCAGAGACCACATCTGTCTGAGACCTGCATGAAATCATGTTATCAAGTCCAAGCTCGTACCATTCTCTGCATACAGGACAATAAATCAGGATGAGGCACTGGGGAAAAGAATAGTGACTTTATTAGGAAAGCCAGCAGATCGAGAAAATAGTGGAGTAATGTCCCAGAGAACCATCTTACCCAAGTTAGAATTCAGGCTTCTTTTATACTAAAAGGGGGATGAAGGAGTGGGGTGTGGAGTGGCTGGTTGTTGCAAACTTCTTGGTGTCAGCCAGACCCAGAAGGGATGTGATTATCCTTTGTTCTTGTTGCTGTCCTTGTCGCTGTCCCCGTGGATCTAGTCAGGATGTTACTGCAAACCTCTAGCAAGACAAATGTTATTCTCTGTTCTGCAACTTTTTATGTCTATATGAATGAAAACTATTATACCTTTAAAGGTCAGGCCTGGGATGCAGAGACTTGGGAATGGGCTGTCATGTATATTTCAGGCTATAGGCAACATTCTTTTACAAAGATGCAGAGCCAGCATGACTAAGCACAGGCAACAGAGCACTAAGTTTAGAGCTAAAGGAATAGATCCAATGCAGAGTCAAGTTTGTTACAATCACACTTGGAGAAGGTAATTTCAGCCAAACGGTAATCATAAAGGAAATCAAATCTTTCTTTCATGTCTTGAAGAACATTCCAACCAAGTTTCTTGGAAGACCTACCATTCACTAAGTCTGCTGTCTTGGGCCACTCTCACGTTAAACCTACAATTTTGTAAAACTCCAGCCCCCATTGCTTTCTCTTATCCTACAACTTGTCATTTGTTTGTTTCAAATTAGTCACCCCACCTAAATTATCCCTTTTTTCCCTGACTCATATATTATCATATTGTGAAAAAAGAAAGAAAGAAAGAAAGAAAGAAAGGAAGGAAGGAAGGAAAGAAGGAAGGAGGGAAGGAAGGAAGGGAGGAGGGAGGGAAGGTTGAAAGAAAGAAAGAGGAAAAATAAAATCTGAGAACTGGGCTTGCAAACTCTCATCCCAAGAAGGAGTAGTGGAAAGCTAAGGTGGGGTACCCTGTCATGATTATAATATACATTTTTCTATTGTATGAAAAATGATTTGTGGGCATATTTTAGTGAACAGGCAATATTAACATAGCATAATTTCCTGAATTTGTTTCTTATTATTGAACATTAAGAGTGTTGCCAATGTTTCATTATTATAAATAACAATACAATCATGTTTTGGTGCACATCCTTGCCAGCATTTTTAATCTGTAGTCTTTTTGACAATAGCTGTTCTGACAGGTGTGAGGTGATACTTCATTGTGGTTTTGATTTGCATGGGGGGAGGGGCAAGATAGGAGTAGAGGAGTAAGAGGTACAAACTACTATGTGTAAAATAAATAAGATCCAATGATATATTATACAGTAGAGGGAATATAGACAATATTTTATAACATTAAATAAAGTATAATCTACAAAAATATTGAATCACTATGTTGTACACATGAAACATACGATACTGTAAATCAACTACACTTGAAGAGAAAAAAGAAAGAAAAATAAAACTATAAGATTCACAATAGCATCAAAACAATACATACTTAGGAATAAATTTAACCAAGGAAGTGAAAGGTTTGTACAATGAAAACTATAAGACTTTGATCCAAAAAAACATGGACTATTTTTACTGTACTAAAGGTAAAACACAAGGGTATTTTAACACTGATGACAGTACGTGGCCACTGTCTAATATCTACCTATGGGTAAAGGAAAGGAAGAAAAAGAAAAAAAAAATCAGCATTTGTGTTGTGTCTATCATGCGTCAACATGGAGCTACTTAAAATCTTCACTCACCTATGCATATTTTGGCATATATTTCGCTTATCACCATTAAAATCCATTCTATAAACTGACTTCAAAGCAAATCATTCTAAAACAAAACTGGTCAAGCTACTTCTCTGTTGAAAACAGTCACCGGTTTCCTGTTACCTATAAGATGTAGTCCCAACTTAGCAAATAGAAGCATTTACGAGGTAGTATTTGACCATCTCTCTAGTTTCATGACTTCTATATTCCATGCCCCCAAATACCAATTCTCTTGTGATTACATGTGCCTTTACACTTTCTGCCCATTCTGTTCAGGCTGCCTTTCAAACTTGTATCTGTATGGGAAACACCTACTAATACAAAATAGATATCACCCCTTCTCTGAGAGCAGTGCACTTCTATTTAGTACTTCTGTATCAGGTATTATGATATTAACAATCTTTGTGGTATAGTGATTGTGGTTATTAGTTTATATTTCTGTTCCTTTTACTTACTTCATAAAACAGTAGTACATAGCTCAATGTAGAGCACATAACGATGTTCAAAAAATGTTTTTGAACTGTAGTTCAACAGTGAAATCTCATCAGTTCTTGCAAATATGAAGCAGAAGATGTATCTTTATGGTGCTATAAAGTCTGGTTGTCCATCAAATCAATGAAAGTTATAATTCAAGTTAATTAAGGGCATGAAGAATGAAAGCAATCAGTTCATACCTAGTATCTTTATTCAATTGGTTTGTCATGATAAAATTGCGATTTCACTTTAGTTGAAAAAAGGTGTGATTTCAGGGAAGAAACTTCACATTCTCTTGATTGTTTGATATTTTCTAGTTATCTTGGTGTAGTTTAAATAGACCTTGAATGGCATGGTTTACCCTACTTTCTTTTCCATGCAGCAAAGAAACACTGAATAACCGGCATACCTTATCATCTAATGTTTCAAGGTAATTATTTAAGACTTGTAGCTGTCACTGTAATATTGAACTTCCTTTGTTTACCCAGAAGAAGCACAATGACATTTATCATCATGTTGCAAGGTAATGTTAGCTTGAAATTGTCATGTTTAAACGTTTAAATATGTAGGATTTAATTTACCTTAGTTGGCTTTAGAAACATTTTATACTTAATCCTTTGTCTTCAACTTAGACAACTAATTGCTTTTGAAAATTTATACTAATCAATTTCACATTGCACTATATGGTAAATGCTGATAAATAACTCTCATTTATCAAAGATATACAGCTATACATTAATTAGTTTTAATATTTTGGGTAACAATTGCCTTTGTTGATGCTCAAAATAGGTATAGAACGTAAAAATGTATAATGAGCTAGAGTAAAAGCACAAAAATGGAGAATTCAATGAGAATAAGAAAATAATATAGCTAACATATCACATAAAATTGCCATTAATCTTTATATGGAAATAAACATTTCGCATGTAAATAAAATGAGTGTGACCTTTACTTGAATGGCCAAAATGTACCAGTCTTTTTCTTTAATAGTTACCTAATGATTATATTGATAGTTTACTTCTTTGTAAGCTAATACTCAACTTTCAATGTTTATTTTTTTTTTATTTTATTTTTTTTTTTGCGATACGCGGGCCTCTCACTGTTGTGGCCTCTCCCATTGCGGAGCACAGGCTCCGGACGCGCAGGCTCAGCGGCCATGGCTCACGGGCCCAGCCGCTCCGCGGCAAGTGGGATCTTCCCGGACTGGGACACGAACCCGTGTCCCCTGCATCGGCAGGCAGACTCTCAACCACTGCGCCACCAGGGAAGCGCCAATGTTTGTTTTTAAATGCAGTCTAACTCTCTGAACAGATTTTTAACCTGTATGAAAAATGAAAGAGAAATGAGGCTGACCTAAAGAGAACAATTATAAAGCGATTGTTTGGAAACCTTACCTGATGTTGAGTTAAGTGAAATCTTAAGCCACATACAGCCAGACCACTTTTGTTAAGGCTTAGCTCATCTCATCCCTGGACCATTAATATACAATTCTTTAATTTCTTAACACTAGTCTTCCAAAGCCAGCTCAGAATTGGATACCACTATAGTAGGGATCTAAAAATCAAACTTTATCACATCCTTCTTGTTTAAAAATCCTTGATAACTTTCTATTACCAAGAGAACAAAACTGAAATCCCTTACCATGGATCTAAGGGTCTTCAGATACACCTCCAGTTTACCTTTCAAACCTAATCCCTATTCCACTTTACTCCCTAATAGCTAAGGCTCCTACATATTAAATTTTCTTAGCCTTTTTCAATTATAGTATATTCTTATAAAGGTTATTTATTTAGCCTTCATCTCCTTCTCCTCTTCTTTCCTCAAGACACATCTCAAATAGTGGCTCCTTTGTGAAGCATTTGGTGACATTTCCAGGCAGATCAGTAGCACTTTCTTATGTTCCCAGGATTCTTTCATCAACTATTAGAGCACTATCTTCTTATGCTTGAATTACTTGTTGTTTTTTCTTATCTTTAGACTATGTGCTCCTCAAAGGCAGAGATAATACTTCCTTCTGCACTTCTAGCAGCAAACACATGGAAGATACTCAGAAAGCATTTTTTGATTAAATACATGAATGAATGAATGGATGAATGACTGGATTATTCATATTTGTGTGCGTGTGTGTGTGTGTGTGTGTGTGTGTGTGTGTGTGTGTGTGTTCCAGGAGGAAATGCAGTTCATGCGAAACACAATAACCCCACAGGAGTTTATTAACAAAGGGAACATTTACCAAGATGCCATTGTGGAACAACCACAGGGCATACTGAAATAATCCTAGACAGTAACCAAGTTCTAACCAACGCTAGACTCAACAGACAAGGAGTGGGGATAGTTACCGGAAACAAGAACAGAGAGACATGTGGAGTTAAATAACCTGAGAGAAACAGTGACTTTCAATCAAGGGATATAGACTGTTGGAGACCACATCAAGGAAGTTAATTATGGAATAAAAACCTGGATCTATCCTATTTCTTCCTTTGAGTTTCTGTCAGTAGTCCTTATTGGTAGACATCACCTGGAAGCCTAGAAGCCTTGGAGCCTCTTGATGTAACCACAGATATTAGTGCTCCAATGATGATCCACATGGAGAAGGTTGGGGAGTGGGTCTAAGGAGCAAAGGGAGACATCCAACATTACATATGTGTTAACTTTATATGTTATGCATAATATTATCTTGAAGGACAGCCCAAAAAGTAACTATATGATCCTTCCTCTCTGCCCAGGTTATGAGTAAACTGAGAAATAGAATTTACATTTTAGTAAGAAAATTGGGAAATCAAACTATTGATGTCGAAAGCTTGGCCTCTGTGCACTGGTGCCGAATGGAAATCTCAGAGACAGAGTTTTGGGTGAAGTAGAAAAGAATAGCTTTATTGCTTTGCCAGGCAAAGGGAGGCACAGCAGGCTCCTGCCCTCAAAAACTATGTGTCCCAACCCAGGGGAGTTTGGTGAGGAGTTTTATGACAGCAGTTCAAGGGTGGCGTTGCTGATAAAATTGGGGTGTGTGCAGGGCCTGCAATCCTCTAATCTGGTCTCCTGTAATCTTCTTGATGAGTTTCTCTTGTTCCTTTAATGTAGCCTCAGGTTGTTTCTTGGCTGCTTCTTCCTTGATTAGCAACTGTTAGAATCTGCCCTTTGGAACTCAGGGAAGGTCACCGAGGCTGGGGTCTGCTCCCTACAAACAAGAAAAGGGGAGACAGAAAGGTTTGCATGCCCAGGAGCCCCACAGGGTCCTGCTCGGTTACACTATCCCTTTTCTTGCTGAGAGAGGCTAGATTGAGAAATGTGATTTTAAGTCTCTGTTCCTAGATGGTTTGCAAATAGTGAGTCTTAAAACTGAAAGACTTTACTCATATATTCGTGGCAATCTCAACTGGGACAGTCCTGTGTGGTGCACACACTCTTGCTGCTTCAGGCAAATTGACCTCAAGAGAAAAAAAGACAGCACTAAGCAAGAACGAGTTATTCTTCTCCAATTTATGAATCAGATGTAGTAAGTGTTGCCGCCATACACACTCTATAGTAATGTGAATTCATGTGTAACATGTACTGTGATTGTCTTTTCTCCTGATTCCAGACTCCTAATTATCAAGTGGGAATACATAATACTCCCGAACCTCAGGAGAAAGGAGGTCATAGAGGAAGAGGCTTGAGACAAGTCAGTGAAATGGTAGCTAATCCCATTTTAGGAAGTTGGGAGGTGGGTGGTACATCCTCTGCTAACACCATTCATTCTCCTGACCAAATCTGCCTGTGTCAGAGTGCTGAAATTAGCACCAACAAACCAGAAGATTTTTGGAATTGCTGCCTCTGTTTAATAGTCCCTGCCAATCTTAAGTTCCAGAATGATCTTCATCAATATTTAACTTTGATCAATAAACATCTACAAGGTTGTGTCAAACGTAGTCAAAATTTGGATTAACTTGAAATGTGAAATCAGATCTTCAGAAATCCATCCAGCCCACCCTGATCATTCATTAACCTCACAACAACATGACCTCACATTTAACATAACTAAAATTTTAGACCTTGATTATGGTATTATGGAGATGTAGTAAGTAAAGGAGAAAAGAGAGGCACTTAGAGAAAAGCTCTCTTCATTGAATCAAGAGCAGAAAAAAGATGTATATTGCCTCTAATGATATACTTATCTAGATAATAATAGGGTATTATTTTTGTTATATTAAATATTTAGAAGGATATAATCTAATTTATAAATGCTGAATAGTTGTAGTGCTGATATTTTAAAATCAATTTTTGCTTAACTGTTTCTTGATTCAATTTACGTTGGAAATGTATTATGTGTGTATTGGGGGGATCTGGTTCCAATTCCAGTGTGTGGAGAGAGGGGGTTTCCCCAACATCACCAACGAAACAATGCTCCAGACAACAGCAGGGCGTCCTACAGTTCAATTCAATTCTGTCACTATCTCCCTGGAGATAGCATCCGATCTCACAGGCTACAGATAAGAAAAGAGTTTATTTGTGGTCTTAAGAATTGCAGTTCTGGAGACGCAGAACCCCAAAAGAGTGTTCTGAGAAAGAGAAAGAGCCCGGGGCTTATAAAGACAAAAAGCCACAAGGTTGTTAAAAGTTGCCTGGTGAGAACTGTGATTGACTCTGATGCAAGTCAGAAAATATTTGTCCTTAAGGAATCACAAGTTGTTTTAGCCTCGTGGTCTGAAAAATGATAGACTGTCATGAGTTATTTTAAGGTAAGTGTCCTATAAGTATCCTGAGTTACTGGCAGGTGTTCTGGATCACTTCACTGAGTGAAAAGGTCAGCTTCCGTCCCAGCTGAGATATGCATAAATCATACTTCCTTAAAGGCGTCCTGGCGCCATTTTAGAAAACTCTCCGAGCAATATCAACTCCATTTTGAGTTTCCTTTCACAAGCCTCAGAATATTACTTTTTCCTGGAAAAACCTTCCCATCGGTCTGTTTAGTTAAACACCAAACAAAGTCTCTTTCCAGAAATGGAGCAACCTGAGACAATTTCATTCCAACACTGTCATGCTCTGTAATGGGTAGCCAGATCTGATTGTCTGTTGATCATTTCCTTTATAGCTTCTTTGTTACATATGGTTTGAGTTCTCTATGCCTGCCTATTAGTGCATGTTCTTGCAGAATTCCATATTGTCTGTTTAAAGTTGCTTGAGGTACACGGAGGAAAGAGATGGGGAAGGTGCCACGGGGAAGTGTATATCTTTCCTTCACTTTCACTGTGGGAGAGACTGTGCTGACCATGGACCTGAGCCTGGCACAGCATGACCAAGTCTGGACTTCCAATGGCCCTCCCATGCTATATTGAGAGAGAGTGCATTACCCAGATGTTAAGAATAATATTATGTTTAGTCTAAAGTTTATGGGAGTGCCAAAGAACAAAACCAGATAGCAGCAGATTGAGTGAGGTTTCCCTAGGGAAAATAGTGTCCTGATGCTTTCTCAGGGTATCAACATACAGTGGTATACATTGTAAATTTTACATCATTTCTATGATACTGAACACTTAGTGAGGTCAAGTTAAAAGTTAGTGCTTAGACTTTGCGTTTCTGGGTAGAATTATAATCCATCTCTCCCAGGTTTCTGATTAGTCACCACAAAGGGAAAGCTGGGTCCCTTTCTTAAGGTTATAATGGTAGTGACAAGAGCAGTCATCAGTGAAGGACCGCTGTGCCCAGAGAGTGGTGATCCCACAACAGCCACCATGGGCAGAGCCAGCATCGTGGCAGCATGTCTGGGGGCTGAAGCAGAATAATCGGGAGACTTATTTCTGGGCACCCATGTGACAGCTATCTGTGGAACTCTTCAAAATAGCTAGAGGACATGTTGAGAGATGCTAATTTCTGTCATTCAACAACATAGGGATGATGCCTTGGAAACTCGTATATTTAGAGTTACTTATGATGATGTGGGATGGTCATAAGTGGTCAAGCCAGAGAACATTTGGGTTACATAAGCCTCATTTATTATGCAACACAAGCTATATGATCTTTTTTCATTTTTATAACCCAATATAGAGAGATGAAAATTCTATTTTAGCAATTTTTTCCCCCTAAGGGGGTGTCTCTCTTTTGGAAGAGGCTTTTGAAACTGTTATTTAACAAGAATATCTTTTTTTCTCAAAAAAGTTAATCTGTTCCCTAAATAAATTAGTTTAACATGTATATAACCAATTCTTGTTTTACAAACACAGTCTCAGTTGATGGGTGAGTCAGTTCAATAAAAGCAATCAACTCAAGACACAAAATAAAAGAAGAAATTTTCAGTCTATTCGGTCAGAAAGTAAATTAACGTTTCTTCTTAAAAGTCCATGGGGAATAAGATAGCTGGATTATACCAACAAGGCTACTGCTGATTTTGCAACAAGAAAATAAGATACCTTGATTCCATGTATTCTATTATTTCACTGGATGTTGTTGTCACCCAAAGATCACAAAGCTCTTTATTGAGTGGGGGTGAGGGCGGCGTAGGGAGAAGGAATCAGAAGGAAAAGGTAATAAGTTGATTATATGTATATTCATCAGAAAGTCTGGGTGATAGAAGGGAAGGTTAAATAAAATCATGGTACTTGCTATAGTGGACACCAAGTCACCAAGATGTCTTGGACATTATCATCATGTATGTTTTCCTCTTAGTAGTCTCTCAATGAAAGTAAGATTTTTTTTTTCAATAAGCAAAAAAAAAAAAAAAAATCAAGGTGGTGTGAATATCCGCAATATTCATAAGCTCAAATATGCACCATCTCTTTCTTCAGTATCTGCTCAGAGATGTAGCCTGAGTCAAATTCACCATTAAAAAAAGGGATCAAAGCCACATAGGATGTGAAGCCATGTTCTCCTTTGCCCTGGAGAAAATATGACCATATTTTCGGTAGTGTTAGGAAGAAATAACAAGCCCAAAATGGCAACATTGTCCCCCACAAGAGCAAACCAAGACTTGATTTCAAGTTCAACCCCTCCCAGAAATGTGACCTTTAAAACAGCCAATCCGAAGTTTTCTAATTAACTCCAGGGAGGCAATCTGCATGACAAAGACCCTCTGTTCTCTTTTCCCAAAGAAGATAGCCTGGACTGAATTAATCCTTTCTTTTTTCTTGTTAGTAATTCCCTTGCTCCACCCTCCTTCCTATAAAAACCTTCCATTTTGTACAACTCCTTAGCACCTTTCTAGTTGCTAGATGCAACGCTGCCAAACCATGAATCATTGAATAAAGGCAATTAGATCTTCAAATTTACTTGAATTTTTTTTTAACAGGAGAAAACATTATTCAACATATTGTTTAAATAGAGATAGAGGAAGGTCTTTAATGTTGTGAAGCACCTCAAAAATGTTCATTAGTATATTGTTAGAAATACATAAAGGAAGAAGGGAGGGAGGGAGGGAGGGAGGAGGAAAAGAAGGGGAAGAAGGAGGAAAAGGAAGAAAACAGAGAACAGGGAAGGATGGGAGTTGGAAAATCAAGCCTGACTGAAGCTCCCTTCCCAAGGCTGCACTTACCTCCTCTGTACTGGGGAAGCCTGGGGCCAGATGGTTCCTTGTTTCATATCAACTCAAAACAGCACAAATTTGTTTCGAGGTGAGATTCCAGCTGTCACTTCTGCACACTGAGTTAGTTCTACATGGAGCAGAGCTGCACAGCCATTATTATCACCTCATAAATTCCCCCCATTCCCCCCCCCAACTGTGTCCTCTGGGATCTCAGCTCCTTTAGAAACTCATGCCCCCCACAGTTTTAGGTCTTTGAAGATACTCCAACCACTTTCTTATCCCCAAAGAAACTTTTTCCCTCCCTAAGACCCCACTTCCTTGAAACTCTTAAACAGGACACTTTCTCTCACTCCTTGCAAGGCACAGATTTGCGAGGCACTGTCAGAATGTTCAATTCCCAATTCCACTTCAGAGCCACATTTCCGACAGAGGAATGGATAAAGAAGATGTGGTACATATACACGATAGAATACTACTCAGCCATAAAAAGAAGGAAATAATGCCATTTGCAGCAACATGGGTGGACCTAGAGATTATCATACTGTGAAGTAAGTCAGACAGAGAAAGACAAACATCATATGATATCACTCATATGTGGAATCTAATTTTTTAAAAATGATACAAAAGAACTTATTTACAAAACAGACTCACAGATTTCAAAATAAATTGTGATTACCAAAGGGAAATGCGGGGGTGGGGCAGATAAACTGGGAGCTTGGGACTGACATTCACACACTACTATATATAAAATAGATAACCAACAAAGACCTACTGTGTAGCACAGGGAAGTCTACTCAGTATTCTGTATGTAACCTATATGGGAAAAGAATCTGAAAAAAAATGAATATATGTATATGTATAAATGAATCACTCTGCCGTATATCCGAAACTAACACAACATTGTAAATTAACTATACTCCAATAACATTTTTTTTAAAAAGCCACATTTTCATCCTCAGGCAAAATTCCATCTTTTAAGTTTAGATCACTGGGCTCCTCACAGCAAATCCCTTCTATCTTCTACCTTCTCCTCTCTCCTCCAACATTTCTTCACCAGTTATCAACGTTTCCTCTCCCACTGGCTCCAGTCTCATACACTATATACAGGCTCAATCCTCCCCACGCTTGAAAAATTCTCCCTTGACCTTTTTACCCCATTGGCTCTTCTCATTCTCATTTTCTCAACCAAACTTTTCTTAAACAAGTTGAGTATAGTGGCTCTACTTTTGTTTGCTCCTTATCTACTACAGCCTGATGTCTGCCCCCCACCATGTTGGCAGTGTCTCCACCCACCTGCCAGTCTCCAAATGCAAACACCCCACATAGTGCTTGTGTTACTTAGCTTTTCTGTAATGTTGGACACTCTTAACTCTGATGCTCTCTACTTCTTGACTTACGTAACACCTGCTTTCATGCTTTTTCCTCTCTCTCATCACTCCATCTCAGCCTCTTTCGCTTGACACTAGGTCTTTAGTGTTTTTCAGGGTTAATTATGTATCTCTTTTCCTTTCACCATGCTCAGTCTCTCTAGTCAGGCATATCCACTCTTAAACAGTTAAATTTTATCTGTACCTATACCAGAGACATTTTCTTAAGTGTGGAAATCTACCTACTACACTCATTTATTATGAGGACTAAATAGAAACAGGCACATAAAATGTTTAATACCATGCTTGGCATATAGGAAAGACTGCACAAATTGTGGTCATTATTTCATCTCAGAGAATTTTCAACTCTCTGTATTGGGTTATTTGGTAGTTGCCAAATAAGATGCCATCACAGAACTCCTTGATGAATGTTACCTTAAATATATGACTATGCACTGCATCTCTATATCCAATGAAGACATCCAAGACATATTCAAAATTAAATTGTCATTCCCTTTCTCACTTTCTTACCTCCTCTTCCCACACCCCGCCCCCCGCCAAAATGGTCTGTTGCTCTTGCTTGCATATCCCTATTTTTAGTTGAAGGCGACTTGTCTCCCGAATCTGAAACATACATCATTTGAATTCCTTTCTCTCCTGGATCACACCCACTCTGCACTGGCCCCATTTTCTCCACACCCAACTGCCCACCACACTTGACAGAGTCTACCTACTCAGCATGCAGAACCCACTCTCCTCTCTAACTGACCCTATCTAGTTCAGGTTCCCGTCATCTAATCCTGAACTGCAACGACAGCCTTCTACTGGCCATTTAGGCTTCACCTCACAGTCCAGAGTCTACCTTGCCAAAAAAACAAGAAAGTAACATTTAGGCAAAATACAGCATGTATTTGCCACTACAGGAAATAAACCCTTCATCAGCCTCCAATCACCCTCAGGAAGATGCTTAGCACAGCGTATAGGGCTTTTTAATTTCTTGTCCCCTGACTGCCTTCACAGACGCACCTTCTGCCAATCCATCTCCTGAACTCAGACGCAGCAAATCCAACCTCCTATTTCAGAAACATGCTATGCCATCTCATGTTCTTGTGAATAGCCTTCTCTTTCAGGTGGATGACGCTTACGCTGCTTATCCACCTGAAAACCATCTATCTATCTTTTAAATTCCAAACTATTAGTTCTCCCTCCTATGTAGTCTAATTTCCATCATCCCAGAAATATGAACTGTTAGAGTCAGACACTGTTGGAGTCAAACATCATAAAAGGGTAAAATTCAAATCTGGGCTTGGCCTCTTTGTAACTATATGATCTCGAGTAAGTCAGTTAGCTTCTCTTTGCCTCATTTTCCCCACCTGTAAAATAGGAACAGTAGTTATATGACTTAGCAGTTATGAATACTATATAATGATAATGATATATAATGAAAATGATAAATGCTCAATAACCTTTAGTTATATGTACATGTGCAGAATTATGTAGGTCTGATTAAGCAGTAAGTTTCCATTTTTATTGTACTAGGCTGTCTTCATTACTGGATTATGAGGTCTTTTAGGAAAGATTTTACACTATGATAAATCCCTGTATCTCCAACACTTAATGCTGTGCCTAACATTTAGTAGCTCTTCAATAAATATTTGTTGAACAAATGTATAAAATGATGAATATTTGCTATTGTTATAGAGATACTGGTGAGTGGGAAATAATGCAAACTCAGCAGCTCCTTCACAATCGAGAATCCTTTATTAAAGGCGTTTGGATGATTTCCAGTTAGAAGAACAGCACATTTGTCAGTCAATATTCTTTATTCTTGGATGCCACAAAGTAACTTTCTGAAGGTCAGGGGGTGGGAATTAAGGTAGACAAGAATATTTATAAGTCTGCGATCCAATATTCAAAAATAAGGAAGTTTCCAGTTTTGTACCTCCCGATTCTTCTCACATTGGAACACTGGTCTCCATCCACACATAGCAGGCTTGTCTCCAGGGCAAATTACACCATCTCTCATTTCTAGTTCTAGTGTTTTTGATCAGACACATTAGCCAGTACTTTTCTCTTTCTTGGTGATCTGGGCACTATCATCTTCCTGTTCCCTGCTTCTATTGCCAGTCTAGGACAAGCTACTGCTGAATATATTCTAGTTTCAAGCTTTTACAGATTATTGCTCTCAGTGGCTTCTAATATACACCTGCATTAATGCACTGCTTTTAAGTTTACAGAGCTATTGGCTATTACCTTAGATGAAGAAGAAAATAAGAAATAATAAGAACTAACAAAAATTAGGAACCCATTATGCACCAGTCACTGTGCTGGGCAATTTAGACATTTAATTCTCACAAAACAGGTAACTATTTTATCCCTTACTTACATATGAGGCCACTGATGCCCCTAGAGATTAAATAGCTTGTCACAGAAGTAGTAATTAATAAGATAAATATTAATAAAGGTGATCATTTTGCCTCTTACAGACATTTTCCTTTTTTTAAACTTGAAGTCTAACCACGTACCCAAGGAAGTGCTAAGTTATTATGCATAATTATAATATACATCCTTCAGGTTAGAGTAGATTTGGGTGATTGGTGAAACTGAACTAATCACTAAGCATAAAGATAGGAAAAATATTTCCCTGTTTCAGTAGAGAACCCAGTAAAGAGTCTAACAGAGCTATATTCAAAGAGTGAGCCCATGAAGTTCTTGTTTTTACATATTTTTATGAAAATACTTGGAGAACACATAAAGGTTTTTTTAGAAGTATATTTTAACCAAGAAGTCATTTGTATCCTTGAGTCTTTTTTGCTACATCCTTCTCCTTATCAGCCCCTCAGCGACCCCTACTCCACCAAGCTTCTCACTTTGACAGTGAGGTGAAAACGAAGACTTGATTCATTCTATGCTAACTTTAAAGAAGAAATGTTTGCCCTTAAACCTGATGACTATCAGGTTCAGAGTTGGCTCCTTGGTAGAATAATTAGAGAGCTGTGTTATTTTACATTATCTATGTGCCTCTAAAATCGAGTAGAATCAAGCTAATGTAATGAGAAATTGCAAATAATACACATTTTTTATGTGCACTGACAAGGGTGGATCATAATAATATCATTACACCCTATAATAATTAATAAATATCCTTTTAGCTCTTGGATTATTACCTAGTGTGTGAGACATGTGCCAGACCCTAAGGACCATTGATTAGACAGAAATGAAACTTATCTTTTTGCTGAGGATAATGAAAATCATCTCTCATTTCTTATAGGGCCCACAGGGCAGATTCTAGAATGTAAATGACCCATGATTACTTACATATGATTGAATCTTTCATATTTCCAGGGAAGAAGAATACAAGTCTAGAGTTGATGTCCTCTGTGGAAATATTTTTGGGAATCATTCTGCTGTTTTTCCTCTAAAACAAAAGTGGTATAAGTAAACCTTGCTCTTCTAGGGAACAGAATGTTTGATCCAATTCTAGTGAAACTGCTAATGCAGGAAAATGTTTCTCCACTGATGATAACAGCAACTCCAAAAGGGCATTCTTCATTGCACAGCCCTTAGAATTGAGTTGATTTTATTACCCACAACCAAGTCAGGAACTAAATTTTTGTATATGTTTAGTAACGTTTTACCATGGCATGCTTATATGCTAAATTAAATTATGCAAAAACTAAACAATATTTTTGCATAATTCTACAATCTTTAAGTTAGGGTATGGAAAACCCACCAAAATAAGTGGAATTGGACAGCTGGAGGAAAGAGAGATAAGAATCTTTTCTTCACAACTTCCCTACTTTGACACCACATTTCCTGAAGTATCAGTATCCCTCCAGGATTAAAGTTCCTGTCAAGAGGCCTTCCTCTAAGGTTCCAAGTTTTACAGAGCTCCAAGTTACTATTTCTTCCTCTTCTACCTTCATGCATAAAAGCGATAATGGCTTCCTACCATCGCTATCCTCTGTGTGCCTCGACATTCCTTGTTGATTCCATTAACCATGCCCATATCTCTGTAAGGTGCCCCTTTGTTAAAATTTCTTTGCCACACAAATATGAGTGGAATTCTATTTTCTGCTGGGACTCTGACTGCTACAGTGAGGTCATATGCAATATATATTAAGCAAATATGTACTTATTAAATGTTTCCATGTCTAACTCGAAAGTCTAGAAGGGAAAGAAAGAAAGAAAGAAAGAAAGAAAGAAAGAAAGAAAGAAAGAAAGAAAGAAAGAAAGAAAGAAAGAAAGAAAGAAAGAAAGAAAGGAAGGAAGGAAGGAAGGAAGGAAGAAAGGAAGGAAGGAAGGAAGAAAAAGAAAGAAAGGAAGAGAGAAAGAAAGAAAGGAAGAAAGAAAGGAAGAAGAAAGAGGGAGGGAGGAAGGAAGGAAGAAAGAAAGAAGGGGGCAGGCGAGAAAGGAAGATCCATAAAACTTAACCCAGTGATTTCCAACCAGAGAAGTTCCAATTAACAATGAGTTACTCAATTTACCATTTTTAAAAAACACTGAAGCTAGTCTTAGATTCAACTCCACAGATTAATCAAAACAGCAAGTTTTGTTTTAGTTTAGTTTAGTTTTGCCTTTGGCTAAAGTGATGACAACTCAGTGTGGTCCTACTAGTTATCTTAAGGTAATCAAAAATCTAATTAATGATTTTATGCAAAAATTCACTTTGGTATAGCATTCTTAAATATTGTACTTAATCTTAATGCCTTTTCTTGGGGAGAAGGACTTCCTTTTCTTTTTTTTAACACACATGTTAAAACATGTGCTACATATATCTGAGAAAATAGTTACTGAATTTTAAAACCTACTAGGCTATCTGAAAATACAAATTTACAAAAAGACACCAAGTGAAAAAGCCTGGGTCTTGATGGGGGGAGATATAGGTCCAGGTGTGAGCCTATCACCTGCCTCAGTGACCTCAGCCAGTCCTTCCATCTGTCACGAGCCCGGTTTTCTCATTTGTAAAGCGAGCAGAGTCCTTCTCTGACCACTTTGTCTCCACCTCCAACTCGCTGTCTGTACCAACAGTCTGCTCCTCCCCTTGATAGCACTGCTCATATTTATAATTTTCCCAACTTTTGATCACTTCATGGAGCAGATGAATACTCCTTCCCAAAGCTGACCTCAACATCCCTGTGCAGCACACACCCAGACCTCATAGTTAAGTTCAAAGATTCTTCATGGTTTTGAAAAAGAGTACTAGATGTTCTGTAATGAGACCTGGGCTTGAAATCCTTCTCTGCTGCTTATAAACTGTGGGGCTGTGGAAGAAGAACTGAACTAACATTTTAAACCTAAGTCCTCACCTGTGGAAGTCAGATGACAACATCTACGTACGTGCTTTATAGAACTGCTGTGAGTCTCAACGAAGATAGCTCCACTAAAGCATACAGCACATATAAAATTCACTAACTGCACTTAATTTGAACATTTCGATTCACCTTTAGGAGAATTCATCATTAGGAAAATTCAGCTTGTCATGTTCTTTAAGGTCAATGTGAAAAATGCAAAAGATGGTTACTGCTTTTGTACGAAAAATTACAGAAGTCATTAGTAATGACCATTATCCAAAATGTTAAAAATATTTACAGAATTACCTGAGTGTTAGAGTATTTAATCAGTTAGCATGACTCCATGTTAAGAGAGGATAAAATTCTTACCAAAGATTAAAACAATACCTACAAGAAAAATATATTTTTTAAAACAAGGCTGAAACAATAAAACTATGTAATAGTTCATTGTTGAAAGTTGAATTCTGGCTATTAATATGGCCCAGAGTAACAACAACTAAGAATTCAAAAATAGTATCCATTTCTGCAATCCAGCAATAATAACTGCTAATAACAATAATAGCATTTGCAATAATAGCAGCCAACAGGCACTGATGGCTTACTATGTCAGAACTATGTTTCCATGTATCATGTCTCAATGAATTTCCTCTACAGTTCTGTAAAGCTCGGTTCTGCTAATACTCACATTTTATAGATGAGGAAACTGAGGCTTGGAGAAGTTGAGTAACTTGTGCAAACCCAAGTCACTAACCTTGGGAGCTGGAATAAGACTTTAGGCAATGAGATTCCAAAAATCATCACTAAGAAAAGAGAAAACATTATTTGAATGACTGAACAATTGAAGACAACACTTCTGGATACAATCCTATGGCTGCATCCTGCTTCATTTCCCCTGCCAGCCTGAGAAGCCATTTACTGCAACTACTCACTTGCTAAATATCAAGAATGAATTACAAAGGTAACAAATGCCCCATCAAATAAAACTGCTGTTAGTCACAGTCGTACTGCTAAGACACATATGTAGACAAGCGGTATGTGTCAGGGAAATTTTACTCAGGCAAGCAAGGAACCAGGTATCGAACTAGCAGGAAGACTTAAGGAGCAGAGCCTGTGTCGGTCCAGGCTAGCTCCACCTCCCTGAACCATAGGCACCAACTAAGCTGTCTTTACTGATCTCAATACCCCCATTGGAATATTCACTTACTATGATAATCACATAATTAAATGACTAACATGCTTTCTCATTTCTTCTTTGGGCCCCACTTAAAATCATAACTATGTAATGAAATTATTTGGAGCTGTTGTTTCTTCATTCTTTTTTTCATTGAAGTATTTCACCCAATATTTAGATTTGCTGTCAATGCTTTCATTTTAGATAGCTTTCATTACACTCATTCTGTATTTTAATGATCCTTTGGGGTAAAAGTCCATCCAGAAAATGAAAATCTGAATTAAATAAACTTTTCACATTTAGCCATTAAGTTTATCTTCACGTGTCAAGCATTGTCTAATATTTTCAGGTCAGCATGCTCAACTTATTGTCTGAATATATACAAAATATAACTGAATATTTTCTTTGGTAGATGATGCAGGATTTTACAGGATTCTGAGATAGTTGCTATAAACAAACAAACAAACCAGAAGAGATATTACTTTACTATTCTGTTTGTTTCATCATTAGGGAATCAAAGTGATGAAATGATCTCACCAAGGTCACACATCTAGTTAAAGGTTACCAGGGCTAGGCATAGGTCTGACGTGGATTCCTCAATAGCCTTGCTATTCAACGTGTACCGTGAGGACCCCCAATGTCAGCAGCACCAGGGAGCTTGATAGGAATGCAGAATCTCAGGGCCCACCAGATATATTGAATCAAAATCCATATTTTACAAAATTCTTAGGTGGTGTGCATCACATTATAGTTTGAGGAGCTCTGCTCTCTAGCACACTGCCAATTTTCCTACCTACAAAATATTGTGGCCCTTGGCAGATGAATTAGCCTAGAACTTAAAAGAAATTTAGAAAAATTGACATATGGAAATTTTTTAAAATTTATGTTGAGTAATTTCAAATGCATGTTTTTATTATTAGGCACTTTTTAAAAGAAATAACTCATGATTATGTTTGTAAGTACAAATACAAATTGTTATCTGTATATGTTTAATATATATACACTAAAGGAGTTATGTATCTCATATTTTTACTGGAATTCACATTTCTTCATCCCTAGACATTCTACACAGGAGAGCAGTACATCTGCCTAGCCCATTAACCCAGCTTTTACACATCAGACCTTCGCCTATTAGTAGCACACTATCGCCACCTGCTGACACTGCCATAGAAAAGCTAGCAAAGTGTTTAACAGTTTTCCTCTAACAAGATAATTTCATAATTCTACTGTTTAGCATTCACATTTTTTCTTAATCTCTGATTTCTCTCCAACTCTATGACCACTCCAGCCAGCATATTTTCTCTATGAGGCCCTAATAAAGTAGATAACTTCAGCTCACTACAATCACACAAAAAAGATTTTAAGTCCAACTTCAGCATATACAGAGAGCAGTTTACCTTACTGTCCTCTTTGCATAGACTCATGATTAACAAGACAAGTGCCCCAATTTATGATTCAAAAAGTAAAATCAATGTACCAGGTACAGACTAGTGACTGAGCAGAAAGTCTCATACCTTAAATGAACAGGTATTTAAGAACCATTAGTTGTGAGAAATTCTTCCCTTCATCCTCCCTTGTTCCTTGTCTGTATATGTTTCTATAAAATGGGTGCTTTCTTTCTCCTATATGTAGTCTAAAATAAGTTAATATCACCATACTTGAATATCTTTCTATCTTGCAAAGGTAAATTTTCTTTAACCTCTATTTTATTTCTTTCCTCAGCTTTGATTAATTTATACCCAGAAAAATCTCTGTTCTCCTCCCCACATTATAAAAAACCTGACCTTAAAAGAAGGTAACTATTTAGACAGTTCTAGAAACATTTTTTTTGCGGTATGTGGGCCTCTCACTGTTGTGGCCTCTCCCATTGCGGAGCACAGGCTCTGGACAAGAAGGCTCAACGGCCATGGCTCACGAGCCCAGCTGCTCCACGGCATGTGGGATCTTCCCTGACTGGGGCACGAACCCATGTCCCCTGCATTGGCAGGCGGACTCTCAACCACTGCGCCACCAGGGAAACCCCTAGAAACATTTTAAAACTAGCTTCAAATAATTAGAAATAAAACTGTCACTGTTTGCAGATGACATGATACTATTTATAGAGAATCCTAAAGATGCCACCAGAAAACTACTAGAGCTAATCAATGAGTTTGGTAAAGTTGCAGGATACAAAATTAATGCACAGAAATCTCTTGCATCCCTATGCACTAATGAAGCAAAATCTGAAAGAGAAATTAAGGAAACACTCTCATTAACCACTGCAACAGAAAGAATAAAATACCTAGGAATAAACCTACCTAGGGAGACAAAAGACCTGTATGCAGAAAACTATAAGACATTGATGAAAGAAATTAAAGATGATACCAACAGATGTAGAGATATACCATGTTTTTAGATTGGAAGAATCAATATTGTGAAAATGACTATACTACCCAAAGCAATCTACAGATTCAATGCAATCCCTATCAAATTACCAATGGCATTTTTTACAGAACTAGAACAAAAAATCTTAAAATTTGTATGGAGACACAAAAGACCCTGAATAGCCAAAGCAGTCTTGAGGGAAAAAAACGGAGTCAGACTCCATGACTACAGACTATACTACAAAGCTACAGTAATCAAGACAATATGGTACTGGCACAAAAACAGAAACATAGATCAATGGAACAAGATAGAAAGCCCAGAGGTAAACCCACGCACCTATGGTCAATTAATCTATGACAAAGGAAGCAAGGGTATACAATGGAGAAAAGACAGCTTCTTCAATAATTGGTGCTGGGAAAACTGGACAGCTACATTTAAAGAATGAAATTAGTACACTCCATAACACCATACACAAAAATAAACTCAAAATGGATTAGAGACCTTCATGTAAGACCAGACACTATAAAACTCTTAGAGGAAAACACAGGAAGAACACTCTTTGACATAAATCACAGTAAGATCTTTTTTGATCCACCTCCTAGAGAAATGGAAATAAAACCCAAAATAAACAAATGGGACCTAATGAAACTTCAAAGCTTTTGCACAGCAAAGGAAACCATAAGCAAGACGAAAAGACAGCCCTCAGAATGGGAGAAAATATTTGCAAACAAATCAACGGACAAAGGATTAATCTCCAAAATACATATACAGCTCATGTATCTCAATATTAAAAAAAAAAAAACCCAATCCTAAAATGGGCAGAAGACCTAAATAGACATTTCTTCAAAGAAGACATACAGATAGCCAAGAAGCACATGAAAAGTTGCTCAACGACACTAATTATTAGAGAAATGCAAATCAAAATTACAGTGAGGTATCACTTCACACCCATTAGAATGGGCATCATCAGAAAATCTACAAACAACAAATGCTAGAGAGGGTGTTGAGAAAAGGAAACCCTCTTGCACTGTTGGTGGGAATGCAAAATGATACAGCCACTATGGAGAATAGTATGGAGTTTCCTTAAAAAACTAAAAATAGAATTACCATATGATCCAGCAATCCCACTACTGGGCATATACACAGAGAAAACCATAATTCAAAAAGACACATGCACCCAAATGTTCATTGCAGCACTATGTACAATAGCCAGGTCATGGAAGCAACCTAAATGCCCATTGACAGACGAATGGATAAAGAAGATGTGGTACATATATACAGTGGAATATTACTCAGCCATAAAAAGGAAGGAAATTGGGTCATTTGTAGAGACATGGATGGATCTAGAGACTGTCATACAGAGTGAAGTAAGTCAGAAAGAGAAAAACAAATATTATATTTGTTTTATATTTGTATATTAACACATATATGTGGAACCTAGAAAAATGGTACAGATGAACCGGTTTGCAGTGCAGAAATTAAGACACAGATGTAGAGAACAAATATATGGACACCAAGGGGGGAAAGCGGTGGGGGATGGGGGTGGTGGGATGAATTGGGAGATTGGGATTGACATGTATACACCTATGTGTATAAATAAAAAATTTTTTAAAAACTAGCTTTAAATGATTAATCAGAATTAATATAATCAGTAGAAAGAACATTGAGAATCTCAAAATTTTCTCCAAGGAACCTCAGAAATTCCACTGGTTAGTGAAGATAATTTTTATCACAGTTGTTTTGTTGGTTTTGATTATGATGATTGATTATGGCATCTTTAAAAGAGATCCCATTAAGGGAACATAATTGCCTACTCCAAATATTTCACCACTGAACAGTGTATGATACCCTATTAAAAGGAAATACAAAATATCCTTTATGTCAGAGTTACATTGAAGAAAATCCCTGCATTTCACTTTTAAACACTGAAGTCTCTATGGAGAGAGAGTATTACTTCATTATTAGTAAAATTTAAGGGGATGAATTCAAAGGAGAAGAAAGTTAATTCCTGAAGACGTGTGTACCTTCAAATCTTAAAGTGCCAATTCAGTGTGTTAAGAAATGACTAAACATAAAACTCTCAAAAAGAGTGAGAGCAAAAGGAAATTGACATTTAGGAGCTTCTCAGATAAGAAGTTATATGAAATTACTCCCATTTTCTTCTTTATATTTAGTTTGGTTACAATAATAATAATTTTTAAAAGGTATATAGGCTGGGTTTGATTTGTTTTGAGAAAACCAGTTCAGATGGTTTGGCATTGTCAAAGAAAATTTGCATCAGACAGAGTTAAACAAGCAAGGAAGATTTTACCCAAGACTATTGCAACAGGGGAGAGAGATTGAACTCAACTCTACCGGAACACAAGGTTGTAGGGTTTTTAAGTGAGCGGTGAGCTGTGGCAAACTAGTGGAGGACTTCCAGGTGGAGGTTGGTCAGTGGGATTAGGTCATCTGTATTTGCTAATCAGTGCTTATCTAAGTTAGGTTCCTATCCTCCCACAGGGACTGAACGATAGAGGTGCTATCTTTCTTGATAATTACATTCAAAAGGATGGTTCTCAGGTCTTTGAGAAAGACATTCCTGGGTTGTAAAACTGGCAAGAGGCTGAGAAATTTACATGCTAAAAGGCAAAGAAAGAATATACAATTGCAAGTTTTCTAAAGTAAATGTTCTAAGAAGAGGGAGGTCAGGAGCTTATAGTACGGAAGAAATCTGCCTAAGGTTTAATCAAGCTAAAGGGGTTAAAGCCATCTAGTTCAGCAACCAATTATGTCAGAAGTGTGCTAATGAGCTTTAAAAAAATGTTTTCTGCATTCAGAAGATGTGAGTATGAGGTAAATAACCTAGATTTTCTTTACTGATCCATAAACTGGCTCTGAAAGTAATTTGCAAAGAGAAATTCTTAACCTATAGCAGAATTATTAAAATTGAATAGTTTAGCAATAAGAAGGCTCTGAGGGCCATGCTAATTTAAACATGTTAGTTTTTGCAAGTTTGTTTAAAAAGTCTGTTCACCTAGTGCTATAGATAATTCTATCCTTTTTCATTGGGTAATTCTCATTTTTTTATCTTAAAGTGCAGAGACTTCATTTTCTTCCTTTATTTAAAAAATCCTCCTTAAAATTGTGTTTGTTAGTTATTACCTGAAAATCACAGCCATGAAATCATTGCGAACAATGACACGTCAGTGACATACAATAAATATTGATTTCTCATGCTTCTGCAGGTTCAGCTGTTCTATGTAGGGCTGGCTGCAGTGATTTAAAGTTTGTCCACATCCTTTTCCCAAGATGAGCATGCGAGCCCAGGCATATCCTTCTCGGGAGGATGGTAGAAGCACCAGAGCAAGCAGAAACATACGAGGTCTCTTAAAGACTAGGTATATCATTACTTCTGCTTAACATTGGCCAAAGAAAGTCACATGGGTGAGGCCAGCATCAGAGAGGAAAAGCACTGCCAAGTTACAAGGCAAAGGGCACAGACACAGCGACCGGTGAAGAATTAGGGAAATTAATGCAATCTATTGGTTTGGCCAAAAAGTTCGTTTGGGTTTGCTCGTAACATCTTACAGAAAAACCCGAACGAACTTTCTGGCCAACGCAATACATATGCATGACAGATGTCATCATTAAATATTCATTGAAAACTTGCTATTTGCACAGAATAATGTTGAAGAAACCTTCTTTTTTTCTCTCAAAGAAATCTGATAAGATCAAAGCCTAAAAGAAATACAACTAGCATTAAAGAAAAAACACCATTTAATTGAGTGGAAATGGAGAAAAAGCATTCCCGGAAGAGGAAACATTGTAAACAGAATGCCAGTGGGGAAATGCAGAGCATATTCAGAAAGGATCCAGTTGGAAAGAATAATGAGTACATGAAAAGGAATCATTTGAAATGTTGTTGAGAGAAAATGTTGATTCAGTATCCTTCACTAGATCATCACCCCTGTCCCACTCTTCAAATATAAATAGCCCTTAGGAGCTGTCTTTCTTTCTTTCTCTATACTCTCCTTGATTGACCCAGTTTCAGCACCTAAATTTAAATAAATGACTCACAAAGGAACTTCCAGTCATCACCATTCTCCTTATATTCAGAGTCTCTATTTCCAACTGTTTTCTAAATATCTGTAACTGAATACCCTAGAAATATTTCAAAGATGATGTTTATAACTAAGTTTCCCCCACTCCAACACATTTTGCCTTCTGTATTCCTCATCTCAGTAATCAGCACTAGCAGGTCCCCTTAGCTAAAATCCTAGGTGACTTCCTAACTTCATCCCTTTTCCTAATTTGGCCATGTCTAACCATTCAAGTCACATCAATTCTGCCCCATAAAAATGCCATAAGTCTGGGTTTCCCTGGTGGTGCAGTGGTTGGGAATCCATCTGCCAACGCAGGGGACATGGGTTCGAGCCCTGGTCTGGGGAGATCCCACATGCCACGGAGCAACTAAACCCATGAGCCACAACTACTGAGCCCGCGTGCCACAGCTACTGAAGCCTGTGCACCTAGAGCCCATGCTCTGCAACAAGAGAAGCCACCGCAATGAGAAGCCCATGCACTGCAACGAAGAATAGCCCCCACTCACCACAACTAGAGAAAACCCACGTGCAGCAACAAAGACCCAACACAGTCAAAAATAGATAAAAATAAAATAAATTTATAAAAATAAATGTCGTAAGTCTACCCGCTTCTTTCCATTTCCACATTGATGTATCATACCTGCAATTTTATAATATTCTCCAAACTTGCCTCACATCTACAATCCTTTCAATGCCAGAATGACCTATCAAAACTGAATTATTTGATTGGAATGATTCCTCTGCTCAAGAAAACACAAAGGCACAGTCCTATAGCCAGGATTCTCTTATTTGATCATTTGTTTATTCCACAAGTAGAGCTGAGGCTCTCTTTGGTATCAGGCCCTCTCCAGGCAGTAGAGACACAGCAGTGAACAACACAGGCAAGACCTCTGCTCTCACAGAACTGACATTCTAGAGGGGCAAAAATAATAAAACATGTAGAAAAAAAAGGTACATACAAAGTGATGTATTTTAAGAGAATGACAGGCACTATGAAGAATGTAATGAAGGATAGTGGGTAATGAACAAAGAGTAACCAGGTGTGAAGTGTCTATTTTGGAGTCCAATTAGGAAAATCATGCTGCTAAGAGATGATGGTGACAGATTTAGGCTGGGAACAGTGAAGAGTTGATGAAAGATGTGTTGAGATCCAAGGTACATTTTGAAGTTTTGAGGTAGAACTGACAGGTCTGAATTATGGGTTGGGTGTGAGAGACGAAGGAAAGAAGAATCAAGGATGGTATCTGTGTGTTTGGACAGAACAACTGGGTGAACACTGGTGCCATTGGCTGAGATGGGGAATCCTGGGGAAATAGCAGTTGACAATGGCACAGTCATGATTTCTAATTTTACCATGTTTCATTTGAGCTGCTGATAGTAAACATGAAATAACTGCTTCATAGTGCAGAAATTAGATGAATGAATTAATTAATGAACTATGAAAATGTAATATACATTAAATAAATTAAATACATAAATTGTAGTGGAAACTTTAGAAAATATATATTAATGCGCTTGCCTCTTTTGCATTTCTATACACATAATCTTGCTATTCAGCAAAAACACTCCTTCTTAATGATGAGGTAAGATAGTGGTGCAGATGAGGGGTAAGAGGGGGCTCTATGTTAGGATCCATTATTACTGAAATGCCCTTCACCTTTTGACTAATGAGGTATGATTTTTTTTTTTTTTTTTTTTTTTTTTTTTTTTTTTTTTGCGGTACGTGGGCCCCTCACTGCTGTGGCCTCTCCCGTTGCGGAGCACAGGCTCCGGACGCGCAGGCTCAGCGGCCATGGCTCACGGGCCCAGCCGCTCCGCGGCATGTGGGATCTTCCCGGACCGGGGCACGAACCCGTGTCCCCTGCATCGGCAGGCGGACTCTCAACCATTGCGCCACCAGGGAAGCCCTATGATTTTTAATTGAAGCACTAGTCTGGAGAGCTACTATAATAGTGTTATCTATAATTAAGCGTGAGAATCAGATTCTGCCAAGCACTTCAGCATATAGGTGAAATCATCTTTTCACTGATTCAATCACTCAACAAATATGTATTCAGTACCTCCTATGGGCCGGGTCTGTTTAGTTTGGTAAAAGCTAGACTATGAGTTTTGCTGCCCAAAGCTCAAAGTAGAAAGGAGGTCATGCAGTGGAAAGAGAAACACTAAGTCCACTTTCTCTATCCCAGAAATTGTGGAAAAGGGGAGATAGAAATGTTCAGACCCCCAGTGCTCTCCTCTTCCCACCCTTCACTACACATTTCACACTGTCTCTTGAGGACACCGTTTTAACATACAGATGTGTATGAGGCTACCAGCCAAGAAGATCAGATCTAGAGCCCTGTTTTCTGGGGTGCAGTGAAAGGAGAAATGTTCAGGCCATTAAAAGAACCCCAGCCTTGGCTCAGTACCACATCCGATCCGGCATGAGAGTGAATTGGGGAAGTAGCAACAGGAGGCAGATAGAGAAGTGAGTCAGAGCTGGGGGCCCGGCTCTTCACAACATGCTCTTAGAGTGACTGGCAAGAGAATGCTTGGACCAGGAGAGTCTGGTTTAGAGCAGGGACTGCCTCAACTGAGACTTCAAGCTTAAGGTCAAATGCCAGAATCACAGATTCCAAGTGGTGGGCCCAGTACATCGATGCTCTTCAAACTAAGACTTGTGTGACTTTCCAAGGGTTATGTAGGCACAGATGGTTTTAAGTAAATTATTTTCCAGATCCTCAACTTTCATAATTTTTTTTCTAAAAACTGATCTTACTGGGAATAAGCTTGCATTCACAATATCCCTTTTCCAATTCTACAAGAAAAGAACAACCTTACCCATCACAAATCCTAGTAAGGTATACTACCCTGCAGGGTAAAATGTCAAACAAATATATAGTTCAAATTATTCATTTTAGAGATCCCTTTTTTTCTTGCTAAATCAAAATGCCGTAAACACAGAGGACTTCTCTTTTTTTTTTCTTATTTATACGTATTTCTGTTAAAGTGGGATCACAATGTTGGTAATGGAGTATTTTGGCTTGAATTGCACATTTCTGAGTGCAAATACTGGGTATGGGTAGATGAGGTGAGTAATGATATTGTTTTGTTTGACAAACTTGCCTTTTCCATTCCAGACTATTGTTAAAGAAGGCATAAATTTTGAAGCAAAGTCCCATAGAGCAAAGAGAGCATTGAAAATAAATATTGAACACTAAAGGTGGCTTTTTTCAACAATTTGTTTTATGTATTCTCAATACTCATCTCTAGAATTCATCATTGACTAGTTTAAAACAGATTCTAATGTCTAACAAAATTAATAGAATTACTTTCATTTAATTCTCATTTATTTCCAAACCCAAACAACTGAATTAGATATATGTGCTTATCTTTTAAAGGAGCCTCATACCTGTTATAAGTTGAATTTTGTCTCCCCCCAAAGATTTTGAAATTCTAACCTCCAGTAACTATGAACATGACCTTAGTTGGAAATAGGGTTTAGCCTATTGATTTAGCGATCAAGTTAAGATGAGGACATTAGGATGGGCCTAATCTGATTATTGTCCTTACAAAAAGGAGAAATTCAGGTACAAAGAAACATACAGAGGGAAGATGATATGAAGACACGGTGAGAATGCATCTGCAAGCCAAGGGATGCCTGAGGCTACCAGAAGCTAGGAGAGAGACATGGAGTGGATTCTTCCTCAAAGTGCCCAGAAGAATCAACCCCACTGAAACCTTGATTTCAGAACTCTAGCCTCCAGAACTGAAGACTTAAATTTCCCCTGTCAAGGCCACCCAGCTTGTGGTACCTTATTATGACCATCCCAGGAAACTAATACAATGCCTTTTATCAAATGACATTTCATAAACAACATAATTTCCAGAATACAGTGCATAGCAGCATTACACATAATAAGAAAAAGCATATTGATTGATTTTGAATTACATTATAAAATAGATGAATTAATTATATTTAGGCATTTCAATCTTAATTGGACAGATTTTAATGGTTTATTATGAATTATATCCAAAAATCTATTTCTCAGGGTTTGTAAATAACTTTCTCTCAAGCACATATTGATAAATTTATTTTAATTGAAAATGAAATCAGACTTCATCTGACAAAACTGTTTTGATACAAAACAGTTGTATCAAACAGTTTGTTTGACCGTGAGGATAGCTTTGCCAATTCAGTTTTATGATAAATATTTTTCCATATGTTGGATCAGTTAGTACTGCAGTTCCAAGAATTTGGTGACACACATTATGAGATAAAAGCGTTTTGCCAAAAAAAATTGTATTGGAAGATGTGTAATACAGTTAACTATGTATTATTTTTCTCAGGCCTCTCTGACTATATTTGGTCAGAGTTGCCTCTAAGTGAAAGGAGAACAGAGCTAGTTATCATTTTATAATTTGGTAAACATTTTTTATATATTAATCAACAATTGACAATGTGAAAAACTAATGACTAAGTAACTAACATTTTTGTAAGTTAGTAAGTTTCTAAATTTATCCTCTTAACTATATTGAAGCAACACTTAATTGAATCAGTTATTTTAAATAGTTTTTAAGGATAGATCACTGTATGGGTTTTGCTATATTACTCAAAAAGAAGGCAAAGTAATATGTAGTACTGCTATAACAAACTCCTTTCAATCCTGTCATACATTTCAAAACTACAGCAATTTCATCTCTTCCTTGTGCCCATGCTCCAGCCGTGTAAATCTGAGACTCTCCCATCCTCTGACTCTGGGCTTGGCCATGTGACTTGTTTTGGACAAGGCGGGGATAATTAGCAAATGTAACTCCAGCAAACACTTCAAAATTGCTTGTGCATTGGAGTTTTCTTCCCCACTGCTCTTATAACGCCATTGTTAAGTGAATAAGCCCAGGCTAGCCTATACTAGAAGATAAAAGACACGTGACCTCCATCACTGTAGCTCATAGTTAGCCAACCACTAGACGTGTTAGTGAGGCCATCAGATATCAGGCAACAGCCAGCTAACCTGACAATTTCTCGAGTCAAGGCCGGTTGATATCAGATAATCCCAGTTCAGACCAGAATGATGGCCCAGCTGAGCCCAGCTCAAATCATTGATCTGAAGAATCATGAGCTATATAACCTTATTTTTCATTTTCATTTTCTTCTGGATGTGGTACATGCATATTCCATTCTTAAAATCAGTTTATACTATCTCTGTACCTGAAATCCTTTTAATGCTAGAATATAAGTTTCATGTGATCAGAAACACTGCCAGTCTCATTCAGAGCTACATCTAGATCACGTACCCTAGATTCTGGGACATAAATGAGGCTCAATAAATATATTTTGAATGAATAAATCTTTTCCACCTTATTTTAATCTTCTCTCTCCTTGAGTTCCAGTGCATGCTCCAGCTGTTCCATGAAGACCAGTGGTCTCCCCCCTTTTTTATAGCAGTGATCAGAACTCCTGGCTGGACGGTATAGAATGAGAATTAAGAGCACAGGTTTTGGTGCCAGAACACCTGGGTTCAAGTCCAGCTCTAGCACCTACCTGATACAGTCATTTATATTACATGGGACTATGTTTCCTCATATTTAAAAAGGTATAATAATATCCCCTAACTCTAGGCTTGTTTTGAAATTTAAATTCAAATTTATACATAAAGCACTAAAAACATCACCTGATGTCTTTCAAACACCATGTATGCATTAACAGTTATCTACCAGTAGTGTTATTATCTACAGTACTAATTTGGCATCTATCAATAGATATCTTCATATGCTCCTGGCTCTACTAACTCCTGAGCTCTGCTACTTTTGTGAGAACAAACACATTTCTTCACTGTCTCTATAACACTGAAGGCCATATTTCACACACTCATATTTCTAAATTGAAAGTTGCCAGTTTAGGGGCTTCCCTGGTGGTGCAGTGGTTAAGAATCCGCCTGCCAGTGCAGGGGACACGGGTTCGAGCCCTGGTCCGGGAAGATGCCGCATGCCACGGAGCAGCTAAGCCCATGAGCCACAACTACTGAGCCTGCGTGCCACAACGACTGAAGCCTCTGTGCCTAGAGCTCGTGCTCCACAATAAGAGAAGCCCCCACTCACTTGAACTAGAGAAAGCCCACGCACAACAATGAAGACCCAATATAGCCATAAATTAATTAATTTTTTAAAAAAGGAAGCTGTCAGTTTATTCAGTAAGACATGTTTATTATTACATGAAATACTATTATAATTCATTAAATATAATGTATACAATTGATTTTTAACAAGTGAAGTATTTTATTAAATCTGAGCTTCAACTGAGTAATCCTTTTTATAGCAAAATGCCAACAGTGTATATTTTATATATAATTAAAAATTCAACAATCTATGGCTGTGCAATTGCCACTAATTTTGTAATCCATCTCGTTGTTGCAGGATTCTCCACAAATCCTGTTTAAAATAATTCACTACTAACCTTATTTCATAATAGCCACAGATTTCTGCATCCATCCAACCTCCTTATGCATCCTGGCAAAACTAAAAACTTGCTAAAATATGCAACCAATGAAACATATTTATTAATGTCTTTCTAGAGGGCTTTCATCCTCACCTGAAAAAAGTTATGAAGACTTTCTTCCATGAGTCATGGTCCAATGATTTATGAATAAATCTGTTCACCTGCAATTACACCATTTCCAGGAAAACTCAATGAGGCATCCTAAGAAATTCTAAGTCATTGACACCTGCTTCAAGAAACACTAATTCTTCTGTGTTGTCTGAGGTTTGGAGGGAAGTGAAGGCAAATAGATTTGTGGTCAAGGTTCTTGGGCCAAATGAAGTAAAAGAAGCACTGAGATTCATTGAGATGAAACCAGAATCAAGAGTAGACCATGGAAAAACAAGATTTGAGGGATTCCCACACATAGCTGACGGAAATATTAATCAGGAACACCAGGAATAAACCTTGCTGCTTTCTCCTCCTGGAAAAGGAGTGGCCTTGTCAGTGCAAACTTTGATGTAAGAATCTAAAGGGTCTAAAATTGGCAACTATTTTATTTTTCTAAAATGCTTTAAATATTAATGTATTTTATATTAATAGTGCATATAGTAGCATAAATAATATGGCATATATAAATAGTATACATAACTGATATATATATCAGTTATCTGAACTGGTTAGGTATGCCTACTGATGGTGGTAAATGTTCAACAACCATCTTTCCAACAAAGGAGACGTGTGTGTATGTGTGTGTTTGTGTATGTGTGTGTGTGCATTTGTCTGTGTATAAATATATATATATTTGTTTTTTATAAATTTTACTGATATAAAAGATATGTAGCACACAATTTACAAAACATAATAAAATATACATTATTCTTTATTATAAATTCTTTATAACCAATAGGCAGTCATAGATTTTTTTATTAATTTTTGTCAAACTCTTATAACTACAGCAAATTTATGGTTGCAACTGATGAACAAGTGCAGTTTTAACATGAATGTTTGTTGATGTTTTTGTTTTTGTAGCAAGTAAGATAAAAGTAAACAATGAAGATGAATACTGGAATTTTACTCATCCATCGATAACGTGAGTGACACCTTTCCTAAATCAGACAAAAGTTTTGAATAATGGAAAGATGTCTCCTCAATTTTTTTTGTGTGTATGCCATTCATAATATAACAGGTAACAGAAATGACACCATTTTAAATTTAATTTACTTTATTAACATTTTCTCCATCACTTCTAAAGACACGGCAAATAATCAAAACAATAAACCAAATCCTGAATTGTAGAGTTTGCCAATTTCTGTTGTATAAAATGTCCCACTATATGCTTTCGTGTTATAATCACAGTAGCATACTATTATATAGTATTTCTACCACACAGATACAATAGATATAATCTTACACATAGAAACTGATGAGTTTTTAGTACAATTTTTCCCTTTCATCTTTTTGAATATATCATGTGACTCCCTTCTGGCCTGCAAAGTTTCTGCCAAGAAGTCAGCTTACAGTCCAGTGGGAGTTTCCTTGTATGTAACTAGCTGCTTTTCTCTTGCTGCTTTTAAGATTCTCCCTTAATCTTTAATTTTTGCCATTTTAATTATTATGTGTCTTAGTGTAGACCTCTTTGATTTTATCTTGTTTGGGACTCTCTGTGCTTCCTGGACCTGGATGTCTGTGTCCTTCCCCCGGTTAGAACTTCTTCAGATAAGTTCTCTGCCCCTTTCTCTCTCTTCGTCTTCTGAGACCCCTGTCATGTGAATGTTAGTACACTTGATGTTGTCCCAAATGTCTTTTAAACTATCCTCATTTTTTTAAATTCTTTTTTTCTTTTTTCTGTTCAGATTGGGTGATTTTCACCACTCCATCTTCCAGATGTCTGGTCTGTTCCTCTATATCATCTAATCTGTTGTTTCCTTCTAGTATATTTTTGTTGCAGTTATTGTATTCTTAAGCTTATTTGGTTCCTCTTTATATTTTATAACTCCTTGTTAAATTTCTCACTGTTTTTATTCATTCTTCTCCCAAATTCAGTAAACATCTTTATGATCATTACCTTGAACTCTTTTGTTTAGTTCTTTTTCTGAGGTTATGTCTTGTCCTTTCATCTGGAACATATTCCTCTGTCTCCTCATTTTGCCCAGTCCTTTGTGTTTATTTCTATGTGTTAGGTAAGTCAGGTATGTTTCCTGATCTTGGAGAAGTGGCCTTATATAGGAGAGGTTCTAGGGGACCCAGCAGCACACTTCCCTCTGTTCACCAGAGCTCTATGCTCTAGGGGAGCCCCTAGGGGTGTTGACTGTACCCTTCTGTTATAGTGAAGTTGACTACTGTGGTTGCACTTGTAGACTAGGCTGACCTCCAGCCCGGTTAGCTGCAAGGCCATGCCTTGTGCAGTGGCTGCTGGTCTGCTGGAGGGCAGGGCCAGTTCCATACATGGCTGTCTGTGCAGCCCAGGGAGGCTCAGGGCTGGTGCCAGCCCACTGGAGGATGAGACTGGGTCCTGCATGGCTATCTATGTGCCCCTGAAAGTGCTCAAAGTTGGTGCCAACTTGCTGGAGAGCAAGGAACATATGTTTTATTTCATTTTTTTGATACATTGAAATGTCATTTCCAAAAATAAATATACTTACTGTTAAATACAAGGAAGCACTGGCTTTCAAAACAGTCATGGTGTATTAGTCTTCTAGGGCTACCATAACAAGATAATGCAGACTGGGTGGCTTAAACAACAGAATTTCATTTTCTCAAAGTTCTGGATCCTAACAGTCCATGAACAGATGTTGGCAAATTTGATTTCTGTTGAAGGCTCTCTTCCTGGCTTGTAGACAGTCTCCTTCTCATTGTGTCCTCACATGGCCTTTTCTCTGTGCTTGCAAGGATTGAGAGAGAGAAAAAGATCTGATGTCTCTTCCTCTTCTTATAAAGATACCAATCTTATTGGATTAGGGCCCCACCCTTATAACCTCATTTAACCTTAACCTTCTAAAGGCCCTATCTGCAAATACAATCACAGTGGGAATTATTATTTCAAAATATGAATTTGGGGGTGGCACAATTTAGTCCATAGCACGTGACATTTTAAGAACAAATGAAAACAACCACAAACACTTAAACAACACATTATATGCCAAATACTATTCCAATAGTTTAATATTTACCAATATATTTATTCCTCACAACAACTCTTTGGGCTAGATACTATTATTATCACTATTTTACAGATAAATCAGGTAATAGAGCCAGGATTCAAACTTGTACAGCCTCCAGAGACCAGACTGAATGAATCTACTAAAATCACCAGTCATATTAAGGATGGGGCACTGAATTCCTAACAGTTTCTCAGCTTTATGAAGAGAAGGACAGTCAGGATAACCCACATCACACTGAGGCTCATTGGCTTTTATGAAGAGGCATATTCATTCACCTGTTTGAATTGTAGGAAGAACATTAAGTCTTTCTGGAGAAAACCATCAGCTACAAGGTGCTTTGCTCATGTACATGCAGTGTAGATATATATGCCCATTTGAACAACTTACAGTTATTCTCACAAGAGAGGCTTCCACCAGCATTTCATGTGCAGGAACTAATAAGCGGAATAATTGAGAAACTGAGCTAAGGAGTACACCGCTTTATTGAGCCAGCTTGGATCTTTGGTGTCTAAATGGCTTGTTAGTGAACGCATCTGAATAATTCACTAAATGTATTATGATCATTATGCAGAGGCATTTGAGAAGTGTTATAAATGGTCTATATTAATATTTTCCAAACCAGATGACAGTAATTCATGAATGAGGAAAAATTTGCCATTGCACTCATTTATTTTGCAAAACTTGACCTATTCAGAAATTAAACAGATAAGAGTTACTACAGATGACTTCATCAAAAAACTTTGTTTTGGAAAGTCCTTCCCACCATTTTCTTTGGAAAATTATTTCCAATATTAGATCTTAAAGAGAGAAGACAGTTAAATATTTTCAATTCTTTCCAATTGTCTGTACCATTGGGTTGCAATTTCATCAAAACTAACACGAATCATTTTTTGCTTTAAAATTTTATCTTCATCTCAGACTAATCAACCTGAATATCCCTTCATTATAAGCCTAACATAAAGAGCCCTCACTGAAAAATTTTCAAGGGAAAGAATTGGTAAAATTTATCAGACTCAATATTACTTGTATATCATAGTTACTTTAATTTTTAAAACATTGTTTTTTATTTTATATTTTAACAACTATATTCTACTTTTTATAACTATAGTTTCCCTCAACAGTAGTATAATAAAGTTTCTTTTTTAAAAAATATTTTTGAGTAAAAAATAAGCTGATTTTAAAAATTATTATTTAATAAATATTAATGGGGTACACGCATACAATAGAAACAATGGCATTGCTTTTGAATGACTGAGAACTATGAAACAACACTCTACAATAAGCTTTAAAAATCTAATATTATTTTTATTATTCAACCAAATCAAAAATTACTTGCAGTATTTGAAAATGAAAACCACACACAGTAAAGCTGAAAACTGTATCAACAGGATTAAAAAGTTAAGCAAGCGTACATATTTACCATTTATTGCTATTGGCAGGAAAAGAGATCAAAATCCAGTGTCATATTTTCCATATAATCTTAGACATTTCATTTATCTACCCTTCTCCTTATCACCTGTACAATTTACTGCCTGCACATTAATTTTTATTAATGTGGTTTAATTGTATACTTAATTATCTGTATACTTACTTATCTGTTTTATTGGTTTAATTGTATACTTACTTATCTGTTTCATATCCATTTCCCTCTATTAATTGTAAGGTGTTGGAAGCAGGACTTATCTATTGCAGATATTTTGCACCTAGAACTGTGCTATGCATATGGAGTGGTTCAATAGATATTTACCAAATAAATTAGCAGTAGATAATATGGAAAACAACATTCCAGAATGTGAATTTCTTTCAGAGATCCTCAATGCAGGCTAAGGCCATAAATTTTAAATGTAACTCAGAGACTTCCAGTTTTAAACATTGTTGCTTCATCCAAGTGCAAGGGAATGATGGGCAAGTGGGAGAGACTTTTATCTCTTATACCAATTCCATAGACATATTTTCCAGGATTCCTGCAAGGGATATTCACCATTAAGAATGATCACGTTCAGGGCTTCCCTGGTGGCGCAGTGGTTGAGAGTCTGCCTGCCGATGCAGGGGACACGGGTTCGAGCCCTGGTCTGGGAAGATCCCACATGCTGTGGAGCAACTAGGCCTGTGTGCCACAACTGCTGAGCTTGTGCGTCTGGAGCTTGTGCTCCGCAACAAGAGAGGCCGCGATAGTGAGAAGCCCGCGCACCGCGATGAAGAGTGGCCCCGGCTCGCCACAACTGGAGAAAGCCCACGCACAGAAACGAAGACCCAACACAGCCCTAAATAAATAAATGAATAAATTAATTAATAAAAAAAAAAAAGATCACGTTCAGAAAAGCCCAAAATAATGGCATTGCCATCAGGTATTTTAATTTATTTATAATTTCTCCAATTCCAAATGAAATTTACCGATAAAGTGTGTTTATACCATAAGCAATGTTGTCTAGTAACGTAGTTGAATTTTCATTTTTATCAGGTTTTCAGAGAAAAAACTAGGAAGTTAACTGAAGTTCAAATTTTCATACAGAAGGAATAAATGATTTTGTTAACTCTTTACACACAGCCTCTTTATGTTCTAAATTTTTACAATGATTCCTGTCTGATAAAGAGCAAATGTCTAAAGATAGTGACTAAAATTGAGGACAGCTCATCTGGGAGTCCATCCCATTTGGTTTGGGAATGGAAAACACTTCTCCTTCTCAGTTAGCAGATTCCACTATTTATACAACTTTTTCTCCATTCCCAGTTGTCCTTCTACCACATTCCTCTTCTTACCCTCACCCCACTTTCCCCCATGGACCCCATTTCATCTATTCTGGAAAGGGAACTTCTGATTTTGCAGGCCCACGGCCAAATATTTCTGTCTTACACTCTGAGTCTTAGTTTCTGCTTCAGCGCAGGCTGGGTATTCATTTGTTGAATCAACAAGATATCATAGGCTAATGCATACTCCATGCTAGGCACTCTGCCGGGGAGTGGAGATGAAATAGTGAATGAGACCCACGAAGCCCACGCTGTGAGGGACATATATTCTAGTGTTGTAGACAGATAATAAAAATGCCAAATAAAGAAGCAAGAAAAAATGTCAAATGTGATGATGATATGCAATGAATAAAGATTCGGTGAAATGATGGAGTATCTATATAAGCTAACTAATCCTTCCTTTGTGCATTTTACACCATGGTTCACCCAAGGGTGACAAGGTGCCTGGCCCTTAAACTGTTAAATACCTGTCAAGAATGTGTTCAGTTGCACGTCACAGAAAAATCTGACACAGTGAACTTAAACAATTTGGACTTTATGTTTCTCACAAATCACAAATTTTAAAATATTTATTTATTTATTTAGCCAAGCTATACAGAACAGTGTCCTTATGATTCATTAGGCCTTTCTTCCATGATCACAAATGCCTTCTATAGCTTCAGGTGTAGCACTTGTAACTTAAGAACAAAGGGGAAGGAGTCACAACATATATTTTTCAAAACTGCCCACGCCTGTCTCCCAGGAGAATTATGCTTGGGTTTTAGTCCCATAAGGGAGTGACATGGCCACCCCAAGCTACAAAGGAAACTGAGAACATTGGGAAAATGATTGTCATTGTTGGTTTACACAAATTGAGACCTATGACCTAGGGCCTGCTATATTGCTACCTCAAACAAAATCAGAGTACTTTTAGCAAAGTAGTAGGAGATAAACATTTGGTGGGCAACGAACAGTGAGTTCCCGTCATTGATTTTTCATTAGCCAGGACTTACAATCTATAAGAGGAAGAAATATACTGCTTGTTCCTCCATAAATTCTGAGGAAACTAGGATCCTGAATATAATTTCAGTCTTTATTCAGAGCCCTCTGCACCAAATACTTGAATAATAGTAGACCGCAAATGGCATGATGTCAGATTTCCCTAATTCATCCACAGACAAATCAATAAGTATCCAGATGCTTTATGTTTGTTTAGAAAATCCTCTGCTGTTCACTTTCTAAAACTAATGATGACATATCACTAAAGCTCAGTGATACTGAGAAAAAACAATTACTCAGATGTAAGACTAGCATGAGAAGAACATGGTGGAAAAAGATTTAATTTTTCCTCTATGGCCTGAAGGGTATTTCACAATGGAAAAATGATTAGGATAAAAAATTGAAATTGGGGGAAAAAACCTCAAAAGGATAAGTTGATACATTTCTGGTATTAAAATAAAAATTACCATGGCCTTTTGAAAGTGTGAGATAAGACGGTTAGTCTATTTCCTGATCCACAGGACACTGTTACATAATTTTGCAGAAAAAATTAAAATGGAAAAGAACTGACAATGAAATTTCACTCCACCAGAAATATCTGGGTGCATCATTAATAGAGAACTGTAGTAGACATTTTAGTCCCCTGCCCTACTCCCCTTTTGAGCGTTGGCTGCTGAGTCCATAAATGCACCCTCCCTTAGAGAATTCTTCTCCGCAGGTGGAAGAAACCTGGCTGGAGAGATTGTGCCTCCTTCCTCTCTGCTGCTTCCTGCACCAGTGAAGCAGCCAGCAGCTGATGACACCGGGATGGAAAAGACTGCCCCTTGCTTCAGAGCTGGATCAACTCCATGATTATACTCCAGAGCTCTCCGTGGGGTCAGGCAGGAGCTAGCTTCCTGCTGACACCACATCTTTCCCAGGCTGCGTGTGCTGTCCCTTCCTCAGTCCTTCATTCCTTCCTCAGTCCTTCATTCCTTCCTCAGTAAGATACATACACTTGAATATTGACTCAGTCTCTGTGGCTTGAGAACCCCACGTGCCACAAAAGTGGGGCAACCCTTTTCACCTGTGGAAGTGTTATAACCTTGTAGGCTAGTGAGGACCACAGAGGCCACCTTCTATAGAAAAATGTTCCATCATGGTTTCCTCATAGTTTGTTGTTTGTAGTGCAGGTCGGTAGTAGCAGCTTCTGAGGTCGTAGGTGTGTCCTTTCTCCCTCGGGTCTCACAGGGTCATTGCTATTCCTGTAAACTGTGGACAAGCAAACATTGTCTCTCTCAACCTCTGCTCCTCAACTACTCTCTGCTTTTAGTCCAAATAGTGCTTCAACTACCCTTAGAGTCTTCTAATGCAGGCACTGAGCTCTTTCTGGGAATAACTCTTCAGAGGAGAAAAAGTATGAAGATTCTGAAACTGGGCAGCAAGAAGCATAAGAGGCAGGAAAAACAGTGTTTTTTAACTCACTCCTAGATATTCATCTCTGAGTAAGAGAGTCATGGCACAGATTTCCAAATTGCAACTTGAACAGCATTTCTTCTCACCTGGTCCTGACACAGGCGACTAAATGTTGGCATAAGCCCTAGATTCTTCTTAATATGGCCCAGCAGCAGCAGCGCAGGTAGCTGGCTTTTCCTCTCAGATAAGCACACAAACATATGTGTGTTTGTGTATGTGTGTGTGTGTATGCATGTGTGGTTTATATGCATATATACACACACATATAGGTATATATATATACACACACACACACACACACATATATATATATACATGCAAATATATATGTTCATTCTATAAGGTTTTTCATATAAATATCAAAGTTCCATTACACTGTTAATTTACTTAAATCCACTCCCAGGTGAAGTAGGATGTATTTCTTTTAATTTTATAGGTAGACAACATGTAAAATATAACTTCAATATTTCCTGCATTATTTTAAAAGGTTAAAAATAAATAAGAACAAAACTAGTCCCTTTTATTCTCTTCCTATATCAATAATTTCATTACTTTGTTAACTCTGAAAATCTGCTGGAATTTTATTACTAAATTCAATTCCTTAATGCTACAAAGTAATCCAAGAAAAACACTTTAGGAGAATTACTACAGTTTCTTGTGGTTAAAATCACTCAGTTTGTGCTGCCTAGTTCATCCCTAAGGTTTCTTAAGAAGCAAAAATGTTTATTGTGATATAAACAATAGAGCCAAGTTCTATAATGTATTCCGTCACTGCAGAGTTAACTAAAAGCTTTCATTTTCCCACTTGGAGGTTTCAAGGCAATAACTTTGCATAGTAAGGAAAGTTGCTATAATGTCATTCTCAGGAAAGTCAAACACACACACTGATGAAGCTGTTGATAGACATATAAGTGAATTATGACTTGGCAAAGCATGAAGCCGTTAAACCAAAAATGTCCTCCAATTCATCCCTAAGGATCAGCAGATTTTATACTTGACAGCTTTTCTTTGCTTAATAGAGTTTCAATGGGAATTATAGTAGCACAGTTTACATTAGACGATTCCTTATTTAATGTGTTGAAATATGGCTTACTGGAGTAAGCTCCAGAGAGAGATGGGAAATAAGGACCATGGAGTCCTGCCTAGAAATGAGAATGAAATATCATTTAAAATCTAACAGTCACACTTGTCGTAAGCAATATTTTAGGGAGAAATTCTTCCTTAAATGAGTGATAGATTAGATAGTTCAGTGGGTTCCTCCCGGTTCTAAGTTTTCTGAGGTTTTGTTTTTTTTTTCAACAGTTTTTAGTAGACTATGTTAAGCCTATCAACAGAGATTTAGGGATTCCTAAACCTAATAGTGACTTGACTCAATTTGTTTTCATAATTGGGACAAGTTATTTTTTGTTTTATATCCAAGAGACTTACTTGTAGAAACTACATAATACCACTGGCTTCAAAAGGATGAGAATTTCAAAAGACTAAATTATAAAAGGCAACAAAATAATAACATTTACTGTATACCTTGTTTTGGCCATATGCTATATGAAAGGGTTTATTTCACAATGAATCCTTTAAATAGGTCTAAGTAGCAGCAGGCGCTCTTTTTTCTTGGCACTAGAAACAAACTTTTTAAAAATTAGAAGTCCATAAAAGCTGTTATTTTGTGTCCTTGAATGAAGATAGTGGGTACTTATTATATTCTTCTAGTTTTATTCAGAAATGCATAATTGAATTTATTTCAACACCTTTCCCTCCAGCAATGTAGTTCAGAAAACCTCTGTCATCCTGACTGAATTTATTCAATCAAACAGAGAAGAGAAAATGCTGTTTGGGTAGGACCACTGACTGAGCATACATAAAACTTTTACGTGCGCTGGGTTTAATTATGCATCGTTTCACTTAAGAATGTGCTGATGTGTTATTTTGGGGTATAAACACCTCATTAAAGGTCAGCTGGTTGATGATTCTGCTATGAGCCCCATGGTCATTGCGATGCTTTAGGCCCCCAGTGTCATGTACAATATACAGACCAGGTATATAGAGCATCATTGTCTTTCCGTAGCTATAAGTTATCAAGGAGTAAACATGGACTCTTGGGTAAAATATATCAAACAGTTTGGCTAAATTGACATGGATGAAATCCCTACTTGAGATATGAGAAAAAATAAAATCAACATATCTGGAAAATTGAACATTTGAGAGAGTATAGAGAGATTCAATATTGGCATGAAAAGTAAACTGAAATGTGAATTAGGGAATCTGGTTGTTAGAGGAGTAGAGTCCCAGTTCTGGCTCTCTCACTACCTGGCTTTGTGTCATTGGGCATTCGCTGGGTCTCAGTCTTACCCCTAAACTGGGGTTGTTGAAGGAGGTATTTTTTTAATTTAGCATCTTTATTGGAGTATAATTGCTTTACAGTGTCGTGTTAGTTTCTGCTGTATAACAAAGTGAATCAGCTATACATACACATATATCCCCAGATCACCTCCCTCTTGCCTCTCCCTCCCACCTTCCCTATCCCACCCCTGTAGGTGGTCACAAAACACCGAGCTGATCTCCCTGTGCAATGCGGCTGCTTCCCACTAGCTATTTTACATTTTGTAGTGCATATATGTCAATGCTACTCTCTCACTTCATCCCAACTCACCTACTTCCCCTTCGCCATGTCCCCCTCGCCATTCTCTACATCTGTGTCTTAATTTCTGTCCTGCCTCTAGGTTCATCAGAACTATTTTTGTTTTTTTTTAGATTCCATATACATGTGTTAGCATACAGTATTTGCTTTTCTCTTTCTGACTTACTTCACTCTGTATGACAGACTCTAGGTCCACCCACCTCACTACAAATAATTCAATTTCATTTCTTTTTATGGCTGAGTAATATTCCATTGTATATATGTGCCACATCTTCTTTATCCATTCACTGTCAATGGACATTTACATTGCTTCCATGTCCTGGCTATTGCAAATAGTGCTTCAGTGAACATTGTGGTACATGACTCTTTTTGAATTATGGTTTTCTCAGGGTATATGCCCAGTAGTGAGATTGCTGTGTTGTATGGTAGTTCTATTTTTAGTTTTTTAAGGAATCTCCATACTGTTCTCCATAGTGGCTGTATCGATTTACATTCCCACCAACATTGCAGTGTAGACTTTTTGATGATGGCCATTCTGACCAGTGTGAGGTGATACCTCATTGTAGTTTTGATTTGCATTTCTCTAATGATTAGTGATGTTGAGCATCCTTTCATGTGTTTGTTGGCAATCTGTATATCTTCTTTGGAGAAATGTCTATTTAGGTCTTCTACCCATTTTTGGATTGGGTTGATTGATTTTTTGTTATTGAGCTGCTTGTAAATTTTGGAGATTAATCCTTTGTCAGTTGCTTCATTTGCAAATATTTTCTCCCATTCTGAGGGTTGTCTTTTGGTCTTGTTTATGGTTTCCTTTGCTGTGCCAAAGCTTTGAACTTTCATTAGGTCCCATTAGTATATTTTTGTATATTAGTATATTTTTCAGATATGCTGAGTTCCCTCCTCTTAACTTTTTCTTCCCTGCTAACCCCATTACTTTACATAAGAGCCAATAAATGTCATATATGCCATTAACTGCATTCACTTTCCCTCTTTTAAGTTTGGATTACCTCTTTCAAAATGCATCCACCTGAAGAATAAAGGAAAATACAAAGCAATATGCAAAGTTGCATTTCTGCTTGATTTGAGTTTATTCTGGGAATAACTATGTGTCTCTGTCCAGCTAATTTTACCTTAAACAACCATTCCAAAGGGCTGCAGAACTCTCTCTCATTTACTTTTCTCTCCTCCAATCTATGGGAAAGTCTCTTAACCCCTGCCCTCCCCACCCTGCCCCAAGACCACACAACGCAGGAGGAAATGCATGGCCAGATGTGGGAAAAGAAAGAAAGAGATGTAGGTAGGGAATTTCCAAACATGGCTTCAAAGCATCCTGATGGCTTCTGCTCCTGAAGACCTGTAGGATGGACCACTGGCCAGGAAGGCCATTTAACCAGAGCAAGTAACCAAGTTGTCATAGGTGATAGTATGACTATCCCTGGAGATACCAAAGCCTAAAAACAAAAGGCAAATTGGGAATTTTCAGCTGTGAAGACAAGGTATATTTATTCTTCAGGAGTGAATGTCAATATTTAAAAGGCATACATTCATTTCACTGACTTTTTTCAGTTGTGACAGAAATATCCTACTCTAGACTGATTATTCATGGAAGTCCCTAAACTTCAACGAAGCACAGTCAGGATACTTTTTGACACGCTTGCACTGACCCAAAGCTGTAAGTTTACAAGTCAGAGGAAGAAGGGTTAGCATTTTCTGCTGATACAATGGCCATGCATCTCTTATTTTTGTTGCAGAAGTGTAATGTATAGTCCCACTTTTTCTACCACTTAGATGTAGTAGTGTATTTTTCAACCCACATTTTAAATTTTCTACCATATTCTTTAATTGGCTATCAAATCAAGCACTTTTTAAATTATATATATTGTAATGTTAAGGAAAGAAAGGTCAGGGTTGGAGAAAAGGGGAGGGAATTGAGGGGCAAAGTTAGGGAAAGTATTCTGTGCTCTCACTTCCAGGAAGGATAACAGGCCTTGAGGTTTTTATAATATAGGCTTTTCCTGATAAGCCATTCAACTTTGTGGCTTTAAAAAAAAAAAAAAGTTGGTGGTAGTGCTAGAAAACAGAGAATAAACCAGAAGGTTTTGGGAAATTGAAAGCAAATTATCTAAACCCCTGGCATAAAACTGATCCACTTCCTACCCCCTAGGATTGGCAAGGCTTCAGTATCTGCTGGTTTCACCAGGTGAATACCTGAATCTACTCCAGGGCCAGTGCCTCTGAGGGGTGAGGATTGAAGGAAAAGAGCAATGGAGGCTCCTGCCAGGACAGACTCTAAAGCTGCAGCCATTAGGGCCAAGGTTAGACACTCCAGAGGGAAAACTGTAACTTATGACATTTCCCTCTTTGGACATGGAGTCCAGGAAAGAGACTTTGTTGCATCCTGAAGCCCCAGTGAGGGAGAGACTGGGAATGTCTGATTAGCTGGTCTTGGGGCAGCTAGAATCAAGGACACCCATGGCAGTGACGAACTTGGGAACATGAGGGCTTTTTCCTGATGGAAAGGGAAACCATATGCAGCTTCCTTTGGATTATACAGGTCCCTTGAGTTCCTAATCATTCCAGAATGATTAGGAACTCAAGGGAGTTCCACACACCAAGGGTGTGATACTAGGTTTTTGCCAAGCAAACAAGTAAAGACATAGACTTGATTCTAGCTTACTGTGAAAATAAACAGGGCCATAACTAATACCCTGGCTACTGTGGAATACTGTGTCCCTGTTGATATTAATCAATCTCAATGGCCATTAGTAAGCTTTGTCCAGCTTTCACCAGAACAGTACATTAAAACCTCTTTTCATCTATAATATCACTTGTACTGTCAAATTGCATAGTTATTTGGGAGGGATGGTGAATTTGAATTACCACCCAAGAGACTCTTGCCAAATTACCCCGCTTTCTTCTCTGTATAAGGTATCTCAGCTCTTTTTCCACTCCATTTACAAAATTCTGCATAACTGTTTCAGGTGCGCGACCAAATTACCATACCATATTTGCTTTCATTGTGGCTGTACAATTTGCAGTTATGCTTTAATTTGACTCGATTCCTTCCCATCTGATCAGTGTTGTGACTGTGTCATCCAGGTGGCCCAGTAGTTCTTCTTGGCGGAACCATAAGAGGTAAAAAGCTGAAAGAGTATGTATAAACCATATTCTTTTGTTTTTACTTTTCTGCTGAGTCTTATGTAGATTTTCAGTTTTTAAATTATGTAACCAATGTAGTGAATAAGCAAGATACTTGGAATCCATTCAGAAAACAATGCTCCTCTTTATCCCTAATCGTCCATTTCGACTTGGCACGTTCTTCTTCTGAGTCTGGAGGAAATCTCAGTCAGATTCCACAAAATTGTTTTAACAGCTTTATTGAGGAATAGTTGACATACAGTAAACTGAATATATTTAAAGTGAACAATTTGATTAGTTGCACTATGGGAAATGTAAGTATGTTCTTTCAAACCCGTTCTCAAATCAAGTTAGTAAATCACTCCCCAAAGTTTCATCACATCCCATTTTATTCCTTCCCACTCTCCCTTTCTACCCTTAATTTTCATCTACAAGCAACTACTGATTTGCTTCTGACTTTAAATTAGTTTGAATTTTCTAGGATATTATATAAATGGACTCATACAGCATGTAATCTTTTAAGTCTTGTGTCTTTCACTCAGCATAATTATTTTGAGATTCATCCATGTTGTAACATGTTTCAGTAGTTCATTCTTTTTTATGGCTGAGTAGTATTCCATGGCATGGATAAAATACATTTGCAAATCCAGTCACATGTTGATGAACATTGTTGTTTTTAGTTTTTCACTGTTACACATAAAGCTACTATGAACATACATGTACAAGACTTTTTAATGTACATATTTTTTGTAGCTTTGGGTTAGGCAAAGATTTCTCATATACAAAATTAAACACACAATCCATAAAAGAATGAATTTTAAACTTCTGCTCTTGAAAATTACTGTTAAGAGAATGTAAAATAACAGCCAAACATGAAGAGAAAGTATCTGCAAATCATATTATGATGAAGGACTGATATAAAGAATATAATATTTTAAATATCAAAACTCAATAATAAGAAAACAAGTAAATTAAAAATTGGCAAAATATTTAGACAGATACTTCACCAAAGATGATATATGGATAGCAAATAAGCACATGAAGAGTTGCTCAACATCATTCGTTATTAAGGAGGATGCTCAAACCACAAAGAGATGCCACTACACATATATTCAAATGACTAAACTTAAAAAGACTGACCATACCAAGTATTGCAGAGATTGTAGACTTTCACACACTGCTGGAAAAATTTAACATGGTTATAACAACTTTGGAAATATGTTTAGCAGTTTCTTAAAATGTTAAACACATACTTTCCATATGGTACCACAATTCCACTCTTGGTATTCGCTCATGAGCAATGAAAGTATTACCCATAATATCGTTTATCTTTGTAGAATTAACTAGTTGACTCATATTCAAAAAGAAAATTCATAAGGACCTAAAATAGCTAAAAATATATTTGAAAAAGAATAAAGTTGGGGAACTAATACTACAGTATTCAAGATATGTAGCATTGGCATAAATACAGGTGAATCATTGGAACAGAACAGAGTACAGAAGTAGATCTATACATATATGGCCAATTGATATTTAAAAATATGCAAAGGCAATTTAGTGAAGAAAAGGTAGTCTTTTCAACAAGAGATGCTTGAACAGTGGTTATCCATATGCAAAAAAATAATTTAACTTTATTTCATAGCTTGAATCATATAAAAATTAACTCAAAATGAATCATAAATGCAAACTTAAAACATAAAATTATAAAACTTCTAGAAGAAAGTGAAAGAAAACCTTTGGGTCCATGCATCAGGCAAAACTTTCTTAGCTACGAAGCCAAAAGCATAATGTATAAAAGAAAACAATAATAAATTGGATTTCATTAAATTCAAAACTTCTGCTCTTTGAAAGACACTGTTAAGATAATAAAAAGACAAGTTGAAGAATGGGAGAAAATATTTGCAAATCACATATCTAAAAAAAGACTTAAATCCAGAATGTATCAGTATATAGAACTCTAAAAAGTCAATTATAAGAAAACAACCATATTAAAAATTAAACAAATATTTGGTCAGACACTTCACAAATGAAGATATACAGATGCCAAATAAGAACAAGAAAAGATGCTGAACATCACTAGTCTTTAGGAAAATGCAAATTAGAGACACTAGATAACACTCTACACTTATTAGATTGGCTAAAACAGACATCTTTTCATTAAAAATTATTTTAAATAACTTTTATTGACTTTACTGAATAATGACAAAGATGTAGAGCAACTGGAACTTTCATACACTATGGGTGAAATGTAAGTGTTGTAATCTCTTTTGAAAACTGGAAGATTCTTAAAAACTTAAATATGCACTTATTCTATGACCCAGCCATTCTACTCCCAGGTGTTTACTCAAGAGAACTGAAAGTTTAAGACCACACAAAGACTTGTATATGAGTGTCCATAGCAGTTTTATTTGTAACAGACAGAAACTGGAAACAAGCCAAATGCCCATCAAGAAATGGATGGAACACTGTTGGTGGAAATGTAAATTGGTGCAGCCACTATGGAAAACAGTATGGAAGTTCCTCAAACAAACAAAAATAGAGTTGCCATATGATCTAGCAAGCCCACTCCTGGGCATATATCCAGACAAAACAGTAATTCAAAAAGAGTCATGTACCAAAATGTTCATTGCAGCTCTATTTACAATAGCCCAGAGATGGAAACAACCTAAGTGTCCATCATCGGATGAATGGATAAAGAAGATGTGGCACATATATACAATGGAATATTACTCAGCCATAAAAAGAGACGAAATTGAGCTATTTGTAATGAGGTGGATAGACCTAGAGTCTGTCATACAGAGTGAAGTAAGTCAGAAAGAGAGAGACAAATACCGTATGCTAACACATATATATGGAATTTAAAAAAAAAAATGTCATGAAAAACCTAGGGGTGAAACAGGAATAAAGACACAGACTAGAGAATGGACTTGAGGCTATGGGGAGGGGGAAGGGTAAACGGTGACAAAGCGATAAAGAGGCATGGACATATATACACTACCAAACGTAAGGTAGATAGCTAGTGGGAAGCAGCCGCATAGCACAGGGAGATCAGCTCGGTGCTTTGTGACCGCCTGGAGGGGTGGGATAGGGAGGGTGGGAGGGAGGGAGACGCAAGCGGTAAGAGATATGGGAATATATGTATATATATAACTGATTCATTTTGTTGTGAAGCTGAAACTAACATACCATTGTAAAGCAATTATACTCCAATAAAGATGTTAAAAAAAAAAAAAGATACATGCACCCCTCTGTTCATAGAAGCACTATTTACAATAGCCAAGACATGGAAACAACTTAAATGTCCATCAACAGATGAATGGATAAAGATGTGGTCTGTATATATATATATATATATATATATATATATATATATACAATGGAATATTACTCAGCTGTAAAATATAATGAAACAATGCCATTTGCAGCAACATGGATGAACCTAGACGTTATACTAAGCAAGTAAGTTAGAAAGAGAAAGACAAATACAATATGATATCACTTATAGGTGGAATCTAAAATACAACACAAATGAACATATCTATGAAACAGAAACAGACTCGCAGACATAGAGAACAGACTTGTGGTTGCCAAGGGGGAGGGGGGCGGGTGGTGGGAGAGGAAAGGTCTGGGAGTTTGGGATTAGCAGATGCAAACTATTATATACAGGATGGATAAACAACAAGGTCCTACTGTACAGCACATGGAACTATATTCAATATCCTGTGATAAATCATTATGGAAAAGAATATGAAAAAGAATATGTATAACTGAATCACTTTGCTGTACAGCAGAAATTAACACAACATATAGTTGTGTTAATATACACAAGTACGGTAAGTCAACTATACTTTAATAAAATTTTTAAAAAAGAAGTGAATGAATACTGTGATATATCCATACAAAGAATTATATATACATCCCACAACCTAGATGTATTTCAAAATTATTATGCTGAGTGAAAAAAGCCAGAGGAAAAAATAAGAAGTATGTATTATAGGATTTAATTTACAAAAAGTTCTGAAAATTGAAAACTAATCTATAGTGACAGAAAGTGTATCATTGGTTGCCTGGAGGTAGGGGGAGTGGTGTAGGAGGGGAGAATGGAAGAAATTATCAAGAGACAGAAGGACACAGGGAGTGAAGAACATTTTCCTTATCTTGATTTTGGTGATGGTTTCCTATGTGTCTAAATATGGCAAGAGTTACAAAATTGTATAATTTAAATATTGCAGCTGATTATGTCAATTGTACCTCCATAAAATTGCTAAAAATATTTTTAAGACAAAATGACAGAAAGAATTAAAAACCACCTGTTCTAGACTTAGCAACCTGCAGTGTGCATCAGGTGTCAGGGTAGCCCTCTTGACTCGCCATGACTTGATTCAAAGCTCCCAGAGCACGACAAATGCCCTTTTCTGCACTTGCCGCTGAAACCTCCATATACTCCAGTTGTTGAGCACAACAACATGCCATGAGTAGAAATGCCAGTCAGAGGTGGCTGTTCTGTAGACAGCATGACTTACTTCCTAACCCCTTCTCATCTGGGATGCAGGGTGAGGCTGTGGATCTCTACTGTTAGATGTGTGTCTGAGTCCCGCTATGACCACTTCCAAACTGTGTAACGCTGTGCTAAACATGTTTGTTCTCAGAACCTCATGCACCTAATCTGTAGAATGGGAATTATAATACCCCACAAAGATTGTTAGATGAGGAGTCAGTGAGTGAGGTTTGCAGAATCAGTTTTTCGCAAAAAGCACTATTCGTCTTTGATTACGGTTGCAGTAAGATGCGATGGTCTGAAGAAGCTACTGGTGTTTGTATCGTAATACATCCTTTACATGTCGAAGAGGACAGTCCTGAGAGCTAGCGGTGCTCATATCATTTCCATTTCTGACAAAATAATGAAATGAAATACTGTTTAAAGAAAAAAAAGATTAGGTCACTTTTACCTGAGAGTGTACTCTGAGTAGTAAAGCACATTGCAACATGTAAACTTCAGAGCCATTTTAAGTACAACCAGCAAAACGGGGGAAAAAGAAGGAATGCAGTCACTACACTGCTGGGAAAAAGTGCTCTTGAGCAAAATGTCTACTGCTCTGTCACAGAGATGCAGAGTCTCACTAATTAGAATGAATTAGTATTGGTAGCGCTCCCATGAAATGGATTCAAGACTGGCTGACATGTAATCAACAAAGAGTAATGATAAATGACAGTGTGCTGAGTTGGGCTGATGTGATTAATATAATCTATAGAAGTCCAGGCTGCCTTTTATTTGACTTAATATTTTACTGGATGGATTCAAGAAGGAGATTTTTTAAAGCACATCAATTTAAATAAATAGGAAATAGTGGGAGTGATAGATGCTTCAAACCCGAGAAAAGTCAAGGAGAGGATAATATCGCTTCCTTATGCTCTTATAGGGCTAATTGTTTACAAAGGGCTCTCACATTCTTTCATTTAACCCTCTTATTGACATAATGAATTAGGCAAATCTGGCATTAACTCCCATTATATAGTTGAAGAAACAAAATTCAGAAAGCTTGGGTCACTTGTCCAAGGTCATATAGCTAGTAAATTTCAGAGCTGAGTCTATAGTGAGCATCTGTTGTATTTTTGTCTGCTCAGCATCTGTTAACTATTCTAAAAATAATACCTTGATTTAGTTTGGGGGAAACCACCACTCTCGCTCTCTGATCATGTAGTTTTAAAGTGACTAACACCACTCATATGTGCGGAGTGTGTTTTTTAACTCCTATTAGATTTATCAAGGAAAAGGTGATCTCCTTTTCTTCTGGGTCTGTATAAGATGCTTAGCTGGAAACATATAGGTCTACCAAAGGTCATCACATGTCATATGGAAAATGTCTGCCTAACAATCCCAATTAAAGGAGAGCAATGCCAAGAAAGAGAGAGAGAGAGAAAATAAGACAGAGAAGAGGAGATATTTGAGATTAGCATCATTCCTGAATGTAACATCATTCCTGAATTCCTGAATGTAGCATCTAACTGTGCCCAAAACCAGACTTACTCTTGAAATTTAAGAGTTTCATAAGCCAGTAAATTCCTTCTTTATTTTGTTTAATCTAGCCTGACTTTTGTATCTGTCACTTTCACATGGCTAATATAGGCAAGAATTCAGGTCTTTGGACCCATATTCCAGTGATCTTCACTACACTAGAATTTCCCCCTTGGTAATAATAAACAACCATAAAATTATGATCACTCATATTCATTAAGTACCTTGTATATGCCACCACTCTTCCAAGTGCTTGATGTATATCAACGCTTTTAATCCTTACAACAGCCCTGTGAATTGAAATGTGAAATACTCCACATTTTACTGATGAATAAATCAAGATGCAGAGTGATTAAATAACTTCACCTATTATACATACCTAGTTCATGAAGGGGCTAGGATTTGAACCCACTCATTCTGTCCACAGAGTCAGTGCTTTTATTGCGAGGTTATAATTTTTTTTTCAACCTGAATTATTCTCTGGGCCATATGAGACCAATGATTGGGTAAATGCTAGTTCCTAGTAAGGAGTGAATTAAACACACGGAAGAACAAAGAGCAGCCTCAGTCCACTATCAATCTGTGGGTCAACTTCCGTTAGGTCAAAATCCCAGTTCGAATGAAAAGTATCTCATTGTCTGCTTTGCTTTTTCACTGCATATTCTAACTCACCACTGAGAAATGAGACATAGGAGCTTTGCAAAAGCTGGCAATCCAGTTGGAGCAGGTACATTATATTGTAAATTTTAAAAACTTCCTGTTTTCTCGATATCTCAACATCCCCACAAACAGGCTGTGAGGGTCCTGTCTGGGTAGCCAGGTGCACCAGTGTGATAAGGCTGGTCTTTGTCGCCAGTTCCCTTTTATGCCCTCCCTTGACTGTGACTTCGTGCCATTCAAACACACCAATAAAGTTCCCGCATGCCTTTTGCTTGCCTACTCTACATGACCCGCAGGGTGCTCGCCCACAGGCCCTCCCTCTCTCTCAGCTCCCCACCTGCTTAGTGAGCCCACCCTCTTGGAGCTTCTCCTGTTATGGCCCCCTACATGGAGTGTTCCCTCTTCTAAGACCTGTGTGTGTAATAAACCTATTCCACTTTCATATGCCTTGCCATGGTGTTATTCCAAGTCTGCACCAGACCGATCATCAAAAAACCCTTTGTTAAAATAACGTAATTATTCCTTACAACACATGTCTATATCTCAAGGTTTATTTTCTGTGCTCCAACCATTCTTATGTAATCACATCTCCCGCTGACCCTCTTCTTCTACATCCTTCTTCCAACTATAAGGATCCTCATGATTATGTTGCGTTCAATGGATAATCCAGGATAATATCTCTATTTTCAGGTCATCCGATCAGCAACTTAATTCCCCTTTACTGTGTAAGACAACACATTTACAAGTTCCAACGATTCGGGCATGGACTTTTCGGGGACCATTATTCTGCCTAAAATTATCGGTTTAGGAGAGGTACTGAAACGGAGAGATTGATTTTGGCTGTATATGAATTAAGACTTATAAGGCACTCGCCCAAATTACTTTGTGTTCTTGTAAAAGTGGGATGGAAGGGGATGGAGATGGCAGTAAAATGTTAGTATTTATAAGAGAGAAGGGTTAGAAGAGAGCAGATGAAATAGCTGTTTTTATGAAAGCCTTTGTAGATCTCCAGGCACAAGGATTATTGCTCTGGAACAACTTGGAAAGACAACTCTCTTTGGGTTCTGGCAATCTCACAGGGCATCAGTAAGGCTCTCTCAGGAAACTTCAAGGGCCAAGTGAGTCAATATAGGGGGAGAAAAGATGACGGAAGCACTTATGCTCACTACTTTGTCGGCATAAGGGATGTACTTCTTTGGAGAAATAATTGAGGTCAGCATTGTGGGAGATGTTAAATCCATTGTTCAGGTGATAAGAGCTACAGCTAAAATTTGGTCCCAAACAGCTAATTCCACTTCAAAAACTCCTCAGTCAGAAAACTTTAAAGCCTAGATAGTTAGATATAGATAGATATAGATATATAAAATACGATACTGTTTTAATTCCTGTATGCAATTTAATTTTCTTCTATCACTTATATGATCAAAGCAACTATCAAAGCATTCACTTAACTACTGTTTCTTTTGTTTCCATGTTTCAGGTAGACTTTGGAAGTATTCTTTTGTCCTTGTACATTCTGCTGTCTCTTCATTTAAACTGTATTAATTTGTGCTATACATCTTTGCTTAATGGAGATACTGTAACATCACTGAAAGCAAAAGTTACTTGAAAGAATCTCCTTCCTTGCTGCTGTTTACCAAAACCAAACACACTAAAGAGACTGAGGTATGTCTCCTAGAAAGAGAGAATTTCCTCAGATGGACCTAGAGGAGTCCATATGAGGAACACATAGAGAGAGGGAAAATAGCCCTCAAAGGTGCCAGACCTCAAGAAGGAGGCAGATTGCAAAAAGGAATTGGTGCACAGCGTGCTTAGGGATTTCAGCCACCACGGGGTCCCCAGGCTCTGCAAAGCCTCTCATGCTTTAGGTATGCTTTAGAAGTGGCAGAACTAGTGGGATCCCTGAATGCCTCATTAGTGATTGTGCCACAGTTTACAGATAACAAGGAGGCGTCCTCAGGACCTAGACACTAGTCATAAAATTCACAGTGCATTGCACTTCTGTGGAGAAAGCAGGACACAGCAATGATGGAGTTGGATCTCCTGCCCCACAAGAAAAGGCAAAGAGAGCTTAAAAGTAAGCTGATTCAATCCCACTACTGGGCTTATACCCTGAGAAAACCATAACTCAAAAAGAGTCATGTACCACAATGTTCATTGCAGCTCTATTTACAATAGCCAACACATGGAAGCAACCTAAGTGTCCATCGACAGATGAATGGATAAAGAAGATGTGGCACATATATACAATGGAATATTACTCAGCCATAAAAAGAAACGAAATTGAGTTATTTGTAGTGAGGTGGATGGACCTAGAGTCTGTCATACAGAGTGAAGTAAATCAGAAAGAGAAAACAAATACTGTATGCTAGCACATTATATATGGAATCTAAAAAAAAAAAAAAAGGTTCTGAAGAACCTAAGAGCAGGACAGGAATAAAGACACAGAGACATAGAGAATGGACTTGAGGACACGGGGAGGGGGAAGGGTAAGCTGGGACAAAGTGAGAGAATGTCATGGACATATATACACTACCAAATGTAAAATAGATAGCTAGTGGGAAGAACCTGCATAGCACAGGGAGATCAGCTCAGTGCTTTGTGACCACCTAGAGGGGTGGGATAGGGACGGTGGGAGCGAGACGCAAGAGGGAGGAGATATGGGGATATATGTATATGTATAGCTGATTCACTTTGTTATAAAGCAGAAACTAACACACCATTGTAAAGCAATTATACTCCAATAAAGATGTTAAAAAATAAATAAATATATATAAAGTAAACTGATTCAAACAGGCCAAGAGATGTGCTCTTTCATGTTAGTTTATGAGCAAAGAGTCTTACCTGGCTCTAGCCCTCGTCAATCCTTTTCTCCATGACTTCACTGTTAGCAAAATGTCTGCAAACACTCTCTCTAAAGCAGTGTTATATGTACAGCTCTTAACTCTCTACCCACCCTCCATGAAGGAGTAAATTGTAACTTTGTTTTTTTGTATCTAGCTTTCCTGAACCTGCTTTTTTTATAAGATCACTAATGATCTTCCTGGATTGTGGGTTCAACCACAACCTCTACAAGATTATAACTGAGAGCTCTGACAGAAGTAATTCACAGACTGCCTCTCCACCGCCACGCCCCCACCCCACCCCCGCCCCCGCCAGTGAAAGAATCATGGCGTCATAGGCACTGAGACCCCAGATTGTAGCAAGGAGGGTAAAATGAATGAGGAAATGCACTTCTCTCTTATAGGTCTGGAGGTGAGAAGCACTTCCTGCTCCAAGGTGGATGAGTTGTCTATTTATTGTTCTATCATTTATTATTCTATCATTAAAGTGTTCATAATGGTAGGATTGGCTGATTTTTAGAAATAATGGCAAGGAAGAGAAAGAAATAGCTAGAGTATTTTTGGACTTGAATTACTCAGATACAAGGGGTCCAATGATTTCTATTTTGTCATCATTGATGCTGAGCTCTGCTTATGGAGAAGAGAGATTTCAGGTCCATTATATTTTAGGGTCAATCTTACTTTGTGATTAATAGTAAACAAAAACTTATTTGCTTTTCAGAGGCTGTTAAGGTTCTTGTAGGTGAATAGGAGGGAAGTATTTGGAAAGAAACATAGAGATGGTATGTAGCAAAGCAGCAATAAAAAAAAAATTAATGCTACTATGTGCTAAGTAGTCTTCTAAGTATTTTATACAGATTATCTCATTTAATTTAACTGATAAAACTGTTAACACAAAATTATAAGTTAAAAACAAGAAGATTTTAAACTCATCCTTTTTATTTATAGGTAACATCTGTCTACTGAAAAAAAAGCACAACTTAAAAGTTAAGAATTATGTTTTATTTGTTGACAAAACAGAGGACTTGTGCCTGGGACACAACATCTCAGATAACTCTGCAGGACTGCTCCGAAGAGGAAGGAGGGAAGCCAGATATATAGGAGTTTTTGCAACAAAGACCAGATAGTCAGAATATCAAAAGATTACTGTTAATTAAAAAAATCAAATATCTCAAGTTAAGGAATTTAGCACTTTTCTATGTACGGGAAGATGCAAGAGTCTGGGCTCACTGAAATCATTCCTTTGATATGCACCTCAGCTATCTGGGGCCAGAATCCTGTGCTTTCTCATCCTGAGTCTCCTTAGGGCTCGCCCTCTGGGGGCGGCTGTAATGTGATGGCTTGATGGCTGCCACATCCTTTGTTTACTGATATGGCAGGCAATGTTTTTCATTCAGACATCAAACTATTGTTATTAGGCCAACCTTATTATTTTGTAAATATTTACATTGTAAACCAGTAAACATTTTAATAATACTCCACATCAATGAAATTGGTATGAATTTTATTGCACATAAAGCTGTTAACACCAGAATCTCCTCAAATTTTTATTTAAATATTTAGAAACATTAAATAACATAAACAGAGGTATACCCAGATAGTGCTCAAAATCCAGAAGAATAAGACCATTTTTTAAAAAAAATTATCCTGGTGGAAAATATTTAAATACAATACTCTTTTCTGGTTAATTATTCTCAGTGACATTTTGAGATCAGAATTAGCATATAATTATTCTTTTTCTAAAACCCCTGAAATTAAATTTAAGCTGACAAAAGAATATTTAAACCCAAGAACTTTTGAAAAATTACCTCTGAGTCAGTAAGAACTAACTTTATTTTATTAAGATTTAATTTTTTTTTAAATCTTGGATTTCTGAAGGTGAATAAAAGGGCTCTGAAATTGAAAACAACCCTACAAGATACGACAGGGAAACTCTGTTGCTGAAAAAATGAAGGTAAGCCTTTCTAGAATGTTGAGAATTAAAAAAAACTAAGATCCAGCTCCACTGGGCTTATTCCAGTTCCTTAAACACACAAAGATTTTTGCTATTTGGAGAATTCCCATAAGCTGCTTCCTCTTCCTAGAATGCTTACCCTACCCCAGGTCACCCCCAATTCTTTGCCTAATTTCTACTTATTCTTCAAGTCACTTCCTCAGGAAAGCTTTCCAGACCTCTCAAGCAATCTTATGACTCCCTGGTAAATGCTGATATAATCATACACTTACATAGTTTATGATTATATCTTTAGTCATGCAAATTTTTGTTTGTCACCCTTACAAACTTGTAAAATCTATTCCATGAAGGCAAGAGCCGTGTTTCCCTTGTTCCCTGCTATATTCCCAACACTCACCATGATGTCTGGAATATATTATATATACCATAAGTACTTGATGAAAAAGTGATAGAGATAACAGGAACCTTGCGAGAAAAAAATAAAAAAGATTATCATCAATAATGCAATAATGAAAACGATTTTATTTCCCATAATTTTGTATCAATAAATAATATCTAATTCATTCTTTCTGTTACATAACCAAACTTGGTCTGCTCATCCTCACCAAGTAAAGCTAATCTACTGATGCCGAGTTGTGGTGAAAGAAAGTGCGGCATTTATTGCAGGACGCGAAGTAAGGTGTATAGGCAACTGATGTTCAAAAGACCTTAACTCCCCCATGGATTTCAGGGAAGGGTTTTTAAAGACAAGATGAGGGAAAGGGTCGCAGGGTGCCTGATCATCTAGTGGACATTCTTCTGATTGCTTGGTGGTGAGGTAATTAGGAGTCAACATTCTGGTTCCAACTGGTCTGGGGTCTTTGTGCCTGCTGTCAGCATGCAGTTAACTTTCAATAACTGGGGTTCAGTATCTGAAAAACAGCTCAAGGATATGGCTCAGAATATCATCTACAGCCCTTGAGGAGGAATTAAATGTTCTTGACTTTGTTTAATGGCTGAACTATTATTATTTTGTCTTGCTTGATTGTTTTCCTTTGCTTCTGCATTTTCTCACTTCTCTGATTAAGTTTGTTCTTTGGAAATTAGGGAAAGCCTAGAAGGATAAAGTTTTTCTACAAATAAAAGACAGGCAGAGGATATTGGTGGTGGGGGTAGGGGGTGGTTCTGTCCTGGGAAGGTCCCATAAAGTGCTGCTCAGTTATAATGCCCTGTTTTCTTTGATACTCCTAGGTCTTGAGGGGAACAGATGCAGGACAGGAAAGGGAATAAAATTTTGGATAGAGAGATTAATCATAAAGTCAGCAGAGAAACTCAGTTTTAGGGGGGCTCTGTTTCAATTCAACTAATATTTATGGAGCACCTATGTTAGGGAATGTATTAAATGATGGTGAACCAGACACTATCTCTGCAGGTGAGGTATTTGCAAGCCCATGGGAGAAACATACAATAAGAAACAATTATGAGATGCTATGATAAGTGTTATAGTAGGGTAAGGACAGGGTGCTATGGAAGTATGTATGAGAGGTACTAATTTCAGATATCTATTTCTATGTTACAAGTTATCCCAAAACACAGTGGCTAAAACAATTAGTTGTTTTATATCTCATAATTCAAAATGTTTTGTTATTTTTGTATCTCATAATTCCATGGATCAGCAATTTGAGCAGAGCACAGAGAGGATGGCTCATCCCTACACCATGATGCCTGGCATCTCAGCTAGAATAATTAAAATTGCTGGGGACTGGAACAGCCAGAGGCTCCCCAAACACTTCTCTCTGCCTCTGTCTGTCTGTCTCTCTCTCTATCTCCACCCTCTCCATATTGTTAGCTTTGGTTTCCTCACAGCAATAAGACTTCTTATATGGAGGTTCAGTGCTTTAAGAGGGAGTGTTCCAAGACACAAGGAGTGGACACTACCAGTCTCTTAAGACCTACGTCTTGGTCAAAGTAGCACTGAATGAGATGCATATGTTAAATGCCCATCACATATCCTGAAAGAAAGTGGTGTCAAACATTTCGTGGCCATCTACAATCCAACAGTAGCACCATACTCGGGGGTGTGAGGTCAACAGAGACTATGTGGAGGGCATGAAATCTCTGCTAAAGCTTAAAAGAAGTGTGATTTTGGGTGAAGAACTGGAGGGTTGGAGTAGGGGAGAAGTTTCAAATTTCAGAGATCAGGACATGCAAAGTCTCAGGGCGAGACTGCTCAAAGTTTGAGCAGAAGGTGGATAGAGATGCAGTGGGGAAAGAAGGGATAGGGCAGTGGTACTGACTACAGAAATAGTGATTCATTCAAAAAAGATTCTGTAGGGGATATTTAAAAGTTTGGATTATAACCTGAGAAAAAATAGTAGTCCTTCAAGGAAAGTGATACATTCAGATTTGTAAATGTTTCAGAAAGATCACTCTGGCTACAGAGTGAACAAAAGGGAATTTTGCAGAAACCTAAGTAAAGGATGATAGTGGCTGGGACAAAGGTAGTGGTAGTATGTATGGGAAGAGGAGGATGGATTGAGGAGTTCAAGGTCAGAAGGATAAGGTGTCAAATCCAGACAGACACTCTAACTGTACAACCTTGGGCAGTTCCCTTGAACCCCCTGCATCACACTTACTACAACTTTAATGAGTCATTTCTTCTCATAATGGTATATCTCATTAACCATTTTTATAGCTAATATTTATTAAGTATGTGAGGCATTGCTTAAACTCTTTACATATATCATTGTACCTACCTAAACGGCGGGTAATTTCATCCCATTTTATAGGAGAGGAAATGGGCATAGATAAGAAAATTCTTTTCCTGGGGTTTCCAAAGTTGCAATGGACCATGAAACCAGTCAGCCTGACCCCAGAAACAATGTCCTTCTTAACCAGTTCTTGATCCTTCCATGAAGATAAAATAAGAGGGCTTCCCTGGTGGCGCAGTGGTTGAGAGTCTGCCTGCTAGTGCGGGAGACACGGGTTCGAGCCCTGGTCTGGGAGGATCCCACATGCCGCGGAGCAACTAGGCCCGTGAGCCACAGCTACTGAGCCTGCGCGTCTGGAGCCTGTGCTCCGCAACAAGAGAGGCCGCGATAGTGAGAGGCCAGCGCACCGTGATGAAGAGTGGCCCCCGCTTGCTGCAACTAGAGAAAGCCCTCACACAGAAACGAAGACCCAACACAGCAAAACTAAATAAAATAAATTAATAAACTCCTACCCCCAACATCTAAAAAAAAAAAAAAAGGTAAAATAAGATGTCCCTTCTAAATGTCTACCTCAGAATCTAGCAACCACTATAGATACTCAATACATGATAATTATTACCTAGTTCTTAATAGCATGTCTTGAAGATTCATGGGAACTGTCTAATATTACAAACCAATCTGTGTTCATAGCAAAATTTATTACTATGAAAACTCAGAAAGTCACAATCAGCATTGAATGCCAGCTCTGTGCAAGTCTGTTGTCACTATGATGTGAGATGAATGGATAAAGCAGTTAGAATCTCCGCTCTCAGTTCATTGCAGTATGAATGAGCTATGGCTTCCACCAGAAGGATGCCCTGAGGCAAGGATTTAAACATAAGCAGTTCATTCGGGAAGCAATCCCAGGAAACACCCACAGGGAGTGGGGAACAAAACAGGGAAGTGAAGGGAGCCAGAAAGTTGCATTATCAAGGAATTTACCTTTTGAGAAAGCCTTATTCCACTGGCAAACAGAGAGACAAGAACTTCAGAGGTATTTGTATCAATGGGCAGAGAGGCTAGAGTATCCATGCCTGAACTTCCCATCCATCACTGGTTGTAGGCTGCTCTGTGGGCATTAAGTCTCTAGCACACAGCTCACCCTGCTCTGGAGCCAAAGTGCTCAGATCAAGAGTCAAAGGTGTTCAGTTAACAACGTTCTGTGTGTGGAAACCAGATTAGGCTTGGGGGGCTACGGAAGAGGCGCTGACAGTATCTGCAATGATAGATATGTTAACAATGAGAATAGTATACATTAGAAAGTGGTATTGCAAGGACAAATTAACACTAAAAATTCCCTGTTGAAAATAAGGGGAAAAATTCCCCTCCCCTTCTTTTTCTTAGAGCATTTATTTTAGAAAACTTGTAATTTTATTTTCCCATTATTACATATTTTAAAGCACTTCATAAATTTAAATACTTTTATTTCGATTATCTCCTCTTTATCTCCTCATTATCCCTACATGTAATTCTGTACATGGAAAAACTCGACAGCATGTAATACATATATACTAAGCCCTGTCTTTTCCATATCTATGCCACAAGCTTGTGTCATCACATGGCATGGTACATCACAAGCCTCCCTTTGAGACGCTGGGAATCTTCAGAGAGCAGGAAAATGTCTGTGGTTTCAGTTAAGGAAAAGTATACGGACAGGCACAACTGTGCTGCATCAGCTCCACACTGTCAAAGACCTAAACAGACGATTTATAGGTGAAGGATTAAAAGCTGCAAATTTTATTCACACTCAGGAGACTATGAAGGACATTTTACAGGCTTGAGAAATATTTTGTGACAAGAAACTACCAAAATCTCAAAAGGACAGCTAGATCAAGTAAGAGAAAATAAGGATGTAAATAGCAAGACAGAAATTATCTTGGTACTGAAATCTCTCAAACATTTTCTATTTTATTGGGAGATATTAATGGGAGGGAGGGGGAGTTGGTTTGTAGAAAATATTCTCCAAGTAGAAAATATTCCAGTGCGATCAGCAGTGGAAGCTAATGGCTTATTGTTCAACAATAGCTGCTGGTGAGGGATTAAGCACTTCTGATTTTACAGTGACAGGCATAACAGGTTTATGTGTGGGGCTCATAAGCCATGCTAATAGGAAATCAAGTACTTAAATTCAAGTCTCCATAATCTGTTGTCTGTCTTTGGGAAAATCCACCATAAACTTCTGGTTTCAGCTCTCACATTTGGGTCATTTCTCACCTAGTCCTATTCAAGGGTATCATAATTAATTCAACTTCCATTTGTCTGTGGAACAAATATTTACTGAACTCTTGGTAGGAGCTAAGCCTGACACTTAACTATGAGGATTCAGTGTTGAAAAGACATGGATCTACTTTGAATGAGTCAAATAATCAAAAAGGGTCCTACTGTAGAGCACAAGGAACAATATTCAACATCCTGTGATAAACCATAATGGAAAAGAATATAAAAAAGAATGTATACATATGTATAACTGGATCACTTTGCTGTACAGCAGGAACTAACACAATATTGTAAATCAACTATACTTCAGTAAAAAAGTTTTTTTAATAAAATAAGGTACAAGCAAAAAGAAGAATCATCAAATGAGATATCATAAAAACAAAGCAAAACATTTTTTACATTGTAAAATATATAAATAAAATCATTCGGAGAGGGGGAAGGGTAAGCTGGGACAAAGTGAGAGAGTGGCATGGACATGTATACACTACCAAATGTAAAATAGATAGCTAGTGGGAAGCAGCTGCATAGCACAGGGAGTTCAGCTCGGTGCTTTGTGACAACTTAGAGGGGTGGGATAGGGAGGGTGGGAGGGAGGGAGACACAAGAGGGAAGAGATATGGAGACATATGTATATGTATAACTGATTCACTTTGTTATAAAGCAGAAACTAACACACCATTGTAAGGCAATTATACTCCAATAAAGATGTTAAAAATAAATAAATAATAAATAAATAAATAAGTAAAATCTTTATTTCATTTGTTTAAAAAAAAAGTAAACAAGCCATCCCATTGTAGTGCAGTAAGAACTTCAGTGTGGGGTGATCAGCAAACTTTTATTCAGCACTTTCTTTGTGCCAAGTAATATGTTAGATACTGATAAGGAAACAAAAATAAACCAGGTTATAATCTAGTGCCAATATGTGGCCCTGTTTATTCATAATGCAAAGTACGTCCTGGGGTATAGACAGACACCTACAGAGTTAGCTCTTAGATCTGTAGTCACAGATAACTGACAACTGCTCTTCAAAAATAAGGGCACCTAATGAAAGGTGGTGTTTGTGAAGTGCATATCGCGAAGTATTTCTCAACAATAATTATTATCAATGCTTTTCTAAGGCTTGTAAAAACTTTCTCATATCATGACTAAACACAAATTCAATTTACTTTACTAACATGGTCATCATTCGAAAGAACTGTTGCTACTTACAGCTTATGACTTTTTACTGACTGAAGGCTGCATAAAGTTTGCTTTCTCTTATTTGTTTCTTTGTTTTTTCAAAAGAGCTTCCACATTGTTTTACTTCAGAATGTGAAGTGGCAGATGGTCTGACCCCAGCTAGCAAGCTCTATGAAGGAGAAATAAAATGCTTTTTCAATGCATTCTCCAAGTAATTCTTCAGGTCGTTTCTTTAGTTCGTCACACCCTCTTAGTTACCTGTGGCATCCATTTCAGAATTTGGAGGTTAAGCAATTTCCCCTAAAAAAAGATTTCTATTATTTTAACTAACTAGCATAACACACGATTCTGAATCCTGATGTGTCTTGGTACATAAAAGTTTATTATTATTAATGGTGATTTGAAGGGATTCACCCTGGGTATTTTTGCATTGAGTGGAAACAAATTACCAGTCAAGTGCTAATGGATATTGTAGACATTATAATCTCTCCTAATGCTTTAAGATCATGTTTTAAGCTTTGAAAAAATCAAGTAAATAGCATAAATATGTAACTATATATTCTTCTTCACTTAGAGTAACTTACTGATCTGCTGTTACTATGACCAAAAAGTACTCATGAGTTGGTGCTCAGGAACTCCTAGACTAGTGGTTCACACATGCAAATTAGGTAGAAGAAAATTTAGCTAAGATTCTGACAGCCACATTCTGGGACAGGTGAGCTACAATGACCCATGGGTGACTCCCAACTTCTCAAAGATCCACTACACTTCTGAGATCCAAAAATAAGTCTATGTCTGATCTTCTTGTATGGTCAAATTCGGCAAATTTTAACCATTAAAGATGTAACCAGTTAAGAAAAAAAAATGTTTTAACTGAAAGGGAGAAGTCACAAGACTGAATTACACCCAGGAAAGAAGTTATTCAATTAACAACAATATGCTGGAAACACTGGCTCCAAAACCTGGCATGAGGTGAATTAACAAATAATTCTATTTAGTTTTCCTTAACTTATTCTTAATTTAATGTTTTTCTGACGTTCAATATGGAATTTAAAAAGAAATCACACAAATTTACACTTTAAAATTTCTATCTTTCATAATTTTCGTTAGAACAAAATCACCCAGCTTGATAACTATTCAGGAGTTCACAGGACAAAACCTGCTTTGGGACAATGTGTCAGATTTTCGCTTAATGAGAAGATAAATATACCTGATTATTCCTAGACAATAAACCATGTAGCTACTGAAGTCCCAAAGAGGAGAAATGTGACATATAAAGTTTAATGTATGAATTTGTCCTTCTCAATGGTCATATTGGAAGAACATGAGAAATGTAGGACTTGACTTTTTTTTCATTTCTGAAATTTCATTCTCTGCTTAGGAAAGGGAAAATTAGAAATATGGTAAAAATCAGAAACTAAGTGACGGCAGATACCAAACAGAAGAAGTGAAGAAGTAAGCTAAAAGTACACTGTGGGAATGAAGAAAGATCAGGGCTGGGGGGAGGGGGGATGAGAAAAATCTGCAGCCCAGACACTGGCAGAGGCTTTAGAGAGGCTGGCGAACATGTAGCCTAGTGCTCTGACCCCTTTTTCAATCCCAGGAAGCCCGTGTTCTTGGTCATGATGTGACCATAAAACCTCAGGCACATTCAAAACTCTCCTGCGTGAGGTACATTGGCCCTTTGTGGCAGTGTAAACGGCAGTTAGCTACAATAGAATCAGAGCTTTGCTGGATAATAATTCTTTATGATGCCATTTAGTAAAATCCTTTGCTTTTGCCACTAACATCCCTTTAGTTTTCTTCTTATAAAACAATACTCCAAAGTTCCTGGGGAAAGCTACTTTCCACCTACTTTACAGGCATGCCAGGGGATTTGGGAGATTTGGCTTCAGCAGACAGCTCTAATTAGCCACAGTAATTACTCAAGGGATGGACATATGACATACTGAAACACAGTGAAACACGATGGAGCTTTTGTTAGGACTCCTGAAGGGAAAGACTCCATCTGTTTCCCCTGCACTGAGCAAGTCTATTGGTGCTATTTTTCCAACAACATTTGCTCACTTCGTGTCTCTTTGTCACATTTGGTAGTTCTTGCAATATTTCAAACTCTTTCATTATTATTATATATGTTATACTGATCTGTGATCAGTGATCTTTGACGTTACCATTGCAGTTGTTCTGAGGCACCATAAACCGCATTCATATAAGAAAGTGAACTTAATGGATAAATGTTGTATGTCTTCTGCTTGCTCCATGGACCAGCCATTCCCCATCTCTCCCTCTCTGTGGGTCTCCCCAGTCTCTGAGACACAAAGATACTGAAATTAGGGCAGTTAGTAACCCTAAAGTGACCTCTAATGTCCAAGTGAAAGGAATAGTCACACATCTCTCACTTTAAATCACGAGCTAGAATAATTAAGCTTAGGGAGGAAGGCATGTCAAAAGCCAAGACCGGACAAAAGCTATAGGTCTCTTGTATCAAACATCCACATTGTGGATGCAAAGGAAAAGTTCTTGAAGGAAATTAAAAGTACTACTCCTGTGAACACAAAAATGATAAGAAAGCAAAACAGGCTTATTGCTGATATGGAGAAAGTTGTAGTGGTCTGGATAGAAGATCAAACCAGTCATAACATTCCCTTAAGTCAAAGTCTAATCCAGGTCTTCCCTGGTGGCGTAGCGGTTGAGAGTCTGCCTGCCGATGCAGGGGACGCGGGTTCGTGCCCCGGTCCGGGAAGATCCCACATGCCGCGGAGCAGCTGGGCCCGTGAGCCATGGCCGCTGAGCCTGTGCGTCCAGAGCCTGTGCTCCACAACGGGAGAGGCCACAACGGTGAGAGGCCAGCGTACCGCCAAAAAAAAAAAAAAAAAAAAAAAAGATGAAGCAGGGAAAATTTAAAAATTAGCCTGGAAAATCTTGTATTAGAAAGAAGAAAGTGCTCAAAGAATGATGGAGACATGTTAAAAGAACAAAAAACTTAGCTGAAAAAGACTATATAGCCATATTTAGAACAATTTGAATAACAAAATAATGACTGTAGCAGATTAAAAGCCATTTAAAAAATAGGAATCCATGAATCCATACTGATATAAATGAATAAATAAGTGCTGATAAGAGAAAGCATTTTCTTTTGGCATAATTTCAACTAATAAATGTAAAATAAATGATAGAATTAGAAAATCACAATTTGGCATAGTAATATTAATTTACCCAAGAAATATCAGTGGATGCTAACATGAACAGATGAAAGTTTGATGAGCAATGGGAATTTACATAGTCTCAGAGTAACTCTCTACAAAATACTTATTAATCACAAAAGGGCACATGAGTAATTTTACATGGAGAAACATAGCAGATGCCACCTTAATCAAATGATCAATGTTAACATCACCAATAACCAGATAAATTAAAATTGTGTAACACCTAATCAGATACAATGAAAAGAACACAGCACTCTTTCTCTGATAGTCTTGCCAAAAAAGTGCATAACCTGAATCTAATCATGGAAAATCATCAGGTAAGATCCCAACTGAGGAACATTTTACAAGGTAACTGTAAAAAATAATCTTAAAAAATTATTCAGATCAGGAAAGGCAAGGACAGACTGAGGAACTGTTTCTGATTGAAGGGCATTAAAGAGATTGTAACATGCAGTCTTGGCTTAAACTCTTGGGAAAACTGGTGAAATTTAAACAGGGTCTATAGATTCAATGATGATAATATATCAATATTAATTTTGATGGTTGCATTGTGATTATGTAGGAGAATGTCCTTGTTCATAGGAAGTATACACCAAAGTATTCGGGCTGATGGAACATCGTTATCATCAAGTACTTCTTAAATGACTAGAGGAAAACTAAATTCTTTGTGTTCTTCTAAGTTTGAAATTATTTCAGAATTTAAATTATTCTAATAAATAATTTAATTTAATGTAATATCACAAAAGCCAAAAGCTAGAGACAACCGAAATGTCCGTCCAAAGGTAAACGGATAAACAAGTTGTAATGCATTCCTACAACATGATACTGCTAGGTAAGTAAATGCAAAGAAATACTGATGCATGCAATAACAGGGATGAATCTCACGGGCATTATGCTAAGTGAAGTAAGGCAGACACACAAAAATAATTATAGCATGATTTTGTGTATAAGAAATTCTAGAACACAAAAAACTGCCCATAATAATAGAATTCAGGTCTACCTGATTTTGGAGGATGGGATATCAGGAGAGAGTGACAGCAAATGGGCACAGAAGAACTTTCTGGAAGGATGGAAATGTGCATTGTTGATTGGGATGGTAGTTAGGCAGGCGTACACTGCTGTCAAAAATCTAAAGTTGAATTTTATTGTATGCAATTATACCCCATTTTAGTTGATTTTAAAATAAAATAAAATATTGCCAGTATAAAAAAATAATGGTAACAAAAGAAAAACAAGTAAAATATCAATAAAAGCAATATATTTTAAAAAGCCAGTTGCAACTCTTCTCTTTGGAAACATTTTTAATAAGCAGTCATGAGAGGTAAATTACCTATTTATTTAAATTTAATCAGCTAGCAAATGTAATAAGCTTATAAGTATTTAATTTGCTTATCTCTCTTAATTTTAATGTTACATATTTAATAAAATCCCATTATAGAAACAAAATTTCTAAACCATACCACTTCAATATGTAAATTTATTGAAAGTTTTTCTTATCCTAATAGCTTAACTTTAATTATGCTTTGTTAAAACAATGTTGTCGTGTTTTAACACCAAACAATTCAATTCGTGTAACGATGCAAGCAGATAGCTTGATTGGCTTGGTCAAGGAAAGGAACTCTGTGACTTCATTATCCACATCTCCTATAAAGTATTTGAAATGTTTTGTACCAAAACCTTTGTCATGACTCTGGTGTACCTGAACACGCCTTATTCTATTCTAAAACTGAATATTTTTAATTGCTACAGGACTAATGTCTTTTGAGAGCAATACACCAAACATTCAAGGGGACTGTGGTCCTTCTTTATAAAAGGAACATATAGTGTGAAATATATATAAAAGGGAAAATGATTTGTGTAAAGTTAAGTCATTCAAGGGAAACATAGCAAGGCTTTATACTAGATGGGCCTTAGATTAGGCTATAATCTTCCAGCTCCTTGCAAAACATTCAAAAAAGTGCTGATGAGCTGCTAAGAGCTGATATTTTGAAAGTCTATCATAACCCGTTCCTTTTAAAACAATTCTTTTCAGATTGATTATGCTGGAATAAAAGAGAAAAGACATCTAAGATTTAAATATCAAAAATTATGCACCATAATTTTGCCTCTCAATTCATGGGCGGATTATTCAGTGTCTTTTAAGTGCCACACCTAAATTATTTAAAGGAAACTAAGTTATCTAAATTCTTCTGCTGCCTGAATTATTTAGGGCATAAATGTTTCCTGTTGAATGCTTTTGTGGTCACATTTTGTGTCTTGGCCTAAGTGAATAAAATTAGCTTTTAATGCAATAATACGAAAGCAATGGTTAGAAATAATACATGAAGTAACTGTCAATGTTTTTTTCTTATGAAAATGATGAAGTAGATACAGCCAATAATATATATTTCTTACTTTTGTTTTTTCAGTAAAGCCTTGTGCCCAAGAGAAATGCTGCCCCCTCCCTTCCCCCCTCTCTCTGTCTCTCTTTTACCTTATATGAAAGTCAATTGCAATAAACGTTCCTCTGCCCAATTTTTAACTCATTTCTAAATCTGCCATTGCTGATTCAGGTTTCCTATTACCTATTACAATATTTTATATTAACAATAATATACTTACCAGCATGGCCAATTACCTTGCTAAAGAGAAGTTGGTGATCTGTCATTTGATGTGAAATCCAGTGCATTCTCTGGAGAGTGTAGCTTTGATTATATTGCTAAGAAATAAAGTTGTGCTTTACTTGCTCCACAGGATTAGGAAGAGGTTACCTTGAAGGCTTGTTAGAGCCTCATTTAGGTCATTAAATTTAATTGTCTCTCATTTACTGCTAATTTTAGCAAGTCTAAACCACGTGGTTTGAGTTTCAGATTTTATTTCTCTTCTCATCTCCTTATCAGTTAGGGAGATGGGAGAAAGGAGGGGGAGGGTCAGTTAAAAGTTCCAGAATCACAGGACTGTAGGAAAAATAAGAATGTGGAAATGAATAAATGAATCAAAAAGGGAATAGGAAGGCAATAGTGGCATTATTTTGTTCATTAGAGACGCTCTTAAATTGAGATATTCCTGAATTGAATAGTACTTTAAATACAATGAACATCCTTTTTAGTGGTGATCATAATCACAAGTAACAGAAACCAACTCAAGACATATTAAGGAAAAACAAAAATATAGCTGAGACAGACTGAGGGGGTAGACTTTACTAGATAGACACAGGGATATTTTGCAGAATCCAGGGGCGGCAACTCCAGGTCTCCAAAAGAGACTGCAAGAAGGAACTGGAAAGTTGTAGAGCTCTCACTTCACCCCTCATCTTGCTGCTCTCAACTTTCTCTTTGTTTCTCTCTCTATAGCTCAGCTTCCCAGTCCACATGGCCTGCAGACCTTGGCTAACCCGATGTCCCAAGGTTAGATCTGGTATGCTCAGGAAAAGCCCAGACTCACCTAAGATTCCCTGGAGGAAAAATCTTACCAGCCTTGTTGAGCCAAATGCCTTCCCATGGTCAAAGCAACTTGTGAACAAGGATTCCATTATGTGGCTTTGGGAACTAGGGTTGTCATATGTTTCCTTAGCAAAGGAGAGTTTACTGGTTCATAAGCTGCGCAGATACTTACTATATATTCACCATTGTCTTTTAGGTCATGTTCTTTAAGAAGTGGCATTCTTAAAGTAATTTACCAAACAGTAAGAAGTTAGACTTCCGGAATTCTATGTTTTGTCTACATGAGTAGAAGATACTTTATAAGTTGAGAGTTTAATTTTCCCCCTCCAGTGTCTACTTTACTGGTATTTTTCAGGTTTTTTTTTTTTTTGCTGTACGCGGGCTTCTCACTGTTGTGGCCCCTCCCGTTGTGGAGCACAGGCTCCGGACGCGCAGGCTCAGCGGCCATGGCTCACAGGCCCAGCCGCTCCGCGGCATGTGGGATCATCCCGGACCGGGGCACGAACCCGTGTCCCCTGCATCGGCAGGCGGACTCCCAACCACTGCGCCACCAGGGAAGCCCTATTTTTCAGGTTTTATATCTGAAGCACAATTTCCTGTACTTCCCTGAAATTGCCTTCAAAAACTAGGCTGGAGAGTTCACTGTCAGTTTATCATGACTTCTATTCTCTTCTGAGGTCAATTCTAAGACTTCAGGTAAGGACGGTAAAGGTAAGGACTATAATTCCCACCATCCTTCTCCTTTGCATGGTTCTGGGTTAGGACGTGCCAATGAGAAGCATATGCATGAGATTTGTATGAAGCCATTATTTTCCAGAAGCAATTGCCGTCAGATGTGTGGACAAACATGAGACCTAGAGTCTTCCTAGGGAGCCCAAGAACCACCAGCCTCACTACTGAAACCTTAGCATGTTGTTGGGAGCTTCCTGGAGATGCTTAAGAATTGCAGCAGATTCCAGATAAGGACTTGACAACCATCTATTTGAGGTTTCAGGCTGAGATCTTCAACAGTGGCTCCCTGGACCCCCAACTCTTCCAACAATTGGGTACCTCTTTCATTAATATATTAAATCTTTTATACCTAGAATACATGAGTGGCCTCTGTGTTCTTGACTGCACAGGTCTGACAAAAATATTATTGAACTCTGCTATCAGCTATGTTTTTCATAGGCTATAAAATGTACAATCCTCCAGAGTCTATGTTCTCAGTTACTCTAAAATTAAATTCGAGGTCCTCAGTTCACCGTGTTCATCTTAAATAATACTTCTGCTTATATGATCCAGAGTCTAATCGCTTTCACACAGGGTGACCAAACTTTTCAAAAGTTCTCAAATGCAGAAGTCCCACAAAACATGGCTTGTATTTCTTTTTAGAAGAGTATAATGTCATTTCTTTCAAAAATATCATTTTCCCTGAACATATCTGAAGGCCTGGGGGAACAAAATTTGGCAAGAGTCATAAATTAGTCTTAAAGACTGATGGTTCAGTTATCATCAAAAAGTTGCCTTCAAAACTTCTACCTTTCTCTTTCATGTACTACTTTGGATGTGACTGCCAACCCAATTGTGTTCCCTAAAAATTTTCAGAGGCCAAGTATCTTTATTTTTGAAACACATTTGGAACTCCTTTGGAACCTCATTGCTCACTGCTCCCTACTGATAGGATCCCTAGCATAGAACACATGACTCATCTTTCCATACTTTTCTGGTATTTGTTTTTATTAAAACTAGTTTTGGCTGCTGTCTTTGCCTTGGATAAAATTTGTATTAAGTTCACATCAGAGCACTGGGAGAAATAAGCACAGTATAAATAAATCAAATCCAATGAATAAAGCATTAGGTAGGCTGTGCAATGGGGCTGAAGTATCTGTATGTTTGCAGGAAATTCAATACAAGATGAATGGTTTGGGAAAACATGTGCACAGCTAGAAAAGGGCTCCAAATGAGCAGGCCAAAGGCAATAAGTCTTTCATTCACACTCCAGTGGCCCATCCAGCTCCAATTTGTATGGTCTTTGAAACCCAGCTGGTGAAACCCACTTTTTCACTTTGAAACAAAAGGCACTGGATTCTACTGTGAAATTCTACAATGAATTTCACACATTAAAATAAACATGTCTATGGATAGTTGATTATTCTCCTGGGCTAGAATTTGTGAAGGTGATGAGATAAAGTTTATAGTTAATTGGAAGGCGTTGGTGAAGATAGATTCATAATTATCAAAGTTTTTCTGAAAGTCTTTCAGCAGAATTTGACACCCAGCAGTTGGTGGTATTATATTGTTACAGCCCTTGTTAGAGTTTCAAGTGGAAATTTGTTTTTCATATGGCAGTAATTTCCTTAACTTGTTTCCTTATTTCAGAACAATGTCTACATTAAAACGAAACAGACTTCCAGGATGTGGTATGTCAAGCAGTGAAAAGTGGTAGCACATATTTCACCAACATCTGCAACCCTCTTTCAGACCATGAAAACTGTCACTACATTTCACCTAGGTCTGCAATTTTGGCCAGAGTTTGAAAAATGTCTGTAAGACTGAAAAACAAAAGCTGACCATTTTATTTCAATTACATTTAATTTTCATGTGTTGATTAACTTCACTATGTAGGAAAAAAAAGGTACGAACCTAATTACATATTTTGATTTTTAATCAATTTTTCCTATATCGTGGGCAGATGTACCTCAAATTCTAAAGCATGTTCACCTAGTGAAAATCCAGATTTTGACTTTTTAGAGACTTTACTTTTCAAACGACTAGGGAAATATTTAGTATATTTTCTATATATCATTAAGCAGCACATTTTTAGCAAACATTCTAGTTCATCACTTGGATTTTCTTAAGACAGCAGTTTGAGGAAGAAGAAAATACGAAAGAAAATAAGAGCTTTCTACTCCCACATGCTGAACTAATCTTCAAAGGAGAGGAAAGAGCAGAAAAAAGAGCAATGGAGGAAGATGGCAGGAGGCTGTCATCTGCTCTGAGAAAGTTAAATAAAACTTCCTTTAAAGAAGAGTTAGAGTGTCTCCCCCTCAAGCTGTATACAAGCTCTAAATATAAGAGGCAGCAAAAATTTCAGAAGAGAGCCCATGCCTACCTTAGATCTCAGAGGACATTTTACTAAAAATTTACCATCAGTTTCCTTGTCCAAAACATTGAATCATGTGAGCTTTTTTCAGGTCTCAGAATGTCAAATCTTCCATTCTATGTTTGAGCTCATAATCTATACTGCCACCCATACAAGTACACACAAAAAAGTCTAGAAATACTAGTAGCTTTTGTGTTAAGACTGCCTGGGCAAGGAAGAATTGATAGAATTTTTTGGAACAATACTGCGAAAAGGCAGTCAGGGAAATTGTATGAGGGAAAGTCATATTTATACATGTCATGAATTTTTGTTCATATTTGTTCATTGGATCATTATTTAAGCCCATAAACATCACTGAATAATTCAATTTAAAACCTCTTTTAAAGTCGTCAGATGGAACGTCAACACTAATACATTCTGCCAGGTAATACCTAAATCCTGTGTTACTTTTTTTAAATAAATACAACTAGATATTAAAAGAAGCAAAAATTAATGGCATTCCAGTTCTTCATTTTTAAGATTTGTGTCTTCTGTGTATTCTAGAGGTAAGACCTCTATTGAGCAGCACCAAAATTTCCAGCACCTGGAGAGAAAAATGGAGGAGCTGGGATATTAGTGAATATGCTTTAGTATAAGGATAGTAACCCAGAGCATCAGAAACTGCTAAATACATAGGTCATAACTGTACTTCTGGTGCTACTTAAAACATATACACCAAGGCTTTGGAGGTAGTTTCTCTTGTTTTGTAATCCAACAGTCTCTAATTCTGTCCTAAGTTTTCAATAATCTTCCAAGATGAGTATTCCAATGAGTTTCATCCATTTGGTCCCTTTTAGCATCTTTGTGGCATTTAGGATGCACACTTCATTTTCTCCACACAAGATATCTTTGTTGACAAACAAGAGGGAGAATTAACTCTCTCTGAGGAACAAAAACAGGTTTACTGTAGACTGATGCCCATGCACAGGAAATTCTAACTAGTGTCAGGAAAACTTTAATTTATAATCTGAAATGTGATTGTCCCACCTCTATCTGGAAAAGTAATAATGTTTGCAACCATGAAGGAAAATTTAGGAGTGAATCACCACTTTTACATATATATATATATATATATATATATATATATATATATATATATGTATATATATATATATATAGAGAGAGAGAGAGAGAGAGAGACAGAGAGAGACAGAGAGAGACAGAGAGAGACAGAGAGAAAGTGATGTCAGCAAGATGGCAGAATAGGAGTTTCAAGTGCTCCTCTATTCACAGAAACATCAATTTGAACAACTATCCATGCACAAAAATACCTTCACAGGAGCGAAGGATTTCAGGTGAGATTACAGCCCCTCAGTGGAGCATAAACAGGTGTCCATTGATGGATGAATGGATAAGGAAATGTGGTACATATATATATAATGAAATATTATTTAGCCTTAAAAAAGAAGGGAATCCTGTCACTTGTGACAACCTGAGTGGACCTAGAGGACATTATGCTCAGTGAAATGTCAGGCACAGAAAGACAAATACTGCATGATCTCATTTATATTTAGACTCTAAAAAGTTTACATTTATATTTATATTTAGAATACATATAAAAGCAGAGAGTAAAATGGTGGTCTGCTAGGAGAGGAGGGGTAGGGAAGATGTCGGTCAGAGGGTACAAAATTTCAGTTATGTGGAATAATCAAATTCTAGAGATCTAACGTACAGGATGCTGACTATAGTTAATAATATTATATTGTATATTTGAAATTTGCCAGGAGGCTGGATCTTAAATGTTTTTGCCATACACACACACAAAGATAACTATGTGAGGTGATTCAAACCAGTTAATTAGCATGACTGTGGTAATCATTTCACAATGCATACAAATATCAAAACATCACATTTTAAAATGTAGTTGTGTCCAATTTTTATTGTCTGTTATACTTCAGTAAAGCTGGAAAAAAAGAGGCTGGTCGAAATTTACAAAGGTCATAGGTGAAAAGTTCTGAAGGAAACAACATCAAAGTGTGTATTGTGGTAGGTTTTTTCCTTTTTTTCCCTTTATTTTACAAAAAGCTATAGCAATCATGTATAAATATAATATTCAGAAGTAAGTTATTGTAGACATCAAAGATCACTCCTACTACTCAGATACTTGAAGAAAATGTGCTGGCATAAACCTACTGTACATTACTTTAATTTTTCCAACAATTGTCCAGATCAACCTCTTCCTTATTAGCAGGGAGTTAGTAGGGAGTAAATATCTCTCAGGTGAGAGTTTTCTAAGCCCTTGGATTTTCCAAAATTCTGGGGGGACCCTGCTTTCCTGAGCATTAGCTGATCATTTAAGTCTTTAATTCATTTTGATTATCTGATTATTCCAATAGTGGCATGATTTTCACAGTCACAGGTCATTGTCAAAGACACGTCCTACACAGTTTGACAACTGCTGCTTGTCACTTCTTACTGGGATGCACTTACTAGTCCAGATTCCCATCCAGGCCACAGGAAAGGAATCAGATCTATACTTGTTTTTAGTTCACACTCTCATTCCCAGGCACTGTTCTCCAAAGCACAATGATAAACTAGCTTAATGTTAAAAAAACAAACAAAAACAAACACTATTCTCATCAGCTACATGATATGTTGGAAAAATATCTACCCCACCAACAAGAACCTATAAGTCTTTGGTTCTAACCCAGGTTACCCCTACATATCTGACTGAACTGGAGAAAGAATGAAGCTGACCCAAAGATAGAGACAATGACTGACATGGTTGAAGTTTTGATATGAATTTCAAGTTAAATATAGACTCACTTATAAAGTTAATTACCAACTCCATACTCTGAAAAATAGTAGGGGAAGGTAAGGGGGGAGAAAGTACAGAGGTTAACTGATACACGTAAAGAAAAACGATGGGGAGAGATAATGGGGAAAGTTATAATATGTGGATCACAACTCTCATCTGTGTTTCTACAGCTGGTCATAAAACATGGTTTGTATTTACAAATTTCTTCCTCTAGGGTGATCCAAATCTTTTTCTCCAGGTTACCTCACCTTATGATTGCCCTGCTTTTATTGTGAGACTATTATCCTCCATTAACCTCCGTCACTGGCTGTGGCAGTACTAGGAGATGTCTGAGAAACTGCCTGGTTCTAGATAGCCTCCTGCCTGCACACATTGTGTAGCACCAATATTATTTTCCATTGACAAACAGGATAAATCAGCCGAACTGTAACCTTGTTTTCTGTAGGTCTGGTGTCATCAGAAGCTAAAAATGGCCTTATAAATGTCACGACTTTCATTTCAATAAACCATTGTTTTGGTTCCCTGTGGAAGCATTCCTGCTTTGAATACTAAGATATCAATAGCCTAACATCATGGGAATAAGAAACAAAAATATTTTGAGCCAAAATATGAGTAATATTTAGAGGATTCACTCCTCTTGGTTTCCAGATTCATATATTCTGATTATGCAAAAACCAGCCTTATATATATCATTGGTGAAGAGTGCCTACTGCATTCTAAATGCTTAAGTTTTTACTTCCCGAGTCCCTCTCTTCTTTTTTTTCTCTCTGAATAAGACTCTAGGGATGAAAGTATGGAATCCCTTTTTTTTTTTTAATATTTATTGGTGTATGGTTGATTTACAATGTTGTGATAGTTTCAGGTGTACAGCAAAGTGAATCAGTTATGCATATACATATATGTACCTCACTTCTTTTAATACATAATTACTTCAGGACTTCCCTGGGGCTCCAGTGGTTAGGACTCAGCACTTCCACTGCAGGGTGCACGGGTTCCATCCCTGGTCGGTAAACTAAGGTCCGCGTGATGCTCAGTGCAGGCAAAAATTATATAGACACATATCATTACTTTCATTTACCAAAACAATCATTCATGGAATACATAACCTGACTGAAAAGGCATTCATTGCTTACAGGATGAATACAAAGCCCTGTGCTTTCAAACTTTTTACAGTTTAGTCCCAAACTATCTCTAATCCGGTGTGGCAGGTACTGAAGCATACAGGTACTTTAGTGTATTAATTTAATACTCTCAACAACTCTATAAGTTAGGTATCAGTGTTACTCCCATTTTACAAATAAGAAAATTGACGCACAGAAAGTATAAGAAACTTGCCTAAAGTCACAGAGCTGGCAAACGGCAGAACTGGGATTCAAAACCAAATAATTCAAATCCAGAGCTTGTGCTCCTAATCACAATGACACATTGGAATCATCATCATCTCTGGGATCATTTGGAACCTGTAATGGATGTTTGCCATCTGCCAGACGTTGTGCTAAGCACCTTGTTTTCCACCTGCCTGAGTTCAGAGCTGGGCATGACTTTCCATCCATATCTTTGCCTATAGAAATTCTAGATATTATTAAAGGCATTGCTTCAAGCTAAACCCTCAAAGAAGGCTCCCATGTTCACATATTCTGCCCTTTTGAGCAACACGTTATTCAGCGTCTTTACCAGACATCTGAGAACCAATAATCTACATGACAGAGTTTGTGTTATATTTACCTATAACCTGTCTTATCTCTCCAATCACGCTAGGACAAAGTCATATTATATTCATCTTTGTAGCCCTCACAATACCTGGTACATTTCTTAACTGAGAATCCCATGCTTAGTTTTGATTCCAGAAACTCAGGGAATTACTACACACAATTACTTATCACAATAACATTGTTAACAAACATATATTTTATTCAGAGACTTCTACTTTATAAATAGGCTCAAAGAGGTTCCCCAATTCCCATTTCTACAAACATGGAAGGAGAAGAAAATGGGAAGAGGACATAGTGGGGGTAACACACTACTACAGCTGTTCACATATTTATAACAGCAAAGGATTCACAGCAACTACTGAAAAAATACAGAGTACAATTTTACCTTAGGGAAGAATGTTCTGAAAAACAGATATATTTCTCTTTCCTAGGATTAAACATGCTATAATATTTCCTAGTCAGAAAAAAAAATGTGACAGAAAATATATTGACAATTCTGTTTCCAGGCAAAATCTACAGCAAACAGGAAACCACTCAAAACAGACCTCCAAAGGTCAAAGCAAATATGTAAACTTCACAGCAATGAGTGGCATCTGGTCTTCCAGGAAACAGCACCTTAGATTTGGTACTCATGCTTCTCCTGGGGGTTTTTCGGGCTTCACAATGCCTTCATCTGTCAAATGCAAAGCAGTATACAAAAATATACAATATGCAAAACATGGACCAAAGCAACTAGCAATTTATAAGAAAAACATTTAAAAGATCACTATTTTCCATTTGTATTAACATTTTTCTTTTATTGTATAAAATAGGGACCACATCTAGCACCATTTTCTAGATGATGCAAATATTTTGCTTTGTAGCTGATCTATCTACCTCTCTTTTGGGTACTCAGATAACATTTATATTGATATTCTTCTAACAAGGGGATGGAAAGAAAAGGGTTAAGATCACAGAAAACAGAGGGAAAAAAAGTAACTACTTAAGAGCAGAGATTGCTAACTGAGCCATGTACAATGCAGAGAATCAATATGGGTTTTCTAGGTATGTATTAAGAGTCGGCTTCAGTTTTGCTACATATAAGCAAAGCTTTTAGGCTATCTTATATTCTTCTATGAAAGTTATATTCTCTTCAAAGTTACCTTGCTACTGAATCATGCATTTTGAGTTTTCCAGTGTGTTCTATGCTAGGTTCAATGAAAAAGTTCAAAAAGTTCCAAATAGGGACAGAACAAAAGTTTCCATCAGAATGGGTCTTCTTTCTTTTCTTAGAGGAATTATGCTTTGAAACATGGATACTCCCCCCTACTTGAAAAAAATTTTTCTCCCATCAAAGAATTTCCAATCGTTCTCTAAAGAGGAGTGCTTCCTGATAAGAACCCTGTAATGGCTTCCAGTAAAGCAAAAAAGGGTCAGTATGTTCAGTAAGACAGTCTATTTTTTTAATTTTTAAATTTTATTTTATTTTTAATATAAATTGTATATATTTGAGAGGTAAAACATGATGATTTATATGCATATACATAGTGAAATGATTACTACAGCCAAGTTAATTTACACATCTCCTCACCATTACCTTTCCTGTGCATGTGTGTGTGCGTGTGTATGCAAGACTGTGTGGTGAGAGCACCAGAAATCTACTCACTTAGCAAATCTCCAGTATTCAATACAGCATTAGTAACTCTAGTCATCATGCTGTACATTAGATTTCTAAAACTTATTCATCCAATAGAACTACATCGTTGTACCCATTGACTAATATCTCCCTGTTTGTCTGCTCCCCACCCCTTGTAACCACTATTCTACTCTTTGCTACTATGTATTCAACTTTTTAAATTCCATATATATAAGTGAGATCATGCCTTGGACATTGTGTGAAGTGGAAATAAGCCAGACACAGAGAGAAACTGTCTCTTTCTAAGTGAAGCAGGTGTGGAAGTGTTTCACCCTTGCAGAGAACAACATATCTTCCAAAGTAACTGAGTCTCCAGTCAAACACTGCAAGTCAAACACAGGCTGCATTTTGAAATGCTGGTAGCTAAGCAATACCAGCTGCTGATGAACCTGAAAGGCAGAAGGTGAGGATGAATGACCTTGAGCATATTATTAAATGTCCCTGGTTACTGTTACTGTCATATCAGTTAGCTCAAGCTTTCATTGTCCATTTCCACTTTGCAGACTTCCAAGGTTGGCAGACGCTCCCCATTCCTTCGGATGTCTCCTGCCTGCTGAATGCTTACCACCAGGAGAAACACTCTCTCCGCCTGCATATTTCTGCTACCAGCAAACAGAATCTATCAAGAGTCAGTTTCGTTTCTTCCCAAATCATTGCCTTGTAATTGGGTTTACAATTATGTGTATAATTATATAAGTAAATAACACATTAATTTTTATTGAGTATAATAGTTTATTACAACGAAATATTACACAGACTGGTTAAATTCGAGAACAAAGAGAAATATATTTTATTCTATGGAAACTAAGTTTAATGCCTTAGAAATAACTCTATGAAGTCAAGTAAAAAACCAAAAAAATTACTGTCAAATTATTATAGGTGAGGAAACTACAAAAGATCTGGAGAAACAATACCTGAAATCTAAAAGGATATTATATGCATATTGCTTGCCAAAAAAAGTTTAAATTTTTCACTCTGCTTTGAGGAACTACAGACTAGCTTCTCTGCGATGTGTGAGGTTTGTGCATGAAAGACCAGACAAAACTGCAATCAATCTACCAATAATTTATCTTTAAAAAAGACCCTGGGACAACAAGAAGATTAAAAAATTACTATATATTTATATTATTAGGTATGCATCATCTCCTGATTTCCTCTTCTTAATCTTTTTAAAAAAATTATCCACGGCCTGATTGCATTACTCTGTGTCCTTTGCCAACAGCCAGCACTTCCTGGCTTTTGAAATCAATGAATACTTCCAGAGAAGAAGTTATAAGAGCACAGAAGCACAGGACAGACCTTTCTCTTCATTTCGACTCTACTGGTTATGTAGGTGTTTATCTTTGAGCAGCTCTGTTGTTTGCTCTCGACTGATTTCCCATTTTATACCAGAGATAAAGGCAGCTCACATGGACACTTAAGATACAACAAATTAGGATACATTTCAAGACTTTAGAAAAGTGAATTAACATTCCGAATCTCAGTTTCTTCACAGTATTGTGAAGAATAAGTGAGATTCCTTCTAAAAAGCCAAGCATACAGAAGGGTCCAATGAATGTGAGTTCATTTCCTTATCTGGTCGGTAAAAGGATATATTGAAGATGCATAATTTTCATGGTGATTAGGAAATTATTCTATGCCTCTGTATAATGCTTTGTGTTTTTAAAGTACTTTCCTATATATTCTAATTAATCCCACACAACAACGGTGCAGAATAAATATATCAGGTTTAATTACTTCGCAGTTACATTTTATAAGACTGAAGCAGATAGATGTGAAGCGTCTAAACCAAGTTCTCTCTGAAAGTTAACACAAATTTATGTTTAAATAAGCCTATTACGAGCTTATTTTCTGAGCCTCTTTCTCTCATTAACTTCTGCAATTCTACAAGATGTCTAAGATTTTCTTTTAGATTTCATCACTCTTTCATAATGCTCTTCTTTAGAGGCTCACCAATAACTAGCAGAGAACATAACACTTTAGTTCAATGCCAGTACATGAAAAACAGAATAAAGATAGAAAGCAAAACAAATGCCTCATGAACACAGTTGAAAGTCAGCGAGTTTTTGTCCTCTGAACCCATAGTCCAAGATGGGGCCTGAAAATTAGAACTTCTTGGACTGTTGTATTTCTCCATCCTGAATGTACCCCCAGACAAGAGGACACTGGGACTATGGTTGGATTTGCAAAAACATAGCCAAGGCCTGAGTAGTCAGGAACTTTTGGATAGGCCTTACTACTTAATTCTAGAATCTCAGGACCGTATTGGAATTGTGATGAGAAACTGTTCATTGATGCAAGAAACTCATTTTTCCTGACAGAGGGGAAATCTACTCTCACCTAGCCATAACTCTACCACTGTCTTAGTTCTGTTCATATTTAATTTCCTCCTCCGGTCCCCTCCCCACTGTGAGGCAGCCATTCTATAGATTAATTTTGCCTATTCTATAGCTTCATATAAATGGAATCACATAGTACATACCCTTTGTATCTGGCTAAGTTTATTCATAAAATGTTTTTGAGATTCATCCATATTATTGCTAGAATCAATAGCTTGTTCCTTTTTACTCCTAGGAAGTGTGTACCTGTATTAATATTCTACAGTTTGCTTATCATTTCTCCTGTCATTGGTATCTGAAATCTTTTTGGCTATCATGAATACAGCTTCCATGAAACTCTTATAAAGTATGGACATATGTTTTTATTTCTCTTGAATAAATAAGTAGCAGTAAAATTGCTGAGCATACAATTAGCATATCTTTACCTTTATTAGAAACAATCAGATGGCTTTCCTAAGTGGTTGTACCATTTAACATTCTCATTAGCAATGTATGAGTTTAAGTTATGCATATCCACACCAACACTCAAACAAACAACTTTTATCTGATCTTAGAGTCCCCAAACATGCTATTCCTCTACCTGAAGTATTATCCCCCTTGTTCTGTGACTAATTAGTTGACCAGTTACCCATGATGTCTCCGCTTAAATATCAGTTGCTCAACAAAGTCTATTCTTACCGTTTTCTAACCCATCTAGGTTGGCCCTCCTGCTACACATTCCCAGAGCACACTGTACCATTTGTGTAGTATTTCTAAGACTCACCTTGCTTATGATTATTTGTTTAATACTTCCTTCTTTCTTAGAGTGTGAGCTCCATGAAAGCAGAAACCATGCCTTCTACTATGCCTGGATGATTAGAAAGTACTCGGTAAATATTTACAGCTTTTTGTAAAACCAAGATGTAAAATCTTTTAATTACCTTATCACAGATATAGTGAAGGTGATTTGTTAAAACCATTCATAAGGGAATCCATCAGAGTACAGACACATGTACAGGTAGGCATCAGCTAATAATTATAGCAGAAATTCCTTTTGTCCACTTTGCTGATATCGTCTACTATGTTTTCAAACTATGTAATATTTTGTGTCCAGCTCAAGAGAACCATAACAGCATCTTTCTGGAGGGTTTTCAGGGACAACAGCACAAAGCAGATGTTTAAAACAATAAATCCAGATAAGTCTTCTGGCAGCTTTTGTATCATCACTAAGAAATTCATCGGATAACATTAATAATTTATCATTAATATCATCAGCTCCAAGACTACTTTACAGCTTTAAAAATAATTTACTCCTTAAGTATAAGTAAGATCATATTCTTTCCCACTACCCAGAGCTCTCTTCTTCCCTACAGCTGAGGCTCACATAAAATGTATGCATCTGGAGAGTTGAATTAACTCATCCTAAACAATAGGGTGGCATTGCAATAGACACCATTGGATACATTGTATATTTTCTTTAGAAAATCAAACACACATAAGGAACCAGACTTTGGATATCTTGGAATTTTATCAGGCCCTCCATTAATTCCAATTAGAAACCAGGGTCTAGCACAGGGCTTGGCACATAGAAGCGGTTGAATAAACATTTATTTAAAACATCAGTGAAAGTGGTCACAGCAAAAGCTCCAAACAAGGGAAATTCTAATAAACAAAGTTTATTGATTAATCCAGAAACATAGCCATTTTTTTAAAAAAAGTATAAACCAAATTATTGCTTTCAGTCAATGAAACCAGGCGCCCCATGGGTGGGAGCTCTGTTTAACCAACACAGCTCTTACAGCGCTGAAGGCCATTCTCGTTGCAAGCTGTGCACTTCAGGGCCTTGAAAGAGTCCGTAAAGCAGTTTCGAAACACTGACATTTTGCTCCCGTGGCAGATGGAGCACGGAAGAAAGCCGAAGCCTCCACAGGAGGGACACTCATGTGGATGCTGCACTCTCTGGATAGGTGGCGGGGGGACAAGAGAGGATAGAACATGTGTTAGCATGACAACTCCATCAGCCCTCCTGTCTTTCTGTACTGTGGATGGTCATAAAACAATATCGGCATAATATGGCTGGGGACCTGAAATCACCTACCATTGATATACAATAGACGCAGGGAATACACTAACTGAAGTTTCCTTCATTATCTCATTGACGGCCATCAATAGCATAACCTTGGTGTGTAAGGGCTGGTACCTTTCAGGTTAAAGGGCACACACTTCCAGAAATCCATCCTATGAAAGCACATATTTACAAATCAAGTAGTTCAGGAAATGGTCATTTGCATTAAAGGAAAATACTGTAACTTTCCCTTTAGTATCACGTCACAGTTTTATATCTTTGTTTATAGAATAGTAGGACTAATAGTGAGTATGGAAAATCGGAAAACTAAAAGCTGGAGTGGATGAGCCACTGTCAACCGAAGATCCATCATCATACTGCACGTGTGAATAATGCTTTGTATTTTTAAAAGCACTTTCAAATGCATGACTATATAGAGTCTTCCCTCATCCCACCCTTCACACACACTGACACCTTCTTCTGTAAAGCAGCTAATTCAAGCAACATTATCCTCATTTTATATTTAAAGAAACAGGCATAGAAATCTTAAGACATTTATCCAAGTCTGTAAAATTACCCACAGTAGCTATCAGCCTTTCTACCTCAAGTAAAAGTAAAGTACACATGAAAGTATAATGAAATTAACTAGCAAGGATGTTAAGGATATTTTGAAAATTATCCATACGTATTTCTATTTGCTTTTTTGAGCATGTGACCTTTACTGGAGTCTACTAGCGGCATCCACTTGCTGGGGGGAGATTAGGATCGATTACAGAATGAATACAAAGAGAACGTGAGTTAATACCAAGCTTCTGACTTGCAAAATAGGAATTTGCAGCAATGTTTGAAAGCCCACCTTTGTGACAAGAGTAATTGCTAAAGTAAGCTTGGGAAATGTAGACACAGACACACACACGCACACACACAAGCACACTCAAACATACCTTACATACTTAGACATACATACAGATTTTCCCTGGAAGTTCACAACTGTACTTAATAAAGTCTCCAAAAAATCCAACTGAAAAGGTAACCGATTAACTAGGTTTAATCTACCATGTCCCTGGCAAGAAACCTTTTCCCAGAAAACAACTATAATTTTCTCATAATCAGTACTCTGTGGAATGTACTTTGGGAAACAAACATTAAGGATATGATTGCTTTAAAATTTATATATTCCCAGACTACTCTTCAGAGATGCATATTCTGTATATAGTAAGATTTGTTTAGTTACCATTTGACTTTGCTATTATATCAAGATGGCAAAATCCATGGAATATCTTATTTTTAGTAACACAGAATTACCTTGATGGAAAGTAGTGATTGCCAGTCTGAATGACACAAACAAGGAATGTTGTCAAGTTTGTAGATACCCAAAGCTCTTCTAAAAAGTTAGATTGTATGTAGTAATTTAGTTTCTTTGTAACTGGGTTTTTGTCATTTCTTTGTGCAAGGTTGACCAAAAAATGGTGTACCAGACTTACAATTTTGCATGATATAAAAATGTCTTTAGAAAAAAAAACTTTCAGTAAAAACAAAAACAGTGAAGAAAGAGTGTAGTCTAAAAGCAAAACATAGAGAATTAGTAAGTAATGCTATTCTTATCAAATTTTAGAAAGAATATGATACAGTAGATAGGCCATTGACATGCATTAAAGCCATGCCAGAGATTATGTTAAAAATATTTAATGACTTGTACGAAAGAACACCAACTAGTCAGAAAGGACTAATAGGGCCCTGAATCCAGGACTTCACCCATTAGTGCTGGATTGTAAATAGGACTGGATTCCAAGTAGAGTGGGATCATCAGATTTTGCAATTTAAAAAATTGGGACGCCCAGTTAATTTGAATTTCTGACAGACCACAGATAAATTTTTATATAAGTATGTGCCAAATATTTTATGGGACATGCTTAAACTAAAAAAATTATTCATAATTTACAACAGGTTTAAATGTAAGTGGACATCCTATATTGTACCTGGCAATCCTCACAGGGGAGTTGATGACAGGGAAGAGGAGAGCTTCTTGGGAGTCTTGGGGTAGCAGCTATTTACCAACCAGTATAAATTATTTTAATATCTTAACAACCAGTATAAACATGTTTCAATATTTTCAAATTCTTGAATAGCCTATGGTTTTCCCATAAAATATATTTGCAATGGCAAGCAAAGAACAACAAAGCTAGAATACATGTGAGCACTAGGAAGCTTCTTAGGTTCATTCACCAGCGATGTCATTCACTCCAAACACCAGGCTCTAAACACAGAGAATCCAAAATGATAACACAATGCAACACAATTAAAAATTATTGAAACTGAGCAGGACCCTGCAGAACCTTCCTGGGGACAGACACCTCCCCACCCCATCCCCTGGCTCTTGTTTATAGAAAAGCTTTAGCCTCCTAGGCCTTCCCTGAGTTCCAAAGAGCGTATTTAATCAGAGAAGTGAGAAAATGCGGAAACAAATGAAAACAGTTAGGCAAGACAAAATAATAATAGTCTAGCCATAAAACAAAGTCAACGACCCTTAGTTCCTCCTCAAGGGCTAAAGATAATATCCTGAGCCATATCCTGGAGTTGTTTTGCAGATACTAAGACCCCTCACTGCCAACGAGGTGGAAGACGTTAACTGCATGCTGACCTCCAGTATGTAGACTCCAGACAGGTTGGAACCAGAAGGTCGATGATGTTAACTCCCAAAATACCACCCTGTTACCTCACCACCAACCAATCAGGAGGATGTTCACGAGCTGATCAGGCACTCTGTGACCCTCTCCCTCACTTTGTCTTTAAAAACCCTTCCCTGAAGGCCACTGGGGAGTTTGGATCTTTTGAGCATGAGCTGCCCATACTCCTTGCTTGGCCCCATGTTGGGCACCTTACGATAAACGTTGTACTTTCCTTTACCACACGCCAGTATCAGTAGATTGGCTTTACTGCATGGGTGAGTGGACCCAAGTTTGGTTTGGTAACATTATCTTATATCATGGGCCTGGAACATGATTTACAAAAATTACTTTCAAAGGGGCAAAATATCAAATGTTAAATATATAATGAGTCTGCTCTTTCTTAAAGTTTCTCCACAATTCAGAAAAAATAAATTTTCTAAAATGAAGTTAATATATAAATACTAAAAGCCACATTGTTCTTTCTAGAGAGAATCACAAATAGACCAAGGTCATTCTAAAATAACATCATCACTTGCAAACTGGTGGTCACAGAGTTTCTCCCCAGGAATCTCCAGCCATGTGTTTACCAGCACAATGAACATACCAGAAATTGTCAAGCTCTGTTGTCTCAAACTCAGTTTAAATTTGGCTGTCAATTTGAAATTTAGAGACAGAACTTTTCATTAGATTACTCAGTGCTGTAGTCCATACTTTAAACAAACTGGATCTAGTATATCTTTCTTTGCCTTCAAGCTTTCCAAATGGGAAAAGCCCATGGAAGAGTCATTAACCATTACAGATGGTCACTTCAGTTACGATGGTTATTTCTTTGTATTCTAAAACATCTGTTAATTTTATATTTGTAAGATGGTAAAATCAGTTGATTCAACTGATCAAGAACAGGAAGTAATAGAATAATAATAAGAAAAAAATAAATAAATAAAATAAAACAATGTCAGAATCTGTGCAATGCCATGATGAGATATGTCTTTTACTTAAAAGATATGTCTTTTACTTTAATTCACTCATTAAATTGTCTCAACAATTTAATGAGTTAATTCATGTAAAGTGAATAGAATATTGCCTGGCACATTGTAGCTACTTAACAAGACATGATTAGTTATTATTTCACTAATAAATCCTTATTTGAAGAGATTTTTACTAACTGCTGCCTCAAGTTAAATTGCTTGTGGTCACATGACACAACCATTTTCTACCATTCATAGAGTCATTTTATTTAAACACTTCTATATTTAGTCTTCTGGTCTAAAGTGTTACCACTGTAAGAAAGGGAGAGTAAATGTGTTTCAATTCACGTGCAAATTCTGATGTCTTGGAGCACAGTATTGGAAAGATTCTGAGGCCACTTCCACTCAGGAAAAATTAGCTGTTTCAGCCATAAACTTGGGAGAGGAAAGGGATAGCTTACACAGGATGTAGTGTCTCTATCCAATTCTCACACGAACCTGACGTAATAGAGACTATCTCATTTCACAAATGATGAAACAAAGTCTCTTAATGAGTTAAAAAAAATGTTCAGGTCACAGTGGAATTTGAAAATTAGAAATTAGAGAACTCTCTTCAAGAACTATATGCATGCCCTTTCCTCTTTAAGAGTAGTTTTCAACCTTTACTTACATCCATTTTTTCCCAAATAATATATTACATGGGATTCCCAAAACATAAAACCGTTAAAAGGATAAATGCTGCAAATGAAGCAGAAGTGGGGTGGGGGTGGGAGTGGGTCTTGAGGGGACCCACTAAGGCTCCCCCAGTGTTCCACTAGCCTCCAGAAATCCTATTCCTGTTACATCACCCAGTATAAGCTATTCCACTTGTTCTTCTAATAATAGTAAATAATTCAGTCATTCCTAGCCATCTCCTTCAAAGAGCGCTTTTGTTATATTGGAACTCCGGTTCCAACTTAAAAGAGCTCCAACAATGAGAAAGAGCTGGCTTACACTACATGTTCCTGTGTCCTAAGTCCAATACCTCAGTAGACAGCTTTGCCCTCAGTGCAAGATGGAAAAAGAGCTAAAAAATTCCCCGAATTTGAACAGTGTTCCAGGTTGGAGGAAGCAGGAATAACTGAAGTTAACAATAGTCATTATTGGTAGTAACAAAACAGACTTCCACTTTCAATGAAGAGGTTAACAAGAGACACTTTGACCTTCAAGCAATTAAGAAATCTAGGGTAGCTCTTCAGTGTCCTGGAGCCCAGCAAAGCTTGAAACCATGCAGACCTGGCTGAGAATAGCACCCAGTAAGAGAACTAAATCTACGGAGTGTCCCTTTTCTGAATAGTGGTTTCGGTAGAGGCATGTCCCTGGGGGTGGAATTCAAGAAAAAAGGAGTGCAAAATCATCCTCCCTTTTACCTCTTTCTGTTCATATATTCTTGGCAAGGGAATTTAAAAAAATAAAACTCAGTGGTCTCATTCCACAAATTAGTCCACATTGCCAGGAACTGTGCAAGGTGTAGGGGATATAGCAGTGAACCAGAGACCTCCCTGTTCTCTTAGTAGTAGCTCTCAGCTACAAATAAGGATTTATTAGTGAAATAATGATGAATAATGACTAATCTTATTGAGTGGTTACTACATACCAGGCAATGTTCTATTCACTTTACATGATTCACTCATTAAATCTTCTCAACAACCCTTTGAGTAAAAGGCAGATCTCATCATAGTGTTGCAGAGATTCTGACGACATTATTTGAGGATGGCCTTGGTCTATTTGTGATTCCATTTAAAAATGATGATGTAGCTTTTTGTATTCATATATTAATTTTATTTTAGGAAATTTATTTGTGGTCTTCGAATACGTCCACTCCATACTGCAGTCATCTGAACTGAAGCCCCCAAGCATTCCCTAGTCTCTAACAAAGGACCAAGGGGACAAGGGGGGAGTTCATGAATGATTGTCAAATGGGTTTCCTTTGTAGCACAAACTCAAATTTCATAAATATAAAGAGTTTTTGCTGTTATATAACATAGGAACAGGATGCTAAGATCAAGGGTCTTCTGTGTTTTCTTCAAGATCAGGAAATGAATGCACTTCTTATTTCTGAACTCAGATCATCTAACCTTATTTTAGGAGAGCTAGAAAATCTCTTAAGTATTTTACCAAAGAGGAAGCAACTTATCTGAGTCTCCACGACCCCATCATCCAGCTTGTCTATGAAGCAGACTCACTCCATGTAACAGATTATCAAAGAGTGAACACTTGGCATATAATCATCTCTGGATGACTCACCTTTTTCTATGTATTTTGTTTTAAACTATATTCAATAATTTAATTCAGCAAATTCTTGTTAAGTGCCTAATAAACGACTCTCTGTCTGACCTAGCTCTTAATAAACAGAATCGTTCCTGATTAGAGTTCCTAGCATTCTCAATTTGCAGAGCTGGGAAAGAAGCCCCTGAACAAAATGCTGACACAGAGGAAATTTGTTGCTTATATTCCCGAATGCATAAGCCAGATGTACGAGTCTGATTCTTGACCCAATGGGATGTACTGCCACAACCCTACTTAAAAAGATGTTCCAATTCCAGAGAGAGGCAGCCAGAGCACTTGGCCTGATTTCCCAGGTGAGTAGGTGGTACTCTGCTGCTGTAGTCTCTGAACATGCTGCAGCCACCCACCCCACAGAGAAGCAACATCACCCGGAATGGTGCTTCTCCAGGGAGGGTCAGGCCAGTCTTTGATAGCTCCAATGCCTTGTACAGGCAGCCTGTGCCATTTACAGCATCCTCAGTGTATAGCTGGGAATCTTACCTCTGTTCTTCATAAATAACAAATCAGGCTTTACAAGGAAAAATGTACAAAAGTGGACACTATGTTGGCAATCTCACCAGCAATGACAACAAAATGTTTGCTCATATCTTTAAAAGAAACAGCAAGGCAGAAGCTTACTTAGAGCTTCTCTACCATCTGAGATCTTTAATCCAGTACCTGCCATAACAAGGTGATTGCTAATCATCTCAGGGATGCCCTGACTTCCTCTGTGTGGGGAACATCAGGATCAGCTATCCATCTCGGTTATTGTTTGGGGGAAATCCTTAGACATCTCTTCGCTTTTGATCTTTAGCCTGTTTATTTATATAAGTAAATACATAAATATATAAATAAATTTTACCCCCCAATGGTGATTTTATTCATCTTTTTCACCCAAGTGTTCTCTTACATAAAATAATTCTTTTTCTCTTCTTTTTCATTGATTAACTGCTTTGCCTTCTCAAAAACAAACAAACAAAAAACAAAACAGACAAAAAAAAAAACCTTGGATGAAAGAGGATTCATTCATCTATTCACTCAACAAATAATTATTGAGTGCCCATTATTTTCCAATTCCTGTTCTAGGCGCTAGATGTAAAGAACAGAACAAAATAGGCAAGAATCTGTGTCCACGCGGAGCTCATATGTTACTGGGAAGATCCCCTGCAAACTGTCCCAGGAGCAGAACCTGCACTGGTACAGGTAGCCTTATTAAATCCAAGTCTCATACCAGCTATCGCCATATTTCACTTGCTTCTGCTGCTTTTGGCCAGCTCCTCATGTTTGAGGCCACTGACAAGTCTTCATCAGCGAATCAGGCCCCCTCAGGTTCCCCGAGCAATTTTCACTTAGATGGGAAGTATGCTAGAATTCTTGGGCCAGAAAACTTGAAATTTGATTTGCTGACACCGTTTCTGATGACCCAGCTGCAGATGCTAAGCCTCTTTCCTCCTCATTACTGGGGTAACTGCTGAAAACTGGGGCCTGAATTACAAAGACCAGGGTGATGAATTATGCAGCACCCAAGTAACAGCAAATTAGAACTTAGTAGGAGCTGTCTGGTTTCTCTCCGAAGTTATTGCCAATTTTCCCCTCTTCCACAATGCCACACTAGCATAAGATCCAAGTGTTAAAATTCAGTCTGTTTCCTGGACCTAGTACTCTGCCTACCGCCCAGTAAACTTCTCAGCTGGGCCTTGGGTCCTGCCACGTTTGATCAGATTTCCCAGATACCTACATGACACTTAATTTGAGAGTGATGGCCGCATAGATTCATAGTTAAGATTATGGAGTCAGGCTCATTAAAATCATGAATCAAACACTATTTGTAAGGTCTGGAGCAAGTGATTTAATCCTCTGTGCCTCCATTCTCTTGTCTGTAAAACAAGGATAATAATAGAACCCACCTTGCAGAGTTATTGTAACATTTCAATAACTTAATACGTATAATACCAAGAATATTACTTGCTACTTAGTAAGGACTCCAATGTTTCCTACCTCAGGAATATTAAACTCCTGTTTCATTGCCAAAAGCCAACCAGAAGAATGGAATGGGTTTGGATCTGAATCTTGTCCTTTATCCACTTTTCCTGGTTCTTCCGACTGCTTCCCCAAGGCCAGTCTCTTTGCCTGGGTGAGTTTGCCTTAAACCCCAGGCTCCTCACAGGCAGAGTTCAGGGCTTTCTGGATGGCTGCAAATTCTCTACCAGTTTTGTTATATGGACAAAGCAGCCCAACAGAGTTATAACACCTTATAAATCCTATGAACGGTAGAAGCCAGTACCGTACTATTGTATATATTTCAACATTAAGAATAGTTTTAAATGTTTCTGGCTTATTTATGTCATCTGTAGAATTGAGACAGACTTAATGAAGAGCATAAAATCCTCTTTCAAAATTCTTTGAGCTGAGAGAAAGAGAGAGGTTATGTTAATATATAGCATGGCGGTGTTAATCAAGTTGCAGAATTAAGAAATTATAGACTCAAAAGAATAAAGTCTATGAATAACTAAGTCAATCGTCAACCTTTAAAAAGAAGAGTAATGAGGGACATTGACTTTATAAGACTCTAAAAGATGCTTTTAAATCACAGAAATAACAACAGTAGGATATTGATACAATAGGAACAATGGAACGGATTAGAAAGCTCAGACAAAGACCCAGGTACATATGGGGATTTCCTATAATAAAAAATTGGCACAGGGGGCTTCCCTGGTGGCGCAGTGGTTGAGAGTCTGCCTGCCGATGCAGGGGACACGGGTTCGTACCCCGGTCCGGGAAGATCCCACATGCCGTGGAGTGGCTGGACCCGTGAGCCATGGCCGCTGAGCCTGCGCGTCCGGAGCCTGTGCTCCGCAGTGGGAGAGGCCGCAACAGTGAGGGGCCTGCGTACCCCCCCCCCAAAAAGAGCTAATATCTAGAATATAGAAGGATCTTCTGAGAATCAACAACAACAACAAAAAAAGACAATTCCAACACTTTTCATGGGCAAGGATAAGAATACACAACTTACAGAAGAAGAAATTTAAAAATTTAACAAGCATACAAGGAAATGCCCAAACTCAATGGTTATCAGAAAAACATTAATTAAAATGATAAGGCAATATCTCTCTATACCTACTACCCTGGCAAAAATCAGACAACAGAAAATTGGAGAACGATGTAAAACATTGCCAGGAATGTGGGAACATACGAAACCGCTTTCTCCACAGGAGGGAGTGTTGGATGCTGCAAGCATCATGGAGAGCCATCTGGCACTACCTGAAAAACTGGGGATATGCATAAGCTATTACCCAGCGATTCCTACTCTCAGAGAAATCCACAAGCGAACATGGTCAAGGTTGCTCCTTGCAGCACTGTCTGTTTGAGGGAGAAGTTAGAGGACATCAGTGGAAAAAATGAGTAGATAAAAAATATTGGGTGGGCTCCATGCAGCTGCATTGTCCAAAGTAGGAGCCCTCGGTCAGATATGGTTAATTAGTTTATTTATTTTAAAATTTGTATTTAATTTTACTTGACTTGAATTTAAACTTAAATCAAGTAAAGTTAAATAAAATTAAAAATTCAGTTCTTCAGTCGCATTAGCTACATTCTAAGCGCTCAACAGCCACATGCAGCCAGTGACTACTGTTTTGGATAGTACAGATATAAAAGAGTTCCATCATCAAAGGAAGTTCTATTCAACAGTGATGTTGTGGGAAAGTACACAGCAGTTAGAAGAAATGGATTAAAGGTTCGCATAGCAATATCGATGGTTCTTAAAAGCATAGTGCCTAAGAAAATAATTTGAAACACAATTAGGCACATTACATGACATCATTTGTAAGAGTAAAAATGTGCAGAGAAAATAATAATACATATTAACCAAGTTTAATCACTTAAATAAAACATACATATTAACCCAAATTGATGGTTTCATGGAGTTGGAGTAGAGTACAGGGACAAAAGGAAAGAAATGAACCCACCCATACAGATTTTAGAGCTGAGAGGAATTTTAGATTATCAAGTACACACCCTCATTGTGTTTGTCTTTCTCGGTAAAATTACTATATGAATAAAACATGATTCCTAACACCAAGTAGTATATAGTTCATTTGGGACATGAATTAAATGCCCAAAGACAAGTAATACAAAAATTAAAAGACTTTGATAAGCACCTAAGAAAAAGAGGGATACAGGAATGCAAAGGTGTGAGAGATCAGGAATGATGTGGGGAAGAGGTGATACTGCAGATGGGCCTTGAAGATGGTGAAGGGGAATGAGGAAATGGAACAATAGCAGGCTTGCACAAAGGAATGGTGGTAAAAAACCACGAAGTGGAAGGAATGGTAGAGAATCAGAAATGAGGTCAGCAAAGGAGATTGGACCAAAAAGAGCTGGCGTGGCACAATAGATACCATGTAACCATATTGCATAGTTCCCCTGGGAAAGTCTGGGTTCAGGTTCACTGCCACAGAATAATTATTAATGCACCCTTTTCACTCTCAAGGTGTCCCAGTTTAGACTATAAAATATATATATATTTTATCCTACATATAGAGAGAAGTAGGCTGAGAAAATACTGGAGCAGAGAGGTATTAAGGGTTTCCTGGTTGCATATTCATTTGATACATCATATATTTGAATAAGTATTTCTCAGATGTTGTCATCATAAATATAGGAACAAAATTAAAAGGTGCACTTTTGGAGAAATAACTTTTTCTCTAATCTTTAGAAATGATGAGCTGGTCTGTAGGAAAAATAAAATAATTTAAATAAAAAATTTTATATGTGCTTCAAGATAATGGCCTGACATGAAACACCTCATCAACATCTCTATAACAGAGAATTAGGCTCTAATAAAGCCTACTGGAATTTTCACCTAATACTACGAGGTTGTTAGACACTAACACTAAAGTCACTCTAGCTGGAGGAAACCTCACCATAGGTGGTAGCAAATTAAAACCGCCACATGTATCCTGTTATATATTTGTAAGAACACAGAGGAAAATTCAATTAGGAAAACTCAATTACAATCAGAGTGTGTTGAATGTTTTGATTACTAAAAATAAGTTGCTAAAAGGACAATTACCTCAATTTTGGTTAAGAGGTCTTGCAGTTCTCCTGATTCATTCATTGACAAAATTTTCTCAGCACCCTATTAACAAGAGAGGGTGGGGGAGAAAGAAAATCCATTTTGTTAGTATTTGAGAAAACAAAGTTCTAGCCAGGAAAGTTTAACTCACAAAATACTGAACAGGATTTTTCCCTTCAGATCTAAGTAAACTCAGAACCAGGAGGCCAAAGAGGAGAGGAAATTTCTCTCTCCTTTCACATACTCTCCCATCTAGTAAGGCTAATTGTGGGCAAAAGGAGGACTGCCAGCAGAAGGTGAGTACTGGGAAGTCCATCCATGCCTGTCAGACGAAGTCCCGAGATGGAAGGTTCCAGCACACCCTTCAGAGCTGTTCAGGGACCCTAAGCCAGCCACCTGGGAAAGGAAGCCTCTGAGCAAATCCCCAGCCTGGGCTGCCTCTGCCCTGTTCCAGGCAGTCCTGGACATGCCCCACTCAGAATCCTTAGAATCCATGTCCTTAAGGACATGCCCTCCTTAATGCTATTAAGATAACAGCAGCTAATAATAATGATAATGATAATAAAAGTAATAACCACCCACAGTAATTAAGCACATATTAGGAGCCAGGCATCCAACATCATCTAATCTGATGTGCTAGGCTCACTTAATGGTAGAAATTGAGCCTCTGTGAGATTAAATAACAATTGCAAGGTCACCCAGAGAGAAAGCAGAGTGGGAATTTGAACACAGGCAGGGGAATTACTCCAGAGTCAATGGAGTAAGACTCTACTTAAAAATGAGAACCTGGGCTTCCCTGGTGGTGCAGTGGTTGAGAGTCTGCCTGCCGATGCAGGGGACGCGGGTTCGTGCCCCGGTCCGGGAAGATCCCGCATACCACGGAGCGGCTGGGCCCGTGAGCCATGGCCGCTGAGCCTGTTCGTCCGGAGCCTGTGCTCCACAGCGGGAGAGGCCACAACAGTGAGAGGCCCACGTACCGCAAAAAAAAAAAGAAAAAAAGTGAACTTTACCTAAAAATGCAAGAGGGAGGAGATATGGGGATATATGTATATGTATAGCTGATTCACTTTGTTATAAAGCAGAAACTAACACACCATTCTAATGCAATTATACTTCAATAAAGATGTTTTTAAAAAAAAAACAACTTTACTGTGAAAATGAGAACTGGGATGATGTACGCACTTTCCAACAAACTAATCATGTTTCTTTGAACTACCCCATTTTCCTTTCCTTTCCAGCCTCTTCTTACCTTCTCCCACTCTACTTCTCAACATGCAGTCATAGAGGCCATAGAAGGAAGAAGCTATTCTTTCTCTTTTTTTTTTCTTTTAAAGAAAACAGACATTTATTTTTCACAGTTCTAGAGGTGGGAAGTCCAAGATTAGGGTGCCAGCATGGTCTGGTTCTTTTTTTTTTTTTTCTATAACATCTTTATTGAGGTATAATTGCTTTACAGTGGTATGTAAGTTTCTACTGTATAACAAAGTGGATCAGCTATAGGTATACATGTATCCCCATATCTCCTCCCTCTTGCATCTCCCTCTCACCCTCCCTATCTCACCCCCTCTAGGTGGTCACAAAGCACCAAGCTAATCTCTCTGTGTTATGTGGCTGCTTCCCACTAGCTATCTATGTTACATTTGGTAGTGTATATATGTCCATGCCACTCTCTCACTTCATCCCAGCTTGCCCTTCCCCCTCCCCATGTGCTGAAGTCCATTCTCTACGTCCATGTCTTTACTCCTGTCCTGCCCCTAGGTCCTTCAGAAACTTTTTTTTTTTAGATGCCATATATATGTGTTAGCATTAGGTATTTGTTTTTCTCTTTCTGACTTAATTCACTCTGTATTACAGACTCTAGGTCCAACCACCTCACTACAAATAAATCAATTCCGTTTCTTATTATGGCTGAGTAATATTCCATTGTGTATATGTGCCACATCTTCTTTATCCATTCATCTGTCGATGAACACTTAGGTTGATTCCATGTGCTGGCTATTGTAAATAGAGCTGCAATGAACATTGTGGTACATGACTCTTTGAATTATGGTTTTCTCAGGGTATATGCCCATGAGTGGTAACGCTGGGTCGTATGGTAGTTCTATTTTCAGTTTTTTAAGGAACCTCCATACTGTTCTCCATAGTGGCTGTATCAATTTACATTCCCACCAACAGTGAAGGAGGGTTCCCTTTTCTCCACACCCTCTGCAGCATTTATTGTTTCTAGATTTTTTGATGATGGCCATTCTGACTGGTGTGAGGTGATATCTCATTGTAGTTTTGATTTGCATTTCTCTAATGATTAGTGATGTTGAGCATCCTTTCATGTGTTTGTTGGCAATCTGTGTATCTTCTTTGGAGAAATGTCTATTTAGGTCTTCTGCCCATTTTTGGATTGGATTGTTTGTTTTTCTGATATTGAGCGGCATAAGCTGCTTGTATATTTTGGAGATTAATCCTTTGTCAGTTGCTCTGTTTGCAAACATTTTCTCCCATTCTGAGGGTTGTCTTTTCGTCTTATTTGTGCTTTCCTTTGCTGTGCAAACTTTTAAGTTTCATTAGGTCCCATTTGTTTATTTTTGTTTTTATTTGCATCACTCTAGGAGGCGGGTAAAAAAGGATCTTGCTGTGATTTATGTCATAGAGTGTTCTTCCTAAGTTTTCCTCTAAGAGTTTTATAGTGTCTGGCCTTACATTTAGGTCTTTAATCCATTTTGAGTTTATTTTTGTGTATGGTGTTAGGGAGTGTTCTAATTTTATTCTTTTACGTGTAGCTCTCCAGTTTTCCCAGCACCACTTAATGAAGAGGGTGTCTTTTTTCCATTGTACGTTCTTGCCTCCTTTGTTGTAAAGTAGGTGGACTATAGGCGCATGGGTTTATCTCTGGACTTTCTATCCTGTTCCATTGATCTATATTTCTGTTTTTCTGCCAGTACCATACTGTCTTGATTACTGTAGCTTGGTAGTATAGTCTGAAGTCCGGGAGCCTGATTACTCCAGCTCTGTTTTTCTTTCTCAAGAATTGCTTTGGCTATTCGGGGTCTTTTATGTTTCCATACAAATTGTGAAATTTTTTGTTATTGTTCTGTGAAAAATGCCACTGGTAGTCTAATAGGGATTGCATTGAATCTGTAGATTGCTTTGGGTAGCATAGTCATTTTCACAATGTTGCTTCTTCCACTCCAAGAACATGGTACATTTCTCCATCTGTTGTATCATCTTTAATGTCTTTCATCAGTGTCTCATGATTTTCTGTATACAGGATTTTTGTCTCCTTAGGTAGGTTTATTCCTAGGTATTTTATTCTTTTTGTTGAAATGGTAAATGGGAGTGTTTCCTTAATTTCTCGTTCATATTTTTCATCATTAGTGTATAGGAATGCAAGAGATTTCTCTGCATTAATTATGTATCCTACTACTTTACTAAATTCATTGATTAGCTCTAGTAGTTTTCTGGTAGCATCTTTAGGATACTCTATGTATAGTATCATGTCGCCTGCAAACAGTGACAGTTTTACTTCTTTTCTGATATGGATTCCTTCTATTTCTTTTTCTTCTCTGATTGCTGTGGCTAAAAGTTCCAAAACTACGTTGAATAATAGTGGTGAGAGTGGACAACCTTGTCTTTTTCCTGATCTTAGTGGAAATGGTTTCAGTTTTTCACCATTGAGAACGATGTTGGCTGTGGGTTTGTCATATATGGCCTTTATTACATTGAGGTAAGTTCCCTCTATGCCTACTTTCTGGAGGGTTTTTATTATAAATGGGTGTTGAATTTTGTTGAAAGCTTTTTCTGCATCTATTGAGATGATCATATGGTTTTTCTCCTTCAATTTGTTAATATGGTGTATCACATTGATTGATTTGCATATATTGAAGAATCCTTGCATTCCTGGGATAAACCTCACTTAATCATGGTGTATAATCCTTTAAATGTGCTGTTGGAAACTGTTTCCTAGTATTCTGTTGAGGATTTTTGCATCTATGTTCATCAGTGACATTGGGCTCTAGTATTCTTTCTTTCTGTCATCTTTGTCTGGTTTGGGTATCAGGGTGATGGTGGCCTCGTAGAATGAATTTGGGAGTGTTCCTCCCTCTACTATATTTTGGAAGAGTTTGAGAAGGTTAGGTGTTAGATATTCTCTAAATGTTTGATAGAATTTTCCTGTGAAGCCATCTGGTCCAGGGCTTTTGTTTGTTGGAAGATTTTTAATCACAGTTTCAATTTCAGTGCTTGTGATTGGTCTGTTTATATTTTCTATTTCTTCCTGGTTCAGCCTCGGAAGGTTGTGCTTGTCTAAGAATTTGTCCATTTCATTAGCATATAGTTGCTTGTAGTAATCTCTCATGATCCTTTGTATTTCTGCAGTATCAGTTGTTACTTCTCCTTTTTCATTTCTAATTCTATTGATTTGAGTCTTCTCCCTTTTTTTCTTGATGAGTCTGGCTAATGGTTTATAAATTTTGTTTATCTTCTCAAAGAACCAGCTTTTAGTTTTATTGATCTTTGCTATTGTTTCCTTCATTTCTTTTTCATTTATTTCTGATCTGATATTTATGATTTCTTTCCTTCTGCTAACTTAGGGTTTTTTTAATTCTTCTTTCTCTAATTGCTTTAGGTTTAAGGTTAGGTGACTTATTTGAGATTTTTCTTGTTTCTTGATGTAGGATTGTATTGCTATGAACTTCCCTCTTAGAACTGTTTTTGCTGCATCCCATAGGTTTTGGGTCATCGTGTCTTCATTGTCATTTGTTTCCAGGTATTTTCTGATTTCCTCTTTGATTTCTTCAGTGACCTCTTTGTTCTTTAGTAGTGTATTGTTTAGCCTCCATGTGTTTCTATTCTTTACAGATTTTTTTCTGTAATTGATATCTAGTCTTATAGTATTGTGGACAGAAAAGATACTGGATACGATTTCAATTTTCTTAAATATACCAAGGCTTGATTTGTGCCCCAGATATGATCTATCCTGGAGAATGTTCCATGAACACTTGAGAAGAAAGTGTATTCTGTTGTTTTTGGATGGAATGTCCTATAAATATCAATTAAGTTCATCTTGTTTAATGTGTCATTTAAACCTTGTGTTTCCTTATTTATTTTCGTTTTGGATGATCTGTCCAGTGATGAAAGTGGGAATGTTAAAGTCCCCTACTATTACTGTGTTACTGTCAATTTCCCCTTTTATGGCTGTTAGCATTTGCCTTATGTATTGAGGTGCTCCTATGTTGGGTGCATAATTATTTACAATTGTTATATCTTCTTCTTGGATTGATCCCTTGATCATTATGTAGTGTCCTTCTTTGTCTCTTGTATTAGTCTTTATTTTAAAGTCTATTTTGTCTGATATGAGAATTGCTACTCCAGCTTACTTTTGAATTCCATTCACATGGAATATCTTTTTTCATTCCCTCACTTTCAGTCTGTATGTGTCCCTGGGTCTGATGTGGGTCTCTTGTAGACAACATATATACGGGTCTTGTTTTTGTATCCATTCAGCCAGTCTATGTCTGTTCGTTGGAGCATTTATTCCATTTACATTTAAGGTAATTATTGATATGTATGTTCCTATTACCATTTTCTTAATTGTTTTGGGTTTGTTACTGTAGGTCTTTTCCTTCTCTTATGTTTCCTGCCTAGAGAAGTTCCTTTAGCATTTGTTGTAAACCTGGTTTGGTGGTGCTGAATTCTCTTAGCTTCTGCTTGTTTGTAAAGGTTTTAATTTCTCCATTGAATCTCAATGAGATCTTTGCTGGGTAGAGTAATCTTGTTTGTAGGTTTTTGTCTTTCATCACTTTAAATATGTCCTGCCACTCCTTTTAGGCTTGCCAAGTTTCTGCTGGAAGATCAGCTGTTAACCTTGTGGGGGTTCCCTTGTATGTCATTTGTTGCTTTTCCCTTGCTGCTTTTAATATTTTTTCTTTGTATTTAATTTTTGATAGTTTGATTAATATGTGTCTTGGCATGTTTCTCCTTGGATTTATCCTGTATGGGACTCTCTGTGCTTCCTGGACTTGATTGACTATTTCCTTTCCCATATTAGGGAAGTTCTCAACTATAATCTCTTCAAATATTTTCTCAGTCCCTTTGTTTTTCTCTTCTTCTTCTGGGACCCCTATAATTCAAATGTTGGTGCATTTAACGTTGTCCCAAAGGTCTCTGAGAGTGTCCTCAATTCTTTTCATTTTTTGTTTTTATTCTACTCTGTGGTAGTTATTTCCACTATTTTAATCTTCCAGGTCACTTATCCTTTCTTCTGCCTCAGTTATTCTGCTATTGACTCCTTCTAGAGGATTTTTAATTTCATCATCATTGTTTGTTTGCTCTTTAGTTCTTCTAGGTCCTTGTTAAACGTTTCTTGTATTTTCTCCATTCTATTTCCAAGATTTTGGATCCTCTTTACTGTTGTTACTCTGAATTCTTTTTCTGGTAGACTGCCTATTTTCTCTTCATTTGTTTGGTCTGGTGCATTTTTACCTTGCTGCTTCATCTGCTGTATATTTCTCTGTTTTCTCATTTTGCTTACCTTACTGTGTTTGGGGTCTCCTTTTCACAGGCTGCAGGTTTGTAGTTCTCATTGTTTTTGGTGTCTGTCCGCAGTGGGTAAGGTTGATTCAGTGGGTTTTGTAGGCTTCCTGGTGAGAGGACGAATGCCTGTGTTCTGGTGGATGAGGCTGGATCTTGTCTTTCTGGTAGGCAGGACTGCGTCTGGTGGTGTGTTTTGGGGTGTCTGTGAACTTAATATGATTTTAGGCAGCCTCTCTGCTAATGGATGGGGTTGTGTTCCTGTCTTGCTAGTTCTTTGGCATAGGGTGTTCAGCACTGTAGCTTGCTGGTCGTTGAGTGGAGCTGGGTCTTAGCACTGAGATGGAGATCTGTGGGTGAGCTTTCACCATTTGATATTGCATGGGGCTGGGAGGTCTCTGGTGGGCCAATGTCCTAAACCCAGCTCTCCCACCTCAGAGTCTCAGGTCTGACATCTGGCCGAAGCACCAAGACACTGTCAGCCACACGGCTTAGGCTTATAAAAATGCATCAAGCATCCACTGCATGGAAGTCTGATTTTCTCCTGTTGTAATTCACTTTCCAGTCCTTGCAGACTAGCTGTATTAGGTCACTCTTCTGATGCTCAGCAAGGCTGCTCACCACTCCAGTCAGCAGCTCATTTCCCCAAAGTTATTATTTCTAATCAAAGGCAGAGACCACATCTGCCTTTTTCACATCATATCCCTGGCAAATAGGTGTGGAATCCATTTTTGATCCATCAACAAGACAAACAGAAATACCATCACATAAAAAATACTTCTTGGATTTCTCTTTGTGCTGGGTAGGGTGGAAAACACAAAGACTAATTTAAAAAATAAAAAGGCCCTAGTGTTAGGAGATTACAATTTTTTTTATGTAAACACACAACCAAGTAACCCACAATGTAGAATGGGAAATAACTGCCAAATGTTAATGATGCAGAAAAGATGAGCCAGGAGATCCTAGCAGGGAGGAAAAAAGATCTGCTTATGGAAAAGACTTTCTGATGTTGGTAGCATTTGATGTGGACCTTGAAGATTAAGTGAGGTTTCTAAGGGTAGGCAAGTCAGGCAGAGATGTACAGGAGTCTTTAGTTCTGGGTTTCATTTACTTCAGTTTATTTTACATAACTCAGATCATCTTAATCACCATCAGGAATGTCAACTTGATAAATTAACAAAGTACAATGAATGAATACACAGGGTTACAGGGAACACATGTAGCCCTATGAGGCAAGTTATATTCTTTCATTTGTCGGTGGTTTTGCCAGGAATACAGACATGAGAACAAAGTAAGGAGTGCACCAAAACAAAACATTAAAGCCTAAAGCACAATAACTGGTAATATTTTACTTTCGCTACATTCTATTTCTTTTATGAGTTAGCTAAGCTAAAATGCGAGAAGCCTCAGGGAATTTGGTACGTGAACTAAGCAGTAAGGAGAATATGTGGCTCATTTTTCTTCAAAGAAAATGTACCCCAGTGACTCCAAAGAATATAAATGTACCAGCACAGCTATCATACATCTGCTTCCCAGATCTTTTCTTACCTTAGCAGGGTGCCTTAGTTCACTGTTTAGAATACCATGCACAGGCCAGGAAAGGACTATCACACTACCCCTAGATATGTGAAATTTGCTCTCCTCAGCCAAATCATTCCAGCACCATCAGTATACCACCAGCACCATCAGCACCATTCCAGCACCTCAGCCAAATCATTCCAGCACCATCAGTACCATCAGCACCATCCAGCAGATTCCACATTTCAGGAGAAACTCAGGCTCTGCTCACATCAAGCAATGTAACTAAAGGCCTGAGAGTCGATGCTCTTGGAGACACCTGGGTGCCGAGTGCACAGGTGGTGGACCAAGTGCTTAAGATGGGAAAAAACTCTGCTCTCTAACAAAGAACTGGGAGCTGAGTATCTCCAACCTCTCACTGTGGCTTCCACCCACAGGTCCGCGTGGCCAGCCCTCAGCTGGTTTCCTGGGGAGGAACCCTCTGGTTCCTGTGCTACCGACTGAGCAGATACAATAGCCAAAACCCCTTGCTTCTCCATGGGGTTCCACATCCCCACCCTCCACCTGATCTTGTCCTTGCTGAACCTAAGTGTGAGATCCTACAGGACAAGGAAATCAGATGGTGTCCTCTCTGCTCTTGGGGAGCAGCAGCAGGATGGGGATCTCAGCCTAGTCGGCAAGTTTTAGGGAAAACTTAGATCCCTCCCATCCTGAGACTTGAGACGTTTACCAGGGTAACTCCCAACCTGACCTGTCTGCACTGCATTTACATATTCCAAAGATCTTATTCCCTGCAGTTTTCTATCAAAAGCTTTCCAATGATTACTTGGCCTATAATGAAACTCTTGTGTCCACAAAAGGGAGTATATTTCCTTAAGTATCAACATTCTTAGGAAATAATATTTTCCTGGCTGGTATTTGGCTAAGAATGTCACATATGAGTTTGTTACTTTTAAAATATAACCCCACATCCAATTCCATGCAAGTGGAAATTAATTAATCATTCTATTACTTGGCACAGTTTACCAAGACTGACAAGATATCTATGGAAATATTTCTAGTATATTTTTCAATTAATTTAGAATCATTTTTTTCTGAAAATTAATACCTTCCTGAAAATAATGAATAATAGTGATGTGTTAAGTGGTTTACAGACACTGGCTCTTTTAAACGTCAGTGAGAATTAAGTATTATAATTACAATTTTTGAAATGAAAAAACTACATTTCTCCGAAGAAGACATACAGATGGCCAACAAACACATGAAAAGATGCTGAACATCACGAATTATTAAAGAAATGCAAACCAAAACTACAACGAGGTATCACCTCAAACTGGTCAAATGGCCAATATCAAAAAATCTACAAACGATAAATGCTGGAGAGGGTGTGGAGAAAAGGGAACCCCCATGCACTGCTGGTAGGAATGTAAATTGATACAGCCACTATGGAGAACTGTATGGAGATTCCTTAAAAAAATAAAAATAGGGCTTCCCTGGTGGTGCAGTGGTTGAGAGTCTGCCTGCCGATGCAGCGGACACAGGTTCGTGCCCTGGTCCAGGAAAATCCCACATGCCGTGGAGCAGCTGGGCCCATGAGCCATGGCCGCTGAGCCTGCGCGTCCGGAGCCTGTGGTCTGCAACGGGAGAGGCCACAACAGTGAGAGGCCTGCGTAGCACACACACACACACACACAAAAAAAAACCTAAAAATAAAACTGCCATATGACCCAGAAATCCCACTACTGGGCATATACCCAGAGAAAACCATAAATCAAAAAGACACATGCACCACAGTGTTCACTGCAGCACTATTTACAATAGCCAGGCCATGGAAGCAACCCTAAATGTCCATCAAGAGAGGAATGGATAAAGAAGATGTGGTATATATATATATATGATGTGGAATATATATATTCTATATATACAATGGAATATTACTTGGACATAAAAAGGAACGAAACTGGGTCACTTGTAGCGACATGGATGGACCTAGAGACTGTCAAACAGAGTGAAGTAAATCAGAAAGAGAAAAACCAATATCGTATATTAACGCATATATGTGGAATCTGAAAAAAGTTGGTACAGAGGATCTTGCTTACAAAGCAGAAATAGAGACACCAATGTAGAGAATAAACATATGGATACCAAGGGGGAAGGTCAGGGGGTGGGATGAAATGGGAGATTGGGATTGACATATATACTGTTGATACTATGTATACAATAGATAACTAATGAGAACCTACTGTATAGCACAGGGAACTCTACTCAGTGCTGTGTGGTGACCTAAATGAGAAGGAAATCCAAAAAAGAGGGGATATATGTATATGTACAGCTGATTCCCTTTGCTGGCAGTATAAACTAACACAATATTGTAAAGCAACTATGTCCAATAAAAATTTAAAAAGAAAAGAAAAAACTAAAATTTGAAGAGAATAAGGAAGGTACCCCAGGCCTTTCAGTTAATCAATACAAGGCCTGGACAGATCTTGAATTCAGGTCACGCTGACTCCAAAACCCACACTTTTTCCATTGTGCCAGCATACTTCCTGCTCACTGATACAACATAATTGTATTAGTGGGAAAATGATAACTTCTCGTCTGGGGAGCATGACAATCTGTGGGTACACCTCTCTGCTGACTAGGTGCCCAAGAAGGTCAAGCGAATGAGAGATTTCACAGCAATGACTCCAAACAGAAAGAGAAGCTATAGCACATCCCAGTTTTTTTTTTTTTTTATCTCAGCACCACGCATTATTCAGTTATTTCAATATGCCAAGAAAGGACCTATTTCATTAACCTTCCAAACATGAAATTAGCTCTATTCTCAGTCACCACTTCCCACCTTAAAATTCTGAGCAGTGAGCTATGACATGTGAACAAGCCACTTTATTTTACGTGTGACAAGCTTCTCGAAGATAAGACTGTTTATATAACCTTTCCTCATATATGTATTACCAAAGAAGAGACTCACAGCTTTGGAGGAGATGGTATTACACAAAAGATCACACAAATAAATGTAAATTTATCTGTCATAAATACTACAAAAGAGACATTGACACAAGATGCTGTGAAAGCATATAATACGGTGATTTTAACCTACTCAAGAAGGTTAGGGAAAGTTCTCTCCATAAAGTAATGATTAAGTTGTTGTCTTTAATGATAGTTAACTGAGCACAGAGATAGAAAGGAGGAAGGATATTAATTTCCAGGGCAATAAGGTTACCAAACATTATACATGCATGTCCCTTTGGGGTCACCATTTTCTCCAGTTCAAGATAAGAAAAGCTATATTCAATGAAACTTTCTATGAGATTCTGTACTGTATTTTGATTTGGTGCCCTGGAGGAAATATAGGTAAGACACAAGGCCACAGCATAAGCAATATATTTTATAAGCTGAAGAAAACAATAGATTGGTATAAACCAGCTTGGATTTAGCACTCTTCTAGATCTCTGGAAAGAATTGCTAGGTCAAGAGTTTCCAAACACCATTATCAAAAAATCAAAATACAAACATCTAAGTATTTTTCTCTCAAATACAAAATTATGTAAAATTGCACATACAGATATTAGCTATCTCCATGTTGATATTCAGGTTTCCTTTGCTGTGCAGAAGCTTTTTAGTCTGATGTAGTCCCACTTGCCTATTTTTGCAACCAAAGGTTTTTTGAATAAGACTCCGGATTAAATCCTAGTGCCTCCCTTACAAATTAATTTAACTTGGACAAAGACGCTTTAAGACTCAGTTTCCTTATTTGTAAATTGGGTATAAAAATGCGTACAGCGTTGTTAGAAAGATGACACGAGATGATGTGAGTCTAGAACATTGTATGATACATGATAGGAGTTCAATAAATAGTAGTTGTTTATTTATTTATTATTATTATTATTCAACTCCCTGAGAACATTTATAACTTAGAATCAACTTCAAGCTCTCAAAATTTGGTCCACAAACATTTTCCATCTAGAGTCAATAAATAATAAAAGGTAAATGCAAATCAACAAGAGTCCTACTTTATTTTGGGGTAATGTCACCATAAAGTGAAAGAGAATGTAATAAGGGTGGGGGGGGGGCTCATGTAAAACATTGGGATGAAAGACTGAATTGTGTAACTTATTAAAAAGAAAAGGTGATACAACATTTGAGGACTTTCCAGACCATAAAGGTTCTCAGTTAAGTTGTAGAATGGCTAAAGTATTCTTTATTATGGGGGATTTAACTAGCTTTCCACTAGGACTCTAAAGAGTCAAAAAGGAAGCAGAGTTAGTGAAAAACACTGCTGAAGAAAATTGAGTTGATTATTTTTCTGGGACAACATGGATATTTAATCACTCAGCAGGAAAAATGTTTGAGAAAGATTCATATGGTGAGAGTTATTGAGAAACATAATTAGTTGATCAAAATGTCAATTAAAATTTCATAAATAGGAGGGAGCTCCTACTTGAATGGGACTTAATCCCAGATGGGATCCAAGGATGTTTAGACACAGATAGGTTACTAAAGACTCATCACTGAAGCTTATACATTCAATACAAATTACTTTATTTTAAATATTACTATCTCAGTAAAATTATCAGAAGATTGAGGCACCACCCCTACCTAGTTGCTACCTATAAAGACTTCTCTGTAGTGAAGTTCATGTTCATGAAGTAAAGTAGATATCCCATTTTTATAAAGTTCTACAATGCAAAAGAGTCATGGGGTTGTCTAATAATTTTGTTTGTTCAATTCATAAGAATAACCCAATGCATATTTCAGGATCCCAGAAGGAAACTGGGGTGTCCAAAGAGTTTAACTGAAGGGCATTTAATGAAGGGCTCAACTACAGAAGCATGGACAGCATTAAGTAAACCAACAGGTTTGATGAAGCACCCAGGTGCTGGCAAAAACAGGAAGCTGTTACTACACTGGAGTCTAATGTTCATGAGGAAGGTGTTGTTATTACAGAACCCAACAAAAGATGTAGCCGTGGGAAAGAAGCCAAGAGGAACTCAGGGTCTGCTCAAACTGCACCTCAGAATGAAGGGACCAAAGAAAATAAATACCTCTGTATCCTGCCTCACTCAGATATCCTGCTCTAGCCTCCCTCTGACTGATGTCAGAGGACAAAGGCATTTGAGTGGTGCAGTCTGTAACGTTTTCCCAGAGCAGGCTAGAGAAGGGGAGAGAATGAATCTGGAAAAGAAAATCGAAAGTAATGAACCCATCCAGCAATGAATCAGATGATTCCTTCTTTCATTCTACTGGGGTTGATCCCTATTAGAGTCCATTTATTATGTGTCTTCAGAACAAGAGAATAAGGATGATGATCATCTTCCTTTAATTCTAAGGGGAAGGAAATCATATGGGTAACAGAATATGTTGGGAAGGATGTAGCTTTGGGGTTAAAATAGTGGGCTCGGGCTTCCCTGGTGGGAGAGTCCGGGGTTCGTGACCCGGTCCGGGAAGATCCCACATGCCGTGGAGCGGCTGGGCCCATGAGCCATGGCCGCTGAGCCTGCGCGTCCGGAGCCTGTGCTCCACAACGGGAGAGGCCACAACAGTGAGAGGCCCGCATACCACAAAAAAAAAAAAAAAAAAAAAAAATAGTGGGCTCAGCCACTGATTAAAATCTGTCTCTGCTACTTTTCTGGTGTGTGAGTTTGGGCAGTTAACCCCTCCAAACCTCAGCTTTCTCAGCTATACAATGAAGAGAAAAATATCTCTATCATGTAGGTTGTAAGAAATAAATGAGATAATGCCTGTTACGTGCTTAGCATTGTGCCAGGCCTTGGAAATGAGAATATTTGTTTCTTCTTGTTGTTGTTTTCAGCACACTAGCAGAAGAAATGTATTTTCCATTTAGTTTAATTCCAAAGATGTGTTTGGAAAGACTCATTGTCAATTGCTTTCTTTTTTGAAATGAACTGCAGTGACCTTCTCATAGGGGGACTATCCTTCTTCTATATTAATAGTGTAGATAGAATACTAATTACCTCTGCTCCACTATCACCATCCATGCTCCGTTCTCCTTTTTAGTTAGAAAATCCCCTGAGAATTCTTTGGGCAGATCATATAGTGAAATCCTATTTTTCTCAGCCTCTGTGTGGTTAGGTGCAGCCAAAAGACTGAGTCCTTGCCAGTGAGACGTGAGCAGAAGTAACGCATTCAGCTTCCAAGCCATACTCCTAAAAGCAGGTAGATCATCCTATACTTACTGTCTTTTTTTACCTTTTCATAAGCTGGAAAAAAATGTGATGGAGCTTTTCTGAACCATGAAGTGAGGACTCACACTGAAGGGAGGTGCAATAAGTTAGAAGAATCACTCTTAGAGAAGAGACAATCTGTACCCCTGCACCACCTCCAACTCAGACTTCTTTGAGAGACAAATAAATATCTACCTTGTTTAAACCAATAACCTATGCATGATTCACATAGAGGATAGAAAAATAGATAGATACACAGACTTATACAGATGTATAGGTATAAATATATATTCGTATAGGTATATATGTGCATAGATATACATATATATATATATATAGAGAGAGAGAGAGAGAGAGAGAGAGAGAGAGAGATTTATGTGGAGATGAGACAGAGGTAGAGATGAAGAGACAGGATGAGGATGACATCAGAGAGAGTGAGTTGGAGGCCAACCCAAACTCTTGGGTACTGCCCAAAATTTAAGATTTTTTTTTAGCTACAAGATTTAGGAAAAAAGTAAATCAGAGTGACAATAATAACCTGGTCCAGAGAGATTTCCTTTAGCTATTTTTGGACTCTTTCCTCCATTTCTCCAGGGACTCTCCTTGACAGAGCTATCTCCTGTTCCAGAAAAGCAAATCAAGGCACTAATTTTGTAGGCAGGTTCAAGAAGGATGAATAAACTCAGGTCTCTAAATCCGGATTGAGAATAAAGCTTGGTACTCCTTTATCATCTCCTTTTGTCCTGGCATCTGTGGCCTCCAAAGAAAGCGAGCTTGGCATTTTCTCAGAGTACAAGGCTTCTGTGATTCCTCTCTTGGCTGTTTCAGTGGGTAGGACAATACCAGGAGGACAGTTCTTAAGGGTTGTGGAGGAAGGAGTGAGAGCAGTGACACAGTAGTAGACCCTAGGAGAAGCCTCTTCTCTACAGAGAAGCTTAATGAGCACCTACCATTAACCACGTGCTCTGCAAGCAGCACTCTTTTTCTTTTTTAATTTATTTATATTTATTTTTGGCTGTGTTGTTGGGTCTTCATTTCTGTGCAAGGGCTTTCTCCAGTTGCGGCAAGCGGGTGCCACTCTTCATTGCAGTGCACAGGCCTCTCACTATCGCGGCCTGTCTTGTTGCAGAGCACAGGCTCCAGACGCGCAGGCTCAGGAGCTGTGGCTCACGGGCCCAGTTGCTCCCCAGCATGTGGGATCTTCCCAGACCAGGGCTCGAACCCATGTCCCCTGCATTGGCAGGCAGATTCTCAACCACTGCACCACCAGGGAAGCCCAAGCATCACTCTTTTACTTTTCACTGCTTCCCTGCAAGTTGTCTTGTAAAATCCTTAGTTTTAAAAATAGGGAAACTAAGACTCAAAGAAATTGTAGAAGTATTTTAAGAGTACTTGTTCAAGATCACCCCACAGCTAACAGCTGGCAAGGTCAAGATTGCAGTCTAAGTCTACCTGGCTCTAAAGTCTATGCTTTTCTTCACCGAACTTCACTTTTTGTCACTTATAAATATATATATGTTTTTAAAGTAATATCTACTTTTAAGGGACACTATGAGAATATAGCATGATACTAACACACGTTAAGTCACTGTTATATATAGAACATAGAAAGTGCATAACAATAGTATCAGTTAATATTAATGATATACTTACCATTACTATTATTATTATACTAAAACACTATGATAGTAATATACATTTTGTCTAATGTTAAGTGATGGTAGATAATAAAGAACATAGATTTTAGACCTTGTCATTTCTTATGTCTCACAGAGTGTTTCGGCATTTCATTTATGCCCTCAGGGTAGGCAAACTTATGCTGTAAAGTTCTGACTTGTGTATCTCTATTTTCCTTCCTGTGCAGAACAAAAGCAAATAGATGGAAATAGAGGTCGTTTGTTAAAGGACATAGGCAGGTCTGTTTTAGGGACTCCAGAGAATAAATATATAGTCTCTTGTTTAAAGGGTGGGCTAATCAATGAAATGACCATTTATCTTAGATCCACTTAATAAGGCAAAGTACAGTCACAGATAAAAGGTAATATACTAAATACTAAAAAGATTTTAAAAACTAAGAAATGAAAGCATACCTAAAGCATTAAAAGGTAAAATATAAAAGTAGATTCCAAGAATAAGTTTAATATAATCAATGAAAGCTAGATAAAACTTAGCAAATAAAAACGGGAAAAAATACTAGTGCAATAAAATACTATAATAACCAAAGTCACAGCAGGCTAAGAAAATTAAGATAAAGAGAGCCCAGGAACATTCTAGAAATAAAACAAAAACTATTTGAAAATATAAAATTGACCAGTTAAGGCATTATAAAGTGTGAAAATAAAAGCCAAGGAATTTTATTAGAATATATAAATGTGGCTGTCTCTAAGACCTAAAGTGGAAACTCTCCAGGCTTATAAGGCCAGTTACTTGGATAGATTATTTCCCTGGCTTTATTCCTGCTCACCGCCAACCTCTACTCCATGCAGAGATCAGAATAATCTTTTACAAAGTCAAAATGGTCACCTCGTTTGCCATTCCCCTCGTTACAAACGTTGAACACTTTTGCCTTCCATTTATACCAGAAGCCAGACCTCTTTCCACGATCTATAGGATCCTGCGCAGCATGGCCCCGTCTAATTCTCTAACCTACTTTACAGCCTCACCTCTGTCTCAAGCTCATGATCTTCCCATTGGGCTTTCTTTCCATTTTCTTACAGCTCCTAGAATACGCCAGCTCTTTCCTGCCTTAGAGCATCAGCACCTGCTTGAATGTACAGAAGCTCTACAGTCAGAATTCACAGCTCCCAGGGTCCCTTTATGGTGCCCTCATTGTAATGTCCCAAGTCTTAGCTTCAAGTCTCAGAGCCTAAAACAGACCTTCTCTGATCCCCCATATTAATTAACCTCTTTTCCTAATTACTCTAGATCTCAGATCCTGTTAACTTCATAGCAATCTTCAGTCTGTAATTTAGTACCTGTTTATTTACCTGTTCCTCTCCTCCAGTAGAATGTAAGCTCCATGAGAGCAGAGACAACAGCTATTTAATTCAACGCTTTATATAACTGGCACCTAGCATGGAGCCAGACTCATCAGTGTCTCACAAATATTTGCTGAATGAAAGACCACGCTGTGGGCTTCTTTTTCAAAGCTTTGGCCTCCCTAATAGATAAAAATCCTCCAGATCAGAACCAAGGAACAGAAAGCTGAATGATTGGTCTCCATGCCCTTCGCCCATGTCCGGCATCTCACGCCCCATATGTACTGCCTCCCGCAGATATTAGTGTTAGGATAACTCAGTACAGAAAGAGGAGATGCTGCAGCCTGGCTCCTTGATGCCTATAATTTGCAATCTGGTCACAGTCTCCCTTCCTGCAGTGGCTCTTTGTTCTTGAACAATATAACGTTGAACAGCATGGCATTGCTATCAGTGCAATTATTATGTGAACTTATTATGGTTCAACGTAATAAATACACACCGGTCCACAAAATAAAAGGGAGCACAGAATTAGAGCTAAAGAATGTGCTACAAATAATAAAATGTACCCAATCAGCCTCTCAAAGGCTGCTGCAACACACAGGTATATTTTTAAATGAAAGATTTTAATTAAATTAAGATTAAATTTTAAAATTGAAGTAAATTAAAGAAAAAAACCTCAGAAACTAAACTCTCACTCAATACAGGTCTCGTCTTTATCAGACCATGAGTATCAGTACCTCCTTTTCCTGTGAGACCAAAATAAATTATCATCTCTTTGCTCCCAGTATTTGCAAGCAGGATAAAAGAGGACAGGAAGCAGGGAAAAGACAGCGTTGGTTCCTGTAGCCCTGCATTTAGGGATGAAATCAGCTCAAATATAAGGAGGATGTCCAACACAAGCCCAAACAATTACCAGCAAACCATTCGGAAGCTTTCAGTGAGGTGCATATACTGCTAAGAACCTACATTTTGAAGAGTACAAATAAATAGATTTCTCCTCCAGAAAAACTCCACATAAATCCAGATACCTTTCCTTACAGTGCAGAATAAGTAACTGTCACTGATTCCTGACTTCAGTGTTTTAAATTGGATACCTTCCAAGAGTCAAAAACTCAATTAAGAGAATAAGCTGGACCCTTCACAACGTCTAGCATCAAGCCCCATGCCAAACTATCGTCCACTAAGTCATGATGGGCCTGGGCCCTTGCTCAAGGTGAATTCAAAAACTAAATAAATAAATGAGACAATTGTATTTGGGGAAAACAAAAGAAACAAAGTAGAGGCTCACTGCAAACACAGTTGATTGATGACCAACGAAGGAAAATTTGATGCTAGTGCAAAGGCATCCAATAATCTCTGAGAAAGATGTAAGAGTTGAATTGAAGGAGGAAAAAAATGCCTACCGCTGTACACATTGTCCCTAGTATATGGCTGAAAAAAATATGAATTGGTTTATAGTCCACTTCCCCTGATATGTTTTGGTAATAACACAATCAGCATAGGCTGACATATCACAACAGGTAACAAAATGTTCATTAAGTAGAAGTTAATCTCCAGCAACCATCTGATATCAAACCATCTTAGGGATTTAGTGGGCTTATTGTTTACTAACCGATGCCTATAAACTAAGGAGCCAACCATATACTTTGGATGAGTTTAAGAGCTTGTCTACTTCTTAGGAGTTAGTGAATTAAAGCTGTTTTCTTGATTCTGTGTATGATGAGTTTTATACACGTTTTTAAAAATTTCTAAAAGTTGCTCCAAGCAAGATACCTTTTAAGGGTTAAAGCTGTTTGGGGGACAAGTCCTGATTTGCAGGTATCTTGAGGGAAAAAGTGGGCCTAAGGGTAGGACAGGGATAGCAGCTCAGAAAGAGCAAAGGAGAATGGCCTCAGTGCTCTGCAGGAGACACAGAATCTCTTTGCTTTCAAAGAAAGGGGAGAGGGCAGAAGAGAGGGCAAGGATGGGAGGGTGATCTAAGGCCCCGTGGTGAAGAAACCTGAAGGGGTCGTGCAGCCAAAAGGACTTTGAAGAAGTTCCTGCTTAATCGGAAGCTGCTTTGTCAAAACAAGTTTGTTCAGTGCAAAGCAAGTTCCTCCTCTCTGCTCAGCACTCCTCTGAGTCTCCAGTAAATTCTGCTCCCAGGTGCTCTGTAGGTATCGTGTACAGAGAAACCAGAAAAGGCCTGAATTTCACATCAAGGCTGACTCTGGTGCAGGAAAGAACCTATACAAAGAAGAAATACGTAATGTTTAGAACAAATGATTTCCTGTGGGGAAATGCCATAAACGTGGGAGTAAGGTTTGCCTGCTCTAATGCAGAACCTGTTGTATTTGCTTCTTTTTAAGAGCATGGATAGATTCTTCTTGTCCTTATAAAACCTGGCTACTCTGATGACTTTTTATTCAGTCATTTATATTTTTACAATTTATCATTAACTTGTAGTTCTGTAATATTGTCTTCAGAAATTGTGATTTTCATATTTTCCATTTTTTGAGATATGTTGAAATAGTCTTTGCGCTTTACTTAGTCACATGTACGTGGAGCACATTGATTATGTAAATACAAGTATGGAGTTCTCTGTTGATGAGGTTGAAGTTTCAGTATATATTCCTTTCAAGTTTATTTCTATGTTAAGAAAAGAAAGGGGGCTTCCCTGGTGGCACAGTGGTTAAGAATCCGCCTGCCAGTGCAGGGGACATGGGTCCGAGCCCTAGTCCGGGAGGATCCCACATGCCGCGGAGCCACTAAGCCCATGCACCATAACTACTGAAGCCCACATGCCTAGAGCCTGTGCGCCGCAACAAGAGAAGCCACCACAATGAGAAGCCCACGCACCACAACGAAGAGTAGCCCCCGCTCGCCACAACTAGAGAAAGCCCACGTGCAGCAACGAAGACCCAACGCAGCCAAAAATCAATCAATCAATCAATAAATTTATTTTTTTAAAAAGGAAAAGAAAATAAAGGAATCCATGAATCAATAAAAGTATGAATAGAAAGGGAGGGGAGGAATTTGGTAATTTTTTAGACAAAGTACAGTCAAGTAAAAGGAAGCATAATCCAAGGTTGGTGGCTGAGAATACAGACCCTGTATTCAGAAAGTCCTGCTCTAGACTATGCGCTACCACTTCCATGTGGAACTTTGGGTAGGTTTCTTAATCTCTCACAACCTCAGTCCTTTTATTTTTAAAAGGAGGGTAATAATAGCATCTACCTCATAAAGCTTGCAGGATGTAGTGAGATCCTGCATGTAAAGCATTTACCCCTTTGCCTGTCACAAAGGACTCAATAAATGTAAGATTTTTAAAAAGTATTAAACTCTTTCCTATTTTAAAATATAAGTTTTATATTCATATATGGTGAGACCAACCGATCAGGAGATGACTGCCCTTGAAAAATAGCTGTTAATAGCTATTAACACTCACAGTTCCCACAAAGAAGGGGCACACCACACCATGCATGGGCCAAACGTGGAACACAGGCTTTGGCCAAAGAATGTGGGCAAGAGACTGTCTTGTGGTTTCCACAGGAAATGGAAGGCAGGATGAGCAAGTTTAGAACTGGCTAATTTGAATAATTTTAGGGGGCTTTGGGGTAAAGGGACTGTCTCTAGTGGCTGGGTACCCAGCCCTAGGATGACTAGGAAAGAGGGATAGTGGCCCTGAGTGTGACAGAGAAGACAGCTGAGGGTGTGGCTCTGGATCGGTTGATTTGCATATCAAAGAATCACTCCAGGGCAAAGTGTTTGCCATCTCTAGGAATTAGTTATCCCTGGGAAGGGCACTCCCTCCAGTGTCAGCTACACACGTTTATGATTCTCTTCTGCCACAAATTTTAGTAGGAGTTTGAACATTTGACAGGTTATGGCCTGTGTAAACAGACACACAATGTTTCTGCTCATTAAAATGGCAATTTCCAGATCTACTCTGTGATCAATAATAACCATTATCATAAAAGTATCAAGACAGTATGTTGTACCTCTTAAATTTACACAATGTTATACATCAAATATATTTCAATTTTTTTAATTAAAAAATAAATAACCCATACAGCTGATTCACCTTGTTATACAGCAGAAACTAACACAACATTGTAAAGCAATTATACTCCAATAAAACTGTTTATAAAATATAAATAAATAAATAACCACCAAATATCTGAGGTATCATACCTATGGGTCATAATCTCCTACTAATATAGACTATGTCTACATATATCAATTAAAATATCCAGAGACATACAGAGAAGTTTGTATGTCATTCATGTGCTCAACAAATTGTCAAAATGGCTACAGACTAAGCATGAGAAGAGACTGAACTAACGTAGTGGGAATTAAGCAAAAGAAACAGAACTTAATAATATTCAGGAAGAAGAACCAAAACTACTTGGTGGCCAAGAGACTGTAACCAGGGGCGACCATCCCATTGCGAGGAAAGAGATAAAGAGGGGAATACACATGCATATTGTAAGATATTTATATTTTATTAATATGTCTGCTTTATTAATATAAAATATTAATTTATAAAATTTATAGTATTTATTGGAGTTTATTGTTTATACAGTCAGTATGTTATTTTACCATCTTTTATAATTTCAATTTTGAGGGCACATTACAGAGTCATCCTCAAAACACTAATAATTAAAGACGACAGCTCTCCACAGTAAATCTAAACGAGTACGATTTATGGTTTTGCTGTCTAAATTCACAACGAAGAGAATGCTTGACAATTTTTAAAGAAAAAAGGCTTGGTCACAGGCAAATCTGTTATTTTGCTAGGGTTATAAAAATACATTTTCTAAATACATAGATTATTAGTCAAGATTTCTTCATTGTGCAAACCAAAGGGCCCACATATCAAAAAGTACAAGTTGGGAAAACTAAGACGATTTATTCTCCAAGTAACTTTACGTCAAAGTTAAAGATGACTTATTAGGGTAATAAAATAGCACTGGATGTAGTAAATTTATGTCTTTGCTTTGTTCCCTGTCCTTTTGTAACCAAAGCTATTTCTACTCTGCCATCATGTGTATTTTTAATCAGACAGTATTGGCCACAGCAGAGCAAACCACAAGTCACAAGGACAGATGACTATAACTCTTATTTATGTCAGAGATAGAGTTCTGTGACATTGCATATAAAGCAGGATTTAAAAATCAAATTAAATTTCTACTTCACTTCCATAATAATTTTGCTTCTAATGAAATTATTTTGACCCTAAATTTCAAATTTAAGAACATTTAAAAAATACATACATTTTTCTGCAGGTTTCTAAAGTAATATCAATAGTCTAAAAAAATAACATACACTCTTTATTGATTAAATGCTGCCTATGATAAAGCAGAATGGTGAAGAAATCTGAAAGCTTCAGGATGTGTATATCTGAGGAGTTCTCTGGTACAATTAAACAGTGGCAGGTAAAGCCTGGTATTGTCTGACATCTGTCCTGAGCAAGTACATCATAGTTTTGCTTTAAACAACTTCTAAGCTCTCAGACTAAAGAAGACCTTATCCTGAGCTGAATGGACCCTCCAATTTTTCAAAGATAAAACTGTTTACTCTGCACATCACCTTAGAAGAGAGCCACTAAAAATTTAAAATAGCATTCCCTAATTTACCAATTCATTTTATTGATCTAAAGTGTGGCATGCATATACTTCATGTTCTTTTTTTTGTTTTCTTTATAGTGTGCTCGGGGCACACTATCACCTATTCTGCCTTTTATTAATTTTATTTATTTATTTTTGCTGTGTTGGGTCTTCGATTCTGTGCGAGGGCTTTCTCTAGTTGTGGCAAGCGGGGGCCACTCTTCATCGCGGTGCGCAGTCCTCTCACTATCGTGGCCTCTCTTGTTGCGGAGCACAGGCTCCAGACGCGCAGGCTCAGTAGTTGTGGCTCACGGGTCTAGCTGCTCCGCGGCATGTGGGATCCTCCCAGACCAGGGCTCGAACCTGTGTCCCCTGCATTAGCAGGCAGATTCTCAACCACTGCGCCACCAGGGAAGCCCCTTCATGTTCTTTTTAAGGCAGTAAATGTGCTGGCATTTTAGTAAGATTAGCACCATATGTGGCTTTCCTCAATGCCACTCAATTCAGTTGTGTACGTAGAATTGTACGTATACTCTTTACAATGAGGATGTGGTAAACTAGTGACTTCTAGTGGTGGTACATAACTGTGCAAATATGTATTTCCAGCAAAGTCAAAAAGAATGGAAAAAATCAAAAATCTTTCCCTTCCAAAATAAAAAGATTATTGCCATCAGAAATATTTTTAAGTGGATCATTTCTGCACATGCTAACAAAATACATTTATAAATAAACATTTTAAAAATTCCTTATAATAAAAAGCACATGGCAAAGTAGGCAAAGAAGGAAAACTAAAATTTATTGATGGATATTGCTAAACTGTAACAATAACTCAATACTCCCATCTCTGGAATTTTGTCTTAAAAATATATTTCAACAGGAACAAAGGTCTATATCCAACATAATCTATAAAACAAACCCCCAGACTGGAAACCTTAATTTCCAACAAGAGGTAAATGTTTTAACAAATTCAAATATGTCACCACTATGACTTATAATAAAATCATTCTCAAGTTTAATTATAAGTACTAGGGGAAAAAATGAAAAATGTTCTTGATAAAATATTATGCTTAACAAATACTGTAAAAATGGTCCATTTATTGTGAATGCCACCATAGAAGTACATATATGCATGTATATACAAACTGGAAGGCAATATAAAAAAATGAACATGATTGTATTAAGGCAGTAATTTTATATGTTTCTTTTATTAAACACAATTTTTCTAGAGCAGTTTTAGTTTCACAACAAAACTGAAAGTACAGAGATTTCCCACATACTCCCTACACCTTTACATGCATAGCCTACCCTGTTATCAACATCCTCCACCAGAGTGGTACATTTGTTACAATTGATGAACTTACACTGATGCATCATTATCACCCAAAGTCCATAGTTTACATGAGGGTTTACTTTTGGTGTTGTATATTCTATGAGTTTAGATAAATGTATAATGATATGTATCTATCATAGTATCATACAGAGTATTGTCCCTAAAAATCTTCACTGTTATTAGGTATTTTAATGTTTAAAAATCATTCATCTTCCCAAGAAAAAATGTTAAAGATAATGTCTATATTGCAAATTTATTTCAGAGTAACATGTAAGGATGAGCTATAATGAACTTTTCAAAACTCACATCTAATCAGGTCTTTCCAACTTCTACTCATCTCCTCCTCCCTAAGCCCCTAGACTGAGTAAACGTATCTTATTAGGTGTTCTCAAAGACCCTATTCCTTTTCCTCAGAACAAAGCTCTCCCTTCGTGATTATACACCCATTAGGGTGATGGCTAGTTTGTGTCTTCCACTAGAGTATGAGAGCAAGACTGTATATATAGGACACACACAAGAAAATTTATGGAATATTGAATAGCAGCACATACTCAACAAGATATTTAACTTGCACAACTTCCTGTTCCCACTGCAGTAGGAGCTGGACCACAGCAAGGTGTAGCTGTGGTCCTTCATTCATTTTGGCAATTTTCACCAATACACATAAGAATTTTGATGATCTTAGAATTACCTAGTACTCTGTGGTTCATAGGAATCTCTGTCTTTTCATTTCCTCTTGTTTATCAACCCCTCAGATTATCTTGAATAAGAGACATTGAAGGAATGAAGATTTTGCCCTTGGGCCTCCTTTGTCCTTGTCTCCTGCAGCTGATTCTGCCCATACTCTCTTGCACAGGACTCCAGCCCCTAACTAGTTCTCTCCATCCTTCTTGATACAATCCAAATTGACCAACACTTGTTGCTAATCTACAAGAACAATGCGCCTCTTTAAAGAACAATCCTTGGCCAGTTACTCCTTGGACTTGGTGAACTTCTACTGACCTACTCTTGCTACAGCCCTGTAAAACATTTTGTCCTCCTTTCCCAAGTAAGAGAACTCCTTCCAAGCCTTCTCGTGGTCAGCATTACCAAATAAAGACTTATGCTCACAGAGCTCTGGTTGATTTCCTCCTGCACTTGTTTCTTTATGAAAGAGATAAACGAGAGACAACATGTCTGTTCTACTCTTCGGAATATACACAGCATTCATCACAATCACTGATACTTACTTGGATCTTAATAATGTTTCTCAGTTGAAAATAAGTCACTGAAAACTAGAACTTATGGTTCAGAAGTTGACGCCATAGGCTAAGGTAAAAGTCTATACCCTCACTATATTTTCCCACTTTTTCAGCTCAAGCAGAGGTACATCAAGGAATTAATAACCCAGAGTCCAGAAAAAGCAAGAAGGAGACAGAAGAAGATAAAGGGAGTGTTTCTGAGATGTTATGGAAGTGAATTGCTCCTATCTGACCAGGAGTACATTTTCAGCTGTTCCTTGAATTTCATGTATGTTTTGCCTGTGAAAGGAAAATCACTCTTTAGTTCGAAGGAAGGAAGGATGGAAGGAAGGGAAGGAGGAAGGAAGGGAGGGAGGGAGGGAGGGGAAATCCCACCATTGATTAAAGCAGCATTTGCCATTTTTAAAACTGAAATAAAGTGTAGTATGTGTAATGTTTGCTCAGAAAGGAAAGGATTAAAAAAAACAACTTTTAAGAGCAAATACATTTTTCTTATTTTTCTCTCCAAATTGGGAGTATAATGAAGAAATGTAAGACATTTTGTAAACAGATAAAAAGAACTACAAAAATCTTAACACCTTTATAAAAATGTTTTAAAATCTTTTTAAGAAACTCATTTTAATTATATTTCATTAATTTAAGTACTTATACTAAAACATGTGAATTTTACCCCCACCCACAATCACCTCACTTCAATATCCTGATTGTACTGACAGCTATAAATGATGCAAAGTCATTTTCTCAGCACGTTATTTGCCTGAATCAAGCTACCAAACATTATGAGCTTCTGAATCCCAATAGGAAAACAAAAACAAGGGCTTTGAGGTTACTGAAGCAACAGCACGATCCACTACGAATGGACTGAAAATAATGTCAACAAATCTGATTTTCAACTCTTTTCCACACTAATAGTGGAATCTAAGCAGGGAAATTGTGACAAGAGAAAAAAAATGAAAATTATGAATCTAGATAATAAAGTGTTGACAAATTTCAAGGTAGAAAAAATAGCAGTCAGCATAATACGGCTTACATTATAACACGTGAAGCACAAAATCACCTTGTTAGTCATCTGTGTTGTAATCAATTTGAAGAGTGACTTGTGGTGTGCAGAGAAATTGACATTCCAATAAAATGATTATCCCAGCCTTGACTTATAGCACTCCCCTTTCTCCTGACTATTAAATATCAATCATAATAAATTATTTAGCTCTCTGAAGAAGGACATTTGTTCAGTTTCATTTTAATACCAAGCTTATGGTTGTATTCCAGAATTTTGTTAGGAAACAGCGAAATGGATTTCTGGGTAAGCTGGTGACATAAGCCCATGAGTCTAACTCCTCTATCCTCCACTAGCAAATTCCCCCTGAAAAGAAAAAGGAATATAAGAGCTGGCGGGGGGAGGCATTTGGTTTGGTGCTTAAAAACTAGAACAAGGTAACATCCACGTGTCAGGTGCTTAAAGAAAATGCTGCAAAAGGGAGGGCAGACAGGACTGAATGTTCCACGGACTCTGCCATAAAGAGGAATCGTCTACCTGGGGGGAAAGTGGGAAATAACTTCAAACACATGACTGACACTTGCCCATTCACAGGTGAGTGGCAGACAGGGGAACTCCCTGTACCACATGTATTCTCAGTAAGCACAGTATTGTCTCCAAGTGGGTGAAAATTGATTCTTAAGGGTGAGAAAGAGTAACAAAAACTTACTCTTTTTGTATATAAATCACAGATGTACATATAGTACTCAAGCAGATAGGGATCAATAATGAAAAATTAAAAGATTGAGAAACACTGTTATACAGTATCAGCTACACAGCGAAGGGCTTCTGACACAAACACTGAGCAGGGATGGTGGCATGCACACTTGGCTCACAAGCTATAAGTGAGAGCTGCCTCACAATTAAGGCCAGTAGCTGCCTCATTAAAGAGTCAATGTATTGCTGCAAATAGCTCACATGCAATCTCCCTCTTTGTTTTCCTTAGACTGCAAAGAAAGCACAGTACATTTTTAAAAGATGGAGGTTTTTTAAAAAAACAAAATACACAAAATATCAAATGATAACACTAAGGAAAAACAAATCTAGTAAGCACAATAAATTTAAGTAGGTTGAATTCTCTTACTGAAACATAAAGATTCACAGATTATGTCAAATAAATCCAATTATGTTTTTGTTTACCAAAGAGATACCTAAAGCAAAATTACAAGCAAAGAAATATAGGCAAACTAAAAGAAAATACATAAATGAAACATGGGAGATATGGAGCGGGTTGTGTAAATAGTAACATAACACAGAGAAGAATTCAAGCCAAAAAGCATTAATTTGTCAAAGATGATTATTAGAAAAGTCATGAATATATCTCGATATATTTAAATATATGAATCCAAATTAATAAAAACTAAAATATAATAGTTCACCATAAGTATTTGATGATGAAAGGAGATTATGAGAAGTAATAAATTATTGTTTTAAATCACTAAATATTGGGATGACTTGTTACAAGGAATTTGATAACTGAAACACGGTTGATACCCTAGTTACTCTAAGCTACTCAGAGATGGCTATCCCTGCAAGTTTGCACATTCTTTTTGTCCTTGCTACTGCCTCTGCCCACTTTATAAACTTCTAATCAAGCAAGATTTCCTCTCCTGTGCAACCTACCCTGAGTATCTCATTTCCCCTTCTGTGAAACCTAAGCATTTCCTCTTCTGTGAAACCTACCCTGAGTATCTCAGGCACAGTCACTCTTGAGGTCCTCTTATATCATAATGTACTGACTTAGTACATACTTCTTTACTGTGCTTTCATCCTGTGAGACACATATTCATTTCCGTGTCTACCTTCACACTAACTGTTGAGTTCCTTGTGGGCAGAAATTGTGATGGTATTATTTTTATATTTCCACTGTTTAAAAGAATACCTAAAAAACAATCCTGTGAAGAAGATACAATTGTTCCCCTGGAAAGAGTGCTAAATCAATAGGCTCAAGGTCACTCTATCGGAAAGCTGAGTTAGATCTATAGAAAGGTGGATTACGAAAGAATGGAATTCTATGAGCACAAGAAGTCTTTCCAGATAACTCCACCTTTCATTAATCTTCTCCTCCTCTGATGTCCTATAGCATTTATAATCTGAAAGAAAAAAAAATAACTATGTATATGCTCTCTGTCGCTATCTATATATACTCTTGTCTTCATAGTCTTACTACAAGTTTCTGGTTTGCAAACATTACAGCTTACATTGCTACTAAATCCCCCAAAAGGTCCAGCACAGCACATAACAGGTTCTCACTCATTTATTAATTGTCCACTTCAAATGTATTCAACTAGTCAATGATGGGAAGTTCAGAAAAATGTATCAAGTCTTTTTCTACAAAATAAAAATATAACTGAGCATTCACTTATATTTTCAATCCTAATATTATAATAATTTATTATACTATGAATTGTAATGCATTTTAAATATATGTTTTTGAACCTCGGAAAAAAGTGACGTTGAAAGAATATTTATTGTGAATAACCTGAGTTCTGCACTACCCAAAGTGAAAGAGTAGACTGGATTAACAGTCTTCAAGAAAAAAACATACTGTTATTTTTATTGTATCATTTGTCTAAGGAAGGACTACGATTTGGTGTCATTCTGCATCAGTGCTCTCAGTCAATGACAGAGTGGAATTGATTTATTTCTCCTTTTTACTTGTAAAAAATCTGAGAATGTAGATCTTACCCTTTTTACCCCAGGGACAAAACACAATAGACAGAGTGGAGCCAGGATTCTCAGCAAACATACCCATTGCAGAGATGGCATTCTCCTACACCCAGGTCCTTCAAACCACCTTCTCACACCCTTGGCTATATGTTTAAACTCTTTTGACTGATTCAAGGGAAAACTAAAAGACTGAAGCTCAGACGAAGGTCTTTCAAGCTCCAGAGCACAGCACACTCCGAAAAATGTGTGACATCTGAGGCCCCCAATAAGAACAAGGAAGAACTCTCCTGCCCTCGGTGGACTCCACTGCCTTTGGGGTTTTCTATCTGGCAACCTCAAAGACAGATCACAAGGAAACTGGATGCAATCAGTATGGAGCAAAGCTATATGTCAGAGAAGGCTCATAACTTTTTCCTCAGGTACTAACATTTTACAGAGACCTAAGTTGATCTGTTATTTCTTCAAGGAAACCTCAGTGAGTCCCTAGAGTTCTTTTGCCCTGCATTTCATCACCTACATCTTTCCCAGAACTCAGTTGAATCACAACTTATTAGAAGGAATCAAAGATGTTCACAAGTTAGGCATAGCACTAGATTTCTCTCTAGAAATCTCTTATTTTAGGCACACATGTGGCATTGAATTAGGAGCACATTGTCACCACTTCTTATTGAAATCCTACTCACTTTGCAAAGCACAGCACGAATGCTGCCTCCTTCTTAGAACCTTCCCTTATTGCCCTGATGGAAATGTGTCTCTCTCCTCCTCCTTCTAAATAAATATTGTTTTACCATTAACTTAGCACTTAGCACAACTAGCTTAGAGTGATATGTATCCATACTCCCCCTCCCCCCAACACATGCCCCTTAAATTTTGAGCCTAGAAGGCAGAGGCTGTGTATGTAAAATCTCTGAATCCTAAATGTTGCACCATGCTTTGAACCCAGAGGGTGCTCAATGTTTGCTTCATGACTGTTCCCCTTGTTCCTTCCAGGCTTTTCAGGGTGATGACTTTCACTATAGACTGGAGGCTGTGTAAAGAGACATATCCAAACCTGCCCCACCTGATTGTAGATCACCACTTCCACTCTGTGTTTTAGCAATATGGCCCCAAGTTCCAGAGAAATTGAAATATTATAAAACTACTGAAAAAAACTTGAGACATTTGTTTCTTTGTTCTCCCAAGTCCTTCAGCTAAACTTTTTGTTTATTCAAATCTTTCAAGGGAAACCGTAAGTGGAATACAGTAACATGTGTGCATCTGAGGGTTTAGTTTAGCGTTTGGAAGAGAGCTTGAAATGCCTCCCACTCACACCACCCATCAGGTGTCCCCTAAGAAAAGGTCAAAGGAACCTCTAGGGAACCACAGAGACCAATCTGATAACCACTAATTCTGGTTCAGTCTCCTCAGCCCCTCAGACAGGCTACACGAATCTAAGAGAGGTGCAAAAATTCGCAACAAATGGATGAGCACTGGCCCCTGGGGCCACTGACCCTTGCTGGTTTCCTGCAAGGCTGACCTTGATTGCAATCCAGAGAGGAAGCCTGTGATGAGCCCCTCGCTTCAGTATTTCAGGGCTCATTGCTGGACAAGTGGTTTGCTTCACTTGATTCACTCTATTCATTCTTTGAATCTAATCCAGAGAATAAACACCATCAGAACCAAACATATGGTCAGATCTTTAGCTTAATTTTTGTTTGGGGAGATAGAGGCATCTTGGGCTGAGCTCGACCAAACCGGGAGTCCAAGGAGTGATTAAAAGCAAAATAAAACCACAACACAGTGTATCATAATCCTACCTGAGCCAAAGGAAGCCTGACACTTGGCACAGGAGCTATTTTCCTTGTCGAATCCCTTGTGAGATGTTTGCTCAGCTGTAATCATATATGATATCAAGGTCACAAACTAGATGTTTACAGAAAAATAGGCCCTAAAGGCCAGAAACTCTCAGAGAAAATATATGCACTTTCTTTTTTTTCCAGTGAAAACATAAATGAATGGTATAAACGTTTGATTCAGGATTTAGGCCCCCAAATAGTAAAATAGTTATTAGGTTTGTTTTAAGTTTTTGAATTGTCAAGTTTAAACTGTTCCTCCTAATTTCGTTCTTTTCCTGACAGAAAATCTGGATTAGAAATATTGTATCTAATCCATATATTTAAGATATTTAACTTTAACTAAACACTAAAAAAAAAGGTATTTCAAAAATGACTTCTATTTTCATTTATTTTCTTATATATTTGATATATTTTCTTATATCGTGAGAGCCCTCTGGTGGTTGAGAAGATACTAAGTCTCTAAGTGCGTAAGAGTAGAAATAGAGTTCATTATCAACCAGTCTTCCTTACTGAGATACTGATTTCAAGTTCTATTAGAAATGGTTACTTATTACAGTTTCTATTAACTTTCAGCTACTCATACAATGGTACATTAATTTATTTTTATGCATTTTCTAGAATTAAAAAAAATCTTAAATTAAAAAAAAAATTTTTTAAATCTTAAATTTTAATCTTATAAAAATATTATATCTTTAAATCCAAATAAGAAAACACTGATTATGCACAAATACATTTTCTTTTCAATCAGGTTGAGAATAGTTAGCAATTTGTATCTAAATTGAGATGTAGGTAAATTGACTCCTGGAGCCCTTTTGTGGCATGTTCTGTGTCCTCTTTTAACTTGTGGCCAAGTTGAAAATAGACACAACTATTTTGTGCTTTTATACTGCCATGGTCCAAAGAACCAAATTTAAGACTCAGCATCTGACATATGCAAATAATTAAATGATGAACCTACCAGACACTTTATAAGTATCCTGCCACACAGAGAATTACAGCAGGAAAAACTAGAAGTGGCAAAGTCTTAGACAAATGTGACAATGGATTTAAATTTGTAAAATGATAAAGCTGTAACTGAGCAGGATGCTGTGGAGCTTTCACGGGACAGACCCTACCATGTCCTCCGCCTACCTCTCGTTTGTAGAAAAACTTCCTCAATTAGGCCTTCCCTGAGTTCCAAAGGGCAAATTTAACCAGAGAAGTATGAAAATGAAGAAACAAAGGCAAACAGTCAAGCAAGACAAATAATAGTTGTTTAGCCATAATACAAAGTCAAGGATCTTTAGTTCCTCCTCCAGGACTATAGATTTATATTCTGAGCCATATCTCTGAGTTGTTTTGCAGATACTGAAACCTGCACCAGGCAGGAAGAAGTCAACTGCCTGTGGGCCACAAGCACGTAGATCGACTGGAACCAGAAGATTGGTGATATTGACTCTTGAAATACCACCTGGTTACCTCACCACCAACCAAAAGAAGGATGTCCACAAGCTGATCAGGCATCCTATGACCTTCTCCCTCACTTTGTCTTTAAAAACATTTCCCTGAAAGCCATCAGGGAGGCAAGGTCTTCTGAGAATTAGCTGCCCATACTCCTTGCTTGGTCTTGCAATAAATGCTGCACTTTCCTTCACCACAACAGTGTCAATAGATTGACTTTACTGAACACAGATGAGTGGATCCAAGTTTGGTTGAGTATCAAAGCCAGGATACATATTTAGAAAAGACTGTATGGATGAAGCTGTTGGGCCTATAATTTAGGAACACTTAGTGCCAGTATGCCTCAAAAGTTCCCTCTCTTTAATTGATTCTAAGTGTTGGAGTGAAAGTTGAATTGTGCATAAACATATTTCAAAGTACTTACTACTATATGACTTTTCATGTCATTGAATTAATTTCAGCACCAAAATATGAGATGAAGAAATTATAATCATAGCACTTCTGCATTTCTTCTGTGAGAATAAGTGACAGACAAATCAGTGAGGCAAAAGGCAAAGATTCGGTCAATGGACCAAGGATATCTCAAGATGTTACTGGTGAGGCTACAGGATTATTAAAGGAACAAGATGATGGTGTGTGACTCTGGAAATTTGAAGGGGATTTGGTATGTTGATTTAGTTCCACACAGCTGTGAGTGAACGCCAAACTGCTCTACAAATATTTTGTGGGCACATGGAGTGCTAAAGCATAATTAACTAGCTTTAGGATATCAAAAGTATGCAATACTCCAACATGAAAATATCAGTGAGCACACATGACTTAGGCAAAAAGCCAGGGTTAGATGATGTTGAAGTTCTGCACTTTGGTAGATTGCTGAGGTAACTGCCACCAGTTTGTTCATGCCTCATTCTACGCATACCCTTTACAATGTGATGTGGGTGGTCCTCCCATCAATAGGTGGAGTCTGTTCTCACAGTCTTAAATCTGAACCTGACCACGTCACCTGCACTAGTCAACAGAACAAAAGCAAACATGATTCAAGCCAAGGCTTGAAATGTGCTTGAGCATTAGGGCTTGCCTTCTTTCATTGCTAGAAACCCAACTGCCACCATTTAACATTCCCCAGCTAGTCTTCTAGAAAAGAGAAAATCTGAGAAGCCAGATATGTAACAGAAGTCATCCTAGACCACCCAGTACTAGCCAAGCCACCAGAAGACCACAAAAGACAGCCAAGTCCAGGCAACACTGCAGTCTACAAAACAGTTCTTTAAAGCCACTAAGTTTTGGGTTGGTTCCTTACATAGCAAAAGCTAACTGATACAATTAATTCCATCATAGTGCCCAAACTTTGGCTATGGTTTGTTCCAGTCCCATGACCATATTTCTCTGGAGATGGAAGTTTGAGATATCTGGTAACTTCATTGCTTCCTGATCTAAGGAATGGTACTAGCACCAGATGAATTGCTTACAGAAAGAGAGTGACAGTCATTAAAAATCATATGCTATTCCTTAAAAAACTAAAAATAGAACTACCATACGACCCAGCAATCCCACTACTGGGCATATACCCTGAGAAAACCATAATTCAAAAGGAGTCATGTACCAAAATGTTCATTGCAGCTCTATTTACAATAACCAGGACATGGAAGCATCCTAAGTATCCATCAACAGACGAATGGATAAAGAAGATGTGGCACATATATACAATGGAATATTACTCAGCCATAATAAGAAACAGAATTGATTTATTTGTAGTGAGGTGGTTGGACCTAGAGTCTGTAATACAGAGTGAATTAAGTCAGAAAGAGAAAAACAAATACCGAATGCTAACACATATATATGGCATCTAAAAAAAAAAATGTCATGAAGAACCTAGGGGCAAGATGGGAATAAAGACACAGACCCTCTAGAGAATGGACTTGAGGATATGGGGAGGGGGAAGGCTAAGCTGTGACAAAGTGAGAGAGTGGCATGGACATATATACACTACCAAACGTAAAATAGAAAGCTAGTGGGAAGCAGCCGCATAGCACAGGGAGATCAGCTCAGTGCTTTGTGACCACCTAGAGGGGTGGGATAGGGACGGTGGGAGGGAGGGAGACACAAGAGGGAAGAGATATGGGAACATATGTATATGTATAACTGATTCACTTTGTTATAAAGCAGAAACTAACACACCATTGTAAAGCAATTATACTCCAATAAAGATGTTAAAAAAAAAAAAAAGACACATGCACCCCAGTGTTCATTGCAGCACTATTTACAATAGTCAGGTCATGGAAGCAACCTAAATGCCCATCAACAGATGAATGGATAAAGAAGATGTGGTACACATATACAATGGAATATTACTCAACCATAAAAAGGAATGAAATTGGGTCATTTGTAGAGACATGGATGGACCTAGAGACTGTCGTACAGAGTGAATTAAGTCAGAAAGAGAAAAACAAATATCTTATATTAACGCATATACGTGGAAACTAGAAAAATGGTACAGATGATTCGGTTTTCAAGGCAGAAATAGAGACACAGATGTAGAGGATAAACGTATAGACACCAAGGGGAGAAAGCAGACGGAGGGGGCGGCGGTGGTGGTGGGATGGATTGGGAGAGTGGGATTGACATATATACACTAATATGTATAAAATAGATAACTAATAGGAAACTGCTGTATACAAAAAGAAAATAAAATAATCATTGGCTATGTTTCACAGAAAAAAATGTTATTTCTTGTGATATTAATTATTGCCTATTAACCACACATCCATGGAAAACAGGTCTTGGGACCTAGTAAAATGCATCCAAAAACCAAGGGTATTAGGAGTTCACTTGAGAAATAGTTCACATGAAAGTTACACGAGTCTTTTAACTGGCCTCAGACTCAGTATAATTAATTGTATGATATAGATGCTTAAAGTAAATCTAGGCTCCATTAATAGAGGGATAGAGATCCTATTCGGGGAGATAATCATCTAGAAGATTGCTCCTAGTTTTGGGTGCTGCACTTGAAGACTAGAATATGTCTTAAGGAGAATAATTATGATGTCGAAGCTCAGATAATCATGCGACAAGAGTAAGTTTTAAAGAACCCATGGAGAAAACTTGCCAACATTTTTGCACCTGAAGTTTTAGTTAAGAGGATGAGGGAATAGTTTCCATTCGAATTACTCTAGGTAGAAGAACTAAGACCAATGGGTGAAGGAAGTTAGATGCAGGTTTGTTCTCAACATGAGAAAGAACTTTCTAATATTTACAGGAGTACTACAGTATGATAGGTTGGCTTGAACTCTCATGAGGTTGTTGTCTCTGGGTGTGTTCAAAGATTGTTCATCTTTGCCCAGGGATATGGTAGGAAGAATTTTGCACTGAGAGGAGGAACATTACACAAGATGACATTTAAGGTTCCTTCCAAATCCAAGATTCTATGCTTCTGTATGAAACTCCTGCGTGCATCTATCTATCACATTTGTCTTTACAAAGCCTAATAATTAAGTAGATCTTCTGCAACTTCATCTTAATAGTTGTCCCACCAGTTTCCCAACTTGGTCTTAATCTGAGAGAATATGAGAGGGGAGGTGCTAACAGAAGAATGTAAAGCATTAACTCTTTCACCCCCTCTACTTCTTAGTTGGGCACACATGTTAAATTTATTAGTTTTGTTCTAGAAATAAAGAGCAAATCAGATGTCACCTATTCATGCTTTAATATAATGAAATTCACTGTGAGTTGAATAAAGGTAAAATTAGATTTACTATTAAAAAGAGAGAGGGGGAAAAAATCAAAGTTTCATATTGTAAGGAAAAATTGATGACAGTATAGTGTCTTACAATGACGGTATGTTGTCTTATATGTAAGTCTTCTGTTTCATTTTAAGAGGAAATAAGTATGTTGTTAATAATTTTTAAATCTCATATGTTATAAACTATTATTAATATATTTTAAATAGCATTGTTAATTACCTGGTATTAAAAATGAAAAATATAACACTATTTCAATAATTATGTTTAATATTCATAGAAAAGTATCATGAATGGTGATGGAATATCTCTAATAGCCCACGTAACAGCTCACATGAAACTAGTATCTGAAACATGACCTTGATGCTTGTTTCATATTAAAAACATTACCACTATCCAGAAGTTCAAATGCTGTGCGGCATCCTGCCACCACAAATCAGACTACTTGGACAATTAAAATGTGAGGGTGGACTCAATAAGACTCTGTACCTTTTCTCCTTTCATGACTTATTGATCCAATCCTATCTTAATTCTCTTTATTCTCTCCATCTCTTTCCACCTCTAGACCTTAAATGTAAGCTTTCTTTAAAGCTCTTGCCATAATAATATTAGCAAAGAATTATTTAATGTGTGCCATGTTCCAGGCACTGTTTTTATGCTTCATCTCATTTAATTCTCAAAATACCCAGTCATCAGTATTTTATTATTTTCATCTTAGAGAGATTAAACAACTTGACTAACATCCATACCAGTAAGACAAAGAGCTTACTCTTATATCCAGATGTCTGCTTCTACTTTGCTTTGTCACTACTTTCTAGGAGGAGCTCCCAAAATGTGAAAACTGAGATCCCATAGGATACAATGTAAATCTTGGCAAGTGAAAGAGAGAGATGTGGAGTCAAAGAAAACTGAGATGTGGAGTCTGAGTGACTGGGAGAATTGTGGGGTCATTTATCAAAACCAGAGAATTGGAATAAGAAATTAATACTGAAGAAATTTTCTGTGTTTTTTTTCAATGTTGAAGTAAAATATCTTTTTTAAAAAAATAACATACCCTACAAGATTGTAGCTATAAATAGACTTGAAGACTGGAAAAAGTGAAAGATAATAACGGATGTGAAAAAGAGCGAACAGGAGATGGCAGTGAGACTTCTGTTTGGGGGAAATTAGAAAACATTTAAAGCAGTTGGTTATGTGGACCACAACAGAAAGCCAACAAGATCTTACCAGGCGTATTAGATAATGGGCCTAGATAACGCTGATACAATTTTGTTGTAGACTTCTTCACTATAATTTTGAGATTTTCTCCAATAATGCCCTTGACGTGCTGGAATGAGAGAAGAAAAACAGAGGGAGTTGCATAGGACTAGGAACTGATAAATGTGGAAAGTTAAGAGAGCTGGTCCGCCAAGTCTTAACAGACTGGATATTATTATATTCCTGAATACAGAATGGTAGGGAAACAAGTGAAGCCAAAAGTGTGCTTATAAGCTCAGAGAAATGGAAAGGGAGAAAGTATAAACAATACCAATGATGACGGAGCAAGTTCAATAGAGAGACAAAGGGGAGAGATTGAAGGACAGAAAATTATGGTCAGAGCAAGACATTTCTAAGTTCAAGATCTTGAATGTGGAGTGTTTTTAAGTGATGAAGTAATTCAGGATGTAAATATGCTGCTAAAGAGTGGAGTTGAAAGCTATTGGAGATAAGGGTTAAGGAACTTTATGACTCAAATTTAAAGAGTTTGAGCTCTAGAGTTGGGCACTCCTAAATTTGAATCCTGCCTTATGATCTGAAGGTATTTAAAGATTTTCTTAACCTCTCTAAGTTTCTTAATTTCTCTAACAAAATTTGGGGTGAGAGAGATGAGAGGGGTGTTATTGACATTTTTATTTTAATATATTATTCAAAGAAATAATACATGTAGAAAGCTTAGCAGAGTGTATCATTCAAGTTAGCTTTTACTATCATTGTCATTGTTGTTGCTATTAAAAACTATCCTCAGATATTCAGGAAAAAAGGACAAGGAAGCAATCACATGACAGAGTAGTACTGCTTCATTTAAATTCCAAGAACCTGACTTAAAGCTTAGGTTCCAAACTTCCCCATCCCATACCTTCTGAAGTAGAGTGAACAGGCCAGAAACAAATATTTCATGACCCTGAATAAGGAGGCTTGAAGATTGAATATGTGCTGTGTCTACTACCAAATAAGATCCAAGGAAAAGGGGTAAATTTGAAAGCTCAGGGGATTCTTCTCTCATCCAGATCTCTGTTGAAATTGTTAATGATCAAGGAAATGACCAAAAATATGACTTGCAAAGAACAAGGAAGAGAAGATAAAGATCTAAAATTCACCTATTCCACAATTAAATGCTAAAAAATCAAAATTAGATACGATGGTAATTACCTGTAGTGAAGTGGGTCGCTTACTAGATAAAATACTCAAAGGCGACCAAGAAGTGGGGTACACTTCAGTAGGCACCATCTCCAAAGTACTCCTTTTAATGAAAAGTTAATTATCTAGGGATACATTCTCAGAAAGCCCTGATAGTTAAAGAAGATTGTGTCTATGTACACTGAGAAGGTCTATAACTTTCAACAGATTTTCAAAGAAGCATATGACTCCAACACTTAAAAACCACTTCTCACAAGTGTATGGTAAATATTTTCAAGAGGTTTAAGACAGAAGAGTTTCAAGACCTAACAAAACACTTAACTTTATGTTGATGGTTTATGACAATAGTTATAATTTCATATAACACATTCCCATAAAGAAACACCAAATTTACCAAAGATTCCCTCCCATTAGTCCTCCCACCATCTCTGCAGCCCTCATTAACAGAGTGAATACTACGGAGTTGCTTGGTGCAAGGAAACAATTAGTGTAAAACACACAGCATGAAGGAGCTTATTCTAGTCAACTACTCAAAAAGAGTTTTGTTCAGCGTGGCAGACACTAACTTCCTACCCAATATCCATGATCCCTCATTTATTCTAAGAAAAACCTTTTTTTTTCAACATATCAATGTGTCCCTCTGGAAGAGCACAATTCCCAGTCTACTTTGCAACAAAACGTGAACAATAAAATGCAAAGATGGGTAAGATTTCTGGAAGAACTCTTTACAAGGGCACTCCTTTAGCTAGGATGCCCTTCTCTTTTTTCTTTTCTTTCTCATTCCCATCCTGCCTGGAATGCAGGCATGATGTCAATACTTTCAGCAACTATTAGGACCATAAGGTCCATCAGGAGACCTTCAAGGTAGAAGACATGTGCTAAGTACTATAAAATAGAAAGTGGTCCTAGGTGACATCATGGAACTTTATACCCTCCCAGGAGCATCTTCCTGTACATTTTTTATGTGAGAAAAGATAAAATCCTTAATTTTTAAGGCTTCAAGGTTTGTTGTGGTTTGTTTAGGGATTTTTTTTTTTAGAAATAAATCATTGTTGTTCAGAAAAAAATGTAATTCACAAATGCTGTACACACCCAGCCTGAAAAATGTCACTTTACTTTGTTATACTGCCTAAAAGTGGACCACTTGATGATTCACTTTGATAAACAGTAATGATTTTAATGGATAGTCTACATGATAGTGAACATTAGACCACAAAGAACTGTGACCTCTGAGAGGAAGGAAGCAAATGAGGTGAGTTCTACAGTTTCCCAGGCTTACTATCATGATAGCTTTTCCAAGCTATATACAGGAAAGGGGAATTTAAAGCAGAACCTGGTAGATTCCCTGAGTTAAGGAAATAGACCTGAGAGCCTAGGAAACTAAGATAGCTAGAGTTCACAGGACAGAAAGTAAACAGCTTTACAGAGAATTCTGGAGATAGACAGAGGGCCCAGCTTGTGTTCAACAGAGTAAATGATCATTACATGCATGTGAGGAAACTACTCAAGGCCAGCAAAAGAACCACCTGAAAGGATGAAAAGGGACAGTGTCTGGGGCACGGTTGGGAATACTGCCTGTTCCCATCAGCCAGACTGGAAAACCTTAAAATTCATGGGGCATTCAGTAAAGTTATCAAAAGATTATGTCCCCATTCTGAGGAATATTTAGCTTTGGACTAAACACTATTCTGGCCCTGCCTAGAAAATCTTAATAACAAACCCAAAATAGCAAATGATTTCCAAGTAACTTGACTGCATCTCAGCAAAAAGCCCAAGAATATTTATATGAATACAAAAATATCCCAATAAAAAATACTTTTATCCAACCAGATATGTGGAATTCAATCAAAATTACCAGGAAGGCAAAGAAGTGGAAAATAGTACTCAGAATTTCAATTAATTGAAGCCAACCCAGAACTGACACAGATAATGAAAGTGTCATGCAAGGAGATTAAAAGTTATTATATGATCAAAAAGCTAGAAGAAATATTGAACATATTAAGTGAGACATGGAAAATACATTTTTTAAAGAAATCAAATGTCTAAAGATAAAAATTACAATATCTGAGATAAAAAATACAGAGATGGGATTAACAGAAGATTAGATATTATATAAGAAAAGATTAGGCGTCCAGGAGACACAGCAATAGAAACTATCCCAAATGAAATAAAGTGAGCTATGGAATTATTTCAAACAGCCTGATATGCAGGTAATTAAAGCCTCTGAAAAGAAGAGAAAGAAAGGAAGATATAAATAATATTTTAAAAGTAAAGGCTGAAAGTTTTTTGAATTTGATAAAAAACTATATACCTACTGAACCAAGAATCTCAATGAACCCTTAGCAAAAGAAACATGAAGAAAAGTATGCCAAGGCATATCATAATTGAAGTTCCCAAATCTGGTGCTAAAGAGAAAATCTTAAAAGTAGTGGGGTTGGGGGTGGCAGAGAAGACATGTCACAAACAGAGAAACAAAGATAAGGGAGGGGTCATATTTTTTATCAGAAGTAATGTGAATGAGAAGATAGAGGAGCAACATCTCTAAAGTACTGAAAGAAAAAAAAACTTTCAACCTAGAATTCTATACCCAGCAAAAATATCTTTTAAAAATAAAAATGAAAGAAAAACTTTTCAGACGTGAAAGAATTCATCCACAGCAGACCCACACTACAATAGTAGTATGTAAGAAGTCCTTCACATAAAAGAAAACTGATGTCAAATGGATATGATGCTCTACACCAAGGATTAAACAGAACCAGACCTTAAAACTGCAGAGGGTAGAGTACTTCCAAACACACTTGATGAGGTCATCACTATCCTAATACCAAAACCAGACAAAGACATTAGAAGAACAGAAAACTATATTGACAGAAAGATCAATGTTTGCCAGGGGACTGGGGTTGGAGGAAGGGATTAACTGCTAAATGACATGAAGAATATTTGGGGGCTTATGGAAATGCTCTATATTTTGTGTATTGGTAGATTCATGGGTGTACACATCTGTCAAAACTCATCAAATTGTATAATTTAAACGTGTAGTTTATTATATGTAAATTATACCCCAATAAAGCTGGTTAAAACAAAACAAAATAAATGAAAACAGCATATCTGGCAGATACTGTGGTTTGTCTCACTCAGTAACCTATCCAGACTCATGTCTCTAGAATGTCTTCCTGTGCTATAGAGTGTACAGCAGTGTATAGAGGCTAGAAACCTAAAAAGCATATTTCCCATTTTCCCTCACTGCTTTCACATGTGACTTATTTAGTAACCACAAACAGATACACTCACTCAAAACTTTATTAGGAAGAAAATTTTGTAGAAAGAAGGGCAGAGAACAAGTCATCCATTTTGCTGGTGTGGACCATGGCAAAGACAGCAAGTTACTGGAGCTGACCACCTCCAGACTGTGGCAGAGGCTTTCTTGGTGGCCCATTTCTGGGAAAATTGGACGTAATTGGAAAATTGGAGAAATTTTGGAAGTAGTCCCTAGAAACATGCCTAGAGTCTGTAATTCTAGTGTGCCTACTAGCTATGCTCAATAATAATTCCTTCATTCTTAAATTGAATAAAACAGTACTTTAAATAGATATAGAATTATCAAGCAGTCACAACTCAGTATCAGCTAATTTAAGAGACCCCTCTAGATCACCAGCCTTTCCATTCTTCTCTCTGTTACTGAAGTCCACACTTGGATTCATTCTACACGTTTCATAGCTCAGTTCCAACGTGGATTTTGTGAACTCTTACTGTAGAGTTTTATGGTTGGTCCATAATCAAGATACTATTTCTAACTCATTTCCTACGGGTATTTCTAAGATTATTTATGTCCAAACTGTTGGAACACAATCTTTTTGTGTAAAGCTTTTCTGATGCCAAAACAATAGGGCACTTGCCCCAAGTAAGTTCCAAGCTGAACTTGCTCCTCCCCCCATCTCTCTCCCTCCACCACTGAGCATCCCAGGGCAGTGTAGATTTGTTTTCTAAAGTCATTTCTTTCCCTTGACTATTCCATTGCTTCCATCTTGAGTTTTTAGTTTGGCTGGGGAAGACAGTCATCAGACAAAAAGAGCATCCTTGTCAGTTCTTCCATTCTTGTCCATAGAAGGAGTCCTATTAGCTTCCGTTCAGTGAAAATAACTGAATTCCCTTGGCACCACCCACCCTGGGTCTGATGGCAGTGATGGCAGTAAAACTAGGGAGCTGTGAAATGTCCTCATCCTCTCTCCATCCCATCTCACTGTCTCCCGCACTCTGCCTCCATATGCCTCTGTCTGTGTCTCTGTCTATTTCGTTCTCTGGCTCTGTTTGTCTATTTCTTTCTCTCCATCCTTAAAGACAGTTGTATTTGTGCAGATGATTCACACATCTTGAATTTTCTCATTTATTTAAATTTAAACTAAATCAAATGGTTTCATGTAACTGTTTAAAACATCACAGATGTTAAGGAAACTACCAACATCAGTTCCTTTTCCTCCCCCAAAATTATGCTTCACCACATGCCAAAACCCAGCAGAGGGCATCCTTCCATTTCAGATGTGCAAACACTGCAGGGAAAAGGCTCTAACAATTCTGGCAATGTACTCCATTTGCAACTGTGCACTGGAATCTAAATAAAGGGGCTACTGTAGTAGTAGGGAAATTTGTTACATAAGTTGTTCTGGAGTGTTTATCTCCATTTTGAATTGTAAATTTAGAAGCAATTCCCCTTTCATAAGAAAAAAAAAAAGGAAAAAAATCTCGTCTCTGGCCTCTCTCCAGATCTGGGGAATTAGCTTCAAATTTCAGAAGCAGCAGGTAGCACCTCTGTGATCCCTCTGCCTCTAGGCATGTGTGTAAATAAAGTGATCACAGAGACAAAGCAATCGAGAAAGAACTCTGCACCCTACCTCCTCTGCTGCACTCTCCCCTATCCCTGAAACCTAAAGACAAATAGCAAGAGAGGCATTTTGCCTGTTACACTGAAAAGTAGGAAGAAGATGAGCCTGGTCGAGAGCAGAGTAGCAGGTGGGGCCCACCTTGTACCTGTGTAAGTAAGCAGTCGCCCACTAAGATTAACTGTGTAGCTTCACAGAACTTAAAATTCCACAATGAAAAATATCTTACATTGTCAGAAGAATTTCCCCCAGGTTACAATGCAAATACCCACAACCCTTATCAGTGATTTTCTCCGCAGTGTAGATGAGTTTATGAGATTTTCTTTCCTTGTGGAAGAATGTCTCAGGAGAGAAGGAGAGAATATGAGGAGACAATATAGCATCATTCCTACATCCATTCAGCATATGTTTTTGAGCACTTTATGCCAAACCCTGTTGTAGGTGCTAAGAACCCACCAGGAAACAAACTAGCAAAGATCACTTTCCTTGAGGTGATGTGTCAGAGTGCAAGGGTCTGGGAAATCGGACAGACCTAACTTTGAGTCCTGGTCCTGCCAATTACCCAGCTATGTGTGTGTGTGTGTGTACATATATATATATATATATATATATATATATATATATATATATGTACACACACACACTATATACAGTGTATATATCAGTAAAATCCTCAAAATTAGCCTAAGAAAAGTTCTATTATGATTATCATTTTCATTTTACAAATGAGGAAATCAGGCACAGAGTGATTTATAAATTTCCCAGAATCAGAAGTAGCAGAGCAGGAATTTGAAACAATGCTGCCCGACTTCAAAGCTGTCTTGCCTCTTAACCAGTGCGCCAGAGAGCTGATTTCTAGGTCCTGAGGACTAGATGAGATGACACATATAAGCTGAGAGTATAGTATAGTACTTTTTAAAATTTATTTATTCATTCATTCATTCATTCATTCATTCTGTCATTTTTATCACTGCCATTGTTATGGGTTTCTGGGACCTCAGGGTATATGTTGAAGTATAAGATAAGAGGCTCAATACTTGAATCAAAATACTTCTAGTTCAGAATCTATCTGTGTCCAGCTCTGGTTAAAAGTAAGATTGCATAACATCATAGCTACTGAATCATGGCTTCTCTGCATTAACCTTTCCGTAAGATGACAGGCGGCCTCTAATAGCCATGGCTCTAGACAGGATATCAGGACACAAGCTCCCTGTAACAAACAGGAGCATTTCCTGCTCTGGCTTTTTCTAAACTTCCCTGGAAGCTGAAGGTTAAGACCAGATTTGAAATGAAACCAAGATGCAAGGATGCATCTCTGGTTGACAGCCGCTTTCTGTTCTCTGATCAGTGACCTTGTAGTCAGTCCCACCCCCCTCAACTGCTGGTGTCCCTTTGCTCTCTCTCTTTCCAAACTGCACTCTCCAAAGCCCCCCTTCTTGGGCTTCGTACTGATGAAGCTTGTTCATAGATCAGTGGGGGTTAAAGATGCTAACCGTGCTATTCAAAGAGCAAGGAAGCAGTCATGTTTTGTTGCTGCTCTGGGAGTGCTCTGCTCGCCCGTAAGCCTGCATTTGTGTCTCACGTTCTCGCATTACCAAAATCAAGAATCATTTTAAACAAGCAGATTAAAATTCTGGCTCCGGGCCCCATTTCTTATTGATTTCATTTCACGACTGTCATCTTAGTTTCATTAAGTAGGAAACTGAGTGTTTGATAATGGGGTATAGGAGAATTCACAAATGGATATCTCATATATCCCATTTTTCTTGCCTGCACTAAAAAAAAAAAAAAGTTTTTATCCCACATGTCAAGCGTCACAATGCAAAACTCAGGTCAACTAAACATTTAAAAACTGTATTTCTATTCAAAAAGGCAATTTCATGCTGATTTCATTTCACCATGACCCTGCAGGGATGAACACTGTAGCAACACATCATTTAGGATAGAAATAAGTGCTTCAAACCCTTTGGATTGAACTTAAAAAAATAGCTAGTATGCTGGTAGCTATGATGCAAGTTGCCTTGTCATAGCCTTATAGCTTTCTATCAACACTGGTTGGGTTCAATAAAAAAGAAGATTTTCCTTAGCAGATACTCACCCCAAGGTAATGGCCATCGATGAACACGACAGGAAGCGAAGGAGCTTCAGAAACCCGTCGGCATCGTTCATCTAATTCTTTTCCATAGTCACCATTCAGAGCTATGTTTTTCTCTTCAAATTTTACCCGATGGTTTTGGAAGATCTTTCTTACCAGTTCACACCTTTCAAAGGTTGTCCGTACCACACGAAGGCAAGTCGTATAAATCACTACGCGGTCAAATTCTAGTTCAATTGATGGTTGCTGTAGGAAAATATTATAGTGTAAATATTTTGGCATTTGCTTTCTTACATCTCTTTATTTTAAGACAATTAACATTTCAGCCAACGTCTTACACATTAAAGGCCTGCAATAAAAGTTGAATAAGCACCATATTTGTCAATTCTAAGACATGTCTTTATACTTTAGAACATCTGTAATTGCAATAAGGATGACAATCAACATAATTTAAATGACATAATTTAATTGACAGTATTTTTTCTGTTCCCAATGGCGTATAAGATAATGGCATATCTTTTTTTTTTTTAACATCTTTATTGGGGTACAACTGCTTTACATTTTTGTGTTAGTTGCTGCTGTATAACAAAGTGAATCAGCTATACATATACATATATCCCCATATCCCCTCCGTCTTGCATCTCCCTCCCACCCTCCCTATCCCACCCCTCTAGGTGGTCACAAAGCACTGAGCTGATCTCCCTGTGCTACGCGGCTGCTTCCCACGAGCTATCTATTTTACATTTGGTAGTGTATATATGTCCATGCCACTCTCTCACTTCGTCCCAGCTTACCCTTCCGCCTCCCCGTGTCCTCAAGTCTATTCTCTACGTCTGCATCTTTATTCCTGTCCTGCCCCTAGGTTCTTCAGAACCATTTTCTTTTTTTAGAGTCCATATATACGTGTTAGCATACGGTATTTGTTTTTCTCTTTCTGACTTACTTCATTCTGTATGACAGACTCTAGGTCCATCCACCTCACTACAAATAACTCGATTTCATTTCTTTTTATGGCTGAGTAATATACCATTGTAACTGGCATATCTTAAAATTGATGATGCCTCACATGGCATGCCATGTGGTGAAATAAGGAATGGTTGAATTATTTTTCTCATGTTTTGTAGACATCATTCAACTACAATAGCTGCCTCTTATACCCAAAGCAAAACATGGAACAGAATAGACAAAGTTAGCATTTAACCATTTGAAAATTCTTCTACTCATCAACTTACCAAATTTGACAGCTTTTTTGAGCCAAAATTTACTGGGAATAACAAGATCTATATCATAGGATTGTTCTGAGATTTAAGAGGCATAAAATGTGTGCATGAGCTCTGTTGAATGACAGGCTCCCGTGTGCAGTGAGAAGGTTCTGCCGTGAGGAACAGAAGATATAGTGGCTCAGAGAGAGTGCATAGAAACCAATATCAAGGTGGGCAGCAGGTCAAAGCCAGGCATAAAAAGGAAACAAGGAAACAGTACACTGCAATGGAGTGTAAGCAATTGGAGGCTTAGCTTACACTCTCAAAATGGAGGCAAGCAACTCTCAAAACCAAGGTGAAGACTCCTAAAGAGAGAATCTCTTTTTGTCTATGTTTCCTGCTGCATCAGAAATCAGTGACTGCATTCAAACCCTGCCAGCACTGCGAGGGCCTTATCAGCTAGGTCCTGACATCACCAGGGTGACATCACCCTCTTCCTCTTTATTATAGCCTTATTTGAAAGAGACTGAACAGAACCCAACTATATACCGTGAGATCAAGGGATCCGTGAGTCTCCACAGTGCTACAGTTGTTGAAAGACAACCACACAACTTATAAACTCCTGTGAAATCAAAACTTTGATTTGAAACCGCTCCAGATGGCTAAATACTAGAACCAGAAGGTAAGATACTAAGCTTCACCACTTTGTACTCAAAGAAATCAGACCACTCTGCCAGATGCAAATACAGATAGTTCTAGAAAGATATGAAGTGATGGAAATGGCTATGCAGTGGTCTCCACTTCACCGAGAGACTGGACATTTTTTTTTTTCCTAATGGTAAAATGTATTAAAGACATAAGAATCTTTTCTTTCCTCAATAGAGGTTAGAAGCTAAGTTGAAAACCAGAGGCCTGGAGGGGCCAAGCAGGTGTCATAAATGCTGGAGCAGACCAGGAGTAAATAAGATATTAGTGAGAAGCAGGGAGAGTGTCATTTGAAAGGGAAAAACATAACTCAGCTTCAGGCAGGTTTCAGGAATGTCACTCAGTGTTGTCAGATATGATTATTGTAAATATAAACTTGAAATCTGGATTTTTATAGGAAATTTTCTGCATTCTAAATAGTGGCACCCCATTTAAAAATGTATTGAGACCCCTGGACAAAATATCTGAAGGCTGAATTTGGCCTATATACTGCTAATTTATAACACTGGAAAGGAGAGAGTCCCAGGGAGGTATATCAGATATACCTGGACTCTGTCTCTGGCCATCTCTGTCTTTGGGAAGCTAATGAGCTGTTTAGCCTCAGTTTTCTCATCTGTAAAATGTGATAATAGTGGTGGTAGGTACCTAATAGGTTTGCTGAGAAGATTAAGAAAACAACTAGTGTAGGGCTTAAAACATAGTACTGTGTGCTGAGTTATACACTGCAAAGATATTACACTCCACATTGTGGAATTTTTAAGATTAAGACCACAAGCAAAAATAAATCAATGGAAAATATCAATGTAATTAATGACAAGAAAAGAGGATTATTACTAGGCTTTAGATTAAGAAGCATTGATCTTCAAAAAGAGTAACCAAATGCCCAAGAGCCTCTGGTTCCTCTTCATATTCACAATTATGAACAAGCTGGGAATCAAGGAACTCACTGTAAATGCTGCAGCTTTCGGAATGGCACCAAACTTCTCTTTTTCCTGATATCATCTGAGTAATTATGCATTGTTCCTCTGGCTGCAAAGACTGCTATAACTGCATTTGTTTCTACCAAAATGTTCCACTTTTTTCAATAGTACACTTACTTTTGAAATATTTTATAAGAAATACATTTCCCCATGTGAAGAAGTGGGAAAATTTAAGATTGGGCCATTCTGTTCTCACACAGGATTCTCTCTGCTCGTACAACATATGCTTGGTACCACTTTTCTGTGTATCTCTAAGAGACAGACATTTAAAAAACAGTAATAACATGAACCCTTATCAAGTGGCCACGTTAGATGCTGTTCAGTGCAAAGGGTAACAAAAAATATCCCTTTGCCTACTGTTGAGGATGAGCTTTGCCTGGAATCAGTGATTGGATATTAGAATAAACTAGGGAGCTTTAAAAATCCCCAAAGCCCAGGCCAAGCACATACCAGTTATATCAGAATCACCAGAGTGATTTTTTTTGAAATCTCCTCTGGCAATTCCACTGTGCAACCAAGTTCTAGAGCTAGTTGGATACCAGTTGGAAATGCAGAATCATGAGCTTCACCCCAGATCTACTGAATCCGAATCTGCACTTCAACAAGTTCTCTGGGAAATCTGGGTGCACATTATATTTTTGAGGAGCCCCGGTGAAGTCACATATAGGCAGCTTGACTTGTTAGAGAAACTGGGTTTATGTCCCTTTAAAATAACTGCTAGTCATTTATACAGTCATTAGAATAATTTGCCAAACATATGCTAGGCACTATATATATAATGGGGAGCAAAAATTATAATTCCTAACGACTTGGAGCTCATAGTTTAAAGTAATAAAAAAACTAAAATGTTACATAAATCAATATAGAATTACAAACTGTTAAGTGATGCAAAGGAAATGCACAAGTTGTTAGAAGAGGCTGTGGCAGAAGGGCCTTTTCTGTTTTAGAGGTCGAAAAAGCGTTATCTGATATTTGAGCTCTGATTTAAAGGATAAGAAAGAGTTACAGGCATTAACTAGGCAGAGCGCATGGGGAAAAAGTCACAGATAAGTGCAAAGATGTTGAGATGGAGGAAGATGGCATGTTTGAGACTCTGAAAGAAGGTATTTGCTGAAACACAAAGGAGAATTATAATAATACTGAATGATTCTGGACACGCATGTAGGATCAATATCATGTTGTATTTTATAGCCACTCTATGGCCTTTAACCTAAGAGCAATGAGAAGTTCCTGAAGGCTTTTAAGGAGGATGGGAGGGGTTTACATATTTTAAAAATAACCCTGGTGGCGCAGTGGTTGAGAGTCCGCCTGCCGATGCAGGGATCGCGGGTTCGTGCCCCGGTCCGGGAAGATCCCACATGCCGCGAAGCGGCTGGGCCCGTGAGCCATGGCCACTGAGTCTGCGCGTTCGGAGCCTGTGCTCCGCAACGGAAGAGGCCACAACAGTGAGAGGCCCACATATCGCAAAATAAATAAATAAATAAGTGAAGCAGGGCCAGTGCAGATAGTTGCACAGGATGTGCACTGCACAAACCTAGAGACTGTCATTATTAGCAAAGAATAAAGGAAGGATGCCCCCAGGGTTGTGTGATTCCACAACTTGAGCAATCGTACTCAGTCTCATTCCCAACTCCCTTGGTCTGAAAACTGAGATTGAATCCAGGGTAAATTCAAGGTAGGAAATACAGTTTATCTAGTAGAATAGGCTATTAAGTAAAATTTTCTAAAAATAATCTCACTGAACAATTTTTTGATATGATTTGAAAGTGGATCTTTCTAGAGGTAGAAGTGGGTTAAATGATTCCTCAAGGTTGTTTCCAGTTTCATAATATCAGTTTTAAATGATATTGTCTTTAGAAAAAGAAATCCTCTTCTACACTTGCCTCATTTTCTTTCCCTCAACAGATTTGTCAGAGCATTTGGCCAGAAAGCTAAAAATAGCCCCTCAGTGGTTAGCTGTCCCTCTTCTCCCTTCCTGAGAGTTACCATGGGAATAGCGTAATGAAGGATGGAGGCATCTGAGACAGCGCTAAGAAGCCACTGGGATTTGCAGCCCGCTTGTTCTGAGAAAGCCGACCTAGATGTTAATAAAGGCAAGCCGTTTCTTCCTGTCCATTGATTAAAAAAGATGACTCTTTGGGGTGCCCCGAAGCCTCACAACAACCTGCAGCAAACGTAGATGTGTTGGTAAGGGACGGAAATTGCTGTGAACAAGACTAAGGAGGGAAGAGATCTGGGGCTATATGGATATGTATAGCTGATTCACTTTGTTGTAAAGCAGAAACTAACACACCATTGTAAAGCAATTATACTCCAATAAAGATGTTAAAAAAAAAAAGACTAAGGGGTTACTTTGTAGCCAACGTATGTCCTCAGCTTGCACCTTGTCCGGCAATAGCCACTGTCAACAGTAAGTTCTGTAGTCACCTAGGCATCCAGGGACACTTCTGGAGGCCTCACATCCACTGGAACTGTCACTGATTCAGGCCAAGGATTAGTCCCTACGGCTCCCCGACAGAGGATCAGCTCTGCGCAGACCCAGCTCCCCGGGCTGGAGCAGATCCAGATCCAGTGGGCTATTTCCACTTGACCCCTTTGACTGTACAGCCTGGTGCCGGTTTGACAAGGCCTCCCGAAATCTGGGCCTCCAGACAATTCCAGGAACTCAGGTCTTAAACAAAACTTTAAAATATAATAAAAAGTGACATTTTTAAATGGCGATGGCAGACATCATGCTAATAACTTTACATTCACTTAATCCTCCCAATAACTTACATGCTGTAATGGTCTTTATTTATAGATCTAGAAATCTAGGCTCAGACGGGATAAGTGTCCTAGACAAGGTGACAGAGTTAAAGTTACAGCAAAGTTAGAAAATTGGAGCCCAGATGCACACCCTTCAAAGTCTGTGGGTTTCTACTGAGTCAAGCAGGACCCTTGAACCACACTCTTGGTTTGCTACCGCTGCCCCAGAATCAGGTTGTTGCCAAAACAGACTGATGTAGACCTAATTCAGTGCCCATGAGATAATATTGGCGATCTAAAGAGATTTGCCTCTTTACTAAATTATGCGCCCACATTTAACAGTAAGTAGCATCACAGGAGGGACACTGTAAATGTTTCCTGTCTAAAAGGATACCTTTGAAATGGACAAAGTAGAGAGAGCTCTTCTCTGCTGTCTGAAGGCAAAGAGGTGAAGTGATTAGCTCAGAGCCATACAGCATATCAGAAGGCAAACCGGGACTAGACCTATTTCTTGATTATCAGGCATTGGGCCAACCCACTGGCTCCAGAGACCACCATTTTAAATAGAAGACACATGCCTTTGGAAGCAGGGTCGTGGGGCTTTGTAAAGGACGGGAGTTTTTTTTTCTCTCTCTCCCTCTCCATGCTACTCTGTAAACTTCTGTAGCCGTATGCATATTCTGGGATGCTTCTTAATATTAAATTTAAATAAATAAATAACCCCCCGCCCACCCTTGCTTTCAAATCGCCTTTTGAATTCTCATTCTTGCGCTTAACTACTGTGATGTGAAAACCCACTTTATCCACACCAGGCTCCTCTCTTAGCTTATTTCCTGAATCTAATTCCATTCTGACCACACTTCCTATTCAGTTCTGAGGGTACATGGTGATTTTCTAGGCCAGCGGTCCCCAAGCTTTTTGGCACCAAGGACTGGTTTCGTGGAAGACAATTTTTCCACGGACGGGGGCCGGGGGCGTGATGGTTCGGGCGGTGATGCGAGCAATGGGGAGCGGCAGATGCAGCTTCGCTCGCTGGGCTGCCGCTCACCTCCGGCTGTGCGGCCTGGTTCCTAACAGGCCACGGCCCGGTACTGGTCGGTGGTCTGGGGGTTGGGGACCCCTGTTCTATGCCGTATTCCCTCCTACACGTTGACCACAAAACACCACGGGGAACTTCTCCATGTCCCGCTGTAAGACACAGGTTATAAAAATAATTACGATACCTACTATTTGTTGCAGGACTCCTGCATATACATATGTAGTTCCGGGACTGCAAAGGGGAACATTATGTGTGCAATGTTCACTTATCATAAGAGATAAGGATTATTATCCAAATTTTATAGAGGAGGAAACTAAAGCTTGAAGATAAACTTAAGGTGTCTAAATACCTCAGAGGAAAAAGGAGCAGAACCAGAATTTTAACCTGGGTCTGCCTCCTATGTCCTTGCTCGTGCCTTAGGAAGATACTACATAACCCTCTTAAATACAACAAACCGATGGGTCATACTATTCCAGACCTGAGTGTGAACTGTATACCACAGAGGGACTGTCAAAAGGACTGTCCTAGAAATTCCCATTGCTCATCCCTCCACTTTATTCTAATATCTCTGGTTACATGTCACCCCTCAGACAGACCTTCCCTCATCACCCCATGTAAAACAGACCCTCTATCCTCCAACCCAGTTCTTTTCTTTAGGATACCTAGTACTGCTGGACATTATTGTGTACGTTGATTGGTTTACTGTCTATCTCCAAAAATAAAATATAACCTAAATAAAGCAGGAATTCGTTTTGTACACAAGAACCTAGAATATTACCTGATACATAGTAGATGCTCAGGAAATACCTCCTGACCTCTTCTCCATACATTTAATTAAAACTTGGTTTGAATCTGCCTCTTAGTAACAGAGTAATCTTGGACCAGTTACTTAACCTCTTTCAGTTGCAATTTTCTAATTTGTAAACTAGACATCAATGCCTATTTCATGGGAATTTGTGAGGATTAAATAATTTAATGAATAGAAAAACCCTTAACATGAAGCCTGATGCATAATAAACCCTCAACAAATGCCATTTCTTTATTATTAATATCATTAGTACAAAATGTTTTGGACACACACCAGCAGCACTATCACCACTATGATTATAACCAACAAGTCCAAATTCACACCTCAGAAGTCTGAATGTGGCAAAGTTTAACTTCAGAATTACACGATGATGAAAAAATAAATCTCTTTAATGACTTAACTTACCACTTACATTTGTTTGGATGCGCCATCAATTCTGAGAGTGAAAACAATAGAGGAGACCATGCATATAAGATGTAATAAAAATCCCTCTTTGTCTAAGTTCAGCTGCCCCCTGGGTGGCATGAAAGAAACACGTGAGTAACAATCTCTGCACGCAAAGATTTCTGTAGAGAGCATTCTGTTTTCACAATGCTCCAAGATTATGGAGTTCATTTTATATCATTCATTATAGTTCATTTCCTTTCATGCTTCAGAAATTATCTATTTGTCCAAATCAATTACTGAGTTGGCCTAGACATGAATTGAAAAGTCAATGAACCTAATGAATCCTCCAGACCAAAGAAATACATTTTTCCAGAAAGTTAAACTGAAGCAATACTGACTTTACAGCACATCAGACTTAATTGGAAATGAAGGTGTTCCCCACCTCGTGAAGACCTTAGAAAGGGGTCGCAGTTCTCTCAATTCTGCGTTATTCAAGCACAGGGAGGTTTCACTTGAACATCGAAATTTTTGTCTTCTCTTTAAAAAGCAGAAAACTTGACAACACTAGTTTTATTGCATTCCTCTGCAAAAGTAATACCTGGAGCTTGACAGCAACAACTCCCTTTAGATGACACATGTCTCCTGTTGCCACATTTAATATCATTCCTTTATATCTAGACAACATCTCTCATTAACATTGTCTGCATTGCCCCTTTAGATCTGAGTTAGTGATGTCATATCTAGTCCATATGCACACTTTATATGGGAAGAAATTGAGACTCACAGTCTCAGTATTTGAATCAAACTTTTTTAGGAAGCAACATGTTGCAGTGGAAAGAAAATCCATCTGGAGCCATGACTTTGGCACTTAGGAGTTGCATAAATTTGGAAAAATCAGTTTACTTTTCTGGGACTACTTTTTCTCTCTCTCTTATGAGTGTAGCTATAATCTAGCCCATAAGGGAGTTGTAGGATCACAGGTAAAATGCACCTGAAGACATTGTAAATTATAAAACTTTACAAACACACCAGCCATCATTATCCCCCAAAGTCACACAGCTGGGAGAAGAGGAACTAGGATCTCATGGAAACCACCTTCCTCCCAAACAAAAGCATCTCTCTTCCAATATGAATAATTTGGTTTCTATAGAAATTGTCACAAACACGATTTATTGGCATTTGCAATTCTACTCATCTCTGCAGATAACACTAATATTGAGGTGAACAACAAACTCATCATTTCAGGAGCATCCAATCCCAAAGTGATGTGCTTGCCACAGCGAAAAACCAGGCAGCAAATGAATCAGAAACATCCTACAAATGGAGGCATTGAAAAAACATATTTTCCCTCTCATCCTATGAAAGATTCAAGTTGCAAAACCAGAAGAAACTGGACTAAAGTGTTGAACAACAATATCAGAATAATAAGTGCTTAGTTCTGCCTTGATCATTTTCATAACACCTTTCATCTTTTTACTTTATACAAACCCTTGTGCTTTCTTAAAGGGAAAGGTGCCCTTTATCTTCCACTCTCCCAAATATACACATATGATGAATAAAAATCAAACAATAAAAGATTAAAATCTTTCCGGATTTTCTACATCAAAGAAAATGCCTGAATAATTAGCTAAATGTAGTCAATCCCTTTTAGTGGGTTAGGAAGTGATAAGAGTCTACTTTGGATTTTGAAATACCTGCATCTCGTCTCAGCTTGGTGCTTTCACAAATTCCGGTGTTATGAAGAGAAGTGATCTCAGTCTCTGTGGAACTCCCAGAGTAGACTGAGAGTCTATTTCAAAGGCAGAGGACACTCAGAGGTTGAGAAAAGTGGACCCAGCCCCAGGCAAATCCCTCATTCCTGCCTCCTCCTCAGGTTTCCAGGTTTAAGCCTTGATGTCCCTCTGACTCTTCTGAATGTCAGTCTCAACCTCTGCTAAGTATGCTCCACTCCAGATTCTAAACACAGTATTTAGGGGAAGAAACTGCCGGACAGCACTGATGGGTAGCTTGGAAGTTGGCACATGAAGCTGATACATGTATTTTATGAGCATCAAGTCCTTTAATTCTGAAGGAAATAGGTACTATCATTATCTTAGCTTTTCAGATGAGGAAACAGAGGAGTAGGTGACAAGCCTATAGAGAGACAGAGCGATACACAGATAGATAGACAGACAAATAGAGATAGATTAATTTTAAGGTCATGGATCACAGGTTTAGGAGCTAAAGGACTTCAGGTTACACAATCTTAAAACAGACAAGAAACTTGGAGATCATCTAGCCCAACTTGAACAAATGTATGACAGTGTCAAGAGTACACTCAAACCTCTGGTAATTGGACTAGTGCGCTTATTGACTTCCTATAAACACACACTGAGGGTAAGGCAGGCATGAAACACATTGTTCTTTCAAGACCTCGATACAGTCACTTGTGAGCAGCACTCTTCTCCAAGTTGCTGCTGAAGAAATGGAAAGATTATAAAAAGGAGTAAGTGCATTAAAGAAAGATTTGCCTGATCTTTAATCAATCTAGTGTGTCTCATCTCTCTTTTCTACTCCTTCCTACCACTCTCCTTGCAATATGCCTTGCATATGTCAAACAAGCCTAAGAAATTGCTCTGAAAACCAGACACGAAGCATGATCAAATGAGGGAGGTACTTTGTGTTACATGAAAAGGAAAACAGAAATGAAAATGCTTGAAATTTCTGCATAAAGTCAGAGGTTGAATTTGTCTGTGTGCTCCACAAAGGAATCTAGCTAAGTCTTTCAGTTCCACTTCAAAGCGCACAAACGAATAACGGTAAGATTTCAAAAGCAAGAAAACGTTGCCTTCCCATCTCTCCTCAGATTTCCCCAGATTAGGTTGCTTTAATAAAAGGAACTAAGTTGTGAGGCACATGAAACCTACAGAAGCAGATGTGAAGAATAATACTTAAAACCATAAAAAACGTATTTTTTCAAGTACATACTGTACTGTTTGGGATGATCAATGTAATTTTGTAAAGGAAGTTTAACACTTCATATTGATTGCATATTCAAATACGAAATAAATGCAGGTGTTTTGTTTTGTTTTGTTTTGTTTTGCGGTACGCGGGCCTCTCACTGCTGTGGCCTCTCGCGTTACGGAGCACAGGCTCCGGACGCGCAGGCTCAGCGGCCATGGCTCACGGGCCCAGCCGCTTCGCGGCATGTGGGATCCTCCCGGACCGGGGCACGAACCCGTGTCCCCTGCAACGGCAGGCGGACTCTCAACCACTGCGCCACCAGGGAAGCCCAATGCAGGTGTTTTTAAACAAGACTGATCACAGTATTATCAGAAGGAAGAAAACAAAAATATTTCTGGAAATGTTCTTCACCAGACACTGCTGGCTTTGACACCAGAACTCCTTACTGGAGCTGATGACTAGATTTTGGAGATTCAGTCATTAGGAAAGAGATCTGCTTAAATTACTGAAGGAAATAATAAGTCTCATTAGGTGGAAGATTTTATCATCAACAATTTTATTCATAATTCAATCAACACTGGAAGCAGAAAAAATATTCATTGATGATTTTCATGCTGCAGGCTTTATAGCAGATGAATGCATTTATTATCACTATAATCCTCACAATATGCAATGCAATAGATATTATTATTCCATTTTCACTGACAAAGTAAGTGAGTCACAGGGAGATTGCAAACTTGTTCAAAGCACAAAATCACAAAAATCTTCTCCCACTGACATATATAACATCCTTCTCTCCTAGACTTCCTCTTATATGTCTGGTTATCCCATCTCCATGTTCAGCTAGGGTCTCTCTTTCCCTAAGAATTCTGGCTCTCATGGGCTCTCAGCTTGGTCTACCTCCTTCTCTCTGGATGAGCTCATCCAAAATTTCAATAGTTAACCGAAGGCTGTGAACTCCCAAGGGTATATCCTCAGCTCAGATTGCACTCCAGCGTTCCAGATTGAAGGTCCGGTTATCAATGTAACATCTCCACCTGGAGAAACACACCCTCTCTACCTTGCATTGAGGATGCCTGAAGCTAACTTCATCATTGCCACTAAACGTATTCAACCAGCTGCTGAAAATCTGGGGAGGTCCTGATTTCTCCAGCGCTTTCCCTCACCACCCCCTGTGTTCTATAAATCAAGTATCAATTCTTTTTATGTTTCAAGCCTGTCTCCTTCCCTCTGTTCCCACTCCTACAGTTTTAACTCAGGACCCCACTATTCTCGCCTGGATTACAACAGCCTCTTAACTTGTCTCCGTGCCTCTAAAGTAGGCCCTTTCTATCCATTCTCCAGAATGCATAGAAGAATCTGATCATGTCATTTCTTGACATAAAATAATAATAAACGACTGCTTCCCATAGCTTTCAGGATAAGGTCAAAATACTCACCTATAAAGCCCTCTGTGATGTGGCTCTTATCTTCCCCCCTAGCATTCTTTCCCATGGCACACCTTGCCCTGTACCGATTATCTGACTAATGTTTATAAGTTTCAATGATGTGCCAAATTCTCCAACACACCAAAACACGCCATGTTCTTTAGTACCCATGACGTTCGTTCTCTTATGTGGTCCTTGTGCCTGGAACACTTTCCTCCATTGTTTCCCCTTCCTTCTCAACCAACACAAGTCAGGTCAAGCCGCATCTCTCTAGGGAGCCTCTCCCACTCCTCCCTCCAACGGGCATGGTGCTGCCCAACTTCTGCATCCCATCATGCACTCTGCACCACCCCTTCCTCCTTTACCATGAGACTATGAAGTTGCTGGGATCAGTGTTTCTGTTATTTTACATCCTTTACACTTAATAGAGTGTCTATTAAGAGGCACTAAGCACATGTTTGTTGAATGAAGAACAAACCAAAATTTGAACTTAAGGCCGTCAGATCCTAAAGCTTATGCACTTCCTGCTATAATAACACAATACAGCATAATACAGGGGAAAATTAAGAAAAGAAAACGGATGCTTTTCATCTAAAATAGGCAAATCAATAAAACCTCACTAGAATATCATCAAACTGATTGCAACTTAGGGGAACACTTACAGTGTATATTTTTTCTATCTCATTAACAAATTTTTGAATAATAATGACTAATTTGTTCTTAGCAAAATGCCCAAAGCTAAAATGCAGGTTGTTGCTGTTGCTTGGCCATTCAGTAGGTGTAGATAAGTCTGGCTAGAATGATTTAATAATGGTTATCTCTGATTAAATTGAAACTACATTGCCAGGCCAAGAGCTGCAAGCTGAGAGTTGCACAGCAGCCAACAGGATGCATTCAAAGAAATCACCAAAGGCCTCTTTCACTTGTCCTCATTTTATTGTTTTTAACGACATATGGAAGAGAAAAAGACCAAAAGACTAGCACTTACAATTAAAATGAAATAATGTAGTTTTATTCAAGTTAATGATGATTCTGTGAAGTGGTACTCCAAAATATATATTTGTGAAGCAATAACCATCTTTAAAAGAAAATAGAGAGCATCATTATGCTCCAGTAAGATGTGGTTAAATGCCTGTGCAGATGTTAGCCGTCGTGCCTGAGGAAAGCCTAGCCTGTTGGTCTTTCATCAACATCCACGTCTACCTGGTAGCACCTACTGAAATGGTAATCTAAGAAACAACCACCCTTTGAAGAGACCAATTTACAGTCCCCAACCTGCATTCCACTGTCACATCCTCAGCCAGCCCTGGGAGAGAGAGAGCATCTTTCTCTCTGGTTCCCAAGCTCTAAGAATCTAAGTAGAGAAGGTGACAAACATGGTTCCCATCGCCCCCAAATGTGGAGAAGAAAGGAAGAAAGAAGCAGAGATGAAAGAAAGATTCTTGACAGTATTTCCACCTTTCTTTCCATCTCCGTCCCTGAAATGGCCATGGATTATGACATGAGTCAACAAATAAATTCCTCTTTCTGAGTTTTTTGTTTGAGTTGGTCATGTTTCTGCTGTGATCAGAGATACTGTTATAGCACCCCAGATTTCAGCAGATTCCATAAACTTTAGTGATTACATTCTTGCTCTCCAGAAATAAAAGCCCTTCCAGAAACAATCTTTTGTAGAGAAAATCAGCCTTTTTAGCAGTTTCCACATGCGTGGGACATAGCCCATTTCTACACTCATATATCACCTAGGCTTGAACAGAATGAGGGACTGAAGACCTCAGGAATGCTTGGCCCATCTCCTTCCTCTTGACTTCATGGTTTCAAGAATTCCGAATTTGGAGATACAACACCTAAGTTGTGACTCCCATCTGTGCTAGTCTGTGTTAAAATGACCTATAACAGATTGAGTCCCGCATTTGTAAAACAGGTAAAACCCTCTTGCATCTACGTCACCCAGCTCTTGTGAGGATCAAAAAAAATGCACAGCATTACTATACTTTTTACAACTATACATAAGTAACTGCTCTTAAACTGCTCTATAAATCCCATTTATAATAGCATCAAAAAGAATAAAATAAATAACTTTAACCAAGGAGGGGAACGATCTGTACACTAAAAATTATAAAACATAGATGAAAGAAATTTTAAAAGACACAAATAAATGGAAAGATATCCCATGTTCATGGATTGGAAGAATTAATATTGTTAAAATATCCATACTACCCTTATCTTACACAATGCACATAAGTAACTGCTCTTAATTACTGATATTTCCCAAGGCTAAGTCTTGAACCTTTGATATCTTTTCTATAAACTCCTTCCCTTGAAGGACTAACCTATTTGCCTTCACTACCACCTTCCTGCCCCTGGCTCCCAAGTCAATACTTTTTTTCCTTTCCACTCATCTGAGCTAGACTAATGAACATTTCCTTTTTTAAATCCTGACATAACCTTAAGCTCAGCAAGTCTAAAATCTGACTTTTCCCCAAATCCATGCTCTCTCTGATCTTCCCTCTCTGGCTTTTGTCTGTCCATCTTCTAATGGGTCCTGAAGTCTCCATCCTTCCTTTCTATTGATCAGATCCAAACATAAACCAGTTTCTGTTGGGCCATTTACCAAGTGTGTACCTTTTCCATTTATTGCAGCAAATTCAACTTCTGATAGACTGAAGTATCAGAATGCTTTTAATGCCCAGCCTGCAAGCCTCTTCAGGACTATTTCTGTTTACAAGCTCCAAGAATAGGAGACCCACCTATATCCCCACAGTGTTTGGGTCCACAGACCCTACAACACACACCTGTGACTCTCTAACTGCTAGTTTTCTTTTGGCTGGAAGTTCTAAGGCATTCACCATCACCTGGGTGCAGCTCTCAGCCAGTGATTAATGGGAGTTGGAGGATGAATATCCCAGATTCCCTGCCCCTCTGAAGTGTGTTCAGTATTGTAGGATTGAGCTCTAGTTGTCTATAGCAGTAACTCCTCAATATCACCCTGTATTTTCTTCCTGCCATCTCTGTCTCTCCTACTGGGGCTTCCTGAGATCATTTCCCAAATACATTACGTACATTCAAATCCTTGCCTGGGGAACCCAATCTAAAACAAATAGTTACCCTTGATGGGAAAATTCCCCTCTCCCCAAATGCATTTTTATTCTATTTTCATCTCCTAGATTTCAAAGCAATGTTATCTTAGGTCTCCAAGCTTTCCAAAGGTCTTAGTAAAATCGTTCTTTTTCTGTTTACTTGCAGCCCTTTCTTCTATCCTGAATCCAGGCATTTAAACCATCTTTTGCTATTACTATTGTTTCACCTATATTTATCTGTCACTCCCAAGTAACAGGTAAAGAATCTGAGGGAAGGAATTGAATATTAAACATCTTCTGTTTCCCCCCAAATGCCTATATATATAGGGATCAGTTTTGCATGCAGAAATGAGAGCTGTACTGAAAAACATAGTAGATGCTCAATAAGCATGAGTTGAATTAATTAATGAATGGAGAATAACTCCAGGAGAAATGGAGAGAAGAAAATCATTGAAAACAAATGTGTTATTTTGAGATTGGTTTTTCTGATGGAATATTTAAAATAGACCTCAAAATAATGAAGATCATATATGACAAATCCACAGCTAACACCACACCCAATGATGAAAGGCTTTCAGCTTAGATCAGGAAAAAGACAAGGATGCCCACTCTCACAACTTCTATTCAAGACAGTACTGGAAGTCCTAGCCAGAGCAATTTGGCCTCCCCTCCCCCCCCCAAAAAAAATCAAGGCATTTGAATCCAAAAGGAAATAGCAAAATTGTCTCTGTTTGCAGGTGACATGATCTTACATATAGAAAGCCCAAAGACTCCATCAGAATTGTTAGAACTGATACATAAATTCAGTAAAGCTGCAGCATACAAAATAAACATACAAAAATCAGCTGTGTTTCTATACAATAACAACTATCCACAAAAGAAATTAAGAAAAAAAATCCCATTTATAATAGCATCAAAAAGAATAAAATAAATAACTTTAACCAAGGAGGGGAACGATCTGTACACTAAAAATTATAAAACATAGATGAAAGAAATTTTAAAAGACACAAATAAATGGAAAGATATCCCATGTTCATGGATTGGAAGAATTAATATTGTTAAAATATCCATACTACCCTTATCTTACACAATGCACAAAAATCAACTCAAAATTGATTAAATATTTAATTGGAAGACTGGAAATCATAAAACTTCTAGAAGAAACCATAAGGGAAAAGTTCCTTAACATTGGTCTTGGCAGTCATTTTTTGGATCTGACACCAAAAGTACAGGCAACAAAAGCAAAAATAAATAAGTAGGACTACATCAAACCAAAAAGAATCTGCAGAGAAAAGGAAACAGTCAGCAAATCAAAAGGCAACCTATAGAATGGGGGAAAATATTTGCAAACCATATGTCCAATAAAGGGTTAATATCCAAAATACTTAAGGAAATCTTATAACTCAATAACAAAAAACAAATAATCCAACTTTAAAATGGGCAGAGAACCTGAATAGATATTTTTCCTAACATTAGCCAACAAGTATATGAAAAGATGCTCAACGTCACTAATCATCAAGAAATACAAATCAAAACCACAATAAGGTACCACCTCACATCTGTTAGGATATCAATGACCAAAGAGATAAGGGATAACAAGTATTGGCATGTATGTAGAGAAAAAGGAACCCTTGTACAACCTTGCACACTGTTGGTGGGAATGTAATTGGTACAGCCACTATGGAAAACAGTATGGAGATTCCTCCAAAAAACAAAATATAATACTACCGTATGATCCAGCAATCCCACTTCTGGCTATAAATCCAAAAGAAGTGAAGCCACTATCTCAAAGAGATATATGCAGTTCCATGTTCACTGCAGCATTATTCAAAATAGCTAAGTTATGGAAACAATCAAGTGTCATTGACAAACGGATAAAGATAATGCGATTATATATATATATATATGATATATATATATATAATTCATCCAGTGAAAAAGAAGGAAACTATGCCAATTGTGACAATATGGATGAAAATGAAGGGTATTATGCTAAGTGAAAGACAGAGAAAGACAAATACTGTATGGTATCACTTACACGTGGAATCTAAAAAAAATCTCAAACTCATAGAAACAGAAAATCACATGGTGGTTGGCAGGGGCTGGGGGGGTGGAGAAAATGGGGAGATATTTATCAAAAGGTACAAACTTTCATTTATAAGATGAATAAGTTCTGAGGCTCTAATGCACAGCCTGGTGGCTATAGTTAATAATATTGCATTGTATGCTTGAAATTTGCTAAGAGAGTGGGTCTTAAGCATTCTTAACAACAGCAACAACAACAAAGTAACTATGTGAGGTGATGGATGTGCTAATTAACTTGATTGTGGTAATGGTTTCACAATGTATACAAATATCAAATCGTCACACTTTACACTTCAAATACATACAACTTCATTTCTTAATTATAGTTCAGTAAAGCTGGAAAAAAATCTTTAACCACAATTTTAGCTATAACCCCAATTAAAGAACAATTGGCTAGAAGTTTCAGCGCCAAAAATGATCTTCAACTAACAAAGCATCAGAAATAATATGCAATTTTACAAAACAATACAAATGAACTATGTCTAACATTGATTTTGAATACTAAAATTGCCCAGCACAATACACTGAAGCATTAGGATGTAACAGAAAAATTTATATTATCTCTTAGTCAAGCAACTGTTCCCCAAAAGTTAAACAAAAACAAAGCAGAATCACAAAATCTGGGAATGGTGACTTTCAAAAGCATACATTGGGTGATACCAGCTCAATTGTCCATTTATTTAAAAGTACTTAAAGTGCATCTGCTATATGCCAAGCACTGTTCTGGGAACTGGTGATGCAGTGGTGAATAAAACAGACCAAAAAATAATTTCTGTCCCCAGGGAGATAACATTCTAGTGGACACTTTGAGCATTTTAACCCATAATTACCCAAAGTTGGGCTCAAAAAAACTCAGAACAAGGGGAACATCAACATAAGTTTAACTCCCTACTAGAACTAATTGCACTTTTTTTGAACTTATGAAAACCTAGAATAGAGTGCTGCCATGCTGAATTGCTCTTTCCTCAGGAGCAGCAGTACGGCAGCTAGAAGAATTAAAAAATATCAAGAATGTATCTTCAAGAAGACGTGGTACATATATACAACGGAATACTACTCAGCCATAAAAAGGAAGGAAATAATGCCATTTGCAGCAACATGGATGCAACTGGAGATTATCATACTAAGTGAAGTAAGTCAGAAAGAGAAAGACAAATTTCACATGATACTACTTATATGTGTAATCTAAAATATGACACAAATGAACCTATCTAGGAAGCAGAAACAGACTCACAGACATAGAGAACAGACTTGTGGTTGCCAAGGGGGAGGGAGTTGGGGGAGAGATGGAGTGGGAGTTTGGGATTAGCAGATGCAAACTATTATATGGAGAATGGATAAACAACAAGGTCCTATTGTATAGCACAGGGAACTATATTCAATACCCTGTGATAAACCGTAACAGAAAAGAATATGAAAAATTACATATATACATATATATATGTATAACTGAATCACTTTGCTGTACAGCAGAAATTAACACAACACTGTAAATCAACTATACTTCAATAAAATAAATAAATTAAATGTTAAAAAAGTGTATCTTCAGGTGGAAAGAGAGAAAGTTGGAACCCATTTAAAAGAAACCTTTTCTCTCAAGGAGATTTGAAATGTTAGATGAAAGCAGTTTATCCTATGGCAGTATTGAATGAAGAAATTAATGAGTCAGAGTGAGCTGAACTCCCACCCAGAGGTATTCTATATAGAAGTTCTTGCTTGTCTACTTTCAGAAGTGTGTAACTCAGCTTCAGCGTCTGATCTTTGGAGGTGATGAAAATGAGGGGATCAAATGAATCAGAGGTCTCTTAGTACAACCCTTCCTCCTCCACTTTTTGCCTCTATCAAAGCAAGTGCTTTCTCTTCTCTCCATCTTGCCCTTCTTCTCCACCTCATTAAACCCCCTTCAAAGATGGTGGAAGGGCACAAGTCCAGATGATTCCATTTCATTTGTAACTGTGAAGAAGGAAATTGACTGTAAATTTTTTACGTGAATGGATTCAGCATATTTTTTTGCAGACAGTTATATCTGAGAGTGCCATCCTGAGAATGTTATTATGGAAATTGCTGAAATAAATTACAACAATAAGCAAATTGCTGGAAAAAAATAATAGGGGATTGAAATTGGCAAAATTTGGTTAATTGGTCTGCTGAGATTCTTTTCTTTAACATCTTTATTGGAGTATAATTGCTTTACAAGGGTGTGTTAGTTTCTGCTTTATAACAAAGTGAATCAGCTATACATATCCATATATCCCCATATCTCCTCCCTCTTGCGTCTCTCTCCCACCCTTCCCATCCCACCCTTCCAGGTGGTCACAAAGCACTGAGCTGATCTCTCCATGCTGATCCCCCTGTGCAGCTGCTTCCCACTAGCTATCTACTTTACACTTGGTAGTGTATATATGTCCATGCCACTCTCTCACTTTGTCCCAGCTTACCTTTCCCCCTCCCCATGTCCTCAAGTCCATTCTCTACGTCTGCATCTCTACTCTGGTTCTGCCCCTACGTTCTTCAGAACCACTTTTTTTTTTTTAGATTCCATATATATGTGTTAGCATATGGTATCTGTTTTTCTCTTTCTGACTCACCTCACTCTGTATGACAGACTCTAGGTCCATCCACCTCAGTACAAATAACTCAATTTCATTTCTTTTTATGGCTGAGTAATATTCCATTGTATATATGTGCCACATATTTTTTATCCATTCATCTGCCTTTGGACACTTAGGTTGCTTCCATGTCCTGGCTATTGTAAATAGAGCTGCAATGAACCTTGTGGTACATGACTCTTTTTAAATTATGGTTTTCTTAGGGTATATGCCCAGTAGTGGGATTGCTGGGTCATATGGTAATTCTATTTTTAGTTTTTTAAGGAACCTCCATATTGTTCTCCATAGTGGTTGCTATCAATTTACATTCCCACCAACAATGCAAGAGGGTTCCCTTTTCTCCACACCCTCTCCAGCATTTATTGTTTGTAGATGTTTTGATGATGGCCATTCTGATTGGTGTGAGGTGATACCTCATTGTAGTTCTGATTTGCATTTCTCTAATGGTTAGTGATGCTGAGCATCCTTTAATGTGTTTGTTGGCAATCTGTATATCTTCTAAGGAGAAATGTCTATTTAGGTCTTTTGCCATTTTTGGATTGGGTTGTTTTTTTCATATTGAGCTGCATGAGCTGCTTGTAAATTTTGAAAATTAATCCTTTGTCAGTTGCTTCATTTGCAAATATTTTCTCCCCTTCTGAGGGTTGTCTTTTCATCTTGTTTATGGTTTCCTTTGCTGTGCAAAAGCTTTGAAGTTTCATTAGGTCCCATTTGTTTATTTTTGTTTTTATTTCCATTTCTCTAGGAGGTGGGTCAGAAAGGATCTTGCTGTGATTTATGTCATAGAGTGTTCTGCCTATGTTTTCCTCTAAGAGTTTTATAGTGTCTGGAGATTTATCCTTAAAATGAACCTCTAATTAGGGTGCTGATACACTTTGTAAAATGACTTTTTATTTGCTTCTAGGATTGAATTATTCCAAGGTTTTTCCATTCTTTGAGTAAAACAAAAGTGAGGCTTCATTTATGGATCTATAGTTTTCACATTCTGCTTCCATTAGCAATTTGCCCTTACTAACGCCCTCCCAAATTCCTCACTCACCCTTTCACACCTGTCTAATTTTCTTCCTCCTTCCAAAACATGTAATATTGGTCCTAGTTAAAGGGGCATCCAACCTAAATACAGGATTTCTATCTGCTTGCCATATAAAAACTTAGTGTTTGTAAATATACTCAGACATCTTAACTTGCTTTTAGAAAGAGCTCACAAAGTTTTCTCTTTCACTGGGGATAGTCAGAGCAAATGCATCCAATACTACATAAGAAACCATAAACTACAAACAAAGTGTAGAAAGCACCAAAGGGTTTCTGCTAACAAATGCATATTTTTTACAGGGCCACAGTGGAACTTAGATCCTTCAATAAAACAGGCAGTATCTTGTGAAGCATGTCAATTGTTAGACTTTCCTGACCTCCATACCTGAAAAAGCACCCTGCCTCTGCTCCCACCTGTTACCCCATCCCTCGTTCTCCATCTCCTCACCTTCTGGAGATTTCTTTTTATAGCATTTGTCACTACCTGAAGGTGCATTGTGTATTTATATAGTTATGTATTTGCTTGATCATAACCTGCCTTTCCAAGTAGATTGTAAGTTCCAGGAAGGCAGGAATTTGTATTGTCCCTGCTGTACACCCAGCTCCTAGAAACATACCTGGCACATATCAGGTGTTCCATTTATTTCTGTTAAGTAAAAGAAAGAAGGAAAACTCAAAAGGACGGAAGGAAATAGTGGTTAGGAACCTTGGTCTTGGAGTTAGAAGGTCCTGAATTGCAACACAGCTTCATTGCTTCCTTTGTTGCTGTTTTTGTTGTATTGGTTGTCTTTTTATTCCAGCTTTATTAAGGTATAATTGACGAAAAACAAAACTGTATGATATCTAAGGTGTACAACATGATGATTTGATCTGTGTATACACTGTGAAAGAATGTCCCTCATTGAGTTAATTAACACATTCCATCACCTCACATATTTACCTTTTTTTTAGTGAGAACACTTAAGTTTATGTATCCGTTCATCCATGGATGGACACTTAGATTGTTTCTATACCATGGCTATTGAGAATAATGCTGCATTGAACATGGGAGTACAGATATCTCTTTGAGATACTGATTTTGTTTCCTTTGGATATGTTCTCAGAAGTGGAATTGCTGTATCATATGGTAGTTCTATTTTTAAATTCTTGAGGAAAATATTCTGTTCTCCATAGTGCCTGTACCAGTTCATTGATGCTTACATGTACGAACTTGGGCAGATTATGTAAGTTCTCTGAGCATCTGTTTCCTTATATATAAAATGGAATTGACTTTACCTCTCCCACAGAGTTGTTTTAAGGATTAAATGTGATAATATAGGTAAAATCATCAATCCATCAATTATTATTCCTGGTTCATTACATGTGTATCTGCACACACACACACACATACACACACACATGTTTAATATACAACTCTTACCTTCACATAAATATTTCTAAAAGCATGACAACTACGTAGAAGACGTCAGTATCTAATGAGTGCTTGATGAATCTGAAAGTGAGTTATAGGACCTGGTCCATGTATCTAAGGCCTTCCATAAATTAGGGTCCCTCTCAGGAATCAGATCCTCTCCCTTTGTTATAACATCCTGCTCTCTATTGCTTTTTGTATTTTCGATCATCTAGGGAATTGCTTGTCAACTTTAGCATCACAGTCAGTTGTGCAATTTGTGGCAGGTAATTTATTACTGATAATAGCTTTGTTATTTATAAGTGATTTACCTTTTAATATAGAATAGAGTGAGTTCAAGGTTATCCTCATAATAACTTCATGCTCACATACTAGCATTCTGAAATGTTCTCCTTAGTGAGAGAGGATGTGTGAGTGAATAAAGGTACCATATCAGAGGCTGTACATCACCTTCCCTGTTGCACATGGAACAACGCTTGGTAAGTGAGCAATATCTATTATTTATGTCTCAGAAGAAAAAAAAAATGTTGGAGCACCTTTGGAGATTTTGATGGAATTGGTATTTGTGGGAATACTGTGTATGTGCATTGCCTAGACTCGTGACAGGTGGAGGCGTAGAAGCGTGGGGAGAAGCTAGAAAGAGAAGGTATTAAATTGGTAATTTGCATGTTGCCCAAACACATTTTTAAGCCAAATCACAAGTATGCTATTTGTATAGCTGCGAGTAAAAGAAAATTTCTATACACAAAAAGCGAAGATCAAGGTAAATATTTGGCTAAATAGTCCTCTTTCTTTTTAATTGACAAAGTTACCTACTCTATTAGGAGAGATATTTTGTTTGCATGTATATTAGGATATTGAGAGGACTGAGCCAATTCTTATTGCCTCTGGAATGGGCTACTCAGATTGTAAGCTGAGAACATAGAGCATAAATTACCTAATAATGGGGGATCGACAGTTCTCCATGGACTTATTAAGAAACAAATAAACTCTGCTATCCTCCAACTACCTCCCCACCCCACTTTCACCCCTCTACCTTATATCAGCAGAAGATAAAAGGGAGCAGAGAATCGTTGGAGGAGGTAGCTGTTAGCCTGCTCTCTAGAGAACCCCATTCTCACCCTCCTACAGCCATGCCCACTTCTGCAAGGTGAGGTGCAAAGGGAACTGCCTGTCTGAAGCCTGAACCCTCTTCTAGATCATGCTCCGAGTAATCTAGAATTCTTTCTCCAAATGGTCCTAAGCCTGTTTTCAGATCTTACACAGACTTCTTTCCTGGGCCCATTCTCCTGAGGAACAAAACCCCTGTGCCCAAGAAGTAGCCATGGGGTGGCTGTTTGCAGCAGGTGACAGGAGGTAAAACAGAGCTTGAATTTGTTGACTGCAGTGACTACACACAGGTGTACAAGGCCACTATCAGTGTGAGATCCAGGAAAGATAAGGAGAGTATGCCTTGGGCCATGGGTGGGGAGGGGGGCAAGGACGGTTGATCCCATGCCACCATGTTAACATAGAAAATTACAAGGAGTTCAAGGACTCTAAATTCCAACCTGGCCTTGAAGGTCATTATGAAATGTATCTATCAAGATAAGTACATGGAGTAGTATATTTATTCAATACTCTGTTAGCTTGATATATAACTTCTTAATATTTAGACATAGGATGTCTGGGCTTCCATCCATACTCATGCCCCAGGCCCCAAAAATATTAGGGGTACCTGGCAACAGAGCACTACCTGGGGCAGCCAACCAGTGTCAACCACGAGATAAACGAGAAACATTTGTCACCTTCAATCACTTTTCTCCTTCCTGCAAAATAGGCATGGGGACCTAAGAAAGGAAGTGGGGCGAAGGAAAGGAAGGCAGGTGGTATGTTTTAAAAGCAGACCATACCTCTCATCTCTCCAAGTCTTTCCAGCCCTAAGTCACAACAGCAATGGGGGAAAGAAAATCCTAGAATGGAGTAAGAGAAAGAATGTTTTAAGAATAGAAAAACCTGGAATCATTATGGGATTTGTCTGACATGTTGATGAAATAAAAACGAGATTGGATGAAACATGTTTAAGACAGTGATTTGAAAAAAGCAGAACAATTGATTGTTTGAATCTCGTCAAATTCAGACTATTCAATGGACTGTTTGGAGATGACTGAGTGTGTATATGTGTGTACAGCTACAGGATTCTCTGGGCACCACACTCCCTGCCCCAAATGCTCAAAAGAAATTTACCCACTACCCTCCATCACAGCTCTAGCTGATATCACAAGAGGAAATGTAGACCCAGGTTTGTCAAGAGATGCCCCTGATACAGATTTATGCAAAATCTCCTCATTTTAAAATACTAGAAGCTAATATAGGCTCTCTTTAACCCAGAGTATTATTAAATCCTTATGCTAGCTATTTTTATTTTTATTATTATTTTTTTTTGCGGTACACAGGCCTCTCACTGTTGTGGCCTCTCCCGTTGCGGAGCACAGGCTCCGGACGCGCAGGCTCAGCGGCCATGGCTCACGGGCCCAGCCGCTCCGCGGCATGTGGGATCTTCCCAGACCAGGGCACGAACCCGTGTCCCCTGCATCGGCAGGCGGACTCTCAACCACTGCGCCACCAGGGAAGCCCGCTAGCTATTATTAAAATAATGACCGGTGGAGCTCCCAGCTTGAACCTAAGATAGAGTCACCCTAGGATTTAGTATGTAGACCAAAGGGGAGAGTCCTCTAGCACTTTATTCACGTGAGTAAACTGAGGTACCTATTGGAAAAGAACTCATGTATCAGAAGAGGGATGGTCAAAGCACAAGAACTTGTTACAAAATCAATGCGAGGCCGCAGAGATGGGAACAAGCGAGCACCCTTTGGGTTGTCACCCACTCCCTCAAAGCACAGAGCGCATCAGCACAGACCCCATGGGCACCTGCGGGGGCAGAGGCAGGGGGTGTTCAGGAGCCTCAGCAACAGTGGGAGGCAGAAAATGGAGCTGGAATGTAGAGGAGAATGGAGGGACACCATAAGGTCAGTGGCGAGGTCTAGTCCTCACCAGCATGGCTTCTCAAACTGTAATTTGCAAAGGAATCACCTGGGCATCTTGTTAAGATGCAATTCCGATTCAGTAGGTCTGGGCTGGGCCCCAAATCCTCTGTTTCTAACAAACTTCCAGGTGACGCTGATGCTGCTGTTTCTTAGATGGCATGTTGAGAAGCAAGGAGGCTTTTGACTCCTTCTGGGAATTTTAGTGCCCCAGGGGATAAAAAGAAAACTTTTTTAGAAATAGAGCTGCTCAAGAAATACATGATTGTGATTCTAGGTTCACCCCTTCATGAAAGTGAGGCTGGTGTGGTAAAGGGGACACCCACCAGAGGAGTTTTGAGAAATACTTTATGCATAGAAAACTGATTTCAAACCACTGCGCACTCAGATATAAGTAAGTGCTGGCTGTGCTGGAGTCTTAAAATGCCTATTCACCTGTTAGGTTCCATATTAGATCTCAGAATATTGACAAACTAAAGATTAAGGTGAATATTTCATGCGTTTCCTTTCTTCCTATCATTATGTCTAATTCTCATTTTGTTTCCCTATTAGAGGACTGTGGTTTATGCTTCATAATCCCAGTTGATCCTGTTCTACCCAGAAATACTAAGGTAGCTTTTCTGCTCAGGACAGCTTCTTTCACTGTGAGATTCCTTCACCCTAAGAAGCTCTTATCTAAGAAGCCCTCTGTACCTCCTTCATCCTGACTGGCCACCTGTCTCAGAGACTGTTCGATTAAAGCAAGTGTCAGTGGCTCCATTTGTCACTCCCTATGTAAGTGAGAGGAATCAGAAAGTCATGAGTCTCTGCCAGTGAAGTCCTCGCTGGTGAGTCCCAGCTGAGCTGAAGGCACACAGCATTTTCACTGGCAAGTTGTTCCACCCCTTCATCTGGGATTAATTACTCTGCAGGAGCAGTCTGCCTAGGACGACAAAACAATTTTCATTCATCAGCTGTGAGCATGAGATTAATGAAAGCCACAAGCTCATTGGAATGAAACACTAAGCTCTCATTTGTTCTATCAATACTGAAGGAAACAGGATACTTTTTTTCTTCTCCATATACTTCTGCTTTCAGCAATAAAATCAGATTAGACTTTTATAAATGCCAAGGGTTCCACTTTTGGCTATACATATATGTATCTATGATATATATAACATGGCTATATATATTATATGTGATATATATAATATGTAAGAGAAATTGGCAAATGTATCAACAGCTTCTGAAGGCAAGGCATAAAAGCAAATTACAAAAGACATCCTCCTATCAGTGTTCATTTTAAGGGAGTATTCTTGGCTCGGTTTCCTCTCAAGCTGCCTTCTTTGACCCTAAAGCAACCACACACTATTAAAGTGAAAGATCATAGGGAGATAGAGCAGAAATTTCTATTCTCCCAGTTTTCATCAGCACATACATCAGTTCATTGAAAATCTTTACTTTAATTACCATGGAGACTGAGAGTGCCCTGGATATGCGAAACACCAGAAGATCTTGGATCTCAAAGGTTCTTGTCAGCGCTCAGATAATGGTGGTTTCCTGAATCCGAATCACTCTACACCTCCTCCCCACCAAAAGAAGACCAACAAGAAGCAAAAATAAAACCACACATGTCCCATGTCTTGAGCATTACTAGGAGGGAGAGAATAGCATGAGCTTAAAATAAATGCAAATTACAACGTTTCTCCCTCCCTCTACCACTATCATCAGCTTTGTTCACTGAAAGGACCAACATGCCGGCAGCGGTGAGCAAACCCACCACCCAGATTTTGGTTTCCTAGTACCATTCTGCGCCAAAAGGTACCAAAGCTCTTTGGAGAAATGGTTGATTCCTGGGATGTGCAGGAAAACTGTATGATGATCCTGGAACACCTTATGCCACAAAGTAAGGAAATGCTCAGAAAATTGATGGAGCTATGTCAAAAGACACCAGCACCAGCTGTAAGGGGCTCCCACTGGCCCAAACTGGAATATTTAAAATTTTAAAATAAATAAAAACAGTGACGGATTATAACTCAGTGATAAGAATCTATGAGTCTACATACTGATATAAATAGATGGATAAATAAATTCATAAACAAAGGAGAAACAAAGAATCTTCCTTACAGGAAAATGCTGACTAATTACTACAGGGAAAAAAATGATAATTTTGCAGACATAATTCTAAAAACTTATGCAGGCAAATATCATCAATGGGTGCTTAATCTTGGGTGTGGAAGTTTGATGAGAAACAAGATAATCACAGCCTCAAGTATCTCCCAACAAATTATTTATTAATTAAAGTGGGGAAAATGACTAAATAGTGGAGAAATTAGAAAACACCATAATAAAGTGATCAAAATTAATATCACTAATAGGGAGCAAATGAATACCAAGTACCTTCAGCTATGATACCCCCAGAATGATACATTATCACAGCCAAAGATGCATAACTTGGTTCTAATCCTGAGGAAACATCAAAGAAACCCAGATTAAGGGGTATTCTCTTAAGTAACTGGCCAATATTGTTCAAAATGTCAGTGGCACGAAAGACCAAAAAGGCCTGAGAAACTGTCATATCAAAAATGACAAATTTTTTGCTACATATTTGTATCACGACTATTTTTCAGCTTCTGTGGTCTTCCCTGGTGTTCATAGTTTACTTTCTTTTCTCTGGATTAATATACCTGTGTATCTCAGGTAGCCCTCTTTAAGCAGGAGGACTTTCCTCTTACTATCATTTACTCTGTTAATCCAATCTGGACCAATTGCTTTCCAGGTCTGCTAAAAAGACTTTTATCCTGGAATCTTCCTTTACTGCTCTCTTAAGTTGGATTCAGTGTTTCCTAAATTCCAAATCTCTTGGTTTGTACCTTTCTTTTTTACAAAAGTGCATGCTTAAGCAATTTTATTCTTCTGAAATGATGCGAGCAAGGTAAACGCTCTTGAAACTTTACACATAAGGAAACATTTTTGTTCTACACTTATACTTGATTAGTTCTACAATTACACTTGATTTGGCTGGGAGTAGAATTATCTGTTCAAAATCATTTTTTTCCAAGAGATGTCCAGTCAAGATGGCATTGTAACTTTAGTTTTACATGTGCCCCAACTCAATGTTCCTAGGAGTATGGGGATTAAAACAAAAAAGAGTAGATTTTTAAAAAAAAATCAAAACAAGATATTCATGTCAAGGAACAGAAACAGAACAGAAACAAAGTAGTAGGCAGGGATGAAGTCATAGACCTCCCACAGCAATAGACTGAAGCCAGACTCACTGCTTGAAATAAGGCTAGGCTAGGGCTCCCATCTTATGACACGTACATGGAAAATAATAATAATAACCTCTTTGCCTGGAAATACAGCTTATAGGAAACATGGCAAGAAACAAACAAGCCTTGCAAACAATACCCGAGCCAAACTACCCCCTTGGCTTTGAAATTGGATCTAAGATATACCCAGTATCACCGGAGAACAGGTTGTAAGACACCATTTAAGAGGTGGTTTTAGACTGAGTGACAGCACAAAAAACTATTAAACAGGGAAGAGGAGAAAATAAAAGAAAAAAATATGCTTCCATTCAAGATGATCCTGCATACCCTAATTCCAAATGTATGAAAAAAATTAACTCTAAGAAGAATAGTACAGGTGAAATGAAATTGCTAATGCAATCTGAAAAAGACTTTGCCTCAGACACCTCCCACATACCACTTCAGATCCTAGTGGCCTCACATCTCTCATACCCCATTCCCTGCTGGGATACCAGCTTTGCATGAATTCTAACCAACTTCAAGAGGGTGCAATCTAACAGCGTTCACCAAAGGCCTTCCCCACACCTCTTACCCCTGCCCAGGGAGTGGACTTAGGTCCACTTAACACTAGATTGAGATGCTTTTATGAGCACAACTAATGGTTTCAAATTTTGTTTTATTAAAGTGATGAGATCTATGTTTCATTATCACTAGTATCAGTACTTTTGTTTCCCAATTTCCCAGTTACATTTATTAGATAACAAGGGCAAAATGCAGAAGGACTCACTGCACGAACATGCTGTATAATGGTGTCATTGCTGTTCAAACTAAACTATTGACTAATGTATGCAACTCCAAATCTAGCATATGAAAATAGTTCAGGGCTGTTATTTCAAAATTAAGTGAAGGACATCCTAAACACATGTATGTATGTAGTTTATTTGCAATGAATTTTGACCTTCCCTATTCTTTTTTGTATTTTGTTTATTTTTGTTTTTGTTAAAAAGATTTCAGTTTTACATGCTTCTTTGAACATTTCCAAATACACTGAAAGCTAATCGCAATGTGCCAATGTAAAAATTAAAGAATGAAGTCTACCAGATTATCTCCAGGTCCCTTTCAGTACTGAGTTTTATAATTTATGGAAACTAATATGATTTTATATAAACACACCATGGGTGGCCACCAACCTATAAAACTGCTTTTCTCCAGTGCATTTTACACATTTATGTCAGATAATCTCCAGAAATCCCCATGATCCTTGTTGAAATATCATTTTGGGGTATCTTTAATCCAAACAAGACACTTTTGAGAGTGAAAGGTGATCTTATAATTATTTCAAGACAATACTTAACCCACAGTTATCCAGGAGAAACCAAAACATACAATCATCTTATCTTTCTTTGTTCTCATTACTGGCTATAGCTGACTTTTTGGGTCCTCAGTAGGAATTCAAAACAGTTTTCCAGTTTTATCTCCCACCATTTCCCACATAAATACTCTGCTACAAGTAAACTAGTGCTTTCTCTGGTTCCCAAATGTATCTTATGTTTCTGCTAAGAACTAACCTCCTCATTTTTTTAAGGGAAGTATATCATATGTAACAGAAGAGTTATATGCCAAGCACTGTTCTAATCTCTATATGTGTATTAAGTATTCTTTAATCCTACCAGTAACCACATGAATTACTGATTTATAGATGAACCAACAAAATTTGCCCACAGTTACACAGGAATAGGTATATGTGACTTAGGAGTTTGAGCCTAGGAGTTCTTTCCCAGAGTCACTGCTATAAACCCCCACACATACTGCCTAATTCAAATCTTATCTGCTGCCTAGAAACTCCCTTGTCTTTCTGTCCCCAGAAGATGTCAGAATCCTCTGATATCATAGCAATATATTTTCTACTAGTTATTTACCCCATTCACCCATAATATCTTATAATATTTCATATCTCAGTGTGTTGTTTTCCCCTTTTTTATTATTATTACGTTCATTATGTGTTTATTATTATTCATTATGTGCTCATGTCTTACCTATCTAATTCTTGAGAGCAGGAGCCACATGGTCATTATTATTGATATATTGCTTGATTTCCTTACATTTCATTGTTACTGCTTTGTTGATTAAATATGTACATATATATGTGTACGTATATACACACACAAATATATATATATAATCAGAGACCTATTTGGATACCTAGCACACTTCTTTCAAAATATATTCATGTTTCCATTTCTTTGGAATGGGCTCAGATTAGATTTTCTTTTTTGGTAAAAGCAAGCCATTGCAGAATCAAAATGCACTCATTCTTTTCATCCCCAAGTATTTACAGAACATTTTTTTATACAGCCAAGTACTATGCTAGGTACTCAGGATACAGAAATCTAAAATATAGCCCCTTATAAACCTATGTGGTAGATTTGTGTGTTAGGAGTAAACAGATTTGTGTGTTAGAACTAGTATGTGTTGTAATAAGGGCTATAATAAGGATGTTTCAAGAGCTATAGGGGCATTTAACACTAATAGGGGGAACCATGGAAGCTTCCAGGGAAGAGTCACATCTGAGATTAGTGCAAAAGATTGAGTTAACTGAGAGAAAAAAGTGGCAGCATTTCAAGAAGAGAAATGCTCCTTCCCTCTTCCACATTCCTCCCTCTTTTCCTCGTGCCCTGAGGTTACCTCCCCAGTAAACCACCTGCACACAGATCCTTATTTTACACTCTGATTTTGAGAGAAACTCAGGCTTATATACCAGACTAAGAAGTGTGATTTTATATGTATATGCTACAGAGAACAACCGGCTTGCTTTTAGCAGGGGAGTAACATAAGATTTTCAGCTGTATGAGGAAAGGATCGGCCAAAGGCAAGCCTGGAGGCTGGAAAATGAACTAGGAAGAGTTTCTTCACGTCTACTGCAGCATAAGCTCACTAAGCAATCCCAAGAAGCAAATGAGTTTTTTAATGAGAAAATAACAGTAATGACCTTAAAAAAATGGCTAACTAGATGGCACTTTCTGACTGCATTTTAGGAAAAGGAAATTGTGCAGGGACTAGCTCTGGCTCCAGGAAAAAATATTAGTTAGAGTTTGATTTTCGGGGCTCTCATGCTCTTCACCTTCTCCTGTTTTGCTATTCTTTTCAAAAAACTTTTCAGTAGCCATGATCTGCTGGGAAACTACTTTCAGGGGAGAGAAAAAAGCTCTAATGTGTAGTATTTGTTGATCTCCGTGCTAGGAATACTCCCACCATGGCCAATTTCAAACTGCCGAGATTTGACAACTGACTTGCAGATTTTATGAATACTTAACAATCCTCTCCCCATCACACCACTGCCACCTCCCACAGCAAAAGGTCCCGGGCCACTCAGAGCTCTCGCAACAAATCTCCTTTCTATCAAAACGGGACTGCTTTTCAATGCAATGCTTTAGTGAGAGATCCCAGTATCCTGAATTTTGATCCCTTCCCCACTCAGCACCATTCCTCCCTTATCTCCAGATAACATCACTGTATGTTTCCAGGGTGTAGTGGATGCTGTGGTGTGTGTCCCCACCCCTCCCTTCCCTTCACCAGGTTGGTACAGTATCTCCGTTGCCATGGGTGGTGGCTGCTAACCATTCTCAGCTGCCCCTTCATCCAGACTTCATTCAGAAGTGAATTACCCCCTTCATCCAGGAGACTGGAGGGAGGAAGGGCAATTATGGACATTACCCAGAACCACATAGTGGTCCATTAGTATTAATAACTCATCTTAGTAAGACCTGATGAGCAAGGAATACTAAATGCCTGGAGGTAAGACATATCTGCTCCAGAGTGTGGGAGACAAACGCCACAAAGACCCAAGAATTTGCAACTCCTGGTTAATCATGTATGAGTCTGGTGGTCTGGGGCATGCTGGAACTTCCCCTCAAAGGGAAATGACAAATTATCCTATTTTGCACCTTCTATCTCAAAGTAAAAAGCACAGTGCTGGATGGACCCATTCAGGTGTTAGAGGACACACATCCATGTATCCAGTGGCACAGAAGGTTGCCAGTCTTAGAGTAGGGCTCACAAAAAGAAGGGCTTTGCAACAGCTGCAGGCCGAGGTACAAGCAGCCCTGAAGTGTGATTCATGCAACCCAGCAGATCCCATGTTACTAGAGTTACCTGTAGTGGAGAAGTGCACTGTGTCAAATCTCTGGCCAGCCTCAGTAGGAAAGACATAGCAGCAACCCCTAGGGTTCGGGCTCAAGACCATGCTGTATGCAGGAGAAACTACAATATTTGAAAAGCAGGTTCTGGCATGGCCAGGGCCCCGGTAGAGACTGAGTATTCACCCTTGCAGGCCATCAGAACTACTCTGGATGTATAGTTTGTAAATATATACTGTCACATCCACAAAGTCATAAGGTCAAGTATATCTAGCAATAATTCATCTTAAAATGAAAGTGATTTACCTAAGATCAGGCTCAAGTGACTTCAGAGGGCTCAAGGAAGCTACTTGAATAAGAAGGAGCACTGGCCCTACCATGTCCCACACCGTCCAGAACCTGCCACCTGACACAGCCGTAGAACAGCAGCTTGAAGGCAGAGATGATGAATCAGTTTGCTGACGGCACCTTGTGGGAAAGGGTGTCGTTCTTCGGGATGCCAATTATACCTTTACCCAATAGTCATCATACGGTGCTATACTGCCAATATCTAGAATTCATGGGTCCAGGAACCAATGGGGAGATGCAAGAATGATCCCATTCCCCATCACTCCCAGTGACCCACCTGGGGAATTGGGTTTTCCATTCCTGCAATTTGAGACATCATTAATCTAATTCTTGTGTTCCCAGAAGGGAATACTTCCACTAAGCAACACAGGAAGAGGCCCACTAAAAATTAAAGCTATAGTTGACATGTAGTCCCCTTGGGTTCGTCATGACAGTGATCCAAGTGGCATAAAAAGGAGCTACCACACTGGCAGGGGTAACTAACACAGATTGTCTCAAGGAGGTAAACTTCCACTATATATTAGGGGCAGATAAAAATATGTCTGGTATTCAGAGGCCGCTCTTGGTACTTACTTGATTTTAAATGTAAATGGGCAAGTATACCAATCACTGCCTGATAAGCGCATAGTGACCAGAGGCTCAGAATCCACAGGGACTGAGAATACGGGTCACCCAACCATGCAAGACACCTCGACAAGCAGAAGGGTTAGCTAGGAGGAGGAGGTCTACAATGGAAAGTAAGAGACAGATAAAACAAAAATCACTTTGAGACCAACTGCAGTGTGCGGGCTATAATTTATCCCACTAACTCTCCCACTAACTGGGGCATGGCTGTGCCTGGATGAAATAAACTCTATGGGAGAAGAAGTAAACCTGAACAGTGCAAGAGGTAGACTGTTGTGTATGCTCCACACTCCCTCCACAATGTTGGTTCACCCACCCCCCAGCCATTGTGAATATTGGCTGCTAAAAACTCACAGCTTCCCCCTTCTCTGGATAAATGTCTCAGCAGGATGGATGATACCTTGTTACACACAGACATAAACACACACACATAGACTGCCAATGGCCAAAGACAGACTAACACAGGCATGACAAATGCCAGCCCCTTCCTGCAAGATGGGAACAAATCCATGGTACAATTTGTACTCCGAGTATCCAGGCTGAAGCTGGTCTCTAGCCAAGGTCACTTCTTTGCTTAGCTTTCTTGCCATCCTAACCTGTTTCCTCCATCCCTTTTCTGCTGAGAGTACTCCCTCAATAAATCACTTGTCACAAGAATCCAATCTCAGGTTCTCCTTCTAGGGAACTTGACTTAAGACAAAAGAGCTCTTTATCCATTCATTTGTTAATGGACATTTGTTTCCACATCTTGGCTGATGTGAATACTGGTACTATGAACATAGGGGTGTATGTTTCTTTTTTTAAAAAAATTTTATTGGAGTATAGTTGTTTTACAATGTTGTGTTAGTTTCTGCTGTACAGCAAAATGAATCAGCTATATGTACACATATATCCCCTCTTTTTTGGATTTCCTTCCCACTTAGGTCACCACAGAGCAGTGAGTAGAGTTCCCTGTGCTATATAGTAGGTTCTCATTAGTTATCCATTTTATACACAGTATCAATAGTGTATACATATCAATCCCAATCTCCCAATTCATCCCACCCCTCCCTTTCCCCCTTGGTATCCATATGTTTGTTCTCTACATCTGTATCTCTGTTAGAGAATGTGGTACATATATACAATGGAATACTACTCAACCATAAAAAAGAATGAAATAATGTCATTTGCAGCAACATGGATAGACCTAGAGATTATCACATTAAATGAAGTAAGTCAGAAAGAGAAGGACAAATATCAATACCATATGATATCACTTTTATGTGGAATCTAAAATATGACACAAATGAACCTATCTATGAAACAGAAACAGACTCATGGACATAGAGAACAGACTTGTGGTTGCCAAGGAGGAGAGGGTTGTGAGAGGGATGGAGTGGGAGCCTGGGGTGAGCAGATGTAAGCTATTCTATATAGAAGGGATGAACCACAAGGTCCTACTGTATAGCACAGAGAACTACACTAAGTATCCTATGATAAACCATAATGGAAAAGAATACGAAAAACAAGAATCTATACATATGTATAACTGAATCACTTTACTGTATGGCAGAAATTAACACAACATTGTAAATTAACTATACTTCAATAAAAAAAAAATACCCCTTATAATGACTCCAAAGGACATGAAATACTTATAAATCTAACAAAACATATACAGGACTTATATTTTGAAAACTACAGTTTGCTGATGAGAGGAATTTTAAGAGATCTAAATAAATGGAGAGACAATGTTTAAAAAAAAAGGACAAAGGAGCTCTCTGGAGAAAGAAAAATAATGGAAAAAAATTTCAGATGGCAGATCAAAATGAAGGTCAAAATATTGGGGGACAAATGTTTTTTCATTGTTCTTTCATCGAACTGGGATGTTGTCAGTTTATATCATATAAAATAAATTAATATCCGCCTTGCAAATTTGCTGTGAGGATCGAAGAAACAGTATTTATAAGCAAGGTACCTAAGTTAATTTCTGTCAGTGTAGGCATTCAAAAAGCGTTGCTCTTATTCCTAATACTGTTCCTTTAAATAATTTTTTAAACCTTGTTTATGACTAGCAGAATCAGGAAAGCTGGAACAGCATAGTTAGGAGGCTTGCTGAGAGAGGGTCTGCCCTGCTCTGCACGCAGAGAGCTGCTTTATCATCGTTCTCCTCAAATGGAAAATGAGTTCCACCTCACTACCTGCGGAGCCCGGAGGGGACAGCTTCCGAGGCAAGTGTGGAGGAAGAAGCTGTGGGAAGGAGCCCTGTGACTCTGTAGTCACTGTGTTTTGTATTTTATTTTGTTTTTGATTTAATGTAGGCAAGCAGGAGGGAAAAAAATAAAGCAATATGCACTGTTTGGGGGAAGTTCTTTTCTGTTTTAGATGGCTCAGCCTAGGTCAAGTGTGGCACACACCTTTTTAAAATTACACAATTAGACCCTACTCTAGATATAAGAGATAACTAATATAATTACACGTTTACTGCTATTAGTTAATAATAAATTGTTTACCATCCCTCATGTCATTTGAGGTTTCTGAAGTTCTAGTGTTAGAATAATGAAAGCCATCCGGTAAAAAGCTCTAGGCCTGAGAAAACAAGGATGGCATCCAGAAATCCAAAGGAATGAATACTGAAAAAAAAAAAATTAGAAAGAAGTAAACCTGGAAAGACAGGAAAAAACAAAGACAGGCCAAAAAAAAAAAAATGTACACAGATTATACTATAAGATCACTATTGAAGTGCTTTTGTATGGTTCAATGTGAGTCAAATTGCATAAAATAAAAATTAAGTCACATCAGAGCTCTTGGATAATGGTGTGGCAGGCACAGTGGCTTGCTTACCCAGCAGCTGTTTCCAACCCCAGGCTCCAAGCTCTCCTCTGCCACAGAGGCAATGCCATGACCTCACATTCCCAGCCTTCTATTAAGCAAACAGTGGCCATAAGACCCTATTCTGGCCATTAAATGTCAGAGAATGCTTCTGAGAAGTTTCTGGAATTCTCTTTTCTTTTCTGATGGGAGAGGCAAACCTACAAAGAACGTTCTCGTTTGCCACCCCTCCCTTTCCGTTTTTGGCTCTGGCCTGGCAGCCATCTTGGATCCATGAGGGAACTTCACAAATAAGCCAAGGATGATAGAGCAGAACAACAGGAACTGGGTTGTTTATCACCTTACCAACCAACCAACAACCTCAGCAACAAACAGCCTTTTCTAAACTTCTTCTGAACTGATAATAATAAACGTCCGTATTTTAAGCCATGTCTAGTAGTCTACTCTCTGGTTTATAGCTGAGTGCATCCCATAAAAATACAAATAATTCCCTGGATTAGTGTTGAAAGGCATGACAAGTCAATCCAGGCTACTACTAAGGAAGAGATGGAGTCCACCTCTACCCGGAAGGAGCAGGCCAAGCTTTCAGGATGACAGGTGTTGTAGAGGAATGCTCAGACACAAAGCACGTGGGCGGCTGGCTGAGCTCACAGGTATGCAGCCAGGCTGGTAACCATGTGGCCTAGCAGCCACGGGAGGTTAAAACTAGAGAGTCAAAGACAAAAGGCCCAGGTAGGCGCCAGAGCCAGGACAGGAGCTGCAACAGAGGCACTGGCCTCAGGAAAACAGGTTTATGTAGCAGAGGCTAAGCCAAATTTAGAGGCAGCAGTTGAGATTCTCTGAAGGGAAGTGAGTGCAGCCAATAAAGCCTGCAGTACCACGACATCTTTTCAGGAGTGGCCCAGGAAGTCCTATGCGTCTTTTAAAAGATATTATGTGAGGGGAACAGGATCGCTATGAGACTTACAGAATTGGGTCAGATGCCCTGCCTCTATCCCTTTGTAAGCTCCTGAGTACTCACCATACTTTACAGTAACTGAGTTTGTCTTCCTCATGAGAAGGAATTTAGTTCCTCTGAGGATAGAAATCATGCTTTATTCATATCTGTGCCCTCATTGCCAAGCAGAGTACTTAACAACGATTGACTCACAGTTTGTTGGATGGATAATAAAGATAATAACAGTTTTATTGAACTCTTACAATGTGCCAGGCATTGTATAAGATGCTTTATACACAATAGTTCATTTATTTCACAAGAACTAGTCACTATCATTACCCCCACTTAACTGATGAGGAAACTAGGGTTTACAAAAGTTAAGTAAATTTCCCTAGAATATCCACCTAGGATATTCAGACTTTGCATCAGGAACCAGGCCATCTCCCTCCAGAGAATAGTGCTCTTACCCATTAATGGAGGGATCAAACCCGCATGCCCTGCATCAGAAGGCACAGTCTTAATCACTGTACCACCAGGGAACTCTCAGATTTCCTAATACTTTTTTAACTGAAAAATATGCATAACTGTATGCACTAAACCTACAGGTAAAAGCACCAGACACTCAGAGAGGCAAACTCCAGCCTGCAGGCTCCTACTGCTCCATCTGAATTGTGCTGGAAGCTTCAGGACTCTAGAAGCCCAGTACTGCTGAGTATTAATTCAATTGATTCAACACGCAATGTTGTGCCATGACTACAAGCTATCTCCTTCCCAGAGATCATAGTTACTGCCCTCAGATTGTAGGAATTAGGATGCATGACCTCTTCAGGACACATGACTCCCCTACTGATAAAAAGTTTCTGGCACTATACGAGTTATGTACAAGGATCATTTTTAAAGAACGTAGTAAGAGGAAACCCATGGAGTCCTCCAAGGCTGACATAGTCTATGTCACAAACACTTATACATCATTTGTCTCTCTCTTCTTTTCATATTAGATTGACTACTAGTTTAATTTTATTGGTTCCTAATACTTACTAAAATACACTCGCCACTTCATTAAGGATTCTTAATGTTCTTTAAATTTATTTCTTCACTCACTTGATATTACTCCATGCTGATAATGTGCCATGCTCAAAACTGTGTTCTGCTGACTCAGTGAGGTACGGAAGTATGGGGGCGTGGTATAACACCAGAGTCCAAAAGGGTTTCAACAGCCTGGACTAACACAATAAAATCATATTCTGTTGAATGTAGAGTCTTGTACATATATACAGAAAGGAAACTAACAAAACAGTATCACATTAAATGAAAAATACATGTTTTATGGGACCGAAAGCTTAAACTTCATGAATCTTTTCATTGAGAAAAGATGATTAAGTGAGTCAAAAAGATAAGGTCTTCTTGGCAGAAATATTATAGAGAAAATTCAGGCATCTGATTAAAGGCTGGACACTAGTTGCTCAGTGGATAAGAGCTCAATCTCTGGAGTCAAACGTTCTGGTAGTTATATCACTTACCATCCTGTGACTTTGATGAAGGTACTCAATATCCGTGAGCTTGGACCAGTTTGCTTCTGCAGCTTAACAGACCACCCCAAACTGAGTGGAATACAACCATAAGCACTTATTGCTTGCTCATGAGTCTGAGTGGGGACTAACAATCTAGGATCTAGGCTAAGCTCTGCAGGGCTTGGCAAGTTGTTGTTGGGTCCAGGTCTGTTCTTTGTGTCTCTCACTCTTCTAGGACCAGCCAGACTTCTGTAGCATGTCCTTCTTTTGGTGATGGAAGGAGTGCAAGAGGCAAACCCCCAAATGCAAGCATATTTCAAGCCTCTGCATGTGCTACATCTGTTACCATCCCATTGTCCAATGGGAGTCATGTGGCCAGACTAAAGTCACTCCTGTCCTCAGGTAGCCATGGCAGAAGTGTGTCAGTGTACTACAGGGAAAGGGAAAAAACAGCCAATAATTTAATCTTTGATTAATTTAATCAAAGCCCTAGTTTTCTCATAGACAAAATAAACTTACCACAGCTACGAGGTGTGCTAGGCAGACCAATAGCCACCCCAAAATGGACATGCCCTAATCCCCACAATCTGTGAATACATTACCTTAAATGGCAAAAGAGATTTTGCAGAGTGACTATGTTAAGGATCTTAAGATAAAAAGATTAGCCTGGATTACTCAGGAGAGCACAATGTAATCATAAATATCTTTATAAGAGAAAAAGGGAAGTGGAAGAGCTAGAAAAGAGAGGTAACAGTGGAAGCAGACATCACACGAGCCAAGGAATGTGAGCCTCCAGAAGCTGGAAAAGGTAAGGAATGGATTCTCCCCTAAAGCCTCCAGAAGGAACATAGCCCACTTGAAACCTTGATTTTAGCTCCCTAAGACTCATTTCAGACTTCTGACCTCTAGAACTGCAAAGCAATAAACTTGTGTTGTTTTAAGCCACTAAGTTTGTAGCAATTTGTTTCAACAGCAACAGGAAACTAATACACTAGGTAATTATCATTGTTCAGTCCTTCCTAAATATGGATACTGCAGGCTGTATTTTTCACATAACCAGCATGACTAATCTGGATGCCAAAAGCCCCGCTTTTCATTTCAGAGGAAAATTATGAGTCCCGTATTATGGAAAAGGGGAGTATTTACTTGGGACCGTTTGGTGCAGGGGACTGCACCCAGAATCTTGGGACATGAGAGGACATCACTTTTGCCAGATGCTCCATAAGCAATGTGCTGATAGCTGTCAAAGGAAAGTGCTCAGGAGACAGCCATAAGGGGACATGTGAACCTGGCTCTACACCAAAGGCACCATGCAGGTGAAAAGAGCTGCTCTGCCAGCATGGGCTGCTTCTAGGGCCCCCGTAAGCAGGGGTGCCTGCAGCTTCTCCATGCTGACCCAGTTCGAATCCATGAAGCCCCATCCCCCAACCTCTAGACCCATCCACCTCTTCTCCCCTTCCTAAGATGACCCTCATTTAGTCTCCACTGGTTTGGGACTGTGACTTCTCCCTATTCTGTTTCCACGGACCTGTTAGAGCATAATTCCCCAGCGCCTACTCTTCTAACACAGACTGTCTCTTGCAAATCAATACCTTGGCTTTCGTTCCTCTATCCACCTGTGGACTAGTCAAGCTTTCAGAGTTTTCATATAATAAAGATATTTAATTTCCATATCATTAGTTACATAAAAGATACATAAAGGAGCAACTTAATTCTTTCATGGCCTAATTTTATTGTTTAAGAATCAATAAAATAAGGAATACTTCTCTAATTTGGTCTATTAACTATAGGGGAGAGTTACATGGACAAAAATTACATCTACTTCTTCCCTCCTAATGAAAGGTTCTAAGACATAAATAATTTGTCAGGGGGAACCTTCAAGATGGCAGAGGAGTAAGACGTGGAGATCACCTTCCTCCCGACAAATACATCAAAAATACATCTACATGTGGAACAGCTCCTACAGAACACCTACTAAAGGCTGGCAGAAGACCTCAGACTTCCCAAGGGCAAGAAACTCCCCAAGTACCTGGGTAGGGCACACACAAAAAAAGAAAAAACAAAGACAAAAGAATAGGGACAGGACCTGCACCTCTGGGAGGGAGCTGTGAAGGAGGAGAAGTTTCCACACACTAGGAAGCCCCTTCGCAGGCGGAGACTGCAGGTGGCAGAGGGGGGAAGCTTCGGAGCCACGGAGGAGAGCGCAGCAACAGGGGTGTAGAGGGCAAAGCAGAGAGACTCCCGCACAGAGGGTCGGTGCCAACCAGCACTCAGCCCGAGAGGCTTGTCTGCTCACCCACTGGGGTGGGTGGGGGCTGGTAGCTGAGGCTCGGGCTTCCATCGGATCCCAGGGAGAGGACTGGGGTTGGCTACGTGAACACAGCCTGAAGGAAGCTGGTGCACCACAGCTAGCTGGGAGGGAGTACAGAAAAAACTCTGGACCTGCCTAAGAGGAAAGAGATCATTGTTTTGGGGTACGCAAGGAGAGGGGATTCAGAGCACTGCCTAACTGACTTCCAGAGATGCACGTGAGCTGTGGCAATCAGAGCAGACGCCAGAGACAGGCAGGAGACACTAAGGTTGCTGCTGCAGCCACCAGAAGCCTGTGTGCAAGCACAGGTCACTACCCACACCTCCCCTCCCGGGAGACTGTGCAGCCCGCCACTGACAGGGTCCTGTGATCCAGGGCCAACTTCCTGGGAGGACAAATGGCGCATCTCAGGCTGTACCAACGTCACGACGGCCTCTGCCGCAGCAGGCTCGCCCCAGCATTCCATACCCGTCCCTCTCCCCAGCCTGAGTGAGGCAGAGCCCCCTAATCAGCTGCTACTTTAACTCCATCCTGTTTGAGGAGAGAACAGATGCCCTCAGGCGACCTACATGCAGAGGCGGGTCCAAATCCAAAGCTGAACCCCAGGAGCTGTGAGAAGAGAAAGGGAAATCTCTCCAAGCAGCCTCAGAAGCAGCGGATTAAATCTCCACAATCAATTTAATGTACCCTGCATCTCTGGAATACCTGAATAGACAACGAAAAATCCCAAAATTGAGGTGGTGGACTTTGGAAGCAACTGTAGATTTAGGGTTTGCTTTCTGCATCTAATTTGTTTCTGGTTTTATGTTTATCTTAGTTTAGTATTTAGAGCTTATTATCACTGGTAGATTTGTTTATTGATTTGGCTGCTCTATTCCTTTTTAAATTTTATATATATATATATATATATATATATATATATATATATATATATAATTTTCTTTCCATTTTCTCTTTTTGTGAGTGTGTATGTGTATGCTTCTTTGTGTGATTTTGTCTTTGACATTATCATTTGTCCTAGGGTTCTGTCTGTCCGTTCTTTCTCTGTTTGTTTGTTTGGGGGTATTTTCTTGGGTTTTTTGTATAGTTTTTAGTGCTTTTTATCATTGGTGGATTTGTTTTTTGGTTTGGTTGCTCTCTTCTTGCTTTTTCTTATTACTTTTTTATTTTAATAATTTTTTTTTCATTTTAATAACTTTATTTTACTTTTTTCTTTCTTTCTTTTTTTTTCTTCCTTTTCTTCTGAGCCATGTGGCTGACAGGGTCTTGGTGCTCTGTCTGGGTGTCAGGCCTGAGTCTCTGAGGTGGGAGAGCTGAGTTCAGGACATTGGTCTGCCAGAGACCTCCCAGCCCCATGTAATATCAAATGGCAAATGGTCTCCCAGAGATCTTCATCTCAGTGCTAAGACCCAGCTCCACTCAACGACCAGCAAGCTACAGTGCTGGACACCCTATGCCAAACAGCTAGCAACACAGGAACACAACCCCACCCATTAGCAGAGAGGCTCTTTAAAATCATAATAAGTTCACAGACACCCCAAAACACACCACCGGACATAGTCCTGCTCACCAGAAAGACAAGATCCAGCCTCATCCACCAGAACACAGGCACCAGTCCCCTGCACCAGGAAGCCTACACAACCCACTGAACCAACCTTAGCCACTGGGGACAGACACCAAACACACTGGGAACTACAAACCTGCAGCCTGCGAAAAGGAGACCCCAAACACAGTAAGTTAAGCAAAATGAGAAGACAGAGAAATACACAGTAGATGAAGGAAGAAGGTAAAAACCGACTAGACCAAACAAATGAAGAGGTAATACGCAGTCTACCTGAAAAAGAATTCAGAGTACTGATAGTAAACATGATCCAAAATCTTGGAAATAGAATGGAGAAAATACAAGAAACATTTAACAAGGACCTAGAGGAACTAAAGAGCAAACAAACAATGATGAACAACACAATAAATGAAATTTAAAACTCTCTAGAAGGAATCAATAGCAGAATAACTGAGGCAGAAGAACGCATAAGTGACCTGGAAGATAAAATAGTGGAAATAACTACTGCAGAGCAGAATAAAGAAAAAAGAATGAAAAGAACTGAGGACAGTCTCAGAGACCTCTGGGACACATTAAGCACACCAACATTCGAATTCTAAGGGTCTCAGAAAAGAAGAGAAAAAAAGGGACTGAAAAAATATTTGAAGAGATTATAATTGAAAACTTCCCTAATATGGGAAAGGAAATAGTCAGTCAACTACAGGAAGCACAGAAAGTCCCATCCAAGGAGAAACACGCCAAAACACATATTAATCAAACTATCAAAAATTAAATACAAAGAAAAAATATTAAAAGCAGCAAGGGAAAAAGCAACAAATAACATACAAGGGAATCCCCATAAGGTTAACAGCTGATCTTTCAGCAGAAACTCTGCAAGCCAGAAGGGAGTGGCAGGACATATTTAACATGATGAAAGGCACAAACCTACAACCAAGATTACTCTACCCAGCAAGGATCTCATTCAGATTCAACAGAGAAATTAAAATCTTTACAGACAAGCAACACCTAAGAGAATCCAGCACCACCAAACCAGCATTACAACAAATGCTTAAGGAACTTCTCCAGGCAGGAAACACAAGAGAAGGAAAAGACCTACAATAACAAACCCAAAACAACAAAGAAAATGGTAAGAGGAACATACATATCGATAACTACCTTAAATGTAAATGGATTAAATGCTCCAAAAAAAAGACAGACTGGCTGAATGGACACAAAAACAAGACCCGTATATATGCTGTCTACAAGAGACACAATTCAGACCTAGGGACACATACAGAGTGAAAGTGAGGGGATGGAAAAAGATATTCCATGCAAATGGAAATCAAAAGAAAGCTGGAGTAGCAATTCTCATATCAGACAAAATAGACTTTAAAATAAAGACTATTACATGAGACAAAGAAGGACAGTATATAATGATTAAGGGATTAATCCAACAAGAAGATATAACAATTGTAAATATTTATGCACCCAACATAGGAGCACCTCAATACACAGGCAAATGCTAACAGCCATAAAAGAGGAAATTGACAGTAACACAATCATAGTAGAGGACTTTAACACCCCACTCTCACCAATGGACAGACATCCCAAATGAAAATAAATAAGGAAACAAGCTTTAAATGATGCGTTAAATGAGATGGACTTAATTGATATTATTGGACACTCCACCCGAAAACAACAGAATGCACATTCTTTTCAAGTGCTCATGGAACATTCTCCAGGATAGATCATATCTTGGGTCACAAATCAAGCCTTGGTAAATTTAAGAAAATTGGAACCATATCAAGTATCTTTTCTGACCACAACGCTATGAGACTAGATATCAATTACAGGAAAAAAAATCTGTAAAAAATACAAACACATTGAAGCTAAACATTTTGCTATTAAATAACCAAGAGATCACTGAAGAAATTAAAGAGGGAATCAAAAAATACCTAGAAACAAATGGCAATGAAAACACAATGACCCAAAACCTACGGGATGCAGCAAAAGCAATTCTAAGAGGTAAGTTCATAGCAATACAATCTTACCTCAAGAAACAAGAAACATCTCAAATAAACAACCTAACCTTACACATAAAGCAATCAGAGAAAGAAGAATAAGAAAACCTCAAAGTTAGGAAAAGGAAAGAAATCATAAAGATCAGATCAGAAATAAATGAAAAACAAAGGAAGGAAACGATAGCAAAGATCAATGAAACTAAAGCCTGGTTCTTTGAGAAGATAAACAAAATTCACAAACCACTGGCCACATTCATCAAGAAAAAAAGTAAGAAGACTCAAATCAATAGAATTAGAAATGAAAAAGGAGAAGTAACAACTGACACTGCAGAAATACAAAGGATCATGAGAGATTACTACAAGCAACTATATGTCAAAAAAATGGACAACCTGGAAGAAATGGACAAATTCTTAGAAAAGCACATCCTTCCATGACTGAAACAGGAAGGAATAGAAAATATAAACAGACCAGTCACAAGCACTGAAATTGAAACTGTGATTAAAAATCTTCCAACAAACAAAAGCCCAGGACCAGATGGCTTCACAGGCAAATTCTATCAAACATTTAGAGAAGAGCTAACACCTATCCTTCTCAAACTCTTCCAAAATATAGCAGAGGGAGGAACACTCCCAAACTCATCCTACGAGGCCACCATCACCCTGATACCAAAACCAGACATGTCACAAAGAAAGAACCCTACAGCCCAATATCACTGATGAACATAGATGCAAAAATCCTCAACAAAATACTAGCAAATAGAATCCAACAGCACATTAACGGGATCATACACCATGATCAAGTGGGGTTTATCCCAGGAATGCAAGGATTCTTCAATACATGCAAATCAATCAATGTGATACACCATATTAACAAACTGAAGGAGAAAAACTATATGATCACCTCAATAGATGCAGAAAAAGCTTTCAGCAAAATTCAACACCATTTATGAAAAAAGCCCTCCAGAAAGTAGGCATAGAGGGAACTTACCTCAACATAATAAAGGCCATATATGACAAACCCACAGCCAACATCATTCTCAATGGTGAATAACTGAAACCATTTCCACTAAGATCAGGAACAAGACAAGGTTGCCCAATCTCACCACTGTTATTCATCATAGTTTTGGAAGTGTTAGCCACAGCAATCAGAGATGAAAAATAAATAAAAGGAATACAAATTGGAAAAGAAGAAGTAAAGCTGTCGTTGCTTGCAGATGACATTACACTATACATAGAGAATCCTAAAGACACTATCAGAAAACTCCTAGAGCTAGTCAATGAATTTGGCAAAGTAGCAGGATATAAAATCAATGCACAGAAAACTCTTGCATTCCTATACACTAATGATGAAAAATCTGATAGAGAAGTTAAGGAAACACTCCCATTTACTACTGCAAGAAAAAGAATAAAATACCTAGGAATAAACCTACTTAAGGAGACAAAAGACCTGTATGCAGAATACGATAACACACTATTGAAAGAAATTAAAGATGACACAAACAGCAGGACAGATATACCATGTTCTTCGATTGGAAGAATCAATATTGTGAAAATGACTATACTACCCAAAGCAATCTACAGATTCAATGCAATCTCTATCAAACTACCAATGGCATTTTTCACACAACTAGAACAAAAAATTTCACAATTTGTATGGAAACACAAAAGACCCTGAATAGCCAAAGCAATCTTCAGAAAGAAAAACGGAGCTGGAGGAATCAGGCTCCCAGTCTTCAGACTGTACTACAAAGCTACAGTAATCAAGACAGTATGTTACTGGCACAAAAACAGAAATACAGACCAATGGAACAGGATAGAAAGTGCAGAGATAAACCCACACACATATGGTCACCTTATCTTTGATAAAGGAGGCAAAAGTATACAACGGAGAAAAAAGATAGCGTCTTCAGTAAGTGGTGCTGGGAAAACTGGACAGCTACATGGAAAAGAATGAAATTAGAACACTCTCTAACACCATACACAAAAATAAACTCAAAATGGATTAAAGACCTAAATGTAAGGCCAGACACTATAAAACTCTTAGAGGAAAACAGGCAGAACACTCTATGACATAAATCACAGCAAGATCCCTTTTGACCCACCTTCTAGAGAAATGGAAATAAAAACAAACATAAACAAATGGGACCCAATGAAACTTAAAAGCTTTTGCACAGCAAAGGAAAACATAAAAAAGATGAAAAGACAAGCCTCAGAATGGGAGAATATATTTGCAAACGAAGCAACTGATAAAGGATTAATCTCTAAAATATACAAGCAGCTCATGCAGCTCAATATCAAAAAAACAAACAACCCAATCCAAAAATGGGCAGAAGACCTAAATAGACATTTCTCCAAAGAAAATATACAGGTTGCCAACAAACACACAAAAGGATGCTCAACATCACTAATCATTAGAGAAATGTAAATCAAAACTACAATGACGTGCCACCTCACACTGGTCAGAATGGCCATCATCAAAAAGTCTACAAACAATAAATGCTGGAGAGGGTGTGGAGGAAAGGAACCCTCTTGCACTGTTGGTAGGAATGTAAATTGATACAGCCACTATGAAGAACAATATGGAGGTTGCTTCAAAAACTAAAAATAACCCAGAGTCTGTCATACAGAGTGAAGTAAGTCAGAAAGAAAAAGACAAATACCATATGCTAACACATATATATGGAATTTAAGAAAAAAAAATGTCATGAAGAACCTAGGGGTAAGGCAGGAATACAGACGCAGACCTACTAGAGAACGGACTTGAGGTTATGGGGAGGGGGAAGGGTGAGCTGTGACAGGGCGAGAGAGAGTCATGGACATATACACACTAACAAACGCAGTAAGGTAGATAGCTAGTGGGAAGCAGCTGCATGGCACAGGGATATTGGCTCGGTGCTTTGTGACAGCCTGGAGGGGTGGGATAGGGAGGGTGGGAGGGAGGGAGATGCAAGAGGGAAGACATATGGGAACATATGTATATGTATAACTGATTCACTTTGTTATAAAGCAGAAACTAACACACCATTGTAAAGCAATTATACCCCAATAAAGATGTTAAAAAAAAAAAAAAAAACTAAAAATAGAACTACCATATGACCCAGCAATCCCACTACTGGGCATATACCCTGAGAAAACCATAATTCAAAAAGAGTCATCTACCACAATGTTCACTGAAACCCTATTTATAATAGTCAGGACATGGAAGCAACCTAAGTGTCCATCAACAGATGAATGGATAAAGAAGAAGTGGCACATATATACAATGGAATATTACTCAGCCATAAAAAGAAACGAAATTGAGTTATTTGTAGTGAGGTGGATGGACCTAGAGACTGCCATACAGAGTGAAGTAAGTCAGAAAGAGAAAAACAAAGACCATATACTAACCCATTGATGTGGAATCTAAAAAAGAAAAAAAAAAAAAGGTTCTGAAGAACCTAGGGTCAGGACAGGAATAATGATGCAGACGTACAGAACGGACTTGAGGACATGGGGAGGGGGAAGTGTAAGCTGGGATGAAGTGAGAGAGTGGCATGGACATATATACACTACCAAATGTAAAATAGATAGCTAGTGGGAAGCAACTGCATAGCACGGGGAGATCAGCTCTGTGCTTTGTGACCACCTAGAGGGGTGAGATAGAGAGGGTGGGAGGGAGACGCAAGAGGGAGGAGATATGGGGATATATATGTATACATATACCTGATTCACTTTGTTATACAGCAGCAACTAACACAACATTTTAAAGCAACTATACTCCCATAAAGATGTTTAAAAAAGTTTGTCAGCAGTTAGGTGAGATAATGAATTATTAGAAAAATAAAATTAAGCAAAGAGATCCAAATTCTTAGTTGAATAGATTTGTACACATAAATAAAATTTCCTTAACCAAGAATTTTTGGATGGTATTTTATTCTGTGTATCATTTTGAAAATTCCTTCCAGGCAATAATGATTGAGGGATTGATATATTTTTTTATAGTGTGTCAATTTATAGACTATTAAATGTTTATATTGCTTTATACAATATTCAGAATACTGGATTTAGGAGAATGATCAGAAATCTACAAGCATGAATAGGCCAGCCAGAGGATATTTGTTTAGTCCTACTCTTATACTGTTTTTACGAAGTTTGGAAACTTTGGGTGCTAATTCCCTAATTATGTGGTAATCATGGTCTGCCAGTAGAGTTCATTAAGTTGTTTCACGTCAGCTTGTGGAATCTGTGGGTTTGCTCAGCATGTTGTTCTAAAGTCAGAATTAAGATAGATTCATGGGATTTATCTTCAAGCAATTAAAACAAAGCTTCCACAAATTTAAATGTCATGATGATACAAGAATTCTGATAAGTTGACGAAAATGAGATATATTCCAATTTAGATATTTCTTGCAATAAGGAGAGAAAATTTTAATAAGATTCACAAGACTTGGATAAGTGAGTGCTAATGGTCAGAGTCACCATTCCTGACTTTAGGGGACTTGCAGGTAATCTTGGGAACAGATTACCTTTCAGTTCTTGGGCCCAGATCAGAATAACATTAGAAAGAAAGCAAGAAGAGGCTGAAGAAAGGAATCTAATATAATGATGGTCTAACAAGAGAAAGACTAAAATCGAGAAAAATATAAGCATTGGAGAAGTGAAAAATGGGTGGCAGAGGCTATGATAGGCCAACAAGAAAACAGAGGAGGGGAATTCTCTAGAGATGGGAAACAAAGTCAAGTGTGGTATCTGAATTCTTCCAGGAATCACTTTACACAACCATTCATTATACACTACTGAATATTCCATGAAGGCTGGAATTGGGTTTTATTCCTCACCTTATCTAGCATAGTGCCTGCTCCATAATAGATATGCAGTAAATGGTTATTAAATAAATGATTGAATGAATATTAAAGATAACTCACATCAGAAATAATTGATTGGAACAAGCTACCAATACTTCACCATGCAAACTCTATTCCTATTCAATACAGGAAATCTCCAAAGATAAAGAGATGGAAAAGAAGGAAATAACCACTAAGAGAATGTCACTGAATTCATTAACTCAAAGTAAGAATATTTATTGAGGTCCTAATTAGTATCAACGTCAAATGCTGTGATAAAGAGTAGCAAAGTGATGGTATGTGGAAGGTGGTCACAGTACTCTGTAGTTTACAATTCTTTAATTGTACACAAATAATATAGCAGTAGTACCAACTTATTTTTTGGTGCTTTTTTCTGCTTCTTGGATGACGTCACCTAATTTCTTAATGTAGCTTTCTGCATTGTTTGAAATTGTATCAAAAAATCCTAGAATTTCTTGCCTACTAAGCTAAGAAGGCAATATTCCATTAGTAGATGCTTGCTTTGATAGACTATTGCATAAGAGTTTCCCTGGATAAATGTGATTTTAAATCCTACAACCTAATGTTTCATATACAGAAAAGAGCTCAAATTGTAATTAATTGATTAATAATGATACTACCTTATAGAGTTGCTATGAGGAATAAATATGTCAATGCACATAAATAATGAGAACAGTGCCTGGCATTCAGGAAGTCCTTAAGCAGTGTTTACTATCATTCTTGCTGTTGTTTTTCCAGAGTGGTCCACATAAACCACTGGGACTAAAGAGTCAAGAGTATCGCCTCCTTTTTTCTGGAATATTATCTTATTACCAAAGCTAGATTCAGTGAACCAGAGATGGATAAGAAGTATGACCTGAAACTTCTGTTAATACAGATTAATGGCTGCATGCTAAGGTCAGTGAGCAAAGCTGAGCAGCTGTCCTCCTTGAGTGAACCTAGCCATCCCCCTGCAGTCTCAACTCCTCCAATCTCATGACAATTCAATCAAATGATGTTATAGAAATGATGTTTTGATAAATTTTAAAAGTATAATTTAAAACTGGATAGAAGCTATTTAACTGCAGAAAAACCTCCCCTAGGTGAAGACTGAACATTCAATAAATGATAAATTTTAAAAGCTGCTAACCAAATGTTGAAGTTTCAAAAGACCAGATGATATCATAACATGATATATTTAGTCTTGTAAATCTTCATGTTTGTTATTATTGTAACATTTCAAAAGGGAAAGTTGGGAATTTTATAGAGCATAGAGCATTATACTTTTAAAACAAACAAAGCCAAAACAGCAAAAGGCAGAATTCTAGCTTTGGGCCAAACAATTAATTTCCCTGATATTCAGTTATTTTAAAACAGACATCATCATCATAATAATATCCTGTTTATTTCACAAAATTTGGGGTACAATTAAGTAAAATAATGTCTGTAAAACCATTTGCATGATGTAAATTGTTCTGCAAGTGCATTATTATTTTTAGTTTATTTGTCTTGAAATGTTAGAATGTTCATAAGTATGAGCACATGGCCAGAGGTATGCATGTACATACACAGATGGAGGTTAATGTCTAATTCGAGTTCTTAGAAAGGAGCCAGCAAATTATGGTATGTGCTGTAATTACCTTCCTTCTTTGCATCTATTTTTCCCTAATACAGTAATGTTAAATTTGCAGAAAGAGAGGGAACTAAAATTATGGAAATTATAGTACGTGATTCTAACAGAGTATGCTTACAAAGTTTGAGGATAAGGTCAAGAAAAGATTACCATCTGAAATGTAATCTCGTAAAAATAAATTAGAAAAAATTAATGACCTTAATTGTCTGTATCATTGACCCACCCTAAGAGACTTTGGAAATAATGTTGCTGCTAAGAGCAAGGTGTATCTCAAATTCAATCATGTGAACTGGGTGGAGAGCTATGAGCTATGCAGTCGTTTTGCAACTTGTCTTGCATGAGATAAAAAGGAATAATTTTTTAAAATAAAAAAATCTCTAAAATTTTCAAATAATGGGTAAAATTATTATCAGATAGAAACATCATTACAGCACAATTTCTTAAAGAGAACTAAAAAAGAACACCTATATCAGAGAATAATGGTAAGATTTCTGGCCCTGTTTCTAAACAAACTAGTGATGGATAAATTAGGATACCAATAGGAAACATGCCTATCAGTATACCTGTATTTATCTTTGGCTCAGGAAATACCCTCCTGGTGATCTACCCTGAACAGAAAAAAAAATCATAGATCAATACATATCTTCTTCATTTTCCTCATTAAACATTGAACACTAAGGAATATTTTTTATTAAAATTTCCTTTTACATCTAGGTCAATAATTCTCTTTACTGTATGTAAGAACAACCTAAACAGTTTCTAATACATGCCCATTTCCAGGCCATGACTAGATTCTAGGTTTTCAGATTTCCAAACTGGCCTCTCTTAAGCATTACATTCTTGTCATCTCTGAGAAAAATGAAAAAGTCAGGCATCTGAAAAGCCATAACTTAGACCAGCTCCAGGCTCTTGAGTGATTCACCAACGAACCACAGTCTATAAGGGCCACCTGATCATCCAGGTGACCTTTTCTCTCCTGGCCCATCAGTACCCTTCAAAACCTTGATTAATACTGCACATTCTCAATTACCCAGAATTCTATAGGGTAAATTAATTGACAAACGAAATGAAAATTTGTTCTGATGTCCCTTTTACAGACAACTTTCTAAATAAGTGCTGCTAAGAAGTGTAAACGTTTGGAGCAAATAATTTCAATGACTATTCTCTGCACAGTTGAAATTTTTGCAAAGCACATGCCAATGTTTTATGAGACAGCAATAACATAATGGAAAACTAATAGAGAGGAAGCAAAGTGATTTACAGGGTCTTTGAAAGATATTATTTGTATTTAGGGCTCCCTCTCAAGTTTCAGATTGAGTGCTTTAAGATTGTATAACCTAAAAGGGAAGAAAAACTTGTTTCTTCAATCTCAGTTCCTTTCTTCAATAAGATGGGCTGTGCATTGGAACCTTAATCAAATATCCAAGATATGACTCCTGACTCCTCACTTTTCCTCACTGAGAGAAATTGCTACATTACAGTTACATCTAGTTAAGTTTGCTGCTTACTTTCCAAGGAATTCGGAAAATATACAGAGATCCAGGGAAGAGTCACATCTGGCCCCTATATCACACTTAGGGGAGTAATTGAATGGTAACTTCTGCTTTTACCCCCCTGGGGATTCTCTGCTACTGTACTGTGGGATGCCTGTTGGTGTGCCCTACTCAGTCATCCTAAGACATATGCCTAAGATATTTGTCATCCGTTATGACATACACATCTCTTAGCAAGCAGCAAGTATCCAAGTCAGCTCTCAACATAACGCTGTGTAGACTGCACTGCACAACTCCAAGCGGTGCTGCTCACACAGTGATGTGAATGGAGCCCCTTAGAATAGTGCAGCTGGCAGCCTGATTCAAGGTAGGAGCTCCTTTAACATTTTATCCTGGAGAGATGGGAGAATATTCCCATGACAATGATGGCAATGATAATGATGATGAACACTAACGATGATGGCCCAAATCTGTGAATACCTACAATGTGCTGATTACTCTATAATTATTTAAAAAAAGAATGACCAAAAGAAACTGATTAAATATCAGACTTTGAGGGACCTCTGCTAGGAACCATTATTGTTTTCTTAAAGCATGGGGTAAATGGAATGAGGTTAAATTACTAGAAAATGACAGATTTTTTTCGCCAAAAAAGGGTGGGATGGAATTATGCATAAAAATATAAGTAAATATTGTAACCTAATCTAGTACTAAATTTGGACTTTGGAAGTTCTTCTATTTCCTCCTTGTGAATTTATAGCAGTACCAGGATAAAGCCATACGGAGGAAAAGCTCTTCTCTCATAGGTTTTGAAGATTTAAGATATTTACTCATAAGTGATAGGTTTCTTGAGAGATTTGAACAACAAATTCAAATCTAAGTACTAAAATTGGTACAGCAGTTTTGTAAATAATCCTCCAAATCATACAGCAATTGAAATCATGACAAGCTAAATTAATCACAAGAATGCAAACATTTTTAAACAATTGTTACAGAGTCTTGGTCTACACTTTAGCAATAACAATTTCTGCATTGGGTGAAACACAGAGGCCACTAAGATGAACTCAACCTAATGACTAGAAATCCACACAGGATTGCTTCCAACCTAGTAAAACATAGTCATCAGTTTCTGATTTTTGGTTCTCAACCCCCTCCCCTAATCTGTGAAATCCTTCACGGGTAAATTCTATAAATGAAAAAAACCTTTGCTTTTAACTGCTTTTATCCTTTGATTTCTTTTCTAAATCCTCATGATGTGACTTTTCCAAATACTTCCTTTAAGTGAAAAATAAGTGTCTTTGGTTAAAATCCCCACCACTCCCGTGTTGTTATATAATGTCAAGGCATTGAATAATTCATCACAAGAGATCATTTTATTTAAATATTGAGAATAATATAAAATTGTATTACAATGAAAAATACTGGCTTGCTATCTTAATGGTAGTGATTATGAATTCCATTCCTGAAATAATGATGCCTGTTTTTAACAGAAAATCATTTCACCAATGCTTCCAGGCAATTTCAAAAACTTAACATAAGATCACTGTCAAAGGCCCAGGACCTGAATAATACATTCCTACATTACTGCGCAGAATCTATCATATCTTAAGGGCTAATTTTTTACTATAAAATCTGGATCTCAATCTGTACATTTATAGAATAACTTTTTCAAGTGCTGCTCTAGAGTTCTTAAGCAAATTAATGGAGAAATGCACCTCAGATGAAATCTGCAACCTCCCCAGGAACGGGAGGAAGTCTTTATATCTACATAACATTCCAGCTGAATCCAACTCCACTGAATGCAGTACTCAGCCTTTTCTGGTTTAAATATCTATACAAGTGATGATAAATGCTAAACTGGTGTCTTAAGGATGATCAACCAGAAATTAACTCCTAAGCTTTGCTCAAATGCTTTGAAGACTACAGTTTGTCTTCTTCCCTTCCTTGGCTAAGAAACAGATATACTGTTTTAGTCATTACACCCTAGAAGACGACTACTTAAATGTTAGGAATTTGGCTTTGAGAGGTCAATCTAGTTTGCTAAGCATATGACCTTATTTTTAATCAATGGCTGTTGAGACAATATCCTAGATGTAGAAGTGACTCATGAAGTATGTAGGAATCATGAATAAGAGAGGTTTGCTTTAAACTGGAGAACAGAGAGGTGTTGAGATGGTGAATTAGAAACAAAGATCAGGAAGGACAAAGTACAGTGACTTACCTCTAATACTTTGGTCAAATTGTTAAATAGAGCTTGTCCAGCACTGACTTTATATTTAACACCTCTGACTGTGCCATTTTTGCTTAAAATGTTGACTCTTCTTGTACCAAACCCCTTCTCGCTGGCAGCCCTTGCTAACACCAGCAAGTTATCCTGGTCATTCTCCTGCTCGTCCCCTTCTGATCCTATGTGGCCATTCTGCTGTCCATCAGACTCACTGAGTCCATCTATGCCACAGATACTGGCATATTCAGAATCCAGAGAGCCTGCCGGTCGCCCATCTTCATATACCTCCTTCAGAACTCGCCCACTGTGAGATGACGCGATCCGAAACCGGACTTTCCGTGACCTGTCATTTTCTGGCTTCATCTCCCTTTTCAGCATGGTCCCATCCACATAATAAGCTGTTCACATAATTCTGGTTCCCTGGTTACTGCATTAGTCCACTTTCCATATAGCAATACCAGAGCTTAATTCTAGTGACAGCAGCACTCATATGAAACTAACATCAAAACGAAAGAAGATTCCCAAGAACTTACAGTGCATCTCTGCTATTAATAATGAATGTGTGTGTGTGTGCTATGGTTACCTTTAAACTAAAACCTGCAAAGTGATCCCAGCCTTTAAATATTAAATAGCCATGGTGGAGGCTTTAGCAAGACAAGTGCAAGAAAGTAGCATGCAATGAAACAGAAAATAAGTCTGGGGCAAGGAGATGAAAGACTTGGACTTTGAAGCCAGTGGTGAGTGTTGAAAAGGATCTTAGCAGCAGAAATACCTCTAACAGCTCAGAATGGAGACCAGGGATAAAATATGGAATCAAATGTGTAGGAGGGGAGGTGTCATAGTCTTCTCACAGTGCTTATTCCTTCTGTCTTTCATGCTCTTTAAAAAGGGCAGTGAACATATTACATGCCTGCATAGAGCTATCAATATTAGCTCTTATTAAATCATCAGTTAGACTTCATCCATATTGTATACGATGAATTTTCAATCTACACCTTCATCTTCATGCACAAGCAGTTTTACTGAAGAATAGCTTTTTAACAGGTTATAACAAGGAATATCTTTTCTTTTGTTGCTTTCCCACTTTTGCTAGCAGAAAACACTCCTCTCTTTGACAAAGGGAAAGGTTTTGGAAAGGAAACATGGAACAGCGAGGGAAGAATGGAAAATCCTCCAAGCCAGCCAGATCAGCCAAAGTAATCCAGGTGATCAACATTGATAAATATCATATCCAAATCACCCATGCATAGCGAAGGGTCCGCCTTACGCTGTGCTCAGTGGATTTTCTGTCACTTTGGCAAGCACCTGAAGAAGCTCCTAAGATACAAGGACATATTGGAACTTATACCATAGTAAGTGCCCCAACCTGTCTGAAACTCCAGAGGGAGGATACTCAGCTGGCTCTCATACTGAGTTTCAAGCTTTTTTTATCTTTGTAAGTCTTTACCTGATTATAAACTCAATTTATACTTACTTCAGAAAAAACAGCTTAAAGTTGAAAATAAAAGTCACAACTAACGTCACCAGAGATGTTAGTAATTTTGTGAAATGTCTTCCAGTGTGTATGAAGGTGAGATGCTCTGATGCACACATAACTACATTGCTCAGCCTCCTGCATTTAAGGGAGAGGAAGCAAATGCTTAGCTTTTGCCGAGGGGACGTGAGCGAAAGTGACGTGTCATTTGTGGGCCAAGGCAGTTGACAGACAGTGTCCTGTCCATGCTATTTCTCTTCCCACCTGCTACCTGGACGGCGCCAGCAATCTTGTCATATGCTGAGCTTGTCAGAATCACAGAGAAACTCACAGCCACGACCACTGCATTGGGCTACAAATAAAAGGAAGTATATGCTAGTGTAAGAAGATATGTGCCCTGATGTATAATATGCCCTAGATATTTATAATTCACACACCTGTCTTAAGCTAAAATAAAAAATTAAGCTTTTCTCTTCAGTGGATAAATCTTTGTAATTCATTTTTCATTCAGGCAATGAGTATCCCACAATCATCTACTGAGTGCCACCCAAGAGTAAGACATAGCTGGCGACTATAGCAAATATAAAGATATATAAAATTATGTCCCATACCTTCCATTGGTAACATAATGCTTAGACAAAATAGCTATAGTTCAACACAGTGTATTTTAAGCATATACAGAATCTCTCTTTCTTGAAATAACAAAATTTCTAGTCATCGCCAATAAAACATTATCAATGCTATTCTCAACACTCTCCACTCTCATTTTGTTTACAATTTGTTCCCAGCTGCTCAATGTGAACGTAGCACTTTCTAACTATTCCACTTGCCACCTTTTCCCAGTATCAGTTTATTATTCCCTACATTATAATTGCTTTGCCAGTCTAGCATCCCCCCCTTGAGCAAGAATTTCCTTCTTTTCCTTCAGAGGTATTCTTACCATCATTTATTCATTTAACAATATTTATTGGGCACCTACTAAATGTCCAAAAGTTGCTGGATCTATGCAGGTGAATGTAATAGGCATGATCCCTGCCTTGAGAGTTAGGTAACATTCAATAAACAAATAAAGATAATAATGAAAACTGTAACAAGCATGACCAAGTGAAAAAAAGTGGATATAATCAGAAATGATATAAGGGAGCCTACTTTAGAAAAGTCACAGTAAGCCTCTCTGAAGAGAAGACATTAAACTAGGGTCTAGCAAAATTAGAAGAGATTGATTGAGGTGGGAAGGAGTAGCTGGAGATAGTTCCTAAACTTCAGTGGCAAGTGAAAAGGCCCTGAGGCAGAAAACAATAGGTTCGTTGAAAGAACTAAAAAAAGACAGAGTGGCCAAAGACAAGTATAACTCCCATTCTACAAAGCTCTTCTCAAAAGAGGGCAAGACTAGCGAGACCTTTCCTTCCTAACCTAACCCTTGATTTATGCTACCCCTCAAAACATGAACAAAACCCCCATTAACATGATAAACCATATTACCAATACAGAAATATTTCAAGTTTGTTACCAATGGGCATCTATTTATTTAAAATAGAAAGTTAAAAATTCCAGAAGCTATAGAGCGTCAAATGTTTCATTAACCAAACTAGAACTACTTTGGAAATTACCATGAATGATGTATTCACAGAAAAAAATACTCCTTGTTCAATTCCCAGTAGAAACAATAACCTAGCAGCTATACCTAGGCCTGGATATTTCTTGTTGGCATTAGTTTTTTAATCAGAATATCTAATTATTTCCTTATTTGCAGAGAAAGTATGACATCAAAATATAATTATTCTTTTACTCATCTTGTCTCCAAATATTGCCCCACATACTATTCTGTGTGTGATCATCACTGCATGGTGAGAAGTAATTTTAACCATATTTCTAGCATTTGGAGCATAAGTTTTTAATCCCTTGGATCACAGTAAATATGTGCAAAATGTCTCCATTTGCTGCTACTTTACAGCTATCATATTCACTACTTTATTTTTTGGTCTTGCAGAAATACTGCCAGTCGTTGGCAAGGTAATGGTCTTTTCTCCAGCAACACTTGTCCCTAGAGAAGCAATAAATCATGACTCACTCCCCAAGTGCTGTTCTCAGAACTTCTGTTTGGATGGAAAGAACCAATCAATTTTTATTTTCTAACTACATTGGTGATTAGAAGGAGAAAAAAAAGATTTACTAACCATCAGTAAAATAGGAAAAACAAGCTACCCCTGAAACTTTTCAGCTTATAGAATATTGAACTTTTCTTAACACACATGAATTTGCAAATCAAAATTCACAGCTCAATTATTCATTTGAAGGGCAGAGAACTTCTAATCAGAAAAGAAACTCAGTGCAATAAAGAAAATATTCTTTGAAAACAGGACTATTATTTTATTATATAACGAGAAAGATGGATGATTTCTTAGTTTATAGATTAGCGGTTAAGAACGGGGGCTGTGGGTGTACACAATGCTGGGTTTAAACCTTGGATATGCCACCCCTAAGTGACCTTGAGCCTCAGTTTCCTCATCAGTCAAACAGTAGTTTTTATTGCATAGAATGTTTGGCAAGATTGACTAGAATGATATATATGAAGTGCTTTGAATGCTGATCAACAGAGGGTAGCTATAAATCCCAAGTTACTTAAAATAGCTAAACATACATATAGTCATCCCTAGGTATCCTGGGGGATTGGTTCCGGGACCCCCATGGTTACTAAAATCCATGGATGCTCAAGTCCCTTATTAAATGGCATGGGGGGGGGGGGCTTCCCTGGTGGCGCAGTGGTTGAGTGTCCGCCTGCCGATGCAGGGGACATGGGTTCGTGCCCCGGTCCGGGAAGATCCCACATGCCGTGGAGCGGCTGGGCCCGTGAGCCAGGGCCGCTGAGCCTGCGCGTCCGGAGCCTGTGCTCCGCAACGGGAGAGGCCACAACAGTGAGAGGCCCGCTATCGCAAAAAAAAAAAAAAAAAAAAAAAAAGGCATGGGGGGAGGAGTCAAGATGGCGGTGTGGGAAGATGCAGAGTTCACATCTCCCCATAACTAGGGTGTCTGCTGGACACTGATGGGGGACCCCAATGCCTAAGAAGACGGGAAGAACCCCCAAGCGAACCAGTAGAGCGTGGGGGAACTGAGCGGGGAGGAGAAGTGGAGGCTGGACAGGACCGATGCCTGAAGGGTGGCTGAGAGCAGGGGAGGGGTTTCCATACCTGGGGGGGCCCTCAGGGGCTTGGATCAGCAGGGAGCAGGCCCAGCATTTCCCCTGCCCAATCCACCGGGGAAGTCGGCCAGCTCTCAGGCCGGGTCCTACACCCTCAGAGGTCCCCTCCGGGCTGGGTTAGTCCTGGAGGCATAGAAGGGAATCCAGGAGAACAAGAGAGGCAGGCAGGAGGGGCCCTCCAGGACCGGAGGAGTGGGAGAAGAGTGGAGGGCGTTCTGGAGGAGTGGGAGAAGAGTGGAGGGCGTTTGGTCCACCCACTGGGGCCCTAAGCTCCCAGGTCGATCTCCCACTCTCCAAAGCTCACTCCAGGCTGCGTGGGCCCTGGGGGCATAGGAGGGAGGCCAGGGAGATCAGGAGAGGCAGGTAGGTGGGACACTCCAGGATGGAAGGAGCAGGAGAGGAGCGGAGGGAGGGCGTTTGCCCCACCCACTAAGGCCCAGGGAGCCTGCTAAGTTCCCAAGCAGATCCCCACCCTCCAAAGCCCACTACAGGCTGAGTGGGTCCTGGGGACATAGGAGGGAGGCCAGGAGGCTTGCAGGAGGGGCTCTCCAGGACAGGAGGAGCAGGAGATGAATGGAGGGCGTTTGCCCCGCCCACTCGAGCCCAGGAAGCCCGCTGGGCTCCCAGGTGGGGTTGCCCACCCTCTGAGGCCAGAGGCCACTTCTGGTCTGGGCATGGGGTCACTTCTGTTCTGTTGAGCCTAAGCCCCACCCCCCCACTCCCCCACCTTTTCCAGCCCTGTGAGTACTAAGCATAGGCCCTGCCCACCACCCAAACCTCACCCATGCATAGGCCATGCCCTCCACTACCAAGGCCTTATCCACCTTTTTTTTTTTTTTTTTTTTTTTTTGCCGCCCAGTGTGTTTGGCAGGATCTTGGTTCACAAGTCAGGAGTAGGACCAAAGCTCCTGCAGTGGGAGCACCAAGTCCGAACCACTGGACTAACAGATAACCCTCAGACCCCAGGGAATATTCATCAGAGTGAGGTCTCCTGGAGGTCCTCACTTCAGCACCAAGACCCAGCTCTACCCAATAGCCTACAATCTGCAGTGCTGGAAGCCTTAGGCCAAACAACCTAAGACAGGAACACAATGCCACTCAAAAAAAAAGAAAAAAAAATGAGATGGCAAAAAAATATGTCACAGATGAAGGAGCAAGGTAAAAACCTAAAAGAGCAAATAAATGAAGAGGAAATAGGCAATCTACCTGAAAAAGAATTCAGAGTAATGATAAGAAAGAGGATCCAGAATCTCAGAAATAGAATGGAGGCACAGATTGAGAAAATACCAGAAATGTTTAAAAAAGAACTACAAGAGCTAAAGAACAAACAAACAGAGATGAACAACACAATAAATGAAATGAAAACTACACTAGAAGGAATCAAAAAGTGAATAAATTAGGCAAAAGAATGAATAAGTGAGCTGGAAGACAAAATGGTGGAAATATCTGCCAAGGAGCAGAATAAAGAAAAAAGAATGAAAAGAACTGAAGACAATCTCAGAGACCTCTGGGACAATACTAAATGCGCCAATATTCAAATTATTGGGGTCCCAGAAGAAGAAGAGAAAAAGAAAGGGTCTGAGAAAATATTTGAAGAGATTATAGTGGAAAACTTCCCTAACATGGGAAAGGAAATAGTCACCCATGTCCAGGAAGCGCAGAAAGTCCCATACAGGATAAATCCTAGGAGAAACACACCAAGACACATATTAATCTAACTAACAAAAATTAAATTCAAAGAAAAAATATTAAAAGCAGCAAGGGAAAAACAAAAAATAACATACAAAGGAATCCCCATAAGGTTATCAGCTGATTTTTCAGCAGAAACTCTGCAGGCCAGAAGGGAGTGTCAGAATACACATAAAGTAAAGAAAGAGAAAAACCTACAACCAAGATTACTCTACCTGGCAAGGATCTCATTCAGATGACGGAGAAATCAAAAGCATTTCAGACCAGCAAGAGCTAAGACAATTCAGCACCAAACCAGCTTTACAACAAATGCTAAAGAAACTTCTCTAGGCGGGAAACACAGTAGAAGAAAAAGACCCACAAAAACAAACCCAAAACAATTAAGAAAATGGTAATAGGAACATACATATTGATAATTACCTTGAATGTAAATGGATGAAATGCGCCAACCAAAAGACACAGACTGGCTGAATGGATACAAAAACAAGACCCATATATATGCTGTCTACAAGAGACCCACTTCAGACCCAGGGACACATACAGACTGAAAGTGAAGGGATGGAAAAAGGTATTCTATGCAAATGGAAATCAAAAGAAAGCTGGAATAGCAATACTCATATCCGATAAAATAGACTTTGAAATAAAGACTGTTATAACACATAAGAAAGGACACTACATAATGATCAAGGGATCAATCCAAGAAGAAGATATAACAATTATACATGTTTATGCACCCAACATAGGAGTACCTCGATACATAAGGCAAATGCTAACAACCATGAAAGGGGAAATCTACAGTAACACAATAATAGTAGGGGACATTACCACCCCACTTACACCAATGGACAGAACATCCGAACAGAAAATAAATAAGGAAACACAAGCTTTAAATGACACAACAGGCCAGATAGATTTAATTGATATTTATAGAATATTCCACCCGAAAGTGGCAGAATACACTTTCTTCTCAAGTGCACATGGAACATTCTCCAGGATAGATCACATCTTGGGTCACAAATCAAGCCTCAATAAAGTTAAGAAAATTTAAATTGTATCAAGGACCTTTTCTGACCACAACGCTATGAGATTGGAAATCAATTACAGGAAAAAACTGTAAAAACCATAAATACATGGAGGCTAAACAGTGTGCTACTAAATAACCATGAGATCACTGAAGAAATCAAAGAAGAAATAAAAAATACATAGAAACAAATGACAATGAAAACACAATGACCCAAAAGCTATTCGACACAGCAAAAGCAGTTCTAAGAGGGAAGTTTATATCAATTCAATCTCACCTCAAGAAAAAAGAAAAATCTCAAATAAACAATCTAACCCTACACCTGAAGCAACTAGAGAAAGAAGAACAAAGAAAACCCGAAGTCAGTAGAAGGAAAGAAATCATAAAGATCAGAGCAGAAATAAATGAAATAGAAATGAAGAAAAAACTAGCAAAGATCAATAAAACTAAAACCTGGTTCTTTGAGAAGATAAACAAAATTGATAAACCCTTAGCCAGACTCATCAAGAAAAAAAGGGAGAGGATGCAGATCAATAAAATTAGAAATGAAAATGGAGAAATCACAACTGACACCACAGAAATACAAAGGATTATAAGAGACTACTACAAACAACTATATGCCAATAAAATGGACACCACGAAGAAATGGACAAATTCTTGGAAAGGTATATTTTCCAAGACTGAACCAGGAGGAATTAGAAAATATAAACAGACCTATCACAAGTGAAATTGAAACTGTAATTAAAAATCTTCCAACAAACAAAAGTCCAAGACCAGATGGCTTCACAGGTGAATTCTATCAAACATTTAAAGAATAGCTAACACAGATCCTTCTCCAACTCTTCCAAAAAATTGCAGAGGGAGAAACACTTCCAAATTCATTCTACAAAGCCACCATCACCCTGACACCAAAACCAGAAAAAGATATCACAAGAAAAGAAAATTATAGAACAATATCACTGATGAATATAGATGCAAAAATCCTGAACAAAATGCTAGGAAACAGAATCCAACAACATAGTAAAAGGATCAGACACCCTGATCAAGGGGGATTTATCCCAGGGATGCAAGGATTCTACAATATATGCAAATCTATGCAAATCAATCAATTGTATACACCATATCAACAAATTAAGGAATAAAAACCATATGATCATCTCAATAGATGGAGAAAAAGCTTTTGACAAAATTCAACACCGATTTATGATAAAAACTCTCCAGAAAATGGGCATAGAGGGAACCTATTTCAACAGAATAAAGGCCACATATGACAAACCCACAGAAAACATCACACTCAATGGTGAAAAACTGAAAGCATTTCCACTAAGATCAGGAACAAGACAAGGATGTCCACTCTTGCTACTCTTATTCAACATAGTTTTCGAAGTCCTAGCCACAGCAATCAGAGAAGGAAAAGAAATAAAAGGAATACAAATTGGAAAAGAAGAAGTAAAACTGTCACTGTTTGCAGATGAGATGATACTATACATAGAAAATCCTAAAGATGCCACCAGAAAACTACTAGAACTAATCAATGAATTTAGTAAGGTTGCAGGATACAAAATTAATGCACAGAAATCTCTGGCATTCCTATACACTAATAACAAAAAATCAGAAAGAGAAATTAAGGAAACAATCCCATTTACCATCACAGCAAAAAGAATAAAATACCTAGGAATAAACCTACCTAAGGAGGTGAAAGACTTGTACTCAGAAAACTATAAAACACTGATGAAAGATATCAAAGATGACATAAACAGATGGAGGAATATACCATGTTTTTGGATTGGAAGAATCAACATTGTGAAAATGACTATACTACCCAAAGCAATCTACAGATTCAATGTGATCCCTATCAAACTACCAATGGCATTCTTCACAGAATTAGAACCAAAAATTTTACAATTCGTATGGAAACACAAAAGACCCCAAATAGCCAAAGCAATCTTGAGAAAGAAAAATGGAGCTGGAGGAATCAGGCTCCCTGACTTCAAAGTATACTACAAAGCTACAGTAATCAAGATAGTATGGTACTGGCACAAAAACAGAAATATAGATCAATGGAACAGGATAGAAAGCCCAGAGATAAACCCATGCACATATGGTCACCTAACTTACGACAAAGGAGGCAAGAACATACAATGGAGAAAAGACAGCCTCTTCAATAAGTGGTGCTGGGAAAACTGGACAGCTACATGTAAAAGAATGAAATTAGAACACTCCCTAACAGCATACATAAAAATAAACTCAAAATGGATTAAGGACCTAAATGTAAGACCAGACACTATAAAACTCTTAGAGGAAAACATAGGAAAAACACTCTGACATAAACCACAGCAAGATCTTTTTTGACCCACCTCCAAGAGTAATGGAAATAAAAACAAAAATAAACAAATAGGACCTAATTAAGCTTCAAAGGTTTTGCACAGCAAAGGAAACCATAAACAGGACGAGAAGATAACCCTCAGAATGGGAGAAAATATTTGCAAATGAAACAATGGACAAAGGATTAATCTCCAAAATATACAAACAGCTCATGGAGCTCAATATCAAAAAAACAAACAATTCAATTAAAAAATCGGTAGAAGACCTAAATAGACATTTCACCAAAGAAGACATACAGATGGTCAAGAGGCACATGAAAAGATGCTCAACATCACTAATTATTAGAGAAATGCAAATCAAAACTATGAGATATGGTCTCACCCCAGTCAGAATGGCCATTATCAAAAAATCTAGAAACAATAAATGCTGAAAAAGGTGTGCTGAAAAAGGAACCTTCCTGCACTGTTGGTGGGAATGTAAATTGATACAGCCACTATGGAGAACAGTATGGAGGTTCCTTAAAAAACTAAAATTAGAACTACCATATAACCCAGCAATCCCACTACTGGGCATATACCCTGAGAAAACCATAATTCAAAAAGAGTCATGTACCACAATATTCATTGTAGCTCTATTTACAGTAGCCAGGACATGGAAGCAACCTAAGTGTCCATCGACAGATGAATGGATAAAGAAGATGTGGCACATATATACAATGGAATATTACTCAGCCATAAAAAGAAACGAAATTGAGTTATTTGCAGTGAGGTGGATGGACCTAGAGTCTATAATACAGAGTGAATTAAGTCAGAAAGAGAAAAACGAATACTATATGCTAACACATTTATATGGAATCTAAAAAAATATATATATGGTACTGATGAACCTAGCGGCAGGGCAGGAATAAAGACATAGACGTAGAGAATGGACCTGAGGACACAGTGGGGGAAGGGGAAGCTGGGGCGAAGTGAGAGTAGCATCAACACATATACACTACTGAATGTAAAACAGTTCGCTAGTGGGAAGCAGCAGCATAGCACAGGGAGATCAGCTCAGTGCTTTGCAATGACCTAGAGACATGGGATAGGGAGGGTGGGAGGGAGGCCCAAGAGGGAGAGTATATGGGGATATATGTTTGCATATGACTGATTCAATTTGTTGTACAACAGAAACTAACACAGTTTTGTGAAGCAATTATACTCCAATAAAGATCTATTAAAGAAATAAAGTAAAATGTCATAGTATTTGCATATAAGGTACACACATCCTCCCATATACTTCAAATCATCTCTAGATTCTTATAGTACCTAACACAATGTAAATGCTATTAAATCGTTGCCAGTGTGTGCCAAATTTAAGTTTTGTTCTTTGGAACTTTACAGAATTTTTTCAAATATTTCCATCCATGGTTGTTTGAAACCATGGATGTGGAACCTCATGGATATGGAGTGCCGACTGTACCGTTTGGAGGACAGTGAGAAGAATGGAGCCAGGTGAGCATAATTAAGTGACAGAGAATCAAGGCAATTTGTTTGTGGTCTGATTCGAGGGCTTGGAGGCTGAATCAGTCTGTCATCACTTAGATCCTAGGAGAAGGGCTCCAGTTTGCACAAGCTTGTCTGCTCTATACCATTATGGACTGTTGACTATATACTAAGTGCTGTACTGGGAGCAGGGGGTTTCAGTGCTGGCTTATACCTGTCACCTTGGATCCTGAGAGGACATGGTTGTCTCAGAGTCCCGGGGCTGCTCAACTGTGGACTCAACATGCACCCAGCATTTCTGTTACATAATTACCTCAACTATAAAATTAACATAGCCACCAATGAAGGAGGACCAATAAAGAGGTCCCAGAGGAGCAGCTTCCCAAAATAGACTTTCACAGTTCAATTCTCATCTTTGATTTCACTACTGTATTTTGTAGAGTGTTTTGCATACAAATGGCACCCAGAGAAATGTTTGCTGACTTAAAATTAGCTAAATTAGATTTTAATGTCAGAACAAACTGACCTCACATTTAGGAGACAGGTAAATTACAACTAACGTGATTGCTTTCATCTCTTTCTATCCTGCTTCCAGTCTATATGCAAGGTGGGATATAATGTCTATTTACTTTCCAGGCAAAAATCTAAGTCATATAATGCTATTGGTGTCATTAAAGGCAACATCTACACTACATTAGAAATTGTTGAATGCTACAGAGTAAATGGTATACTCTACCTGTAGAATCCAAGTCCCAGAAGAAATTAAAGAGCAATGAATCAAGTCTACCTATTTAGGTGTTGAAACCTTGACTTGGCTGTCTTCAACTTATAAAAGCCAAGAGATTCAAACGTCCAGTCCACTTAGCAGCAAGTAGCTATAAGCTCAAGCTTCATTCTCGAGCATGAAACAAGGATTTTGCTATTTTCTCTTGAATAAGGAGTTTCTTGTGTATTTTGTAGTAAGTTTCTTCAAATTGGAAGGAAGAAAGTTCACTTTTATGTCCTTGTTCATTCAGATTGTCACTATGTAGAATATTTATAAATATGTCTTATAGTATCAATAAAAAGATTTTGAACTACCTTCATTATTACTTCAGGATATTGGCGTATGGATCTGACATCTCTTAATTACCAATAAAGAGAAGAATGAATGAATAAAATTAAGCATACATTTATCCTACACATGGGACATATACTTTTCAAAATTCTGCATGGAACCATAACAAAAACAAATCCAACTGCCCCAGGATGGAGAAAAGGTCAGATAGGATGAATGAATATGGTACTCAAGAATAAATATTAATGAATAAAGCATCAAAAATACTGAACTGGGGGAGAGTGGCCAAGATGGCAGAGTAGAAAGACCCTGAGCTCACCTCCTCTCATGAGGACACCAAAATCACAATGACCTGCAGAACAACCATCAACAAAAAAGACTGGAAACTATCAGAAAAGCTCTTCAACAACTAAAGACATAAAGAAGGAACCACAACAAGATAGGTAGGAGGGGCAGACTCACAATATAATCAAATCTCATACCCCATGGGTGCGCAACCCATAAACTGAGGAATAATTATATTGCAGAGGTTCTCCCACAGGAGTGAGAGTTCTAAGCCCCACGTCAGGCTCCAGCCCAGGGGTCTGGCACCAGGAAGATGAGCCCCCAGAGCATTTGGCTTTAAAGGCCAGTTGAGCTTAATGGCAGGAGCCCCGCAGGACTTGGGGGAAGAGAGACTTCACTCTTAAAGGGCAGACACAAAATTCCACATGCACCAGGACTCAGGGAAAAAGCAGTAATTTGATATGATCCTGGGCCAGACCTCCCTCCTGGTCTTGGAGAGTCTCATGGAGAGTTGGGAGGAGGCTGAGGCTCACCCTAGGGACATAGACACTGGTGGCAAAAATATTGTAGACCAGTCATACACATGAACGCTGCTGCTGGCAACTGCCATCTTGGCTCATTAGCGCCAACACCCAACAATCTATAGGCACAAGTGCTGGAATGCCTCAGGCCAAAAAATTAAGCATTCAGGGACCCAGCCCCACCCAACAGCAGACAGGCAGCTGAAAGACTTCCTGAGCCCACAGCCACCTCTAGACATGCCCCCAGACATGGCCCTACCTACCAGAAGGCCAAGACCCAGCTGCACCCACCACTGGGAAGACACTGGCCCTTCCCAACAGGAAGCCTGCACTAGGCTCTAGACCAGCTTCACCCACCAGGGGGCAGACACTAGAAGCAAGAAAACTATGATCCTGCAGCCTGTGGACTAAGCCCACCAACAGCAACCCAGACCCTACCCTGAGACCAGGTGGGCCTCAGTGCTGTCCACTAGCAGACCACAGTAACCTTCAGGACACACTGGGCCCCATAACCAACAGTGTCAGGAACTGCCCCCTTCCATTAATGATCTGAAATGAGCTCTGGGATCTCTGGGCCCTGCAGTCAGACTCCAGGAACCAGCTGTGCCTGACAGTAACTGGTACTAACTCCAGGACCTGGCTTCACCTGCCAGTGGGTGGGCAACGTCCCTAGAGTATTTGGGACCATGACTCCACCCACCCGTGGACCCAGGGCCCCAGGACCCACTGGTTCTGCAACCAGCTGCCTCATAACCAGGCCACACTAAATAGCAGCAGGCACATCCTCATAAGGCAGAGCCTGGCAGCCAACCGGACCAGGGACCAACCAAGTCTACCAGACTGCCCATATGATAGCCTGCCACAACAGAGGGACACAAGAAACCCATTTAGGGGGAACCACTGGAGCATAGAGTTTGGGTGACAAGAGGGGAGTTCACAGCTGGGATGCATAGGACATCTGTTACAGAGGGTCACTTCTCCAAGGTCGAAAAACATAACTAACCTACCACATACATAAAAATACAAGTATCAGCTTAGACAAAACGAGGCAGCAGAGAAATATGTTTCAGAAGAAGGAACAAGATAAAACGCCAGAAGAACTAAGTGAAGTAGAGATAGGCAACCTACCCAATTAAAGAGTTCAGAGTAATGATCATAAAGATGATCAAAGAATTTGGGAGAATAGATGCACAGAGTGAGAAGTTAGAAGATTTTAACAGAGTTAGAAAATATAAAGAACAAGCAAAGAGATAAAGAATACAATAACTAAAATGAAAAATACACTAGAAGTAATCAATAGTAGACTAAATGATACAGAAGAACGGATCAATGCGCTAGAAGACAGAGTAGTGGAAAACACTGCCACTGAACAGAAAAAAGAAAAGAAATGAGGACAGTTTAAGAGACCTCTGGGACAACATCAAGGGCACTAATATTTGCATTATAGGGGTCCCAGAATCCCAGAAGGAGAAGAGAGAGGAAAAGGGCCTGCGAAAATATTTGAAGAGATAATAGCTGGAAACTTCCTTAATCTGGAAAGGAAACAGTCACCCAACTCCAGTAATCACAGAGAGTCCCATATGGATTAACCCAAAAAAGGAACACACCGAGACACGTTGTAATAAAAATGACAAAAATTAAAGATAAAGAGAGAATATTAAAAGCAACAAGGGAAAAGCAACAAATAACATACAAAGGAACTCCCACAAAAACTATCAGCTGATTTTTCACACAAAGCTATAGGGAGGTTAAAAGACAAAAGTAGTAAAATCATTTGTATAGAGTTAAGGGATACAGAATACAGTTAGATGTAAAATATGATATCAAAAATAGTAATCATGAGGGGAGGAGAGTACAAATGCAGGGTTTTTAAAATGCATTTGAATTTAAGAGACGCAGCAACTTAAAACAATCATGAATTTATATAGACTGCTATACAAAAATCTCACTGTGACCACAAACCAAAAATCTGTAATAGATATGCACACAAAAAGAAAAAGGAGGGCTTCCCTGGTGGCGCAGTGGTTGAGAGTCCGCCTGCCGATGCAGGGGACACGGGTTCGTGCCCCAGTCCGGGAAGATCCCACATGCCATGGAGTGGCTGGGCCTGTGAGCCATGGCCACTGAGCTGGCACGTCCGGAGCCTGTGCTCTGCAACGGGAGAGGCCACAACAGTGAGAGGCCCGCGTACTGCAAAAAAAAAAAAAGAGAAAAAGGAATCCAAACATAACACTGAAGATAGTCATCAAATCACAAGAGAAGAGAAAGAAGAAAGAGAAGAAAAAGATCTACAAAAACAAATCCAAAATATTTAACAAAATTGCAATGAGAAAAAACATATCAATAATTACCTTAAATGTAAATGGATTAAATGCTCCAAGCAAAAGATATAGAGTAGCTGAATGGATACAAAAAAAAGGACCTGTATATATGCTGCCTACAAGAGATTCATTTCATATCTAGAGACACATTCAGACTTATGTGAAGTGATGGAAAAAGGTATTCCATGCAAATGGAAATCTAAAGAAAGCTAAAGTAGGAATATTCATATCAGACAAAACAGACTCTAAAATAAAGACTCTTACAAGAGACAATGAAGGACACTACATAATGATCAAGGGATCAATCCAAGAAGAAAATATAACAATTTTAAATATATATGCACCCAACATAGAAGCACCTCAATATATAAGGCAAATATTAACAGACATAAAAGGAGAAATCAACAGTAACACAATAATAGTAGGAAACTTTAACTCCCCACTTACATCAATGGACAGATCATCCAGACAGAAAGTCAGTAAGGAAACACAGGCCTTAAGTAACACATTGGACCAAATGGACTTAATTGACATATATAGAGCATTCAATCTGAAGGCAGCAGAATACATATCCTTTTCAACTGCTCATGGGACATTCTCCAGGATAGATCACAGGCTAGGTCACAAACTAAGCCTCAGTAAATTTAAGAAAACTGAAATCATATAGATTATCTTTTCTGACCATAATGCTATGAGATTAGAAATCAACTAAAGAAAAAAACTTCAAAAAACACAAACACATGAAGGCTAAACAATATGCTACTAAACAACCAATGGATCACTGAAGAAATCAAAGAAGGAATCAAAAAATACATAGAGACAAACGAAAATGAAAACATGACAATCCAAAACCTATGGGATGCAGCAAAACCAGTTCTAAGAGGGAAGTTTATAGCAATACAAGCTTTCCTTAAGAAACAAGAAAAATCTCAAATAAACAACTTAACCTTACACCTAAAGGAACTAGAGAAAGAAGAACAAACAAAACCCAAAGTTAGTAGAAGGAAAGAAATAAAAATCAGAACAGAAATAAATGAAATAGAGACTAAAAAAAATATTAAAAAGATCAATGACACTGAAAGCTGGTTCTTTGAAAAGGTAAACAAAATTGATAAAACTTTAGTCAGACTCATCAAGAAAAAAAAGGTAACAGACGCAGATAAAATCAGAAATGAAAAAGAAGTTACAACTGACACCACAGAGACACAAAGGATCATAAGAGCCTACTATGAGCAACTATATGCCAATAAAATGGACAACCTAGAAGAAATGGACAAATCCTTAGAAAGGTACAATCCCAAACCAGGAAGAAACAGAAAATATGAACAGATCAATTACCAGGACTGAAATTGAATTAGTAATTTAAAAACTCCCAACAAGCAAAAGTCCAGGATCAGATGGCTTCATAGGTGAAATCAACCAAACTTTTAGAGAAGAGTTAACATTTATCCTTCTGAAACTATTCCAAAAATTGCAGAGGAAGGGACACTTCCAAACTCATTCTGTGAGGCCACCATCACCCTGATACCAAAAGCAGACAAAGATACAACAAAAAAAAGAAAATTACAGGTCAATATCACTGATGAACATAGATGCAAAAATCCTCAACAAAATACTAGCAAACTGACACTAACAATACATTAAAAGGATCATAACCATAATCAAGTGGGATTCATCCCAGGGATGCAATGATTTTTCAATGTCCACAAATCAATGTGACATACCACATTAACAAATTGAAAAATAAAAACCATATGGGATGCAGAAAAAGGTTTTGATAAAATCAATATCCATTTATGATAATCACTCTCCAGAAAGTTGGCATAGAGGGAACTTACCTCAACGTAATAAACATATATAACGAACCTACAGCTAACTTCATATTCAGTGCTGAAAAGCTGAAAGCATTTCCTCTAAGATCAGGAACAAGACAAGGTTGCCTACTCTCACCACTTTTATTCCACATTGTTTTGGAAGTCCTAGTCACAGCTATCAGACAAGTAAAAGAAATCCAAATTGGAAAGGAAGAAGCAAAACCGTCATTGTTTGCAGATGACATGATACTATACATAGAAAATTCTAAAGATGCTACCAGAAAACTATTAAAGAGCTCATCCATGAATTTTGTACATTTGCAGAATACAAAATTAATATACAGAAATCTGTTGCATTTATATACACTAACAATGAAATATCAGAAAGAGAAATTAGGAAAACAACCCCATTTACCATTGCATCTAAAAGAATAAAATACCTAGGAATAAGCCTACCTAAGGAAGCAAAAGGCCTGCACTCTGAAAACTATAAGACACTGATGAAAGAAATTGAAGATGCCACAAACAAATGGAAAGATATATTATGTTCTTGGACTGGAAGACTCAGTATTGTTAAAATGACCATACTGCCCAAGGCAATCTGCAGATTCAATGCAATCCCTATTAAGTTACCAATGGCATTTTTCACAGAACTAGAACAAAGAATTTAAAAATTTGTATGAAAACTTAAAAGACCCTAAATAGCCAAAACAATCTTGAGAAAGAAGAACAGAGCTGGAGGAATCAGGCCCCCTGACTTCAGACTATATTACAAAGCTCCAGTCAACAAAACATTATGGTAGTGGCACAAAAACAGACATATAAATCAAAAGAATAGGATAGAAAGCCCAGAAATAAACCCACATACTTATGGTCAATTAATCTATGACAAAGGAGGCAAGACTATACAATGGAGAAAAGACAGTCTCTTCCATAAGTGATGCTGAGAAAACTGGACAGCCACTTGTAAAAGAATGAAAGCAGAACCTTCTCTAACACCATATACAAAAATAAACTCAAAATGGATTAAAGACCTAAATATAAGACCAGATACTATTAAAATTCCTAGAGGAAAACATAGGCAGAACACTCTTTGGCCTAAATCGTAGCAATATTTTTCTGGTTCTGTCTCCTAGAGTAATGAAAATAAAAGCAAAAATAAACAAATGGGACCTAATTAAACTTAAAAACTTTTGTGCAGCAAAGGAAACCATAAACAAAACGAAAAGATGACCTACAGAATGGGAGAAAATATTTGCAAATGATGCAACTGACAAGGGATTAATTTCCAAAATATACAAACAGCTCACACAGCTCAATATCAAAAAAGCAAACAATCCAAACAAAAAATGCACAGAAGACCTAAATAGACATCTCTCCAAAGAGGACACACAGATGGCCAACAGGCACATGAAAAGCTCAACATCACTAATTACTAGAGAAATGCAAATCAAAATCGCAATGAGGTACCACCTCACACCAATCAGAATGGTCATCGTCAAAAAGTCTGCAAATAATAAATGTTAGAGAGGGTGTGGAGAAAAAGGAACCCTCCTACACGTTGGTGGGAATGTAAATTGGTGCAGCCACAATGGAGAACAGTATGGAGGTTCCTTAAAAAATTGAAAATAGAGTTTTCATATGACCCAGCAATCCCACTCCCGGGCATATATCTGAAAAAGATGAAAACTCTAATTCAAAAAGATACATGCACCCCAATGCTCAGAGCAGCACTGTTTACAATAACCAAGACATGGAAGCAACCTAAATGCCCATGGACAGATGAATGGGTAGAGAAATTTTGGTATATACATACAATGGAATATTACTCAGCTATAAAAAAGAATGAAATAATGTTATTTGCAGCAACATGGATGGACCTAGAGATTATCATGCTAAGTGAAGTAAATCAGAGAAAGACAAATATATGACATCACTTATACGTAGAATCTTACAAAAGTAATACAAATGAACTTATTTACAAAACAGAAATAGACTCACAGATGTAGAAAACAAACTTATGGCTACCAAAGGGGAAAGGAGGGGAGGAAGGGATAAATTAGGAGTTTTGAGAAGTTTGGGATTAATAGATACATGCTATTACATATAAAATAGATTAACAACAAGAACCTACTCCATAGCACAGGGAACTATATTCAATATTGTGTAATAACCTCTAACGGAAAAGAATCTGAAAAATAATATATATAATGTATTGTTCTGAATCACTCTGCTCTACATCTGAAACTAACACAACATTGTAAATCAACTATATATCAGTATAAAAAAAATACTGAATCAGACCCAGAAATACTCAAGGTATTCTTGGTATCATAAAGACCAAGGTTTATGCTTGAGATTTTCCAGAATCAGGACCAAACAGGAGAACAGGGAAGTAGAGTCACAGTATTAGAAACATCAGCAAAAGCTACTTTTCCAAATCAGCAGCATGTTTCAACAGAATATCAGTGCTGAATGTGGTAGCTTGGTAGTGTAAATCCCGAGAGTGTCAATTTATTTTTCTATAGTGAGAATGTGCTTGTAGGAAGTATCAAGAGCCTAAAGAATTTTCAAATCTATTCAGATAAAATAGCAACTCTCTCAAAGTCTACCCTGCTGATAAATTTTTCTTGGTCATTATTTTTAAATTGATGAAAAAGTAGAATTGCCAAAAGAAACATGCAAGACTGACTGAAAAAAGTATATAAAAGATATCCTTATCCTGAGACAGACTGCCTGTCTTATTCTTGTGGTTGAATTGTTTTTAAATCACTGAAATTTCAACATATATTATCTTTCATCAATACATGGCATGTACTTAAAATGCATGGACACTGTCACTTTGAAGTACCACAAATTATATTTCATAATTGTGTTGTCTTTTTCTTCCAAGAGCATGATGCTAGAATGAAGCACTGGGACATTCTAATTCTATTATCCTATCATCGTTGCCAAGGTAACAGGTGCCTGTTGATTCTACTGTCTGAGATGAAGGTTAAAACTGACAGGGAGAGGAAAAACAAGGAACCAGCAAGACAGAACAAAAATCTGTGTTCATATAGAGATCTAGAGATGTTTCTGTGTTTCTGGTGAGACTGTAATTTTGAGTCCAAAAGTAAACTAATAGAAAGTTTTTAAGAGCACTCAGTGGTGCCCTGGAAAGACCAAGAAAGTTTCCCTGAAAAGAAGGCATGATGGGATATGGATTGTGAGGTCTGTGGTTGAAAAATCACATCACCCCAGAAAGCACAGAGTTCAGTCAACTCTCCCAAAGTACCAATTACGCATTGAAGAGACGGCATTTGCAGACGTATATTTGCAGCATCTTTTGTAAAATGAGTTAATGCAGTTTCCAAAGCTTTTGAGTTTTGCATATATAAACTTGAAACTCTAAGGTAATCTAGCTAACTTGGGCTTTGTTCTGCTTGGTTTGCAAATAGAATCTTTTTCCAGTATGAATATATGTCATATTAGAAACAGAAAAAAAAATTAATCATTTCTATTTACTGCCCACCACTAGAAGATATTCACAAAGGAAATTTGAGATAATCCTTGCTCTCAAGGAGTTTATCATCTTCTTGAGAGGAACGAACTATGATTAAAATTAAATTCGTTACAAAGAAGGGAATATGTGTGCAAACAGTAAAACATCATTCCTCCTGGGCTAAAACTAGTGTGATAGAATATGGATCATCATACCTCCACTGTCTCTTCATTTTGCACAAGTGTGCAATGCACAATTGCAAATCACTCCTGATTTGTGGCTGAAAGAAGTATGGGTGGGTGATAATTATTTGCTGTATTTTGTCTTGGCAGGGAAGCCAACAGAGAGTATAGGTGAGGGATACGAGGGAATAATGGAAATGATATCTTGGTATCTGTCTCCCTCTTGGAATCTTGGAATGGTTTGAAGCCCTAATATTGCAAGGATGACAACCAGAAGCTGGGAGTCTCTTGGAACACTCAATGGCCTCTAGGGATAACCCTTGCTCCTTTGGCACCCAGGGGATAAAATGAGACAAGGACCACTATGCATCAAAACTACATCTCTGACATCCTGGAGATAAAAATCACTGGGAGCATTAGAAGACAATACCCTTGGGCACAGACATTGTGGCTTCACAAAGGGTGGGGCAGCAGCTGACATCTGTAAGGCATATTTAGGCAGCTTCAGGTGTGGTGGGTATTGATCAGCAGGAGACAAAGGGAGAAAACATGCCACACAGGGCTGGGCTCACAGTCAGTTGTGTAGTTTTTCATGTGAGACTCACTGAACCCCCTTCTCTGAAATAATTCTGGGGGCTGTGGAGTTGGGGACCTCAAGGTCCAGCCATCCATCCGTTGAACCCTAGAGCCACTGTAACTTAGGAAACATTTGTTCCCTCAGGCTGTGGAAGCTGCAACACATATTTGCCAGTACACTAAATGTGAAAGGCTCAACCTCCAGGTAGTTATAGAGGGATCTGAGGGTCCTAGGACATTAGAGTATTTCATTCATTCTAAGACATGTACTTTTCACATGTGTTAACATCTCTGAAATTGTTGGGCATCTGACCATCGGATCACTCCCTGACAGTCATGACATAGCCGGCATTGCCTGCATATTAAACTTGCTGACTGGTGTCACCAGCTTGGAAGAAAATCCAAGACAATAGCAAAGCACACTTTTAAGAAACACTGCATCATCGGTGCTCTTGACTCCAGGAAGGACGAACTGCCCTGTGTGAAAAAGCACACATATCAACGGCTCTGAGTGGAAAGGTGATTCATGAGAATTAAACTCTGTGTATGAACGCATTTAGGAACACCCAAATCAATTTATTTTGTATTTATTTGCCTTTATATGTATGCTCAAGAGTGATATATATGAGCAATCTATGTGTAAATACATCTTAAAAAGCTTTTCCCACGTTTAAACTAAAAATTTCAAGTGAGAAAATATTGTGCCGTTGTTAACTTAGCAGGTCTTTTTTTTTCCTTTCCCAGTGGCTCATAAAATAAAGATGCGTCTTCCAGCTGATATCATCTTAGAGTCAATGAAATATGAGCATATGCCACAATATTCACATACGTATAACTTTTATTTAACTTCCAGAGGAACAGGCAACAAAGAAATTCATTATCAGAAAATACTAGAGGTCTGTCAGGAACACACTGGGATCCAGAAAATGGGCCATAAATTTATTTGCTATCTCCATAGGGTCACCTTTCTAACCAATAAAGTCAGCCTCAGAGGAGCATCTGAGACTTCTTTCTCCCCATTCCCATCTCCTCCCTTCCCTCTTCCTCCTCCACCTCTCTGCTCTCCTCCCAGGATCCCACCTCCATTTGATTGTTGCTCTATGTGGTCAAAGCCACTGACTCAGGCTTCCTTGGTGGCACAGTGGTTAAGTATCCGCCTGCCGATGCAGGGGATGAAGGTTCGAGCCCTGGTCCGGGAAGATCCCACATGCTGCGGAGCGGCTGGGCCCGTAAGCCATGGCCGCTGAGCCTGCGCATCTGGAGTCTGTGCTCCGCAATGGGAGAGGCCACAACAGTGAGAGGCCCGCATACCGCAAAAAAAAAAAAAAAAAAAAAAAAGCCACTGACTCTGGCCCCTCTTATTCCTCTAAGGGGACAGCCTCGGGTCTTTAAGATATTTCAGAATAGAGCATCTCTGGAACCACCAAGATTTCTCTTGCCCATATTGATCGCATCTTACGGCATAAATGTAACTTGTTATTGCTGGAGGGGATGTTCCTGCCAGCAGGGTGAGGATGGGGAGAAATGAACTGGGTTAAATAGACAGAGAACACTGCCTGTTACCTTACTTAATCTCATAACATTCCTGAGAACAGGGGATTATGAAATATCCATTTTATGGATAGTAAGTCAGGCACTAACTCGAACATGGGCCAATAGATTCTGGAGCTAGAGCAGCCCATTAGCGGTGACTGACACTGGGGGAAAATAATCTTATATTTTGCTTAAAAGAGTGATAAGCAGAGTGTGTGTGTTAAAATGACCCTTCATATACGTTTACAAATGCTTGTTTATGAAGAAAGTTTGAATCCTTCCTTAGGGGCCCTCTAACTTGATTTTACACAAAAGACCTGTCATCACTTCAACTTATGTCTACCCAATTCTTATAGAGACTAAAAGAAGCCTCCAGAAATGCATGCAATATAGCAACATAAAATAAATTTAAAATAACTCTGAAAAGGGAAGCATAGGAAAAATAAAGATTGGAGGAAAATATTAATGTATCCACTTTCCAGACTGAAGAAAGTGAGGCACAAGATGAAATTATTCCTAGTTCATTGTTTATCCCACAATTGTGTGTCCTGTGTAAATGAAACATGTGAATTGAAGTTGAATGCCAGTAACCTTTCAGAAAGTCAATCTCCATCTTTATATTTTCACTTTTTTCCCTTACAAATCCAATTGCTTTATTTCCCAACTCATTAATTTATTCATCAAATACTTTTTAGCATGTTTCATGTACCCAGCGTTGGCTTTGGCCCTGCCCATGCAAATATGAACAAGGCTAATCTTCATTCATACAGAAAGTGACTTGCTTTACTTCTTCCTCTTCAAGTTGTCATCCAGTTCAAATACCAACACAGAGCAATTTGAATATGAACATTTTAACCTCCAAAAGTTCCCAAGGTACCTGCAATTATTTGTGTTTAAAATGGTAGTATTCTAAAAATAGTGTTCTTCATAGAAAATAATTCTCTTTGCTCCAAGTAAGTAACAAGAAAAAGAGTGAGGAATTTCCTAGTATAAAGTCTGCTTTGAGCTCTCTTAGTATGGATATATTTACCCTTCATAAATAAGTAACTTAAATTATGCTGTCCTGATATAAAGCACAGTGCATAGTAAATAACATCCTATCATCAAAAAAGAACATTTTCATGCAAGGTTATTTCATTTTTTTCAGCAGTTTTCCTCACCCCCTACATAAAAGTCTAACTAAATGTCAGACAGATGCAGAATGTTACATTTTAGAAAAGAATTACAATCAGCACTCATCTTTTTCTTACACTAGGGATTCTGAAATTCCTTTTACATATATCATGTTGTACACTCTATGCCTAAAAATCCTTGGTCGAAAAGGCTGACGACTCTCTTTCAAAGAAGACTTCTTTTTTTTTTTTTTTTTGCGGTATGCGGGCCTCTCACTGCCGTGGCCTCTCCCGTCGCGGAGCACAGGCTCCGGACGCGCAGGCTCAGCGGCCATGGCTCACGGGCCCAGCTGCTCCGCGGCATGTGGGATGTTCCCGGACCGGGTTACGAACCCGTGTCCCCTGCATCGGCAGGCGGACTCTCAACTACTGTGCCACAAGGGAAGCTCTCAAAGAACGCTTCTTAATCAAAGGCTGTGGATCTAACTTAATTTTTGTGTGCTGAAATAAATCCCTTCTATTCTCAGATATCTTGCTTGACATATCAATATTGAATTCTACAAAACCAGTTTATGGCAAATCATTGATGATCTGAAAGTATCATAGTATCATCCTAACATTCAATACACACTTGAAGATTTGTATCAGAGATGGTAGGTGTCGGGGTGGTGAAGGAATAATCAATACGTACATCAAACACCCGAAATATTGCATCACTGAACCATGCAGCGTAAATGTTGGCTTAATTTTACTCAACTTCATAAGGAAACTTGCATATGAAAAGTCAGTATATTGTTAAAACTGGGGAATTTTATTATTTTTAATTACATTCTATCCTAAGGTAATTCCCACCAATGAGTTTAGGCACTTAGATTTGGTATCCCTCTACATAAGGGATATGGTATACCCCATAGTTGTTTTTTATTTCCATTAACTAACTGCATGCACAGCAACCTGATTATCAAGAGTGTATGATGGATAGTATTGCTCTGGAAGTCAGGTTTTCACCTCTTTTCAGTTTATCCTTTTAGTTATTGAATTACTTCTCTTAATACCTTCGAAATTTCATTAGTTTCCTCTAAACAAAATGTTACATTTAGCAACACTCCAAGATTGATAAGAAGTAGGTCCCTACCCATGTCCAAAGATCAGTGATTCAATTTATTAATTTGATAATCATGTTTCCTCAACTGTAGACTTGTTTATGTCCTATCTTGGAAGCATATTTTTCCTGAATATCACAAAATAGGGTATCAGTTAAACAAATGATGACAGTCCAATAATTAAGGCCTACCTTTGAATATAACATTAGAATATTATTTTAAATCTGAAAAAAAAATGTCCACCGTAGAACACTTTTAAAAGTAAATTATGGGCTTCCCTGGTGGCGCAGTGGTTGGGAGTCCGCCTGCCGATGCAGGGGACACGGGTTCGTGTCCCAGTCCGGGAAGATCCCACGTGCCGCGGAGTGGCTGGGCCCGTGAGCCATGGCCGCTGGGCCTGCGCGTCCGGAGCCTGTGCTCCGCAATGGGAGAGGCCACGACAGTGAGAGGCCCGCGTACAGCAAAAAAGAAAAAAAAAAAAAAAAAAAAAAGTAAATTATATGACAAAAAAATTTCATTTTTAAAAAATATATTCAGAAAGCTAATTAAATACATAAATGCTGGAGGATGTGTGGAAAAAATAACTAAAATAACTACTGGGTGAATACACTGATACAAACATTCTGGATCCCATGATCCAGCAAACCTACTCACAGGCATATAACCTAGAGACGTGACCTCACAGATCCATGAGGGGACGTGTCTAAGGAGGTTCATTTCAATATTGTGTGGGGTTGTGGGACACTGGAAACAATAGCCCGGTAAATGCTCTGTAGAAATTGGGATCAATGAGCTAAATTTACACATAATCCCGATGTATTTTTAATACATAAGTATTGAGTAAAATAATTCAGAAATAGAATGGGTTCTACAGACAATAACATATCATGTAAATAGAATAAAAACAAATGTATGCACAAACAACACTGCATATTTTATAAGGGTGATATAAAATGAGGTATATTCTGTAAGTCACACAAGATAGAGGAACGAAATGGGAGGAGGGGATGAAGGGGGAAGGACAGGCTTTGCATGGGCCAGTGGTGACAGAGGCACCCTGAATGGCAGGATATGATTAATTCACCCCACTGTCACCAGAAGATAGATATGTGATCATCTCATGGTTGAAATATTATGGCTAGTGTTTGTGTGTTTGCTTTTCTATATTTTCAGATGAGCATGTGTTACCTTCATACTTAATAAATAAAGCATAGTTATTCCTCAGATTTTTTCAAGTTATAATTTATACAGGTTTAATTTACATACAATAAATTTCACCCTTTTAATGCCACAGATTGAGGAATTTTGACAAACATGTACAGGGCTCCTTGTATTTTTAATTGACTTGCTTGAATCAGACCCTCTGACCCAAATCCAGTGCTCTTTCCACTACATTAAAATACTTTTAAAAATTACCCCCAAACTTTCACTCATTTCTGTTTGCCCTTTATAATATATCATACCATTTTTTTGCCTTGAAAAATTAATTACTATAATAAACGCCTCCATAGAACTGCATGTGGGAGGACATCATCAGACAGGCCCTTTGTTATGTGAAACAGTGGAATTGAGAGAAAATAATTTTGGGTAGTGAGAAAGCAGAGACCAGACAGGAAATCAAGACACCATGAACCTGACATCTGCTTAGTGAATTTTAATGATTAACCTTTTTTTCTGGATAACATTTGACCCATCTTAAAAGTACAGGAAGCCAAAACTTCATACATTTAAAATAATGCCATTTTAGGAGTGATAACTTCCAACTCACTCCTGGTTTCCTTCTGTCCACCTGCCATGGATCATTTTGGGGCTCTAAGGGAGTTCTGGGAGAAATGAGAAGCAGAGACGAGCAGCTAGACAGGCACGCACAGTAAGAGTAACATTGAAGCGTAAGAAAAACGAGCTGCTGGCGTCCAGCTGACACAGTATGGTGAGTCTGGACCCAGGAAGATGGATATGGTATGAGATCAGCCACCCAGATGACGGATGATATTCCTATAGCTGTGAGGACATTGTCCCCAGCTAGACGGGCAACAGCTTGTCGTCTGGCTTAGAAATCAGATCTCCTTCAACTCAAATAAATTAATTAACACCCACCCCTCTGAATTAAATAGCCCTGTCTGCCTGCCCAGCTTCTGTCAGCGTTCTTTCTTCCTTAATGCTTGTGTCTTCTCTGAGCTTTCCAACTGCCATCAGAGCTGCCAAGCAGCTAGTTCCTGTTCTTACAATTCAGTTTTATCATGTCAAGAGATTGCAATCAAGCCTTAATAACACTCTGCAGCCTGTGAGACATTAGCCGTCCCTAAAGCCCAGCTAACTTTTTGTTACAGGCATCTGCTTAAGATAGATCAAAGTCTGCCCAGGCTCGGCCAGCACTGCACACACACTCCAAAGGAGTATCAATTAGGGGGCACAGAAAATGCACTAGCACTTCTATGTTTATTCCTGCCTCAGGTTTCTTATTCCTATCAGAAATATGCAAAGATCCTCAAGTGATGATCTATAATCTAAAAGATGACCAAGGACACCTTGAGAAGCATTTCTACTAAGCTGACACCTTGAGAAGCATTTCTACTAAGCTGGCACTCAACCCATCATAAAATCTATGAGAATAAGATTTTGCATTCGTTTAGTGCTTTAGTTTCCAGTGGCTCTCACATGCTGTGTCTTACACATCAGATCAAAGAAATAGCACCTGAAGAAGCTGATTTTGCAAAATGATCACCCACATAGCTTCTTAGTGAGAGAAGATTTTAATGTTGGCAGCCAAAGAGGTCAGCTACTCCACCAGTAATTATTTGCAAACTCAGACATCTATTACCGGAAGCACAGCAAGTTCTATATGCATAGTACATCCCATTCGAGCTTTAAAAATACACAAGTTTAGGGTTTCCCTGGTGGCGCAGTGGTTGAGAGTCTGCCTACCGATTCAGGGGACACGGGTTCGTGTCTCCGTCCGGGAAGATCCCACATGCCGCGGAGCGGCTGGGCCCGTGAGCCATGGCCGCTGAGCCTGCGCGTCCGGAGCCTGTGCTCCGCAACGGGAGAGGCCACGGCAGTGAGAGGCCCGCGTACCGCAAAAAAAAAAAAAAAAAAAAAAATACACAAGTTTAAAATCGAACGCCTGAAAGGTATATTTGTGATGCAGGAAAATGTATAAAGACATCAGTTTCTCTTTTGTTGTCACTGCTTTGGGAAGCTGTAAGCAAAGCTCACCTCTCCATTTTCCAATCACCAAATGAGTCCTCACAATTCTTATATAATTCAAGAGGGGCATACCCCAAAATAAGAGTCCAACTGAAGTTTTGTCTACCCCAAACTGGGGGTTCTGAGCAATAGATTTTATGATTTAGAAACTTTCTAGTCAATGGATCGTCCTCAAAGCATTAGTATCACATGGCTTGAGAACTTGTTAGAAATGCAGTCCCTCAGACCCCACCCAGAGCTACTGACTCAGAATCTGCCTTTTAACAAGATCCCCAGGGGATTCCAAAGCACATCCAAGTTTGAGAAGTGCTGCTTTGGAACAAGTAAAACAGAATATTTATAGAGAATATTTCTTACACCCATACCTTATGGAATAAATCCACATCTGTCAAATTTGGATGCTTCTTGAACCTTAGCTCAAAGAAATACACAATTTTTTAGCTAGTATAGATAAACAGTGTGGATTAACCCAATCACTTTATGAGGAGGAGAAGAAATACAGGCTTCTTCACCCTTGATAACTACTCTAGAAAGGTAAAAAAGGCATTCATTGGACTTCTAGGGTGGCAAATAGTCCCAGGGTGCCTGGAAGAAAGAGGGGTTCCCTGGGGCCAGGGACTTTCAGTGCTAAAACAGGTACAGTCCTAGACTAAAAGGGATGGCTGACTTGATGATATCTCTCCAAATGTTTGTTTTCTTACAAATCTTAAGGGATTATTCTTTAAATTTATAAGCCCATACCTTAAAAAAATTACAGATTATAACCACTCCTTCTCACATTACCTAAGATCAGAACAGATTTTATACTTGAACCAATACCCCCATTTGTTGGACTTAGTTTTCTTCTGGAAATTTTCAAAGGAGTTCCAGGGGAGCATGGAAACAGGCCAACACAGCCTCCTATGGCATGGAAGCTTGGGACGAGGGAAGGCAGACTACAACATTGGGGTAAGCTGTGAAGATTCGGGAGTGAGCACAGACACACCAGAAGAGGAAAAAAAAGCATAAAAATAAACTTCTAGCTAGCTTCTCAATTTGGCTTAATACCAGCCATAACAAGCCTGTCAATTTGCCTATTGTACCAGGTCTCCTCCTTAGAGAGTGTGCATTGAACCTACCCCTGGCCTCAGAGGACCTCTGACCCAAGCCTGATAGATAGGCATATCCCTCTGGGGAACTTCTAACTAGTATGCAGCGCTTTTCACCAGTGTTTGTAGCCACTGGAATTGAGGGGCATTCTTGGGGTGGTCATTTTTCACCATATGCGTGAAGAAACTTGAGAGAGCTGTTAATAAAGATAGGGAAAGAGTAAATATAGATACCCAGAGGAAAACAAAATCAGAGTTTTGGGATCGGGGTGGCAGCATGACAGAGACAGAGAGATAAGCTTTGCTTCCTCGTCTCACTCCTACTACTGCTTCTGGTTCAGTTGCAGGAGAATGCAGTTTACCAGCCTATTTGCCTTCAGATTTGAAGTATTTGAAAGAAATATTTGTCTCACAGTTGAGTAAAGATTTGAGTTTTGGGGGGTTTTTTGGGGGGTTTTTTTTTTGGTTGCATTGGGTCTTCGTTGCTGTCTGCGGGCTTTCTCTAGTTGTGGCAAGCGGGGGCTACTCTTCGTTGCAATGCACGGACTTCTCATTGCGGTGGCTTCTCTTATTGCAGAGCATGGGCTCTAGGCACATGGCCTTCAGTAGTTGTGGCTCGCAGGCTCTAGAGCGCAGGTTCAGTAGTTGTGACACACGGGCTTAGTTGCTCCGCGGCATGTGGGATCTTCCCGGACCAGGGCTCGAACCCGTGCCGGCTGCATTGGCAGGTGGATTCTAAACCACCGTGCCACCAGGGAAGTCCCAAGATTTGAAATTTTAAAACAGTTTTTTAAAGTATCTGGCCTCAATGAGTAACAGCTTTTAATCTCAATGTGCTGTCGCTGCTGTTATCCAGCACAGTATCTTTCTTTCCATAGGTACTTTATGAAGAGGGAAAGGAAAAGCTAATACAGCATAAGTGGTCCAACCTCCCCAAGCTGCTAGGCTCCCTGGCTTACTAACCCCAGAGTGTAGTTTTTTGACAGAATATGACCTTACTGAGCTGAGCAGGGCACATGGAGAACAGGCGGCAATAAGGAGACAGCTGCAGGGTGCTCAAGGAACTGAACTGTGACAGTCCACAGAAGCAGGGTGAGCGCCCAAGCTCTATGAGGACACTAGAAGCAGAGGCCCCTGTGTGAGGCGAAGGGTGCAGCCAGAAAAGAGAGGCAGCGGTTTATCCTACAGCAGCCATCTGGCTTTGGTTACACCAAGTCTCCAGACAGAAAGGACTTCTCAAAATAGAGCCACAAATTGAGCCCAGCCTTCTACAAAGCAGCCTCGCCATAACACCATCTTCCTGTGACCATAGTGTGGAAAGGGCTCCCAACGCACAAGCAGTGCTTCTGCTCCGACACTGACAGTCACCTGTATCAGGGATCAGACTCCGACGGGACAGGTCAGCCAGTCCTCACACTGTTGGTCTTTGAGGTGTCATTCCTAGAGTAGGCAATGCCATGGTGCACTCCTCTCCTAGTTTTAAAAATTCTAAAATTATAAATGCCCATGACCCAAGTCTTCGGAATGGTCAAGCATTCCCTCTTCCTGAACCACCCTCCACATACTCAGTGAAGGGCTTGGCCAACGGTATTCAGCAGGCATATTTTCAAATTGTTTGCTGTGGCCATGCCCCTATACAGAGTGTCTGTTCCAGCAGCTCTACCAAGTGGGCAGAAGGTCATACGACCCTGTCCGTTGGCTGGCCCAGTCACATTACCTGGAATTAGAACACAACAGTTCTAGGAGCTTCCAGCAGAGAAGGTGGAGGAAGCAGCCCCCTGGATTCCTGGGGTTTCCAGCTCTTGTCTCCTCAAGAGGCCTGGCATAATGTCCTGCCATGTATACCTTTAGTTAAGCCACCTGTTTACTTCATGTTGCTTATAACCAACAACCCCGAGTCACTGGGGGAATTCACCAAAATTGTCTCTTCTCATTACTACGAAATACCACCCAGGCCAAAACTCCCAGGTGCTCACTTCCCTGGAACCCAAAATTCCAAACATCTTTAACTCTCTGGAGCTGATGTGTATACAGTTGGGCTTTAGGAAAATGGAGCATCTGAATGAAAATATATTGATGGTTCAAAGCCACTTGATGACTTTTCTTTATTTCCAAATGCCCACTAGGCATTTTCAATAAAATGTGATTCTGTTCCTTAAGTGTAAAATATCTAAAATAGAACTTCATTATTCCTATCCTCCTCCTTCTAATCATCTCCACTTCTGACGATCGCACTCCTCTTTTTAAAAGATTCCTTTTAAAAGGAATTCCTTCCTTTGTCTCTCTCTACATGGTCTCCAAATCCATAAGTACTGCTTGTGCTCCCTTCGAAACATACCCCAGGTCTGTCCTTTCTCCTCATTCTCAAGAGTCTTCACTTAAGCCCAAGTTCTAGTGTGAAAAGAAAACTGCACTCAGAATTGGCAGGTCTGGGTTTTTTCCAAACCTCTCTACTAACTGCCTTTGGATCCTGTGTTTTTAAATGGAAAAAATCTAAGCCAAAGAACTTGAATGGATGAGCCCGAGCACCCACCCCAACTAAAACAATTAGGTGGACGAATGATCACTTCTTATCCAATAAATTCACTCTGTTTAATAAAATTCTATGTGCACTTTACCCCATCAACGTGTTGCCATACAGCTACTTTTTCTTTCCTTTCTACCTTTTCGTTTACTTTCTTTTCATTTACCTCTTTCCCTATTCTCACCTCCTACTTCTATTTTTAAAATATCTTGTTTCAGCTTTCTCCACTTTTGATTTTTATGTGCTGGCACCTGGTGAGCACATGAATAAGTTCCAATTTTAGAAGGCACAGCTGTGCTTTTATGGGAAATGGAAAAGGACAAAACTCCTTTTTAACAACCTGGAGAGCCCATCTGGCTTTTTTGACTGTTGCTTTATGTTTCAGTTTTCACGGGAGTACATAACATTCTCATATCAACAAAGCACCAGTGGTCCTGAGTGCAATCCCTTGTTGTAAAAGCAGGTAAAGATAAATAACCTGGCTTGTACATTTCAGTATTTTATGAATGGACTCTAGCCTCAGGGAACTATTTCAGAATCAAGTCTAGGCCGTAACTCAGTCAGTGATTCACTGCATATGGTTATTTAGAAGTCTGAGTTTCTTCAACTCCATCAATGATCCCTAACTGCATCACACCCCAAATCTCCTTTTGCACCTAATATTTTAATACCCCTTTTATTGTCCTGGAATAAAATACACAGTCACTATAATCCATCTATACAGAAATAATGCATTCATTCCACAGTTTCTTCTCCATAACTCTAAAGACCAACAAGCTCTGAAATCTGAAAACTTTTACCAAATTTTGGCACCTAACCTCATATGCCTGCATCACCTGACCTGAACTAATGAGAGTAAATTTCTATTTATCCCACCTATTATGAATATTTGCTACAGCAAAATCAATGTGTTTGGTTACAGGGGTTCTCCCATATCCACCAAGAGTGTCATATGCTATCAGGTGTATGTACTTCATTGGCTTCCTAAAATCTGAAAAAGACTGAAAACACTTCTGGCTAAGAGATTCAGAAAATGACTTTTGGAACTATAGGTAACCTACCTTCACACAAAAACTCAATATAACACTCTAACTCTGGCATGAAGAAGAAATAAAAGGATGTTAACTGATAAGAAACCACACATACTTCATTATGTAAGCCCTTAGACCTGACATAGTGGAAGATGTGTTGAAGTGGTCTGGTGCCTGCACCAGGACATAGAAGCATCCGTCACTGGTATGACAGACACACATGCAAACTGGCAGGGGGTCCTGTCAACCACTCAAATGCACAACCAACACAGTTTCATAATTTTCTGAAACAATGAATAACTTTTGAGAAATTTCCAAACAAAGCAAAATACCCTACTCTTCTCAATTTACACATCAGTTGCACTTCCTGGAAGATAAACTGCATATTAAAACTGCATAAAAAGCACCTGTGTTCACATGTCAGCTGGAGTTCATTTCCAGGCTAAGGTAATTTGAAATGTGCACAGGATGTGTATACATTTGTTGCACAGGGCTCTCCCACACATGGCAAGGCAACTAGAATCCCTGGATCCAACTTTATTAAATGACAGTAGAGAGCCACCCCCAAATATTTAACAACCCCAAAACACTCCTTCACAATTTCCAGAATGCCTCCCATGGGGGAGTACTTCCTTTCCTAAGAACCACTGAACTAATTCATCTTCAGTTTCTCCCAAACCACACTAGTATTATGGGGATTTGGAAAATAGATGGAATAGGGACTGAATCCTAACCCAGGCCCTTCTAATACTCTAGAATTCTCAGATACCTCCCTTCCCAGCTAGTCCCATCTAAATAGGAATCCTAATCTCATGGATGTTAATTCTGTCTGTGGGCCTGCATATTACCCCGCTCCTTCCCCGAGACACTTGTACCGTTAATTTTTCAACTGTTCATTCAACCCATGTGATTGAGCAAATGTCATGTCAAACAGCAGGGATTCAAAGTTTCTTAACTCCTGCCCTCAAAGAATTTCCAGTACAGTCTGACAAGCAGTACAACAGAGATAAATGAAGTACAGAGGAATATGGAGAGAAGGGATGCTTAGTCTCCAATGTAGAAGGTCAGAGGGAGGTTCTGCAAAAAAAATTAGTAATAGTTACTGCTGTTACAATTCCCAAGAATGTTCAAGAAAAGCCTTTATGCAGTAAAGTCAAATAGAAATAGAAATAATTGCTTGCACATTTAAAGAAAAAAAATTTACTCCTTTTGTTAGTTTCATCCTCAGTGGAAAGAAAAATGGATAGCAGTCCCTTCATTTAAAAACATGGTTTTTTAGAACACCTGTAAATACAGGTTTATTGAATACCTATAAAATATCATATAATTCTAAAGTCATTATTTTTATTATTTTTTTCCAAAACTAGGCTTTAGATTAGAAAATCTACCCAAATATTTCCTTTTCAAGAGTTCTTAACAATCCACAGATGCTTCCTGGGTTTTCCTCACTTTGTTTATAAAAAGGATATATATATGTATATATATACATATATACATATATATATGTATAATAGCTACAGTTCAGAGCATGGGTATCCAAAAGCACTACCTGGGTGCTTCCCTGGTGGCACAGTGGTTAAGAATCCACCTGCCAATGCAGGGGACACGGGTTCAAGCCCTGGTCCGGGAAGATTCCACATGCCTCAGAGCAACTAAGCCCACGTGCCGCACAACTACTGAAGCCCTCGTGCCTAGAGCCCATGCTCTTCAACAAGAGAAGCCACTGCAATGAGAAGCCCGTGCACAGCAACGAAGAGTAGTACCCGCTTGTTGCAACCAGAGAAAAGCCTGCGCGCAGCAACGAAGACCCAACGCAGCCAAAATTAAATTAATTAATTAATTAAATAAAATAAATTTATAAAAAAAATTTTTTTTCAGAAACACTATTTATCTGAAGGCATGATTTCAACACTTCTTTTGACTGTCTACTCAGTTTTAAAACAAAGTGAGAGGGCAAACAGAAAGCTCAGTGGTGGTAACTTGCTGTTCAAAAAATAGAATTAATTCTTTAAATAGAAATGTTTCTGCAAATTCTTTTGCTATTTTGCAAATAATATCATAATTGTAACATGAAACTGAGAAGTTGCTTTTCATACTTGGAAAGTACAAAAGCATATTCCATTGTCACGGTCAATCTAGTTGGTTGAGATTGTTTACTGCCTTGAATGCCAAAATATTCTTGCTTTTTCATCTGTGAACTACATTTTTCTTAATTTCTCAGAAACGAAATTTTGTCATTTTAAATTGTGAAGTCTAACTGAAAATAAGAATTCAGATACTTAGAAAGTGTAATTTGGGGTGAGAAACTCATTTTAGCTTATATTGGTGTACTTCCTACTGGATAGTCTCCATTTTGGATGCTTCATAAATAATAGATAACAATGATAAAAGTAACACTTACTAAGTATTTCCTATGTGCCAAAAAAATGCTCCATACGTTACCTCTTTTAGTCTTTAAAATAAGCGTATGAAATATGTAATATTGTCCCCATTTTACTGAGAAGACTGAGGTTTGGAGACACTAAATACCTTACTCATTAAGGCAGAGCTGGGATTCAAATGCAAATCTGGTTGAACCTTGCATTCCATATTATAGACATCATGGTATCAGAACGGAAAGACCAACTCACTGATGTTCCTTTCATTCACACTTCTGGCTGCAATTGGGTTCCTGCTTCCATGTCCAGAAAATGCAAAAACCTCCTTACCCTTAAAGTTTCATCATTCTATGACTGTAATCCCCACAGGCTCTGCACAGTAGACAGGTTTCACTCAAATATCTCTTAAGAACCTTTTAGAAGCAACAAGTGGGAGGAAAAAAAAGAAAAGGTCCCCAGAGGGTAGTATAAACTCATGTAACCAGTGATCGATCTTTCATGAGCTGGATGTCAAAATGTTATAAAACCAAAAATTAAATACTGCACAGCAATGACTCATGTGTTACAATCGTTGTAGCTGGTTTCATATGCCATCATCTCCCAACAACTATAATTTTTTTTTTTTGTTTCTGGGACATGGGTAACTATTTAAAGAACCTGAAAACAGCATTTGGCGGAACCCATCATGTATAGACTCAACTGTGAGAATGGGCCGTGGGCCATGCTCACAGACTGTCAGAACTAAGAAAGAAACTTGGAGATCAAGTTGAGTTTCATCCATTTCACCAGTTTTCAAAGGAGAGAATCAGGGTGGTCACATGGATAGTTAGGGACGTCACCCAAATGAAGACGGGCTTCCAGTGGAGACAATGTTCCATTACCACTGTTCCATGCTACCAAGTCTCAATAATGCCTAAGAGATCATATTCGCACTCTTGGGTTGAGTTTTAAGTTCACTTTCTTTATTGTTATGCTCTGTACATTGTTAAACATACAGCCACCTGAGGCTGTAAGTATTGTTTTGGATCCTCCTTCCTATGAGTTTCTCCTGATAAGTGCTGATCACCTGCTTCTCCATTATTTTCCCCGCTATTCCACACCTGTTGGGCTCCACAGCCTCTGGCTTTACAAATTTACTTTGGCATTTATCTTCTTCCCCTCTCAAATTTCAACGCGAAGCCTTTTATGTGCTTTTATTTGGAATGACAAGAAGGAAAGTGAAGGCTGATAGAGGCCAGGGGAAAGGTTAAGACCAAAGAACAGTGTCATAATTCAGGCAGGCTCAAACAAGGGACAAGAAAACAGAGCAAGAGGAGTAGTCCATAACCAGAAGAGTATGGCAAACTCACCTTCCATTCGGATGAGTGCCTGAATTCATTGGGTGGTAGGGAAGCTGGGGCACGGCAGCAGCAGAGTCCAGGTAGGGGTCACTTTCGGTGCAAGGCTAAGGTGAGGTGGGTGAGGGGACTGGGTCAGGGCTGTGAGTTATCATTCTCTGGGGACAGACGCCATCACCTGCCCAAGTAAACGTGAGACAGTTTTCAGCCATGGATGGTAAAGAGAGAGCTAGCGAAAGAGCAGGTCAGAACTGGACAGGTTGTCAGAGAACCATCAGAGTATGTAAGGGTTCAGGACTAAGGGAGAGTGCCAGCAGGACCTGATGCAACGAGACAGCGGCAGGTAGAAACCCAGCCATGTGGAGGGGACCAACAGTGCAGATCCTAAGGAAAGGCTGCAGCTCAGTGCCTCATGGGGCTAGCATTGGTTTCGTGGCTTTTGGCAGCAAAACTTGTCTTCTCTTCTACTGCTTGACAGATTGGAGTCTCCTACTTTAGTCTCTACTGTGTCAGAAAATGAGTGAGACCTCAGTTCCCAAAGCCGAGCTAGAGAAAACTGAAGCTGACCCAGGCCATGTGTAGCACGCAGAATGACGTCAGAGGAGACAAAGAAATTGATGGTAAAGGGAAACATGAGAGCAGAACTAATACTGCAGTACTAACTATGGAAGCAGACTTGCTGTCCATTAAAAAACATCTTTGAAACTGTGGCAAAGCCTGCTCTGGGAAGTTTCCTTCTCCATGAAACAGGCACCGAAGACTAGCTTCCTGGACTCTGACCAGCTCAGGACCCACATACTCCAAGGCTGTAAAATGTAACTCCCTGTGATTCACTTTGGAATTACTCCCTGGAGTATCCAGCAGAGCCTGACACCCTGAGAGGAATATTCCCATGAAGTTTTGGAGTTATCGCCTCCATCTACATAAATCTAAGTCCCTAGTCTTAAGCACCCTACAATGCTTGGGGAGCAGCAGGCTTCTTACTACATGTGCTGCAGTTCACAAGCAAAGCCAGCTTTTAAGTAGTGAAAGCTATTTTATGCCAGGATCATCCTCACTATACTTCCTCATATTACAAAGAAAGATTATAACTTTCCTAAGGAAAAGACATTAAAATAAAAATTAAATTAAATTTATAGTCTCTGAGAGAACAGAATCATTTTAGGATGCTGGTTTTACAAACCAGTTGATAATAAACATCATAAGCCTTGTAACTAAAAAAGATCAACATGTGATCTGGATTTTTTTTTTTCAATCTTTCCTGGCTGTTTTGTGCAGGCCCTGCCTGGGAGGGTTATCAGTAAGGTTCTTGTGAGGAGAATGGAAACAATTCTAGGTTTTTCAAAGAGAGGAAATTTAATTGAGGGGATTGGATACACTGATGATAGATGAGGTAAGAGAGAAAACCAGGGGTGATGAGGTAACTCAGAAATGAGTAACTGAGTATTCCATTTCTCTGTTTTTGCATATCAAAGTACCTCAAACTTCAGTAGCTCAAAACAATCATTTTTTTTTTAATCATTATCTTTCAGAGTTCTAGGATCTGGGGGCAGGGGGGCACTCGGTTAGGTGGCTCTCACTTGGATTCCTTCATGCAGTTATCGTCAGATGGTGGTGGAGGTTAGAGGCATTTTGAAATCTTACTTGCTCATACATGTGATAGTTGATGCTGGCTGTTGGCTGGGACCTCAGCAAGGGCTGTTGGCTAGAACACCCACATAGAGCTTCTCCACGTGGCCTGGCCTTCCTTACAACATAACAGTCTCAGACTTCTTACTGATGGCTCAGACATCAATGGCAAGTAATCCAAGAGAAAGGTTAAAAAATCCATCCCCTTATGACTGACGCTCAAACATCACTTAGTGTCACTTCTGCCATATTCTGTTGGTTGATTAGTCAGTAAGTTTGGTCTAGGTATAAGGGAAGAAGACATAGGTCCCATCTCTTAGTGGGAGGAATGTCAGAGAATCTGTGAACATGTTTAAAAACCACCAGGCAGAGGAAGGAGCTACCATCCCTCTGTCGGGGAGAACAGAAAGAGTTAATATTACAAGGATCAAGGACTGTGGAGTCAGAGCCATAAAGACCAGTGCTGGAGGTATGTGCTGGAATCACAAGGAGAGATGGAAGGGGAATCTAGGTCTTGCCATTCCAGGCCCAGTGATCCCACAGAAACAGTCCTAATCATTCCATCATACATATTGGCTCTTGTTGCCTGCATCTTATATAACTATGGCTGATTTGACAAACTACTGACTGGTACACTAGTAAATTGATGAGTAGATTACTGATTTTTGTTATGACAGTATTTTTCCATGAACAGCTCTATGAAAACAGGCTATCTGCTTTGTAGAAACAAAATCGTTAGGAGTTTGATATACGGCAGCCTCTTTGATAAGTCAGGATCATTAGAAAACGCAATTGTGCCAAATTAAAATAAACTAAGAGACATAATAACCAAATGCAATGTGTGGTCTTGACTTAGATAAATCAACTGTAAAGGACACTTTTTAGCCAATTGTGGAAATTTGAATATGATCTGGGTATTAGATGAGATAAAAATTTACTCAACAGGAAAGATGAGGATCATTGACTAAGAAAAGCAGCTTATGAAACAGGATGTACAATATTAATATGTACTAAGGTATTAATGGTGATGATCCGTAAGGGAGTGGGAATGTAATGTTTGTTTTTATTTTATTTTGCTCGTTTTGTGTTCTAATTTTCTATAATGCATCTGCATTATTTCTGTAACTATAAAAAAGTTATTCTACTAAAAACCTTTAAAAAAATTATGACATACTGGCGGGCTCACAATCACATAGAAACTGTCTCTCAGATTTACAATTTCAGAAATGCAATGTCAGACTGAGAAACAAATTTATTTTCATGGACCCTGAATCCAGACAGAAGCCAGAGATAGAGATATGACCCCTTATGGGAATCAACATACTTTCTCTTGGATTTAAAAAGATATTAGTGATTCTGAACAAAGCACTAAGGAAAAGGAAATTAAAGAGTCTCCTTCTAAAGTAATTTCCTTTCTCTTATCTCAGCACATGAAAATATCCAAGTCTCTCCATCTTAAACTAAACATGATGCTCCCCATGGTTCTATCCTTGATATTCTTCTTTTTATTTTTATTTTATATATTTCTACAAAGCAGACCATCATCTATAGTGATGACTGCCAAATACATTTCTTCATTCCTGATTGCTCCCCTAAGAATAGATAAATGTTTCCATTGGAATTCGCATGGGACCCTAGAATTCAACATATCTAGCATTAAATTTAATCATTTTTCTTCTTGCAAAACATATTATTAATTCTACATTTCTAATCCTTATTAATGATAGGGATATCAAACATGATGGCCATCCCAAATTTCCTCCATAATCCTACCACCCATACATATGACTAGTCATTCACAGATGCCCTGATAATCTATCTATGCAGAAAATCTATGTAGCTACTAAGACTAACAAGTGAGTTTTCAAGGTTTCAGGATAAAAGATCAATGTTTGAAAATCAACTGTATTTCTATTAGCAACCATTGGAAATTGCAATTAAAATATATTTTTATAATAGGGTAAAACTATGAACTACTTAAGGATAAATCTGTTAAAATATGGACACTGAAAACTACAAAATATTGAAAAGAGAAATTAAGAAGATCTAACTAGATGGGGAAAAACACCATGTCTGTGGATCAGGAGACTTAATTAAGGTGGCATTATTCTAAAATGGATGTATAGATTCAAATAATTCCTATCAAAATCCCAGAAGTTTTTTTGTAGAAGTTGACAATTATAAAATTCACTTGGAAATGCAAAGGAACTAAAATAGCCAAAATAACTTTGAAAAAGAACAAATTTCTTCTGCCTTATTTAAAAATTTAGCATAAAACTATAGTAATCTAGATACAAGTATTGGCTCCAAAATAGGTAGATTGATCTACGGAATAGAATAGATAGTACAGAAATATACCAATAGATATAGAGTTAATTGATTTTCCACAAAGCTTCAAACACAATTCAGTGGACAGTCTTTTTAACAAACAGATATTCATATACATATACATATATATATTTCAATTGAATTTTGCACCATATACAAATATTAACTCAGAAATGGATTACAGATATAAATGTAAAATATAACGCTATAAAATTTATAAAGCAAAGCATAAGAAAAAACTTCTGTGCTTTATGTTAGGTCAAGATTTCTTAGATAAAATATCAAAAGCACAATCCATAAAATAAAATATTAATAATTTGGGCTTCAACAAAATGAAAAACTTCTGTTCTCCAAAAGACACCATTAAAAGAAAAAAAAAGACCAAACCACAGAATGGGAGAAAATATTTGAAAATCTCATATCTGATAAAGGACTTTTATCCAAATACAAAGAGAACTATTAGAACATAACAGGTAAAAAACAAAAAGAGTAAATGGGGTTTCCCTGGTGGCGCAGTGGTTGAGAGTCCGCCTGCTGATGCAGGGACACGGGTTCGTGCCCCGGTCCGGGAAGATCCCACACGCCGCGTAGCGGCTAGGCCCGTGAGTCGTGGCCGCTGAGCCTGCTCATCCGGAGCCTGTGCTCCGCAACGGGAGAGGCCACAACAGTGAGAGGCGTACCGCAAAAAAAAAAAAAAAAAAGTAAATGATTTGAACATTTTGCCAAAAAGGGTTTACTAATGGCAGATAAGCACATGAACGATGCTCAGCATTATCCATCATTAAGGAAACGCAAACAAAACCCATAATGTGATACTACCACAGCCACTAGAACGGCTAAAATAAAAAGACTCGTCATACCAAGCACTGGGGGGCTATGAGCATACATGCCACTGATGGGAATGTAAACTGACACTATTCTGAAAAGCCATTTGATAGTTTCTTAAGTTAAACATACACTTACTAGATAACCCAGCCATTCCAATCCTGGGTATTTACCCAAAAGAAATAAAAGTATATGTACAGAAAAATACTTATAGATGGATGTTTACAGCAGCTTTATTTGTAATAGCCAAAAACTGGAAATAATCCAAATGTCCATCGCTGAGCTCATGGATATAAAAGCTGTGGTTCATCTATCTAGACAATGGAAAAACCACTCAGCAGTAGCAAAAGAATGAACTATCGAGACATCAACAACTTGGAATGAATTTCAAAATGATTACGCTGCCACCTCTTTTTTTTTTAGTAAACATGTATATAAACCTAACGGAATAAATAATGATTTAATATTCTTATAATCTGCACACATTTATGCATTGTGATTATCTACTTATCATCTTGGAGGAGGTCATCAAGAGAACATGACTGTCAGCTGACCCATGAGCTAGACCCAGGCAACTGGAGGCTCCTCACCCCCTCCCCTGCTGGAGTCATTTCAAATGCAGCCTTGAGACAGTAATATGTTGTTGAGACCATCTGGATGGTATACTTGACTGAACCCAATTAAAACCTTTATATAAATCTTTAAGATTCTGGTGGGTGCGTATGGCGATCTACTCAACTTGGGGCAGCCCAAGACAAGTTTCATATGTAAGTTCCCTTGCTTATTAAGACTGCCACCTGCCTTGCAGAAATGTCTATGTAGGTCTTCTGCCCATTTTTTGATTAGGTTTTTGGGTTTTTTGATATTAAGCTATATGAGCTGCTTGTATACTTTGGAAATTAATCCCTTGTCTGTAGCATTGTTTGCAAATATTTTCTCCCAGTCCGTAGGTTGTCTTTTCACTTTGTTTATGATTTTCTTTGCTGTGCAGAAGCTTTTAAGTTTAATTAGGTCCCACTGGTTTATTTTTGCTTTTATTTCCATTGCTTTAGGAAATGGGTCCAAAAATATATTGCTGTGATTTATGTCAGAGACTGTTCTGTCTATGTTTTCCTCTATAGCTAGTCTTACATTTAGGTCTTACACTTAGGTCTTTAATCCATTTTGAGTTTATTTTTGTATATGGTGTTAGAAAATGTTCTAATTTCATTCTTTTGCATGTAGCTGTTCAGTTTTCCCAGCACCACTCATTAAAGAGACTGCCTTTCTCCACTGTATATTCTTGCCTCCTTTGTTGTAGATTAATTGCCCATAAGTATGTGGGTTTACTTCTGGGCTTTCTATTTTGTTCCATTGATCTATGTGTCTGTTTTTGTGCCAGTGCCATATTGGGGCTTTTTTAGAGCAAAATGATATATCATTTTATTCTCATTAGATTGGCAAAAATTAAGAAGTCCATATTTTTTTGATTACTGTAGCTTTGTAGTATAGTCTGAAGTCAGGGAGCCTGATTCCTCCAGCTCCACTTTTCTTTCTCAAGACTGTTTTGGCTATTCAGGGTCTTTTGTGTTTCCATACAAATTTAAAAAAAATTTTTTCTAGGCATGGAAGCAACGACACATGAATGAATAAAGAAGACGTGGTATATATACACAATGGAATATTACTCAGCCATAAAAAAAAACTAAATAATGCCATTAGCAGCAACATGGATGGACCTAGATGGATGGATCATACTAGGTGAAGTAAGTCACACAGAGAAAGACAAATAATATATGATATCACTTATATGTGGAATCTAAAAAAAAATGATACCAAAGAACTTATTTACAAAATAGAAATAGACCCAAAGACATAGAAAACAAAATTTTTGTTACCAAAGGGGACAGCAAGGGCAGGGAGAGAGAGAAATTAGGAGTTTGGGACTAACATATACATACTACTATATATAAAATAGGTAAACAACAAGGACCTACTGTATAGCACAGGGAACTATACTCAATATCTTATAATAACCTATAATGGAAAAGAATCTGAAAAATAATATGTGTGTGTGTGTGTGTGTGTGTGTGTGTGTGTGTGTGTAACTGAATCACTTTGCTATACACCTGAAACCAACACAACACTGTAAGTTAACTAAACTTCAATTTAAAAAATAAATATATATGTTAATTAAAAACAAAAGCAAAAAATTGCCACCTACCAGTCTGGAGTAGCCTGCCCCTTTCTTCAGTCTCTCCTTGCCCTCCGGGGCTGGGGGTGGAGGCAGTTTCACATTTCACCAGGGAAGCTCCTGTGGTTTTGAAACAACGCATCTAAATTTAAGTCCTAAATTAAACTGAACAGGGCACCCCACCTGCCCCAATTTCAGTAATAACTAAACTAAACGTTTTTACATTCCAAAGCAGAACATTGCAATTCTCATTGTTTGCCATTATGAATTAATTTTAATAGATAAAAACCCTTTTAGGGTTTCTTTATAATAGTATTTATTGGTGAGTTAGGACATTCAAATATGTGAGCACAGCCTGTGATATGTGTTTTGGTGAACAGCAGACTCTAGTCCTGTGTTTGAGCTTCACCCAGCTCAGCAACTTTCAAGTTTCCAAAGTTTTTCACATACAGAATTTTGGTCCTCACAAAAATCCTGTATGTATGAAGGTGAGTAAACATGCCACAAATAATAGCTACTAGTAGCTATTTTCATACAAATACTTAACTTTTCAAAAGATTTTTGAGTCCTAGTTCAAATTAACACCAAGAGTTCTTGGTTTCTTTCTTGGCCTTATAGCAAAATCATCCTCATATTGTCCTGTAGATAATAATTTCCTCCTTAGACATAAACCTTTATTGACTGCACTGAAGTGGTCATTTTCAGCAGTATGTAAACTCTCCCAAGGGGTTGAGATATAATCTTGATTTTCCTGTGTGATAGGGAAAGTTAAAATGCCTTCTCATTTCTGAAATTGCCAGATTCTTACTAAGTATGAACACTAGTAGAAAAAATACACACAGAAAACATTCAGAAATGTGCGGACTCCAGAAGGACAAAATTTTTTAAAAAAAACAACCTTTTTAGTTATAACTGTTAGAGGTTTACACATTAATAAAAATGCTTTCCCCTGTATTTAGACTTGCTACAAAACACTATAGGCTTTGGGTATAAGACTTGGTTATGGATAGAAAGAGAGAAGACTGAACGTGTGTTCTCCTGGAGGAGGAATTAGTGATATGGCCACTTTATACCTTCTCTAGGGCAGACACCACTGAATTATATGCACCAGTAGATCTATTTACAAGCCTATTTTTTATATCAACTTGGAAGCAGGCCCCATTTCACATGAAAATCTAAATGTCAAAAGTCTAGGTAATTTTCATTCTCGACACTCTTCTAAAGTTGATTATCTTTTTTATTATAATACCACAGAGGACACTTTAGGTCAGAAATGAAGCAATATACCCACATACAGTTTATGAAATGACACTAACCTTCTATTTCTGATTCACCTTCCTTTACTGCCTCATGTTGTTTTGGTAAAGAATGCTTCCAAAGGTTCCATTTGTAACCAAAATTTTTCATATCACTACTAAGAGGCTAAATATCTTTTTTTAATTCATTGATTTATAACAGCATAGAATTTTCTTATAGCTGGTTCAGTCATGCTGAGATTTGTGGCCAAAGTTTCCACCATCTGGACAGGTGTTGATCGGGCCCTGAGTGTATGCAACAGTTTACATAATGTCATTATGTTCAATTTTCTTAATTTTTACTTTATCAATTCAATATTCTTTATATGTTTTTTAAAATTCTTATAATTTGTCTTTGTTTGCTAAGGCTGCCATAACAACCAAAGTACTACAACCTGGGTGGCACAAACAACAGATAGTTTTTGTAGGCTTTTTTTTTGTTGTTTTTGGCCATGCCGCGTGGCTTGTGGGATCTTAGTTCCCTGACTAGGGATCGAACCCATGGCCCCTGCAGTGGAAGCATGGAGTCCTAACCACTGGACCACCAGGGAATTCCCACAACAGATAGTTTCTGTCTCATAGTTCTGGAGGCTAGAAGTCTGAGATCAAGGTGTCAGCAGCGTTTATTCTTTCTAGGGGCTGTCAAGGAGCATCTGTTCCATGCCTCTCCTCTAGCTTCTGGTGGTTTGCAGTAATTTTTGGCATTCCTTGACTTGTATAAGCACCACCCCAATCTTTGCCTTCATTGTCACATGATGTTCTCCCTGTGGGGGTATCTGTGCCTATACTTCCCCTTTTTATAAGGATACCAGTCACATTAGATTAGGGCCCACCCTAATGACTTCATCTTATCTAATTACATCTGTAATGACCTATTTCCAAATAAGGTCACATTCTCAGCTACTGGGGTCAGGACATATGAATTTTGGGAAGACACAATTAAACCCCTAGCAGACATATATATATACCTTGCTACATATGAAAGTTTTTAGCATTTCATTAGTATACTTACATTTGCTTTCTTCATGTCTGTTTTCATAAGATGAAAACAAGTTTCTTAAGACCATCAACAATATGGAACAATATAATAGTTAGATAGAAATACTAAGGTTAAATCACTTCAACCAATGGTTCAATTACAGACCCTCTAGTTTATGCTCAGCCACCCTTACCTAGCATCTTTTGGTTTTTGGTTGCTGTTTTCTAACAGTAGACATACATAGATAGACACTGCCCCCTGATAAAGTTTATAAAAATGAAATAACATGTACGGCCTCTAGCTCTGTGTACAGCTCACTGGTTTCGGTTATCAAGTTTTAAACAATAACAGCTCTGTGATATGCAGCAAGTGGGACTACTTAAACCTGTTTCACAAGTATTGACAATCAGGGTAGCAAATAGGTTTCATTTCTCTCTTAGCGCCAACTCTAGTCAATTGGTAAATTGAATTACTAACCAGCTTAATTGAAGATTCTAATGCCCAGGAAATAGCAGGTTACGGTAGATTCTTAATGTTTGCTATTAGCTGGGATATAAGAGGTAGTTCAGTCATCACATGATCCATCCCCCTGGCTCTAAGTCACGATAAAGCACCCAAGATAATCCAAGTCCCCCAAAGACAACTGTAACCTAGATTGAGGTGTTACAATTATTCTGTGCCTCAGATCCTGCTTCCCCCCAATTTCTTGTTCATGAATTATCTTCCTGCCCCCATACTATCTAATGTCCTACTAACAATCTCTGTCCCCACTTGGTTGGCTCTTGAAAATCAGCATTGTTTGAAAATCATTCTTTGGTTTGTCTCTCTCGACTTTTGCACCAACTATCTTCCAGGTGCTATAGTCTGGAAGCAAATTAGGTTCTGTGCGTCAAAGCCCTTTTCTTAAGATTCCAAAGGCAGAAATACAGTGAGCTCCATATTCCTGAAACTCTCAGCTGTAGCCGCTGTCAAGAAAAGTCATGGAAATATAAGATCGTTCTTCCTACACCAGCATTCCAGTGTCCATTCTCTGGTTCCATGAATTGAGAGGTGGGTTTGATGAGAGCGGGGGCTTCTTGCTTCCAGCAAGGCTGCATTAAAGGCCTCAGACTCGGTGGCTTGCCTAGTGGGACAGTGATGCAGTCTTCCTAAAGATGTTTCTGGAAACCCAACCTAGCACGCTTCCTTAAGCCTAATTATATTTAAAGCACCAATTTGGGGAAGTAAACTTCTTTCTGCCTCAGACACATAGAGGGTTATTCATAATTACAGTAGATTTAAAGGAATATGAGGGATGGGGCAGAGTCATGAAAAGCTTATGGCAATTTCAAACTGAGCATTAGGCATTAGACTTTGGACATCTTTATTATTTTCTTTGGATTAATTCCTTGTGGGATTTTTCATTGGATACGTTACACCAGATAAAATCCCAGCCACATGCAATCTCACCCCTCCTTTCTAGATTGTTTCTGACTTTCCAAATTCTCCCTAATTGCAGAGAAATTCACTCTCCTCATTTCCCAACCCAAACCTAGTTCTCAGGCCCATTTGGTATATCCAAACCGACCAGCATGCACAGCAACTCAAAATAATTTCTGTAACAGGAACCACTCTCTTACATGGCAGTGGTGCTTATACACAACTTTTTCATTCATTAGATAACAGTAGTTGATATGGAAGCCAATGGAACAAGAGCTGATATGTCACATGAGAAGTTTAAGGTGTGACCATATGGTGTTATCAGAGAATATCAAGGTTCCTCCATCACATGACATGACAATAGCATTATGTTCTTCCCAAAGCGGTACCACTGGGAGCAGAATGAAAAGCCAAGTCAGTATCCAACAGCCTGTTTGCTCTCTCTCCCTCTCATCTCCAGCCCTCAGCTATGGAAATCGACCCTGCCTGGGCACTTCCAATATGAATATACAAGTCTTTTTTTCAATCCAATGTTGTTTTTCCCAGTGGTTATTTCAACGGTTATGTTTCTTTCTATCTGTTCCTTTTTCGCCATTCTAGAATCTCTATTCTCCATATTTCAGAACTCCTGATGCTGCCTCCAAATCTTGCAGCTTCTTCCCCATGATTTCATTCTCTTTGTATTTTTGCTGTTTTACAATGTGTCTTCTACTTGACCCTCCAGGATGGTCTCTATAGTGACTAATCTTTCCTCAATTCATACACTCAGTTTTTTGGGGTTTTTTTTGCGGTATGCGGGCCTCTCACTGCTGTGGCCTCTCCCGTTGCGGAACACAGGCTCCGGACGCGCAGGCTCAGCGGCCATGGCTCATGGGCCCAGCCGCTCCGCGGCATGTGGGATCTTCCCGGACCGGGGCACGAACCTGTGTCCCCTGCATCGGCAGGTGGACTCTCAACCACTGCGCCACCAGGGAAGCCCCATACACTCAGTTTTTAAATTTAAAAATTATCAGATTTTTAAGTTTCAGAAAGTCTTATAAAGCTATAATAGAATCTCTTCAAGCCTTCTTTTAAAACATTTTGTTGTGGTTATTCTAATCATCATCTGTCTCCTCTAACAGTTTTATTACTATACTAGAAGCTTTCCTATTCTTTTTATCCATTCTGTCTCTTTCTCTCTCTCTCTCTACCTCTCTCTCTCTCTCTCTCTCTCACTGTCTCTCTCTCTCTCCTTGCTCTATCTCAAAGACACTGCTGCTGGGTCCCCTTAGATTGTGATGATTTCCTTAGCATACCCATGAGTTTATTTACATAACAAGCTACTAGGGTACCTGGGAGTGATGGAAACCCACAAGTGGTAGGAAGTACTGCTCTTCACAGACAGGGACATGAAACTGGAAACTCTTCAGTTCTTTCTGCAAACACAGGAAAAAGCTTGATTGCTGATCTCTGACATAAGGAGGATCAAGGCCTCTCCAAGGATTTGACAATGAGCAGGTCTTCCTAGAATGACAATGAATGGAATGGCAGGGCTCTTCCTCTGAGGGATCCACAGAACTCAGAGGTACAATCTTTCTTCAGGAACAAAAGAATTCAGATTTTCCTCCCAGGCCAACTGCCAGGCCCAGAATCAAGAACCATCCTAAACATGCAGCCCCTGGAAAGGTCAGAGTGTTCCCACACACCCTGCAGTCTAAGCACCTGTTTCTCTATGGAGACAGAGTTGATAGTTGGATTAGAGTTGAGAGTGGATGTGTCAGGCCACCATATCATCAGAATTCTGATCACTCTGAGGCAGATGGAAGAGATGAAAACAAAGGAGACAGGTAAGAGATGGAAACAGGGCTTCCCTGGTGGCGCAGTGGTTGAGAGTCCGCCTGCCGATGCAGGGGACACGGGTTTGTGCCCCGGGTCCAGGAAGATCCCACATGCCACGGAGTGGCTGGGCCCGTGAGCCATGGCCGCTGAGCCTGCGTGTCCAGAGCCTGTGCTCCGCAACGGGAGAGGCCACAGCAGTGAGAGATCCACGTACCGCAAAAAAAAAAAAAAAAAAAAAGATAGATGGAAACAGCCAATAATATTTGATTTATGCCTTATCACTCTCCACAAAAGATTTAATATGACTTAATGGCAGAGTATGAAATAAAACAGCAAAATGTAAATAGAGATTAAAAATAAGAACCAAGCAAAACATAACTTAGAAGAGATCTAGACAAGGAAAAACAAAATAAGTAACTTTGACCTTGAGCTGGATTAATGGACAGATAAGCCAGGAGGTTGCTTGGGACACTGATGTCTAATGAATAATAAAACATCACTGGGAAAAAGTCACACAACGTAAATTGGCCCCACTCCCATTAAAGTAGACAGAATGAAATTAAAATTCAAAACACCCCTTACTGTACTACTTTATCTCTTTTTTTCCTTCCAGTTTACTGAGATCTAATTGACATACAGCACTGTAAGGTATACAGCATAATAATTGGACTTACATACATCATGAAATTATTCCACAATAAGTTTAGCAAACATCCATCATCTCATATAGATACAAAACGAAAGAAAAAGAAAAAAAAATTTTTCTTGTGATGAGAACTCTTGGGATTTACTCTCTTAACAACTTTCATGTATAACACACAGCAATGTTAGTTATATTTATCATGCTATACGTTATATCCCTAGTACTTATACCTTTTGACTGCTTATATCCAATTTCCCTTCCTCCAACCCCTCACGTCTGGTAACCACAAATATGATCTCTTTACTACTTTATCTTTTGAATATTTTCCCCCTACCCATATATAATTTTAGTGAGTTAGATGTCAGCAAAGTGAGCTAAGGTTCTAAAAACAACTAAAGCCAGACATAGGTCTGCTTATGAGGGTGAGTTCAGTTTACTAAAGTAAAAAACTGTACTTCTAAGAAGTTGTCTTGGAACTCTATAGCATCTACAAGTTAAAAATATGATAACAGAAAAATGCAAAGATAAGAACTAGATAAATAGAAAATAGTTTGACAAATATTTTGGATAGTATTAATGCCTACCTCCTATATTGGGCTTTGAAGATACTGCATGTTTTACAAATTGAAGGTTTATGGCAACTCTGCACAGTCACAGATGATGGTTAGCATCTTTTAGCGATAAAGTATTTTTTAATTAAGGTATGTAGTTGTTTTTTAGTCATAATGCTACTGTACACTTAGGAGGCTACCGTATAGTGTAAACATAATTTTTATATTCACCAGGAAATGAAAAAACTCATCTGACTGGCTTTATTGCAATATTCACTTCATTGCGGTGGTCTGGAACTGAACCTGCAATATTTCCATGGGATGTCTGTATATGATTCTGCCCGTCATAACTTCTTAGAAAAAAGTTTCTCCTCACCTCCACTGTATAAAAGTTTAAAATATATTTTAAAAATTTCTCTCTGAAAAAGATCAAGTTTTTAACTGCCTATCAAATTCTACATCTCAGTGTGGCCTTACATGTAGCCCATTCACTAATAAACCTTTTTTTTTTTTTTCGCATTACGCGGGCCTCTCACTGCTGCAGCCTCTCCCGTTGTGGAGCACAGGCTCCAGACACGCAGGCTCAGCGGCCATGGCTCACGGGCCTAGCCACTCCGCAGCATGTGAGATCTTCCCGGACCGGGGCATGAACCCGTGTCCCCTGCATCGGCAGGCAGACTCCCAACCACTGCGCCACCAGGGAAGCCCCACTAATAAACCTTTTTAAAGCAGTTCTTCTAACCCAGTTTTACCTTTTTCCAGAAAAGAGAATCTTGACTATAATAATAATGTATGATCTACCTCATTCAAGTACCTATCTATAAAAATACCTAGAATTATTTTTAAATTCATATCATTTGAAGGAAAAAATGGCTTAATTGAGAACTACTAATCATATTCTTCGAAATGAAGAAACTGTACTTATTAAAATACAGTTAACTTGAACTTTCTCTAAATAATTCTACAATTTTACCCTGAATTGACATATACAACTTTCTCTAAATAAATCTACAATTTTATCCTGATATTAACGAAAAGTTCCTTCTCAATAAGAAATTAATCTCCCTTACCCAGCCTGGCCAGGAGAACAGACTCTGTGTTGGTCTCGTCTGGATTTATCATCTTCCAAATTCTACTAGTAACCTTGTAATTTAAGCCTGTAATACATTTAACATATTATTCTGAGACTCTGCAAAAGCACAAGGTTCACTGAAATGAACAAAACTTTAATAACTGCTTTTGGTGGATGACAACTTTCTCTAATATGCTTTGTATTAATGGTCATTTCTTTCTGCAAACTTAGCTCTAAGCTCTTTGTTTCTTGTTACCATCGTGATTATCCTTCTAGGCTTCTGTTCTCTGCTCTGGGTGGAGCCAAGAGCTCCTATGGTAAAAAGAGACATATCTCTATTGGGGTCCAAGCAGAAAACAACCAACCCAGAGGGCACAGAAAACCTGCAGTGTCACTACTTTTGAAACACATTTGAGGAGTTCCACTTGCTGCAATATCTCAAAGCTGTTATTGTTGAATAATTTAATACCCCAAATCACATGGGCTGCATACAGAGCTGCACACCTCAAGCACTGTTTCATGTTTATAGAATAATATTTAAAGTCCTTTCTCACAGCCTCCCTCATTTGATGGCTGACACAACCCTGGGAAACAGGTAAATAAGACATAATTATTACAATTTTATAACTGAGGAATATGAGAGTCTTAAATCTGTAAGTGATGGCAAAAATCATAGCCCCTAAAGTCAGATTCTAATTCCAGTGCATTCACTTGGTGTGAGCTCTTCATCCATTCATCTTAGTTTCCTCCAATCTCTTAAACCAGTTGTGAGGATTAAATGGGATCAGGGATGAAAAGCACTGGTATGCTAATGGCATTTTACTACTCCTCAGAGATCTGGGTCTGACCACTCAGCCAATAAATGGCAAAATTCAGAACAGAATCCAACTTTCTGACTCCTGAGCAAGTAGAAAAATAGCAGCTCAGGGCCCACAAGTCCCTTGGACAATGATGCTTTATGACTTGTCCATAATGTGAAAATTTCTCTCCAGATCCAAGTTTTGTGCAGCCTGTCACTTAATTTGGAAGCTCTTTAAGAATACAAAACTGAGAATATCAGATTAGGGTATAAAAGTGGTATTTATTTAGAAGGAGAAAAGAAGTCACAACAAATTATAAGTTTTAAAAAGCCTAAATTTCTCTGATTTTTGTTGTTAGTGTATAGGAATGCCAGAGATTTCTGTGCATTAATTTTGTATCCTGCAACCTTACCAAATTCATTGATTAGTTCTAGTAGTTTTCTGGTGGCATCTTTAGGATTTTCTATGTTTAGTATCATGTCATCTGCAAACAGTGACCGTTTTACTTCTTCTTTTCCAATTTTTTTATTTCTTTTTCTTCTCTGATTGCCGTGGCTAGGACTTCCAAAACTATGTTGAATACAAGTGGCGAGAGTGGACATACTTGTCTTGTTACTGATCTTAGTGGAAATGCTTTCAGTTTCTCACCACTAAGTATGATGTTTGCTGTGGGTTTGTCATATATGGTCTTTATTATGTTGACGGAGGTTCCCTTTATGCCTATATTCTGCATCTGTTGAGATGATCTTATGGTTTTTATTCCTTAATTTGTTAATATGGTGTATCACATTGATTGATTTGCATATATTGAAGAACCCTTGCATCCCTGGGATAAATACCCCAATCCCATTTACCACTGCAACAAAAAGAATAAAATATCTAGGAATAAACCTACCTAAGGAGGCAAAAGACTTGTATTCAGAAAACAATAAAACACTGATAAAAGAAATCAAAGACGACATAAACAGATGGAGAAATATAACATGTTCTTGGATTGGAAGAATCAATATTGTTTAAATGACTATACTGCCCAAAGCAATCTACAGATTCAGTGCAATCCCTATCAAACTACCAATGGCATTTTTCACAGAATTAGAACCAAAAATTTTACAATTCATATGGAAACACAAAAGACCCCGAATAGCCAAAGCAATCTTGAGAAAAAAAAAAAAAAAAAAAACGGAGCTGGAGGAATCAGGCTCCCCAGCTTCAAACTATACTGCAAAGCTACAGTAATCAAGACAGTATGGTTGGTACTGGCACAGTAACAGAAATACAGATCAACAGTACAGGATAGAAAGCCCAGAGATAAACCCACACACATATGGTCACCTAATTTATGACAAAGGAGGCTAGAACATACAATGGAGAAAAGACAGCCTCTTCATTAAGTGGTGCTGGGAGAACTGGACAGCTACATGTAAAAGAATGAAATTAGAACATTCCCTAACACCGTACACAAAAATAAACTTAAAATGGATTAAAGACCTAAATGTAAGACCAGACACTATAAAACTCTTAGAGGAAAACACAGGAAAAACACTCTTTGACATAAACCACAGCAAGATCTTTTTTGACCCACCTCCAAGAGTAATGGAAATAAAAACAAAAATAAACACATGGGACCTAACGAAACTTCAAAGCTTTTGCACATCAAAGGAAACCATAAACAAGACGAAAAGACAACCCTCAGAATGGGAGAAAATATTTGCAAATGAAACAATGGACAAAGGATTAATCTCCAAAATATACAAACAGCTCATGGAGCTCAATATCAAAAAAAACAAACAATTCAATTAAAAAATGGGCAGAAGACCTAAATAGATATTTCACCAAAGAAGACATACAGATGGCCAAGAGGCACGTGAAAAGATGCTCAACATTGCTATTGTTAGAGAAATGAAAATCAAAACTACAGTGAGGTATCACCTCACATTGGTCAGAATGGCCATTATCAAAAAATCTAGAAACAATAAATGCTGGAAAGGGTGTGCTGAAACAGGAACCCTCCTGTGCTGTTGGTGGGAAAGTAAATTGATACAACCAACATGAAGAACAGTATAGAGTTTACTTAAAAACCTGAAAATAGAACTACCATATGACCCAGCATTCCCACTACTAGGCATATACCCTGAGAAAACCATAATTCAAAAAGAGACATGTACCACAATGTTCATTGCAGCACTATTTCCAATAGCCAGGACATGGAACCAACCTAAATGTCCATCGACAGGTGAATGGATAAAGAAGATGTGGCACATATATACAATGGAATATTACTCAGCCATAAAAAGAAACGAAACTGAGTTATTTGTAGTGAAGTGGATGGACCTACAGTCTGTCATACAGAGTGAAGTAAGTCAGAAAGAGAAAAACAAATACTGCATTTTAACATATATATATGGAATCTAAAAAAAGAAAAAAATGGTACTGATAAACATAGTGGCAGGGCAGGAACAAAGATGTAGACATAGAGAATGGACTTGAGGACACAGCTGGGGAAGGGGAAGCTGGGGAGAAGTGAGAATAGCATCGACATATATACACTACTGAACGTAGAATAGTTAGCTAGTGGGAAGCAGCCGCATAGCACAGGGAGATCAGCTCGGTGCTTTGTGACCACCTAGAGGAGTAGGATAAGGAGGGTGGGAGGGAGGCTCAAGAGGGAGGGGATATGGGGATATACATATGCATATGGCTCATTCACTTTGTTCTACAACAGAAACTAACACAGTATTGTGAAGCAATTATACTCCAATAAAGATCTATTTTTTTAAAAAAGCCTAAAAATGAAAACATTACAAAACCAAAAAGATAACATATCTATCAACTAACAAAAACACCTCTATAATACCTTTTTCCTCCATTTTTTGCATACTCTGACCACTTCTTCATATAATCATTTTGACACATTTTCCAATACAGAGACTAGCAGAATAAGTCATTGTTTTCTTCTAGCACAGTTGGTTGCTTCATTTTATTGCAGACAATTTTACCTGCAGTTTGGTCTGAAACTGACAACTTAGGCAAGATATATCAGATATTCTAAGGTGCCATCTGATGTGCTGGAGTACATAAAATACACAACTTCAGTTGGCCCTACTGCTATAGATTTGTGTCCTATAAACACAGTAATTCTGATCAATTCTATTTCATGTATATCCCACACACACACAAAAAAAGATGGAGTGTTACTGACTAGAAAGAACTTCTGCTTTAATTAGGTATCAATACGAACTGAATCCTCCATTTACAATTTTACATGTCTGATAGTTGAGAGAATTTTCCATGGACCAGTTTCTGGCTCCATACATTCCAAGCTTTGTTTCACCCCTTTTCCTACCAATGTACTTCTGGAGCTAGTTTATATCATGATACTGTAGCTTTAGGTGAGGAAGCCAGATGAGCATATAGATAGGGAGCAGAGGAGTGTCCCTGTAAACTATGTGAACACTAGAACACCTAGCAATAACTTAGGTATATACTAAAGTGACTTCAAACTACACAACTTATCTCATAAATCCCTTAGCCAGATCCCCAAAATGCATACAGTCCCTCCAAGGCCACATACCATGAGAGAAAGCATGTCAGAGGAAAATTTGGAGTAGAGAAAATAGTCTTAACTGATTGCTATTAAAATATTACATATTTTTTCAAATTTACAGAACATATGACCATTAGAACCCACTGCTAGGGCCCCTCCTTGCAGGGCTTGAGATGGGGCTAGTGCAAGTGAGGGGCCCTGGGGCTTCAGCTTCAAAGGAAATCCAACTCTGCACAGATCCATCCCCAAAGCAATGCCAGGGAGCCAACTCAATCAGATGCCTCCATTTTTGTTCATAAGAGGCAAAATACTTCTAGGATTCTCAAGCAGTTTAAAAAGATAAGTTAACTCCTTACAAAGGCTACCTTTATGCCCCTTCTAATTTATTTATTCTCTTGGACCAGTCTTGCTGCTTTGAAAAACCTGAGGAACATCTAGGCAAAGAAAAGCAAAGGATTCACAGCCGGAAAGAAAACATGTCTATGTATTGGTTGTTCATCCTATGACATTTTGACACCTGAGAACATTTTAGGACATTTTAGCTCTAACCCTAACTTTGATTTGCCCATGTTGTATTACCAATTCAGATTCACTTTAACCCTGAAAACGCCAAGCTGAAAAGACTCTGTAGCACCTAGCCATAGATTGTTTCTATCCTGACTTGTTTTCATTTCACCATGGATCTCTGAGCAGTCACTGAGCTAATCCAATTTTCAGGCCCATTAATCTGGAATTTCAACTCAAAGGAGAGACGATGCAGTTCCCTGATGGGTTGGCAGGGCAGAAGCAACTGTGACAGCAACATCTTAAAACTTCTCCTGCGGCCTACAGATCAGTGTGCATGTTATTTCCCCCGACCTACTTGTGGAGGTCTCCTTAAATGCCCGGGGGAAGGCAGGGGAGGCTACAGCTTGTCTTTTCCCCATTGTTTGTCGTTAATCCTAGCAAGGCTAACCTTCAAGCATTGTGAAATGGACAATGCAGGTTTTTGGAATCTCCAGGTCTTCCACTCCAGTCTCTCCAGTTTGACCGTCAATTTCCTTTAGAATTCACAGTTTTCTTTACTGTCCTTCTCCCTTCTAGTAACCTGTTTTTGAGGAAGATATGATTGAAAAGAAAACAAGAACAAAATGCCCACACTAGGGTGCAAATGAGTACATTTTAGTGTTTCACTAACGGTGTTTATGGACACTGGCTGCATATTAAAATTACCAGGGACTTTTAAAAACAATTCCAATACCTGGGCCCTGATCCAGACTAATAAAATCAGGCACTCTGGGGGTCAGGTCCAAGCATGGGGAATTTTCTATTATCTCCCCAGGTGAATCTGTTTTGTCATTTTATTTTCATGGAGAAAGGAAACAGAAGGGAAAATCTGGAGCACCATTTGCAGAATTTCAGGCAACAGAAAGCAAGGGAGATATTTTAGGGAGCAGATGGCAGAGGGTTTTTTCAGCAGCCTTAAAATCCCTGAAGTAGTCAATTTACTTCTCCCATTCATAGACAGAGACTGCTCTAAAATTGCTTTCACCTATAGCAACCACATTAGAATGAAACAGACCAATCGAAGTGCCGTTATTTTGTAACAATTCAGTACCAGGACATCTGTAAAAAGCTGCTTTCATACTTCGATTATGGATTTCATCCACTGTATTTTGTGCATGTCACAAACAGTGACAGCAGATGTCATTATAGGACAGAAGTTTTTTATTTCTCTGTTAATGTTGTTTATTAACAAGCACTGTGTGAGCACCCACTGTGGAGACCTGTCCTGGGAGCCATTAGAAAATAACGGCAGAGATAATCCCTCCTTAGCTATAAAATCCTATGATTCTGAGGCAAATCTCTTCTATGAATGCTGAACACTTTGGAAAGACCTCTTAGGAGACAAAATTTTGGAGGCATCAAAGAGCAAATTATTCTGCCAAATTGTTTCCTTTCTGATCTGCCTGAAATTCCTATTTCTCCTAGATGCATCAATGTAAGTTGCACGAACTTCATTTGGAAAAGGTGGCGTTACACTGTAGCACCTACTACCCCCTTGGCATATATTGGTCACCAGATCACCTAGAACAAATTCCTCAAGGTTTAGAGCCCTGAGTAGGAAAAGTCTATACTAGAAAAAGGGACCAGAACAGTACAAGCCGCTCTGAGGTGGCGTGAACACTGCAGGCTGGGAAAGGACACGGATGCCCAAAAGAAGAGCTTCAAGAGGATGGTCCCAAAAAGGGTAGGCGACAGGGTCAGAAGAACATGGATATCACTATCTCTGCCTACTTCCCAAGTGTTGCCTTGGCACGTTCAGGCTTTGTGTTTTCAGGACAACCTGTTGCTGGTTTGAACCTTTTTGGCTCTATGGCCTTCATGTTACTGACCATTCTCCACCAGTTTTCACCTGGCTTCTTGCAACCTGGCTCCCCCTGCTGCCTGCTCCTAGTTTCTAACCCTACCTTTCACTAGCTGCCGCCACCACTGCCTGACCCCAAATACAGGATAGGATGATGTCCCTTTAAAATAAAGTTGAAGAGTGAACCGCGGGTCATTGGGAAGCAGAAGAGAAGTAAGATACGTGGTGGTAATAGTAATAGCAATTGTATTACTAAGACACTGCATGTTTATTAGTGAATAGGTGTGTCAGCAGTGATCAGGGAATGCTCCCACTTCTAGGAATGTGTTCCTCCCTTTCTGCCTTCCTCTCAATGGGGGTATTCTTATACTATTCTCTGTCTAGAAAGAGAGTGTTCGGAGCACATGTGAAAAACTCACATAAACTCCAGTCTGAATGGAAAGATCTGGGTATGAGTGCCCTGCTAAATAGTGAGTGAGACCTGAGTCTAAATGAACACTATTAGTATTTTTATGTGGAAATTCTAAGATTAACATAATCTGTAGAATTATGGGATACACACATGTCTAAGGTATTTTTATGATGTTGCTTTTACATGCTACCTCCATTAAGAAAAATTAGCATTTGTTAGACCAACTGTCTTTATATCTTAAGACATCATTATAATCACATATTAAGAAAACATATTTATGTTCTGAAATATTCTCTACCCCAAAAGCATTAAATCATACTTGCTTTTCATTCACTACATGTAACCTGTATAAAATAAAGTTACTTGGAATGCATTGCAAAGTAGGCCAGGATTAGTGAAACAAGTCAAATTCAGAAGTTCCCAGTCAATGGTAAATGATGTTGAGAGAGTTATTTTAAATGAAAAATTGAATATGCCCCAGATAGTATGAAGGCTTTGTCAATGAAAAAATCTTAGTCAACAGCCAATCTAAGAAAGAAATAGAGAATTTTATTCGGGCTAACCTGAGGATTATAACGCAGGACACAGTCTTTCAGGAACTACCGAGGACTATTTCCCCACTAGAAGTCAAAGCACAGTTATATAAGTTTTTGAGACAAAGGGTTACACATCAAAGGGTTATACATCAAAGTAACATAATGACAGTTTGCACAGTCCAACAAGGTGAGTAGTAGGTCATCATGACCCCTTACAGGATTGAGGAGGAATGTTATCTCCTAAGGAGTTATCTTGCTGGCACCAGGAGTTAATTGCTTTCTTTGGTGAGCAGGCATTCCTGTGTTTTCTAAGGGGATCTAGTTAAGGTACAATGTAGATGCGCAATGCACACTAAAGAGGAGGAGACAGTGGCTCAAACAGCAGAGAAAATTTTATGTTAAATATTTCTTGTCCTGCCTTAAATATTATTTCATTTTGTCAGCTTAAATAAATATATCTCGAATCAGTCGGACTCAAAGTACTGGCTCTAATGTTCGAACTTAATTATAAATACAAATGATTTTGTGACAATCCAATTGAGATTATAAGGTTGCTGTAGCTTTAAAAGAAGTTACACTATAAAAAATCTTAGCTTTGTTTGCAGCAATACCTTGCTAAAATACAACAATAGCAATTAAACTAAAAAGAGTAACCTTTCAAGGGGAAAAATGGTATGAACTTTCTTTTTCAATGGTTATTTGAATTAGCCATGGATGGCATTGAAACAATAAGAATTTATAAGCAGACAGAAAAGATCATTTGAACTGAAAAATAATTCCTAGCATGTCATCCAAGTAAATATAGAACAGCAAAACCAAGTCCTGGATGTTTTAGTGGGTAGTCTACTTACATGGCCTTAACCTAAGTACATTTAGATCATTAAGACCAATAAAGAGTCTCTATTGTGCCCCGTACAATGGGATTTGGTAAAAGAAAAATTTTTTTTAATAAACAGGATTAAGATGAGTTAGTGAAGGTGGCTTTTAATCAGGCATCAGATTTAGTTAAGAAGCAAGATTTGAAGAAACAGCAACAACAGTGATGGGCCTATCTCATTCATTTATTTATTCAATGAATGTTTTTTGAGTACTTATTATGTGTCCAGCACCATGATAAGTTCAGAGGATTTAGTGGTGTCCAAGATAGCTCTTACAGAGCTTACCCTCTAGAGAGCAGTCTTCGGCCTAGTGTATCATAGCCCTGAGAATGCAGGATCATTTTTCAGTGGGTACTTGGGCATGGTTGGTTTTAAGAATATTAATTTCTAAATGTGGTATATACATATGGTATTTGAGAATGTTCTAATTTCATTCTTTTACATGTAGTTGTCTAGTTTTCCTATCACCACTTATTGAAGAGACTGTCTTTTATCCATTGTATATTCTTGTCTCCTCTGTCATAGATTAACTGACCATAAGTGCAGGGGGTTATTACTGGGCTCTCTATTCTGTTCTGTTGATCTGTGTGCCTGTTTTTGTGCCAGTACCATACTTTTTGATGACTATAGCTGTGTAGTATAGTCTGAAGTCAGGAAGCATAACTCTTCCAGCTCTGTTCCTCTTCCTCAGGATTGTTTTGGCTATTCGGGGTCTTTTAAGTTTCTATACAGATTTTAAAATTATTTGTTCTAGTTTAGTGAAAAATGGTATTTTGGTATTGGTATTTTGATAGGGATTGCACTGAATCTGTAGATTGCCTTGGGTAGTATGGTCATTTTAACAATGTTAATTCTTCCAATCCAAGAACATAGTATATCTTTCCATCTGTATGTGTCATCTTCGATTTCTTTCATCAGCGTCTTGTAGTATTTGGAGTACAGGTCTTTTACCTCTTAGGTAGGTTTTTTCCTAGGTACTTTATTCTTTTTGATGTGATGGTAAATGGGATTGTTTCCATTCTGATAGTTCATTGTTCGTGTATAGAAATGCAACAGAATTCTATATATTAATTTTGTATCCTGCAACTTCACCAAATTCATTGATGAGCTCTAGTAGTTTTTTGGTGGCATCTTTAGGATTTTACATGTATAGTATCATGTCATCTGAAAATAGTGACAGTTTTACCTCTTCTTTCCAATTTGGATTCCTTTTATTTCTTTTTCTTGTCTGATTGTTGTGGTTAGGACTTCCAAAACTATGTTGAATAAAAGTGATGAGAGTGGGCATCCTTGTCTTGTTCCTGATCTTAGAGGAAATGCTTTCAGCTTCTCACCACTGCGTATGAAGTTAGCTGTGGGTTTGTCATATATGGCCTTTATTATGTTGAGGTAAGGTCCCTCTATGCTCAATTTCTGGAGAGTGTTTACCATAAATGGATGTTGAATTTTGTCAAAAGCTTTTTCTGCATCTTTTAAGATGATCATATGATTTTTATTCTTCAATTTGTTAATGTGACGTTATCACACTGATTGATTTGTGGATATTGAAAAATTCTTGTATCCCTGGGATAAATCCCACTTGATTATGGTATATAATCTTTTTTAATGTATTGTTGGATTCTGTTTGCTAATATTTTGTTGGGGGTTTCTGCATCTATGTTCATCAGTGATATTGACCTGTAATATTCTTTTTTGGGGATATGTTTGTCTGGTTTTAGTATCAGGGTGATGCTGGCATCATACAACATTCTCTAACACCATTTACAGAAAAAGAAACTCAAAATGGATTAAAGACTTAAATGTAAGACCAGAAACTATAAAACCCTAGAGGAAAACAGGCAGAACATTCTGACATAAATCATAGCAATATTTTTTTTGGATCTGTCTCCTAAAGCAAAGGAAATAAAAGCAAAAATAAACTAATGGGAGCTAATTAAACTTAAAAGCTTTTGCACAGCAAAGGAAACCACTGACAAAACAAAAAGCCTACTGAATGGGATAAAATATTTACAAATTATCTGATCAAAGGAGTTAATATTCAAAATATATAGACAGCTCATACAACTCAACATCAAAAAACCTAATAGCCCAATTAAAAAATGGGCAGAAGATCTGAATAGATATTTTTTCTAGAGAGGAAATGCAAATGGCCAACAGGCAAATGAAAACATACTCAACATCGTTAATCATCAGGGAAATGCAAATCAAAACCACAATGAGATATCACCTCACACCTGTCAGAATGGCTATCATCAAAAAGACCACAAATAACAAATGTTGGCAAGGATGTGGAGAAAAGGGGACCTTTGCACACTGTTGGTAGGAATGTACCTTTGTGCAGCCACCGTGAAAAACAATACGGAGATTTCTCAAAAAACTAAAAATAGAACTACCCTAGGACCAGCAATTCCATTCCTGGGTATTTATCCAGAAAAAACAAAAACACTAACTCAAAAAGATACAAGCACCCCAGTGTTCATAGCAGCATTATTTACAATTGCCAAGATATGGAAGCAAACTAAGTGTCCATCGACAGATAAATGGATAAAAGAAAGTGGTATATACATACAATGGGATACTACTTAGCCATAAAAAAGAAGGAAATTTTGCCATTTGCAACAATATGGATAGACTTGGAGGGTATTATGTTAAGTGAAATAAGTCAGACAAAGAAAGACAAATACTTATGACATCATTTACATGTAGAATCTAAAAAATACAACGAACTAGTGAATATAACAAAAAAGAAACAGACTCACAGATATAGAGAACAAACTAGTGGTTACTAGGTGGGTGAGGGAAGGGGGGAGGGGCAAGATGGAGTAGGAGCAAGCTGGAGTAGGGGATTAAAAGGTACAAACTATTATGTATAAAATAAGGTAAAAGATATGTTGTGTAACACAGAGGATATAGCCAATATTTTATTATAACTATAAATGGAGTATAACCTTTAAAAATTGTGAATTGCCATATTGTACACCTGTAATCATATAATTGTGCATCAAATATAACTCAATAAAAATTATATTAAAAAAGTTAAAAATTAATAAATGTGGTATATACATACAATGAAATACTATTCAGCTTTTAAAAAAGAAGAAAATTCTGCAATATGCAACATGTCAAATGATTAAATAAGATAATATAGGTAATACAAACAAACTTTATTTAACACTTCTTGAAGCAGGCAGGCTCCACCTTCAAGAGTGCCGAGAACAGCAAAGTAAGGGAAAAGGGCTGCAAGCCTTTATAGAAAAAGGCAAGCAGGAAACAAGAAGTATTGGGCTTAAGTTGATTGGCTGTGGTTGCACATATGACCTCATTTAGAATGATCAAGGAACAAGGAAGTAAGTATAGAGCCCAGAGTTGGCTTGGTGTTTGGCGACTGGCTGACAGGATATAATACACTTCCCGTCAAGTGGAACATTTACAGGTACACAGACGTTATCTAAGTTTTGGTTTGCTAACATGGCACCCTGAACAGGAGTGCCTCCATCTTGGGCCTAGAAATTTACTTTAACGTTCAACATGGATGAACCTTGAGGACATGATGCTAAGTGAAATAAAGCTAGGCACAGAAATAAACACATTATATAATTCCACTTATAAGAGGTATCTAAAATAGTCAAATTCATAAAATCTAAGACCAGACTGGTAGTTACCAGTGACTGCAGAGAAGGTGGAAATGTGGAGTTATTAATCATCAGATATAAAGTTTCAGTTAAGTAAGATGAATAAACTCTAGAGATCTGTTGTACAACAGTGCACCTACAATCAACAATAATGTATCCAAAGTTTGTTGGGAGGACAGATTTCATGTTCTTTTCTTATCACAATAAAACGTTTAAACAACAATACAAAATATCGATTTCTAGATTCTCCACTTCCATATACATTCTACCAAAATTGTGCTGAGAACATGACTGTGGTCCAGTTATCATGATGGATCTTCTCCCACTTCCTATTTCATAATCATCTTTCTCCCACCATACAAAAAAAGGCATAACTTCCTCCCATCTCAAAGTTTACTATGTGCCTATGTAGGAGGATTGCTGAGAGTATTGTGGGATAAATATGATTGTGTACAAATTCATTCACATCTTTATTTTTTCCAGGAAACATTTAGGAACTGCTTCGTATGTTCCAGGCACTGTGGTGGTTTGTATTTTTTTTAAGTTTTTTTTTTTTTGATGCAGACCATTTTTAAAGTCATTATTGAATTTGTTACAATATTGCTTCTGCTTTATGTGTTGGTTTTGTTGGCCAGGAGGCATGTGGGATCTTAACTCCCTGACCAGGGTTTGAACCTGCACCCCCTGCATTGGAAGGTGAAATCTTAACCACTGGACCGCCAGGGAAGTCCCAAAGGCACCGTGTTAAGCACTAGGAAAGTACAAAGCAATAGTCTGTGTTCACTCCCCTTGAAGAAAAGGCAATCTGTTAAGAGAGACCGCTGTGTTAAAGTTGTTAAAATAAAATAAATGTAGCAAAAACAAGGGTAGAAATATTACTCAAATTAACTCATAAAAAAAGGTATGGAAATAACTGTTAATTGCTCGTTTTATTTTCAGATACTAAATTATAGCATAAAATGCAACGCTTATGTATCATTGCTAGTGGATTTCAGGGTTTTTTCCTGAAGATTTATTTTTTTATTTTCTTTTTATTTATTTTTTTAACATCTTTATTGGAGTATAATTGCTTTACAATGTTGTGTTACTTTCTGCTTTATAACAAAGTGAATCAGCTACACATATACATATATCCCCATATCTCCTCCCTCTTGCATCTCCCCATCCCACCCTTCCAGGTGGTCACAAAGCACTGAGCTGATCTATGCTGATCTCCCTGTGCAGCTGCTTCCCACTAGCTATCTACTTTACACTTGGTAGTGTATGTATGTCCATGCCACTCTCTCACTTCGTCACAGCTTACCCTTCCCCCTCCCCGTGTCCCCCTCCTCAAGTCCATTCTCTACGTCTGCATCTTTATTCCTGTCCTGCTCCTAGGTTCTTCAGAACTAATTTTCTTTTTTGGAGATTCCATATATATGCATTAGCATACACTATTTGTTTTTCTCTTTCTGACTTAACTTCACCCTGTATGACAGACTCTAGGTCCATCCACCTCACTACAAATAATTTCCTTTCTTTTCACAGCTGAGTAATATTCCATTGTATATATGTGACACATCTTCTTTATCCATTCATCAGTCAATGGACACTTAGGTTGCTTTCATGACCTGGCTATTGTAAATAGAGCTGCAATGAATGTTGTGGTACATGACTCTTTTTGAATTATGGTTTTCTCAGGGTATATGCCCAGTAGTGGGATTGCTGGGTCATATGGTAGTTCTATTTTTATTTTTTAAGGAACCTCCATACTGTTCTCATAGGAGCTGTATCAATTTACATTCCCACCAACAGTGCAAGAGGGCTCCCTTTTCTCCACACCCTCTCCAGCACTTATTGTTTGTAGAATTTTTGATGATGGCCATTCTGACTGGTGTGAGATTATATCTCATTGTAGTTTTGATTTGCATTTCTCTAATGATTAGTGATGTTGAGCATCATTTCATGTGTTTGTTGGCAATCTGTATATCTTCTTTGGAGATATGTCTATGTCTAGGTATTCTGCCCATTTTTGGAATGGGTTGTTTCTTTTTTTTGGTATTGAGCTGCATGAGCTGCTTGTAAATTTTGGAGATTAATCCTTTGTCAGTTGCTTCATTTGCAAATATTTTCTCCCATTCTAAGGGCTGTCTTTTTGTCTTGTTTATGGTTTCCTTCCATGTGCAAAACCTTTGAAGTTTCATTGAGTGCCATTTGTTTATTTTTGTTTTTATTTCCATTTCTCTAGGAGGTGGGTCAAAAAGGAACTTGCTGTGATTTATGTCATAGAGTGTTCTGCCTATGTTTTCCTCTAAGAGTTTGATAGTTTCTGGCCTTACATTTAGGTCTTTAATCCATTTTGAGTTTATTTTTGTGTATGGTGTTAGGGAGTGTTCTAATTTCATTCTTTTACATGTAGCTGTCCAGTTTTCCCAGCACACCTTATTGAAGAGGCTGTCTTTTCTCTATTGTATATTCTTGCCTCCTTTATCAAAAATAAGGTGACCATATGTGCGTGGGTTTATCTCTGGGCTTTCTATCCTGTTCCATTGATCTATATTTCTGTTTTTGTGCCAGTACCATACTGTCTTGATTACTGTAGCTTTGTAGTACAGTCTGAAGTCAGGGAGCCTGATTCCTCCAGCTCCGTTTTTCTTTCTCAACATCGCTTCAGCTATTCGGGGTCTTTTGTGTTTCCATACAAATTGTGAAATTTTTTGTTCTAGTTCTGTGAAAAATGACACTGGTAGTTTGATAGGGATTGCATTGAATCTGTAGATTGCTTTGTGTAGTAGAGTCATTTTCACAATGTTGATTCTTCCAATCCAAGAACATTGTATATCTCTCCATCTGTTTGCATCATCTTTAATTTCTTTCATCAGTGTCTTATAACTTTCTGCAAACAGGTCTTTTGTCTCCTTAGGTAGGTTTATTCCTAGGTATTTTATTCTTTTTGTTGCAATGGTAAATGGGAGTGTTTCCTTAATTTCTCTTTCAGATTTTTCATCATTAGGGTATAGGAATGCAAGATATTTCTGTGCATTAATTTTGTATCCTGCTACTTTACCAAATTCATTGATTAGCTCTCGTAATTTTCTGGTAGCATTTTTACGATTCTGTAGGTATAGTATCATGTCATCTGCAGTGACAGCTTTATTTCTTCTTTTCCAACTTGGATTCCTTTTATTTCTTTTTCTTGTCTGATTGCTGTGGCTAAAACTTCCAAAACTAGGTTGAATAATAGTGGTGAGAGTGGACAACCTTCTCTTATTCCTGATCTTGGAGGAAATGGTGTCAGTTTTTCACCATTGAGAACGATGTTGGCTGTGGGTTTGTCATATATGGCCTTTATTAGGTTGAGGTAAGTTCCCTCTATGCCTTCTTTCTGGAGGGTTTTTTATCATAAATAGGTGTTGAATTTTGTCAAAAACTTTAACTGCATCTATTGAGGTGATCATATGGTTTTTAACCTTCAATTTGTTAATATGGTGTATCACACTGATTGTGGTTTATTACATTTGAGTATAATTGAAGAATCCTTGCATTCCTGGGATAAACCCCACTTTATCATGGTGTCTGATCCTTTTAATGTGCTGTTGGATTCTGTTTGGTACTTTTTGTTAATGATTTTTGCATCTATGTTCATCAGTGATATTGGCCTGTAGTTTTCTTTCTTTGTGACATCTTTGTCTGGTTTTGGTATCAGGGTGAAGGTGGCCTCGCAGAATGAGCTGTGAGTGTTACTCTCTCTGCTATATTTTGGAAGAGTTTGAGAAGGATAGGTATTAGATCTTCTCTAAATGTTTGACAGAATTTGCCTGTGAAGCCATCTGGTCCTGGGCTTTTGTTTGTTGGAAGATTTTTAATCACAGTCTCAATTTCAGTCCTTGTGATTGGTCTGTTTATATTTTCTGTTTCTTCCTGGTTCAGTCTCAGAAGGTTGTGCTTTTCTAAGAATGTGTCCACTTCTTCCAGGTTGTCCATTTTATTGGCATATAGTTGCTTGTAGTAATCTGTCATGATCCTTTGTATTTCTGCAGTGTCAGTTGTTACTTCTCCTTTTTCATTTCTATTGATTTGAGTCTTCTCCCTTTTTTTCTTGAGGAGTCTGGCTAATGGTTTATCAATTTTGTCTATCTTCTCAAAGAACCAGCTTTGTTTTATTCATCTTTGCTATCATTTCCTTCATTTCCTTTTCATTTATTTGTGATCTGATCTTTATGATTTCTTTCCTTCTGCTAACTTTGAGGTTTTTTGTTCTTCTTTCTCTAATTGCTTTAAGTGTAAGGTTAGGTCGTTTATTTGAGATGTTCTTGTTACTTGAGGTAGGATTGTATTGCTATAAACTTCCCTCTGAGAACTGCTTTTGCTGCATGCCATAGGTTTTGGGTCATCATGTTTTCATTGTCATTTGTTTCTAGGTATTTTTAAATTTCCTCTTTGATTTCTTCAGTGGTCTCTTGGTTATTTAATAGTGTATTGTTTAGCCTCCATGTGCTTGTGTTTTTTACAGATTTTTTCCTGTAATTGATATCTAGTATCATAGCCTTGTGTTCGGAAAAGATACTTGATACGATTTCAATTTTCTTAAATTTACCAAGGCTTGATTTGTGACCCAAGATATGATCTATCCTGGAAAATGTTCCATGAACACTTGAGAAGAAAGCGTAATATCCTGTTTTTGGATGGAATGTCCTATAAATATCAATTAAGTCTATCTTGTTTAATGTATCAGTTAAAGCTGTGTGTCCTTATTTATTTTCATTTTGGATAATCTGTCCATTGGTGAAAGTGGGGTGTTAAAGTCCGCTACTATGATTGTGTTAGTCAACTTCCCCTTTTAGGGCTGTTAGCATTTGCCTTATGTATTGAGGTGCTCCTATGTTGGGTGCATAAATATTTACAATTGTTATATCTTCTTCTTGGATTGATCCCTTGATCATTATGTAGTGTCCTTCTTTGTCTCTTGTAACAGTCTTTATTTTAAAGTCTATTTTGTCTGATATGAGAATTGCTACTCCAGCTCTCTTTTGATTTCCATTTGCATGGAATATCTTTTTCCATCCCCTCACTTTCAGTCTGTATGTGTCCCTAGGTCTGAAGTGGGTCTCTTGTAGACAGCATATATATGGGTCTTGTTTTTGTATCCATTCAGCCAGTCTATGTCTTTTGGTTGGAGCATTTAATCCATTTACATTTAAGGTAGTTATAGATATGTATGTTCCTATTACCATTTTCTTAATTGTTTTGGGTTTGTTATTGTACGTCTTTTCCTTCTCTTGTGTCTCCTGCCTAGAGAAGTTCCTTTTGCATTTGTTATAAAGCTGGTTGGTGATGCTGAATTCTCTTAGCTTTTGCTTGTCTGTAAAGGTTTTAATTTCTCCGTCGAATCTGAATGAGATCCTTGCTGGGCAGAGTAATCTTGGTTGTAGTTTTTCCCCTTTCATCACTTTAAATGTGTCCTGCCACTCCCTTCTGGCCTGCAGAGTTTCTGCTGAAAGATCAGCTGTTAACCTTATGGGGATTCCTTTGTATGTTATTTTTTGTTTTTCCCTTGCTGCTTTTAATATGTTTTCTTTGTATTTCATTTTTGACAGTTTGATTAATATATGTGTCTTGGCATGTTTGTCCTTGGATTTATCCTGTATGGGACTCCCTGTGCTTCCTGGACTTCCTTTCCCATATTAGGGAAGTTTTCAACTATAATCTCTTCAAATATTTTCTCAGTCCTCTTATTTTTCTCTACTTCTTCTGGGACCCCTATAATTCAAATGTTGGTGAGTTTAATCTTGTCCCAGAGGTCTCTGAGACTGTCCTCAATTATTTTCATTCTTTTTTCGTTATTCTGCTCTGCAGTAGTTATTTCCACTATTTTATCTTTCAGGTCACTTATCCTTTCTTCTGCCTCAGTTATTCTGCTATTGATTCCTTCTAGAGAATTTTTAATTTCATTTATTGTGTTTCTCATCATTGTTTGTTTGCTCTTTAGTTCTTCTAGGTCCTTGTTAAATGGTTCTTGTATTTTCTCCATTCTATTTCAAAGACTTTGGATCATCTTTACTATCATTACTCTGAATTCTTTTTCAGGTAGACTGCCTATTTCCTCTTCATTTGTTTGGTCTGGTGGGTTTTCACCTTGCTCCTTCATCTGCTGTGTGTTTCTCTGTGTTCTCATTTTGCTTAACTTACTGTGTTTGGGGTCTCCTTTTCATAGGCTGCAGGTTCGTAGTTCCCATTGTTTTTGGTGTCTGCCTGCAGTGGTTAAGGCTCGTTCAGTGGGTTGTGTAGGCTTCCTGGTGCAGCGGACTGGTGCCTGTGTTCTGGTGGATGAGACTGGGTATTGTCTTTCTGATGGGCAGGACCACATCCAGTAGTGTATTTTGGGGTGTCTGTGACCTTTTTATGATTTTAGGCAGGGTCTCTACTAATGGGTGGGGTTGTGTTCCTGTCTTGCTAGTTCTTTATCATAGGGTGTCCAGCACTGTAGCTTGCTGGTCGTTGAGTGGAGGTGGGTGTTAGCATTTAGATGGAGATCTCTGGGAGAACTTTCGCCCTTTTTTTTTTTTTAACATCTTTATTGGAGTATAATTGCTTTACAATGGTTTGTTAGTTTCTGCCTTAAAACAAAGTGAATCTGCTATATATATACATATATCCCCATTTGCTGTTTGTTATTAAGTGGAGCTGGGTGGTCTCTGGTGGACCAATGTCCTGAACTTGGCTCTCCCACCTCAGAGGCTCAGGCCTGACACCCGGATGAGCACCAAGACCCTGTCAGCCACACGGCTCAGAAGAAAAGGGAGAAAAAAAAAGACAGAACGAAAAAATAAATAAATAAAATAAAATAGTTACTAAAATTAAAAATTATTAAAAATAAAAATAATTTAAAAGTAATTTTAAAAAAAAGAAAGAAGAGAGCAACCAAGCCAAAAAACAAAGCCACCAATGATAATAAATGCTAAAAACTATAATAAAACAAACAACAACAAAAAAAAAACAGACAGTCAGAATGCTAGGACAAATGGTAAAAGCAAAGCTATATGGACAAAATCACACAAAGAAGCATACACATACACAGTCACAAAAAGAGAAAAAGAAAAAATATATATATTTTTTTTTTAAAAAAAGGAAGACAGTAACCAAATCAATAAACAAAACTACCAATGATAAATAAACTCTAAATACTAAACTAAAATAAAATAAACATAAAACTAGAAACAAATTAGATGCAGAAAGCAAACCCCAAGTCTACAGTTGCTCCCAAAGTCCACCGCCTCAATTTTGGGATGATTTGTTGTCTATTCAGGTATTCCACAGATGCAGGGTACATCAAGTAGATTGTGGAGATTTAATCCGCTGCTCCTGAGGCTGCTGGGAGAGACTTTCCTTTTTCTTCTTTGTTTGCACAGCTCCCTGGGTTCAGCTTTGGATTTGGCCCTGCCTCTGCGTGCAGGTCGCCTGAGGTTGTCTGTTCTTTGCTCAGACAGGACGGGGTTAAAGGAGCAGCTGCTTCGGGGACTCTGGCTCACTCAGGCGGGGGGGAGGGAGGGGTATGGATGCGGGGCAAGCCTGCAGTAGCAGAGGTCACTGTGACGTTGCACCAGCCTGAAGCGTGTCGTGTGTTCTCCTGGGGAAGTTGTCCTTGGATCACGGTGCCCTGGCAGTGGTGGGCTGCACAGGCTCCCGGGAGGGGAGGTGTTGATAGTGACCTGTGCTTGCACACAGGCTTCTTGGTGGCTGTAGCAGCAGCCTTAGCATCTCATGCCCGTCTCTTGTGTCCACGCTGATAGCCGCGGCTCACGCCCGTTTCTGGAGCTCGTTTAGACGGCACTTTGAATCCCCTCTCCTCGCTCACCCCAAAGCAATTGTCTCTTGCCTCTTAGGCAGTTTTAGACCTTTTCCTGGACTCCCTCCTGGCTAGCTGTGGTGCACTAGCCCCCTTCAGGCTGTGTTCACGCAGCCAACCCCAGTCCTCTCCCTGGGATCTGACCTCCGAAGCCCAAGCCTCAGCTCTCAGCCCCCACCCACCCTGGTGGGTGAGCAGACAAGCCTCTCGGGCTGGTGAGTGCTGGTCGGCACCGATCCTCTGTGCGGGAATCTCTCCGCTTTGCCCTCTGCACCCTTGTTGCTGCTCTCTCCATGGCTCCAAAGCTTCCCACCAGCTACCCCTCATCTCTGCCAGTGAAGGGGCTTCCTAGTGTGTGGAAACTTTTCCTCCTTCACAGCTCCCCCCCAGAGGTGCAGGTCCCGTCCCTATTCTTTTGTCTCTGTTTTTTCTTTTGCCCTACCCAGGTACGTGGGGCGTTTCTTGCCTTTAGGGAAGTCTGAGGTCTTCTGCCAGTGTTAGGTAGGTGTTCTGTAGGAGTTGTTCCACAGCAGATGTATTTCTGATGTATTTGTGGGGAAGAAGGTGATCTCCATGTCTTACTCCTCCGCCACCTTGAAGGTCTCTCGGATTTCAGCTTTAAGAAAGTAATCAAGATATTTGGACAGAGGCATCTTCATTGCTTTCTGTCATTTCCCTTACACAACTGGATTCTCTACCTAAGCGGAAGGTATCCTCAAATCAGATAATGTCTATAATGAATGTCTCCTCCTTCTTATATGCCACTTTTTGGAGTGACATATAAGAAGACTTCATTCAGGAACTAATAAATATCAGAGCCCTCTTTAGAGTTTCCTGTTGAATGCTGGCTCTACTCAGACTGAATTTGGGAGACACTGTAAACAGAATAAAAGATAAAGAGAAGGGGAGAATGTGTCTACTGTCCTTAATACAGTCATCTTTATGGCTGCCTAGATGCCTGAAGCCCTCAAGAGATGACCCTTTATTCACTCACTCATTAAACACATATATATTAAATGCTTACTATGTGTCAGGCACTATTTTTGGCACTGAAGATACAAGATGTAAGAAAAAAACACCAGTCAGCCTGGCTGTGTGCGCTTCTCCCACAGGATCCAGGTTTCCTGGTAAAGACACAGTGGAGGCAGAGTTGGATTTAACCAGGGCTGCAGTTTAGCCAATGAACACAAGGAAGCCGAAACAAGAGAGACAAGCAATTGGAAGTGGGTGCAAGAGAGTGATTTTAATAATTACCTAGAATTAGGCTTGATATGGAGAGACTAAGGACATGAGGCGGGGTGAGAAACAGTGAAAAGTGCCCATGTAGATGGCAAGCTTGACTATGACTCTGCTGCCCTATAGTGACTACAGTGACCATCTCCAAAGCCAGGAACCTTAGGCCCCTGAGCATTTTTAAATTTTATTTTGTTCTGAAATAATTATTGACTCCCAGGAAGTTGCAAAAACACCCCTGTGTACACTTTACCTCACTTCTGCCAATGGTGACATCTTTTATAACTGTAATAAGATACTCATGAACATTCTTAGGGTATTGGGTGCCTCGCGATTAGACTAAATTCAGTGAAATAGAGGAGGATGACATAGAAAGAGGCAGCACACACTCAGTGGTATTCATAAACTTGTCCACTCCTTCCTTTGTATCCAGTGCACAAACTTTGAGCTCATGAAGGACTTTGGGCCAGACACACTCAGATTCAAAACCAAGCTGCACTTTTCATTGGCTTTGCCATCTTGAGCAGATTATAATGTAGTTTAAGGCCAAAAATGAATGCTCAATATCACGTGTTGCTTTTTTATGTATGTAACTGATAAAACCAGGAGGGTCTCCAATGGCCCGACAGCAAGTCTCCCTTTCCAGTCTATTTCTGTGAGTAAGGTTGCCTACCCAGACAACACTTTTCATCAAAGGACCTAGGCAGAGGATACTTATCCCTGAGTATCGAGTTTCAGTTCCAAGTCCTAAGAAATATTCAAGCCAAGTCACATCCCCTCCTGGAAACCATGGGTCACTCCACCCTCCTGATTCTATAAAGCCTGCCCCCCACAGCCCCTGGTTGTTCATTCTGTTCCTGAGCACAAACCTGCATGACCCTGCATAGCCATATACAATGTCTTCCTCCCCTCACTGTGGATATATGCAACTATTGAACTGCTATCAATCTCATCTGTCCACTATCAAGTGACTTGTATTCAGCCATTCCCATCCCCATAACCCTAGTGCAGGAATCCCTCCCTCACCAACAGGGTGAATAGGAGGTGACCAAAACATATGCATCACCTCTCTTGTCTTTTAATCTATGCAACGTGAATTAAAATCAGATCAATTATCTTGCAAAGTCTCTGGAACAAATATTCCCTTACTCTTCCTGAAGATGGGGGCCTCAGATTTCAAGAACCACTTTCTTCACAGTGACTTACCTGTCCTTTCTTTAAACACTTACAGCAATTATAGCATTTATTACTCTAACAAAATGTACATTATCTTTTCATGTGTATTCATCCTTACTGCCACTCCCAAAATTGTAAGAGAAAAAGGTATATCTTACACTTCTTTCCTATGCCTCAAAACACTTTATGTGTGTTTGTGACCATAGTAGATGCTCAAGAAATAAAAATAGCATTCACTGAGTGCTTACCAGAGGTCAGGCCCTAAGCTAAGAGTCTTGCTACATCCTTCACGATGAATGAGATAAGTGTTTTACTTACCTATTGCTGCACAGCAAACTACCCCAAACATAGTGGGTTAAAGCAACGACAATTTTATTATGTTTCATGATTTTGTGTGTAAGAAATTTAGTCATGACTTGGAGAGGTGAAATTTCTACATCATGTTGATGACAGTCACTTGGTGTTATCTGGCTGCCAGATGGACTGATCTAGAGGACCCAAGATGACCTTGCTTTCATGTCTAGTGCCTCAGTGGAGATGGCTAGAAGGCTGGGCTCATCTGAGACTGTCAACTGCAGTGCTTGGTGCACTCTGGGTAATAAGACTACGGCATGGAGGCATAAGGTTCCAAGAGCAAGTGTTCCCTGAGCAAGATGGCAGCTGCAGGACCTTTATGACCTAGGCTTGGAAGTCACATGGCATCACCTCAGTGTACTCTATTGGTCAAGCAGTCACAAGCCCACGCATTTCAAGGAGAGGGGACACAGACCCAACCTGTTGATGGGAGGTATGTCATAGAATTTGGGGCCAGTTTTAAAGCCACTACAGATATTATCCCAACTCTAAAAAGGAGTAAACTTAGACTAACAGAGGGATTGAAAACTTGCCATACAGCAAGCAGCAGGGCAACTGTAGTGACACCTGGACAGGGTATCCATCAATCACAGTCCAAGGTAGGAGCACTGAAGGCACCTGTATTACTTATTTAATTAAGATACTCTATGTTGAAATCTTTTAATGCTCTTCAAAGAACTTCCAGTATATAAAGAGAGAGCTGCTTCCTATAGCCCATGTATTCCTTAGACAGATACTCCCACAAGTCAGAGAAGATAGTTTACAGTAGAGGGAAAATTTATCACTTTGCCAGAGCTAGGATATGGTTATGACACATTTACAGGAGTGATTGAAATGATTTGGGATGATGTGTCTAAGTCGTGTCACATTACCAAAGATTATGAAGCATCCTAAAAGAAGACTGATTTAGAGGCAATACAGCTAATGCGGTTGCTGCTGAAACTTGCTTTGAATTTGCACTACGTGTGCCTTGAAAAGCAAAAAGCTACTATAATCTGACTTTTCCAGAAAATGTTTAATTATCATGTTGAATATTAGTTCATTTAATATATGCCCCTATGGCTAAAGTGTGTGTGTGTGTGTGTGTGTGTGTGTGTGTGTGTGTGTTCATGTGCATGTGTGTTTCTCATGGGAGGTGAGACTATTAGAGACAGTATTAGCACATTACTTTGAACACATTACTTTGTACAGAAATGATCCTATCTGTGGGAGGTTCTGACAAGGGAAGTAACTTAGAGGGAAAGTGACAAGATGGTAGAGGCAAAAAATGCAAAAGATGGTGGCACAGGGACTTATGTTCCTGATGAGAAATTCGTTGAAGAATCAAGAGGCATAGTAATGAGGCAGGGTGATGTCGTGAGGAAGCAACAGAACATCCTAAAGGCCAAGGCTGGCATCCCAGACCAGACACTTCACAGCTGGCTGAAATCTGAACTGAACCAACTGCCAAATGTATCTGAGCCCCTTTCCTTATATGTAAAGTGGAGGTGATAACACCAAAGTACTGCTGCAAAAATGACAGAGACTGCACTTTCTAGGTACTTAATAAATGCTGTTTGATGATGATGATTAGTAATTCTCAGTGTCCTCTGATCAACTCTAAGTTCCATGAATGGAAGAAACAGGCATTGATTTCCCTGCTGTATCGAGAGCATCCAGCACAGGGCAGGGCGCCTATTAAGAATCTCATTGCTATTTGATATATAATGCATGAAGGAACGAAAAATTGGGACAGTAGTAGACAACAGCAAAAACTAATGGGGTTAGGGAACAGATACTGTGGCAGCACCTCCAGGTGAATAAGAACATGGGCTTTGGAAAGAGACCTGGCTTTGAACATCAGCGATGCCTCTTAACAGCTACAGGCTTTTGTGGGGATCATAAACCCTCCCTAACGGGTTGTGGTGATGAAATGAAGAGCTGTATGCGAAGGGCCCTGCACTGGGCACACACAGAGTATACACTTCAACACTGACTGTTGCTGTTAATGTCGTTAATAATCTGGGTTAGTGCACCCTCTCCCATTCCTTGGCTTTCCTGCTCACTGGGAGTCCAGTGGACTTGTGCCAACTAGAACAAGAATTTGGTGAGCCTGCTAGCTTTCATGAGCATTCTGCAGACCTACAGATCTGTGCTCTTTTTTTTTCTGCTTTAAATGTTCTGGCTCTAGGTTCATGCTAATTCTGTTGACTGCTTTAATGTCACAGCTAATGTTACTTAACTCAGTGAGGACGCTTAGCACCGCAGGAGAATGGATATAAAGCCCCACGCTACAATTATCAAAGCATGCTATTTTAATCCAAAATATGATGATTCACACTTTACTCCACCTCTCCCCAGCAGTTGACACGTATGCTTATTTGATTTAATTTTATTTTTTTGTTCTCTGCAATGGCTTGTCTCCATTAATTATACACTAAGCCCATTTCTCCCCACACTAGCTGCAACATTTCAGTGTTCTCATCACAAAATGTCAAACTCAAAATGTATTCTGTAATTCAAAGATATGAATTATTGCATGGTCCTCTGAGCTCTGTAATGAAATGTGTTTGTAGTGTTTCTTATTACACCGAAACTTGGCTTTTTCCATTATCTTTCTTTTTACTGATAAATTACAAAAGCAATACATGCTCTGGTCTACACATCGATTGCTGAAGCCAAAGAAGGTGTTCTCTCCCACTATTGTTTTTCTTAAATGCACTCTAGATTTTAAGAGTTTCATTCAAATGTTAAGTCTGATTCAATCAATACTCTGTCTCTTTTCCTTCCTTAATAAAAATAAAATATGGCAATACTATCTTAAAGGAATATTGTAGGGAATCCTTTTTCTATGAGCTTTCTGAAAATAAGTACATGAATAGGATATTTGCAAAAGAAAAACACAAGTGTCCAAGAAACACAAGAAACAACGTTCACCTTTACTGTGGTAGGGGAGGAAAGATTCCTTTTCCTACTAGCCTCCTAGGTTCTCCAGCTGGGGCTCTATAATTGGCCGAACAAAGACAGATTAATAGGAGAAAAGCATAAAAGTTTATTTAATATAAATTTTACCTGACATGGGAACCTTCATAAGGAAATGAAAATCCAAAGAAATGGTTAAACCTGAGCGTTTTAATACGAGGTCTGATGAAGGAAGTCATGGAAAGATATGATAGGACAAAGGGTGATGAGCTAAGGTAATAAACTGGGAGAAACTTAGCAAGGCTGTGTGTTCACATTCCTATTGGTGTACCTCATCTTTGGAGATACGGGTATTCGTTTCCTCCAGTATAGGGAGGGCACCACTCACAAGAGGGTTTTATGGCCTGCTCAGGGGAGAAGGGGAAGGTCAGAGAGTCCTTCCAGGACGTGCAGTTTTCTTATATTCTTTCAAGTTAAAATATTAAGTATGCCATATTTTGGGGCAGTATGTTCTGAACCCCATCACTACCAAATAAATACTAATATAACCAGCATCTATCTATTGCTTCCTGTATACAAGGTCTGTTCTAGGAGCCTTGCATGTATTGATTCTTTTTTTTTTTTTTTTTGCGGTACGCGGGCCTCTCACTGTTGTGGCCTCTCCCGTTGCAGAGCACAGGCTCCGGACGCACAGGTTCAGCGGCCATGGCTCACGGGCCCAGCTGCTCCGCGGCAGGCGGGATCCTCCCGGACCGGGGCACGAACCCGCGTCCCCTGCATCGGCAGGCGGACTCCCAACCACTACGCCACCAGGGAAGCCCCGTACCTTCAGTTTTGACAACACCAATGGACACTTTTCAAACCTGATATAACTAGAACTATTAACCTCGTATAACTAGAACTATTCAATACAGTTTACTACCCACTTCTCGAAACACGCTGAGGTTTTTTCCCCCTTCTGTAACATGGTCCCCTATTCTTTGTAAGTATTAGATTTCCTCTCTGTTCAGAACCCAGCCTCTTTGGTTCTCATTTGCATTCTCCCCATCAGTGATCACATCCAACCCCATTGCTCTTCATATCTCCAGCCAAAATCTCTCCCCTTGACTTCCCTTGAAGTCTTCCAAGCACCTAGATTTACCATATGCCTAAAATGAACTCCTGACATTTATATACACACCCCAAATATTCTCCTCCTCAAGTCATTGCAGTTCCATAAGCTACACATCCATCTACTTGCTCGTTCAAAAGAATGTCATTCGTGAACTTCTCATCCCTTATCTAATCCATTATCCTTTCCTATGAATTGTCCCTCTAAAATACTGGTTCTCAATCAGGGAGATTTTGCCCTCCAAGGGATATTTGGCAAAGGGATACCTGCTTTGTCTGTAGACATTTTTGGTTTTCACAATAGGGGTGGAGGGAGGGTGGGGATCAGAGAGTGCTACTGGCAGATGAATAGGCCAGGGATCCTGCTAAATATCCTACAATGAACAAGAAGCTCCAACAAAGAATCACGTAGCTCAAAATGTCAATAGGGTTCAGGTTTAAAACTCTGCCCTTAATTATGTCATGAATGTGTCCAATTCTCTCAATCTCTATTGCCAGTACCATGGTCCAATGCATGACCCTCTCTGGCTTTCTTCCTTCCGTGATCTCCTAAGTAGTCTCTCACCTCCTTCACTCTGGCCCCCTACCCCCTCAATCTTTTCTCGGAAAAGATTACTTTTCAGACTAATCTTTATAAAATATAAATCTGAACCTGTCAGAACCCTACCACCACCATAACACCCTTCAATGGTTTCTCCGCTGCACCTAGAATAACAGCCCAACTTCTAATCAAGCCCTGGGTCCTTGCTCACCTTTCCAACTTCACCAAGCACATCACTCTCCCATCACTCAATCTGCCTAAAGCAAACCATGCTTCTTTCTCTTCCTTAACACACCAGGCCCTCTGCTTCTTCAAGACCTTTGCCTACAGTTTTCTTCCTCTCACTCTTTGCCTGTCCAAGCCCCACTCAATGTTCTCATGCTCATATAAACATCACTTCACATTAAGCCTCTCCTCTAAAGCTCCATGATTCTCTGATGGCACGCCTTCTTTCCATTCATGATGCTTGGAACAACTTATATTTTTTTGCATTTTTTTAAACTTTTTATCTTATATTGGAGTATAGCCGATTAACAATATTATGATAGTTTCAGGTGCACAGCAATGTGACTCGGCCATATATATACATGTATCCATTCTCCCCCAAACTCCCCTCCTATCCAGGCTGTTATAATTATATTTTTGTGTGTTTATTATTTAGTGTCTGTCTCCCTGTATAGACTATAAGTGCTTTAAGGTCAAGGAACAAAAGAATGAGAGGAACTGTAAAAACTCTGGGATCCTGGGATATGTGGTCTGAGCAGTTTAGACACAAGGATAGAGGAATTAAAGCAATCTTCACTTTCTTCCTTCACACTTCTGTTTAGGTCTCATGCTATTTTCAGTGAGTTTGTAAGCTTTATTATGGGAGAACAGCACATCTCCCAGTGACTTCTGACAGTGGAGGTTCATATGGAATGTACCTAACCTCACCCACATCTTTCCATCTCTAATTGAAGTATCCTCAACTCCTCTCTCCTACCACAGTGATGGGCATCTTTAAAGCAGTAGCGTGATGGCTTGTACAAACACTCAAAAACTATTTCTCCCCCTCCTCATTCTCAGCTTGTCCCATATTTCATTGAGAACGAAGAAATGACCACAATGAAATTCCATTCGTTTTCCAACAAATCTACCTGCATCTCTACCTACCCTGCCTTCTCTATTGTTACAGTGAACAAACTCTTCCTGCCAATGCCAAGGCCAGCTCTTCTGAGTCCTATTCCTGACTGCCTTCTCAAAGACCCTGGTAACCATGACCTCTTTCTGCTGGATCATTCTCAAACATGCTCTGCTATTCCCTTCCTTTAAAAGGAAAACACACACGCGTGCGCACAAGCACACACAAGAAACCCTCACTTAAATGTATGTTCCATTTGCAGCAAACTCACGAGATTTCTCTACAGTTGCTAACACCTCTTTCTCACCTTTCATTCTCTCCTCCACTTACTATTATCAAAGTCAGTAACATTCTCCATCTTACCAAACCTAATGGACTTCTGGGTCATCACTTGTATGACTTCTCAGGAGTATTTGGCATAGTTGCCTATTCTCTTATTCTTAAAGCACTTTCCTCTCTTAGGGTCTGGATCATAATATTCTTCTTGTTCTCTTTTACCTCACTGGATGCTCCTTTTCAGTTTATTCTGCAAGATTCTCTTTTTCTGCTCAACTTTTAAATATTGGAGTTCCCAAGGGAGGGTTTGGTATCCAGGCTGTCCTCTCCAGCCTATCTGCAGTCTCTCCATAGGTTATATCATTTATTCAGATGGCTTTAAATACCACATATATGCTCTCAACTCAGTGGAGTCCAGACTTGTATATCCAACTGCTTTCTTGACAACACCATCAGAATGTTTAATTTGTATCTCAGAACAAAACTCTTTTACAGATGTAGAAAATAAACTTACAGTTACGGGGGGTGGGGGATAAACTGGAAGATTGGGACTGACATATACACACTACTATATATAAAATAGATAACTAATAAGGACCTACTGTATAGCACAGGGAACTCTACTCAATACTCTGTAATGATTTATATGGGGAAAAAAATCTGAAAAAGAGTGGATATATGTATATGTATAACTGCTTCACTTTGCTGTACACCCGAAATTAACACATTGTAAATCAACTATACCCCAATCAAAATTTTTTTAAAAAACCCAAAACTCTGGCTCTCTCCACCCCAAATGTGTTCTTCCTCCAATCTTCCCACCTCAGTAAATTGTTCCACCATTCACCTAACTGCTCATTCCATAAACCTAGAAGCTATCTTTTATTCCTTTCTTTCACTCATGTCCCATATCCAATCCAACAGCAGCCCTGTCAAACTACCCCTTCAAAATCTACCCCAAATGTGTCCATTTTTTACCATCTTCATTGCTGCCACCTTAGTCCAAGCCAATCTTATCTTCCATCTGGACCATAAAATAATTTCCTCTCCACAATCCATTCTGTACCATTCTGTAAACAGCAGAGTTCTGTTTGTTTTTTTACTTGAATTTGATCCTGCCATTTTCCTGATTGAAATAAGTGAAAGTGTTGGTGTAATGGTGAGCAGTGGTCACATTCTGAATACATTTTAAAGGCATAGATGGCAGGACTGCTATTGGATGGGAAGTGCTTCCCATTACCCTTAGAATAATATCCAAGCTCTTGGTCAGGGTTCAAAATCCCTGAATGAACTGGCTTCTATCCACCTCTTCAATCTTATTCCACACTGCTCTCTCCCTCCATCACCCAGTTCAATCCACACTGACCCTAGCTCTCTTCATGAAAATGCAAGCCTCTGAGCCTCTGTATTTGCTCTTCTTTCCGCCTGGGAAGCTCTGTCTCCAAAGCTTTGCATATCACTCTGGCGTTGGCTCAGATGTCATTTTGCATAAGCCTTTCCTTTACCACCCAAGCAGAAGTAGGTCCCCAGTCAGTGACATCTCACACTGTTAGTATGTTTATAGAACTTATTTTTGCTTCATACTTTGTTAATTTTTGTCTCCTTGTTAATAATGGGGGAAGAACTTGACTTAACTTGTTCCCTGCAGTATCTTCCTTGAGTGTAGAAAAGTGCCTGACACCTAGAAGATGCTCAATAAACACGTGTTGTGCTATTAAGTTAGTAAGTTTAAGAGAATATTTTAATGTCATCTTTGTTGAGGATGCAGGTTAGCTGTTCTTCTTGTCATCTGCTGAGGGTATTCACTGGTGCGAATAAGTCATTTAATGATTGAATTTCACATTTAACAATTGCAGGCAGAAGTGATGTTCATTTGTAGCTGGGACTTTGCTAAACTTAATCTCAACTGCCTCAGACGGACAGATTCCCCTGTGCAGTGATGAACAGAACCATAAAGCACCCCAAATAGGAAATGGAGTCCTTGATGTCAAAAGTAATGGTGATTATATGAGAGATAAAACTCTAATATCTATACTTGAGAGAGATTAGGCCGACGTGAAATGCAGCTGCATTATACTACTTGCTTTACACTTCCATACATACCCCAACACAAGGTCTAAGACCCTCTGTGAAATAATGTATTGTTTTCATTTGATAACTGCTAGTGGCAACGATGACCAATATTTTACATATACCCATCAGGTCTAAACCAAATATAACAGAATGAAAGAAATTCAGAAGGATGTTTTAATTTAATTTAGTGACTGATTAGAGCCTACTTATATAACTAGTATAATTAATGGTAGCTTCGTGGCTACATTTCAGCTGAGTGAAGAATTTAGTAAGCTCTTCTCTAGGATTGGCAATAAATTTAAAATGTCAGCTTTTCTTTTGCTGAAATGCGTTGAGGGAGCCATGAACAATCCGAAGTACTTTGTGTTCTCTGTCAAGTGAAAGGACAAGTATGTACTGCTTCCTGTAGCACAACTTCTCAAATGCCAATGTGAAAAATATCCTTTTTTAAAAATTTCATTTGAAGTTAGTTAATAACAAGGCCCCCAGTCAAAGTCCAGCAGAGCAATCACCTGAGACTGTGTCCTTTGTCACAGCATTGAGAATGTGCCAAAGATGAAAAGTTTTTCTCTGAGTCTCAATGCTCCCTGAGCATGTCAGGACTACTAAGTCAAATCAGCACATTACCAAAGTGAAAGTACAATCATGGTGTCCTAGTCCAGAACAGATGGCAAAGAGCAAGGGCTATTGGGTTCCTCTACACAGTCTGAGAGGAATATAGAAGTATGGGTTACAGGAGCTAATGCACAAACAAAATGCATAGGCTCATGAAACCCTGGGGACAAAATGCTTTTCTTACTGGGTGGGTGTGAGACGTAGAAAACTGCAGCCTGGGGACAATGAGAGCCAAAACCACTCGCAAGAGAAGAAACCCTTCCAGGCCAGTTCTCGCATGTCTCCACAGTAGTCTGGGATGATCAAAGCCTGCCCTTCCACTATAGAAATCAGCAACATGAGTTCCAGTCGCCCTGGTGAAAGCATTGCAAAATCTCTGCTGGGTGAAGAGTAGATGAAAATATGTGAGCTACCTGGACGAACTGGAAAATCTACTCCTCCAACCCCTCTTCCCTCAAACTCCTAGACTGCTAGCTTCCAACCTAAAAAGATACCATGTTTTTCCAAAGCTAGTTCTTCTCTTTGTTGTTTTTTAATAATTTTTATTGTATTTATTTTATTTTTTTTTGATCTAATATTTTTATTGAAATATATTTGGCATACAAGATTGTGTAAATTTAAGGTGTACAGCACAATAATTTGACACATTTATATATTGTAATGTGACTGCCATTGTAGCAATAATTAGCTATACTATAACATGACACTTCTATAACATAACATTATCATTTCCTTTTAGTGGCTGGAATACTTAAGACCTAGTCTCTTAGTAAGTTTGAGGATTATAATGTAACAGTGTTGGTTATATTCACTGTACTGTGCACTAGATCTCTAGATTTACTACTCATAGGTCAGTACCCTGTTTAAGGGTTGTTTATGTTGTTTAAACATCTGTCCTATCCCATTTATTATTGTCTCTAATAAATGAAATAGAGACTAAGAAAACAATAGGAAAGATCAATGAAATTAAAGCCTGGTTCTTTGAAAAGATAAAATCGATAAATCTTTAGCTAGACTCATCAAGAAAAAAGGGAAGGGCCCAAATCAATAAAATCAGAAATGAAAAAGAAGAAGTTACAACTGACACTACAGAAATACAAGGAACATAAGAGACTACTACGAGCAACTATATGCCAATAAAATGGACAACCTAGAAGAAATGGACAAATTCTTAGAAAGGTACAATCTCCCTAGACTGAACCAGGAAGAAATAGAAAATATGAACATACCAATTACCAGGACTGAAATTGAATCAGTAATTTAAAAACACTCAACCAGCAAAAGGCCAGGATCAGATGACTTCACAGGTGAATTCTACCAAACATTTAGAGAAGGGTTAACACCTATCCCTCTGAAACTATTCCAAAAAATTGCAGAGGAAGGGACACTTCCAAACTCATTCTATGAGGCCACCATCACCCTGATAGCAAAACCAGACAAAGATACTACAAAAAAAGAAAATTACAGACCAATATCACTCATGAATATAGATGCAAAACTCCTCAACAAAATGCTAACAAACTGACTCCAACAGTACATTAAAAGGATCATACACCATGATCAAGTAGGATTTATCCCAGGAATGCAAGGATTTTTCAATATACGCAAATCAATCGGTGTAATATACCACATTAACAAACTGAAGAATAAAAACCATACTTATCATCTCAATAGATGCAGAAAAAGCTTTTGATAAAATTCAGCATCCATTTATGGTAAAAACTCTTCAGAAAGTAGGCACAGAGGAAACACACCTCAACATAATAAAGGCCATACATGACAAACCCACAGCTAACATCATATTCAATAGTCATTATTGTCTTTTTGAAAAAGAGGGGCAAAAAAACCCTCTCAAACCAGGAGGGTAACTAAGTACTATTTAAATGTGCTTGCTTTGGATACCAAGGGGGGAAAAGGGGGGTGGGATGAATTGGGAGATCGGGATGAACATATATACACTACTATGTATAAAGCGATAATCAATGAGAACCTACTGTATAGCACAAGGAACTCTACTCAATGCTCTGTAGTGACCTAAATGGGAAGAAAATCCAAAAAAGAGGGGGATATATGTATACATATAGCTGATTCACTTTGCTATACAGCAGAAACTAACACAACATTGTAAAGCAACTATACTCCTATAAAAATTAATTAAAAGAAAAAGTCCAAAGGTGCCCAACTCATTTGGGGGTTAGTATCATTTTGCTATCAAAATCAGATAGTACAGAAGAAAAGAAAATTAGAAGCTCATTTAAGTGATCGCAAAAAAAATTTATATTATAAGCATTTACATAGGTTTTATTATGTCAGGAACTTGCCTAAGCCCTGAACATATGTAATTCAAAGACAACTCCTTGACTATTATCTCCATGTTACTGATAAGGAATTCAGGCATAGAAGGGTCATATGGCTTCCCCAAGGTCATACCGCCAGCTAATTGAATCCAACAGTTCATTTGGAAAAAAAGGACCCCAAAATTGACATCATGCTCAAATGAGGTTAATCCCAGAAGCGCAAAATTAGTTACACTCCATGAAACTCATCAATGCCATTTATCTTATTAGTAGAGTGGAAAAAAGTTATATCATTATTTAAATGAGGCAAAGAGATTTTAATAAAGTTCAGGACCTATTTATCTTTTTCAAAAATCTTAGCAAACTAAGGCTAGAAGAGAACTCCCTCTCACTGGTAAACCTTATATACCAAAATCTTATAGCAAACACTACAGTTAGTGGAAAAACACAGATAGCATACCCTCCAAATTATAGAACCATACCCAATAAATGACAACTGATTGATACAGTACTAGAAGTCCTACCAATACTAAAAGGAAAGAAAAATAATTAAGAAAAAGAGAAAAATGATCACTATTTGCACTAGATGTTACCATCTCCTAATAAAACCACAGAATGATCACCAAATGAAGCAATTAGAAATAAGAAAGTTCAGAAATTTACCTGAAAATAACAACTTAAAAAATCAATAGCACTAACTTACCCCAGCAATAACCAACTAGAAAACATTACAATAGCAAAAAAAAGAAAAGGAAAAAAGCTATAAAATATCTAGTAATGAATTTAACCAAGGACACACAACATGAACACATAAGAACACATGGTATGGAGAAAACGTAAAAACCCTAATAAAGGGTATACTAGTTGATTTACAAAATTAAATAGACATTTTATTCTCTTAGGTAAGATGACTTAACATTACAAAGATATTCACTATTCCTAATTATTCTATAAATTCAATGTAATACCAATCACATTTCCAGTTGGATTTTTAAAGAATTAAATAAATTAATTTTATTATTTAATAGGAAGCCAAACTTTAAAAAGATGAAAAAAAGAAGGGCAAGCTGCCAGATATAAATACATACTTTTAACTCCTAATAATAAAAAAAAATATTGTCGTAAGAACAATCATATGGACCAAAAAAACACAATAGAAAGCTCAGGGATAAACCATGTAGAGGGGACACTTTTATATAAGATAAGGATAGCATCACAAATTCATGGGCAAACAATGAATTATTAAGTAAAATGGTTTGCAAAAAGTGAATCCCAGCTTAACCCTACACACCAAAGGTATCTACGAAGGAGTAAATATCTAAAGGTGAAGAATAAAACTAGAAAGCTGATAGAATAAAATGTGGAATAGCTACAGATCTGAGGCGAAGGAAGGATTGTTTAAACAAAACTTTGAAAGCACAAACAAAGAAAAAGGAGTAATTAAGTTGTTTACGTCAAAGTGAAGAATTTCTGGTCAATAAAAGATACTATGGATAAAGTTAATATATAGCTGACAGAATGGAAGAAGATATTTGCAAAGTGTAAAACCAACCAGGGATTAATGTTTAGAATATACAAGAAACACCTACAAATGTATAGTGAAAGGCAACAACCCAAATAGAAAAATCAGTCGGAAATATGAATATCCAATATAGAAGAAACTCAAGATGCTGACAAACAGATGACAAATCAAAACAACTGGCAATTACAGAAATACAAGTTAAGTGATTGTAGGCTGGCAAAAATTGGAAAGCTGAATAATGCTAACTATCGGCAGAGATGTTGTTAAATATGAATCTTTGTCCACTGCTGGTGAAAATACGGACCAGTGCAAACTTCCTGGAGAGCAACTGGGCACTAGTCAAAATAAATGCATGTCCCGTATGACCCAGAAATACTGTACCTGGGTGTATGTCCAAAAGACATTCTCACAAAGTCCCTGAAGACACAGACAGAGTTGTTCATGACAACCCTAGAAATGATGCCAGACTTTCCCACAGGCCGTGTGACCAACAGAGAAGGCAGCTGGGCTTGAGCTATCTTGGCAGGACCCCACTCAAGAGCTCAGTTCACCTGTGACAGAATCCCACCAAAAAGAGGCTAAAAGATGGCTTCTTTTGGCCAGAGTCAAGGGGGAGTGGAAAGAGAAGGGCCAGACTGGAGCTTACAGTGCAGGGAAATGTGCAGTGTCATTCTCCAAAGCCTCCCCCCCCAAACCTATATGTGTGTCCCATGAGGAGTCAGTGTTTGGTCACCCACCATGGAAAGGACATTGATTGTAAATTACTGTTAGTCAGAAAAGCAGCAAAAGAAGGACATCACTGCTGACCAATTAAGGTAACTACCTCCTCTTCCTCTTCCTCCTCCTCCTTTAATGAAATGGAGAAACTGAACTTTAAGGAGAGTTTGGAGAGGAGGTATCTCAGAGCTATATCATACCCACCATCCTTGAAGCAACCAGGGCCAAGATAAAGTCCCCCTTAGGGAGGGGAGAAAATGAGGCAGTTGAAAGAGAGTCTTTATAATGCTTTTCAGCTTTACAGTGTCCTTTCTCTACAGACCCTATGGTCTGAACATTGTTTCTCACCGCTCCCCAAAAATTAATATGTTGAAATCCGAACACCACAGGCAATGGTATTAAGAGGTGGGATCTTTGGGAGGTGATTAGGTCTTGAGGGCAGAGCACTCATAAATAGGTCACAAGGGCAGAGACCTCATAAATAGGTTTAGTGCCTTTAGAAAAGAGTCCCCAGAGAGCTTGCTTGTCCCTTCCATCACGTGAGGTTACAAGAAGTCTGGCCTTCACCCAACCATTTGGGCACCCTGATCCCAGACTTCCAGCCTCCAGAATTACCAGGAAAAAATTTCTGTTGTTTATAAGCTACCACCTAATCTGTAGTGTTTTGTTATAGCAGCCCAAACAGACTAAGACAGACCCCAAAGGAAAAGGGAAGTCAGGGCCAAAATATAGCTGAAGCTGCCTCAACAAGATGCTAGAAATAGGAATTAGTTTAATTTTTCTTTATTTATATCCTACATAATTACAAAAATCATTTAAGCAGAACCGAAACTATTTAACTTTGTTCTGCTGCCCAACATTTCAAATGACACCCCCCATCCTGCAACTGGAGAATCAGTATCATTGTATAGAGGGTACACTCAGGCCAACAACCTGAGCTGGCCCGTCCAATAACGTGTTCAATCACAGTGGCTCCCAAAAGATGGGAATGAAAGCATTTTATCAGACCACAGCACACAAGTTTGCCTCCTATCGTGGCTGGACCTCGGCTCTCTAAAAGGACTAGGATGAAGAGGAGAATGACAAGCCAGACTGTAAGTTCCTCAAATGTCTTCCACTTGCAGGTCCTAGAGGACACAATTATTGATCTCAGAGCTTGAAATGGAAATCGATGGTTTTTAAATGCTAGAGAAAATAAGGGAATTAAAATAAGGAAAAAAATCTTGTAAAAATTATAAGCCATTAAGTAATGGAAAATGTTCATTTTCATCATCTATACCTGTGTGCTCAAAGACAAAATGAGTTGCAACCAAAAAGAGTCAGTCTTATTTCTTCAGAATAGGCTTCATGTTTCACAAAAGCCATGAGTTACTGTTTTCAAGTCTCAAAAAATCTCTTTAACACCTAGACTGCAACAAAATTGAGCATGTGTTTTTGAACCCTAATTAGTTCTTGGTTATATATACCCAGCTATGGGTTGTCAAACTGCTTGATTTGGGACCTGATATCAAAATATCACTTCCTATTACTTTGATTGTGTGCCAGATGTTCCAGCTTTAGATGCCCTTGGGAGTTGGTTATTAATGTGGTTGTTATTACTGAATGCAAAAGAATATCTTAATATCTTTAAATATTAAGTTTTGCCCTGAAATAAGATAAGCATATGCAAGTATGATGATTTGGGGCTGAGAAATTAAACAAAGTAATAGAGAAGTAAAGGAAAGATGTCCCTGATACAGTCAATTGTTAATGAACCCATGGATGGCATAGTTGCTTCTCCTATGAACAAGTAAGATTTCACAACATAACAATAAATATCAGGTCAGTTCACTGCTTTTGCTTTCATTAGAATCCCCACATCATGGAGGAACATTTTCTTGCTAATGCTAAAGTTCTCAAAAGCAGGACTGGGTATAAAATCTCTTCCACTTCTTAATATTACTAATGAAGTTGGTTGTCATTTTATTTATTATACTCATTCAGTTTTATATTAGAAAGAGAAAATGACATTTAAGAGATTAATTGAGTTCAGGGCAAAAGATATCTTATATCTGATGTTTTTGAAGGTCTAAATAGAAATAAAAATGTCTGTCAAACCATGTTTCTGAATTTTTATAAGACTATAATTATACACATAGTTAATAACCCCATTAGGCAGGATGCGTCAGAAAACATTGAAGACTTAGATTATTATGATTAGCATAATAATTAGGTCGTTCATCAGGAAAAACTATGAATAATTCATTTTAATTAAGTAACTGATATAACAGCAAATCAACCATCAGTGCCAGAGCCTAGTAAGTCACCAGTAAAACTAACTTCTGTACAAGATAATAAATTAAAAATTTGTTCCATTACTAAAAAAATCACCAAAAATTTTTCCTGGACTTTGCATGTTTGCCAGTTAGTAGGTATTGCCCACGTATGTGAAACACTTTGCTGCTGCATAATTTGAAAACTAGAAAGAAGTATTAGATATTAAAGATATGAGAGGAAAATGTGCCTCTCTTCCAGATAATAAATGTTACCATTGTATTGCTTTCCTTCTGGCTATTCCAGGTGACTAAACTTTGGAATTAAGTGTAGAAATATATATTATACAGGGAAGAAACAGTCCATGGAGAAAACAGGGGGCTGAAACCAACTATTCCAGTATAATATATACTGGATAATAATAATAATATATACTGGATAATAACTGTATAATATATACATATGCTGGTATAAATTATTCTGAAAAAGAACAAAAGATTCTGTCTCCACATCCAGTTTATAAAGCCTGTTAAGACCCTGGGATTCAGAACAATCTATTATTAAATATTCTGCTTCTTCTTCTGGTTTACCCAGAAGGAAAAAAGCCCAAGAGGTAGAATCATTTTTCGGACGAGAGATAAAGATCAATTTAAAGATTTTAATAAGTGATCAATATTAAGATGCAGGGATACATAACACATGAAGGCCTATCTAACTTATGAAAGTTTTAATTTTAGGATGCCATACCCTTTAAATCAAAGTGTGTTTCAATTTTTTTTCTTATAATCTATAAGATTATAGATCGTCAAGTAGACTCCAGAATTTGGAAAGACCAAATAAAGCCTTATTTTAGTGTAAGAGTAACTAATAGCCTTAGGGAATATGATGAAGTTCATTGGAACATGGGAACTTGGGGACTGTTTTCTGTGCTGAGCAGAGGACAGGTCAGATGAATAACCATTTTGCTCCAATACAAACTGCCTGACCCATCCCCTAATTAACCCTCTGGCCATAGCCCTGACCTCAGAAATGCCACTGCTGTAATACTGAATGGGGTTTAGAGTGGCAATGACCACTGACAAGTAATCCAGCAGTTTGCACATCAGCCAAGAAACACTGCAGTTGAACATCTGCATCCCACCAATCTTCAAGACCGTCAGGACACGAACCCGGGAGCCATCTTTGACTCCTTCCTCTAAACTTCCTGTCCAACTGGCCTGCCTGTACTATGTATTCGATCTACAAACATCTTTCCATGCTCTCCACAGTCACGGCTGTCATCGGCACTACTTTCATTCATGCACTAATCACCTCTTAGTTGTAATAAAATAGTCTCCTGTTGGCTTTTGTGCCCTCCTATGTGCCCCGCTCCAACACAAGTCTGATCACAGCAATCTATTACTTAAAGTATTTCAATTATTCCTAATTTCTTTGCTTACATTTGGTGACTACTAACTTTTCCAGCACTTGCCTTACCAACCCTATAGTTGACTCAATTCTTGCAGAGCTTAGAACATGTCATGCTCTCATCTCTGAATCTATACGCATATATCCTGGGTTCAGTCAAATTGAATATTTCTTCCCTGTAGCTACTACTTCAAGGCTAGATAGCATTTGATTGTAATTCATACTTAAACAGAAGTCCCGAGATACTATGGTACCAGGGCTGGTCTTGTTTACCCCATCTCCTAATTTCCTGTTGTCTACAGTGCTAGCTATTCACAACAATGAATTTTGTTCCTCTGAATAAAGGTAAGGGAGATTCACCCACCCAGATCAGCCCAGAACCCAAGCTAGTATAAGATGAGATGACTTAGCACTAAGAGTAAACCAGATAGGGATTTTCTGAAATCAGCAGGTAGGCCTCCCTAAAAATAAATGGACCATTGTCCTAAAGGAAATGCCCAATACTTTCTATTACTTCACTCAGGAACAAAATTAAGATCCCATAGTGACTTTCATTTCTTACATTTTTATAACTCCTTGGGGCAATTAAGGACAGATTTTTCCCTAGCCTATTACTCATAAATACCCGTAAAAGAGGAAGCTAGCATAATTTTCCCCAAGAAAAGGAATTTTTAACAAATGACCTCAAATACTGAATAACTCACTTTCTGCACTAGAGTGACTTAAGTGATCAATTTCCCAGAAGGAACCCACTGGCTTAGCTTGTGCAAAAGGAAGCATCAATATTAAGAACTCATGTTAATTTTTGTGTATGTGATAAAAGTATTATATTATTAATCAGAAAGTTTTTATGCATTAAAGATAACTACAGTGTTTACAGATGAAATTATATATGCCTGGGGTTTGCTTTAAAATAATGCAATGGGGGAGGGGGCAAACATAAACAAAATAAGATTGGCCATAAGCTTGATTATTTTTAAGCTAAGTGATTAAAACACGACAGTTAATTATAATAGTCTCTTCTTCTGCATACGTTTTTTAAAATTATAACAAAAATCTTTCTAAACAAATGAATTTTTAGAGCCAGTTGATCCTACTTGTTCCTATAAAAGGAGAAAACGATTACAAGGAGTGCCAAGAGTGGTTCAGGGCTCCTTTGCGAGATTTTTCTGAGGTTTCCTTTAACATGACTCCACTCTCTCTACTTGAAATCATCACCTCTCCCCCTCGCTGCCCCAACCACCTTCCCTAACTCCTTTTTATTCCTCAAGGCTTAGTTTAGGCATGGCCCTCTTGGAAAGCCTGATCTTATGTTTTCCTCCTTCCCAAGTCAGGGTAAAGTGTCCCTAATACCTGCTTTCATAGCATCCCATGTTTCTTTTATTGGGGCTCTTATTACACTAAATTGTACCTATTTGCTTACTTGTCTGTCTCCTCCACCAGAATCTACAACAGAATCCACACTTTCTGAAGATAGGAAACATCTTATCTTAGGAAAGGATCTTAAAACACACACTATTTGCTTTACTTTTATACCATTTTTCTCCCACTGTTCTCTGGATTTAATCACTTGCCTGATGATCTTTCTTACTTTGAGAATCTATCATCATGTGGAGAGACCAGGAATGAAAAATTTTATTTCGAATCCAGCAAGTCCTTAATCTTTTGTTTCCTCTAAATTATGCTTGAAAAATGAACTGCTTCTTTTTTTAAATCATCTCCCTCTATTTGTATTTTATGAAAGGCAATGAGATGACGGAAGTTGGCATTGTCACAGTTCTGCCTGGAAATCTTAGCTAGATCACGGGGTTCATCAGTTATATTTGCTATTTTCCATATTACTGCAGGGTACAGTGCTAATAAACTTTCTTCTATTATATGACAAGTGTCTCTTTTCTTGCAACTTCCAATAACATTTTCTCTCTAATCTCTCACCACCAGGCTATTTGAGGCCCTTTTAGCTACTGCTAACGTGGTCCTCATGGCTCTTAAGATTTTATTAACATCTCCCCAAGTTTACCCACCATCAAGTCCACGTTTCACTGTTTTTTATGGCAGTGTCCCGTTTCCAAATACCCAAATGTGTTCTTGTTACCTATCATTTCGTAACAACTCACCCTAAAACAGTGGACCTTCTTTGATGAGAGCTGATGAAAGTTAAATCACATCCTCAGTTCATAGCATATCACCATCATTTGTCCTAGTGAGGCTTTCTCTTATTTATATTACTTACTAATTTATTTACTTATTTATTTTTATCCCCCTCTTAGTACTCTACCTGTGCTCCCAGGCAACTCTTACAATGTGCTTATACTAACACAATGAGCTGAATCATCAATCAGGCTCACAAAACCCATGTCTTACCAAGCACCAAGCTTTACTAATGTTTAGTCAAGTTTACACAAAGGAGCCGCATCATAAATCCCTTTTTCACATTAGGATGCATTTTGGGTTCAGAGCAAGAAGCACAATGGGCAATACAAAATGGCACAAGGAAGCCCTTTACTTCTGTGCTTCTCTCAACCTTTATACTTTCTGGTTATGTAGTAAGAAGGTCTATGTGATTAACTTCCATTATCCAGCCCAGCTATGGCTCATAAAGCCATGAACTGAAGACTAGTTTATAATAAATAATCCAGACAGACGAGGTACATCCTGCTATAAAAATTCCTTAGGTAAGAAATCAGAACATGGCACCTCCTGGAAGATTTTCAGTTACCTTCCAATTAGTAAATTCCATCAATTTGCTAACAAAGGGGTCTGGGTAAGGTCAGAGCTACCTCAGGCAAGGAGAGAGGAACCAAGTTTTAGACCTGTTTATTAATCCTTTACTGGTGTTTACAGTTTATCTCTTATTTTGATGCATTTTCGAAGCATGTGTATTGTTTTGTGAGCATGTACAAACGTATATACGTTTGTATTCAATATTTATTTGTGTTGCATATTTACATCAAAATTCTGTTTCTTACTGGTTTCTTTTAGTCCTGTGTCTTAGGATCCATCCACATTGCTACGTGAACACCTAATCCATTGCTTCTAACTGCTGCATACTATTCCATTTGGTTTATCCCCTCTCCTAATGATGGACAGCCAGCTTGTCTCACTTCCTTAGTGGCAGAAATAATGCTGCAGTCAATATTTTTAGATATGAGAACCTCATTAGGATATTTAATCCAGCACATTACTCTTGGGCCATGTGGAACAAATATACTTAGTTTATTAAATACCGCCACCTCCAAAGTAAATACACTCAGACTATACTCCCACCAGGGCATGAAGATCCCTATATCCCCACATTCCTGCCAACATATGCCATTATCCAACTGACTGGGGGTAATAAGATGACGCATTTTGTTTGGGATCCTCTAATTACCAGCTATGAGGAGTATTTTGACATACACTGTTACCTTGACCATACTTGTTACCTTTTGGAATTTCCTCTTCTCTAAATTGTGTATTCATACCCCTTATGCATCTTGCAAATTGTAGTTAAAATGGCACATTCCCAACTCATTTCCTCTCAACTGGATTCAAACTGTCCATGGACACTCGAATATGACACAAAAGGGAAGTGTAATGAAGGGGCAGTCAGAGTGGCAAGAGCTAGTGGTCCTCACTAATTGCAATAAAAATAACTTAGTCTTGCAAATTTCACTAAAACATACAACAGTGTGAGTATCTTGGGAGGGCCCCTCCCAAAGCAAGTAAGGAGCCCTGAAGCCTAAGCTTTGTTTGCTTCACAATAAATCCACCTGGGGTCCCATGTATACATGGGTCCAATCTGAGCCCTCTATTTGCTTCTACTGATTTACTGGTCTGTTCTTGCACCACACTAGGGCAACACTAGGTTTATAACTATGTCTTTGTTTGCTAGAATTTTATCAATAAGCAAGTATTAATTTATTTTATGTTTTTAAAATATCACTGAAAATTTCTTAGAATCCCAGATAACATTTCCATATTTTATTTTTTATTCAAATTGTATCTACCCCCATCACCCACCACCTACCCCCTCACTGCCTAACGGAATCCTCTGACCAACAGGAGTTCCCACCTTTAGAATATGTCACTCATCTCCATGTTCCTAGGGATATTATTCCCTGTAGTTTTCATTATTTTTTATCAATGGTAGTATCTAGCTAATAAGACATTGCTCAGAAACACTCAGTCTATCCCCTTTCAGATTAATGAATTAACTCATGCATCCATTTATTCAGTAACTAGTTCTTAAGTGCCTACAATATGTTTAAATGTTATGAATTCAACAACAACAAAAAGCATACGTTAACCCTCATGGAGTTTAATTTTTACCATAAATCACTTCCTTTACCAAGAAGAAAATAGAGAGTATATGGGGGATACATAAGTAGTTTCTTCCTTCCTCTTACAGTGTATTCAATAAAGTTATTAATAATAATATGCCTCTTTCTGATATCCACGACTGTAAATTTCTAGACACTGCAATGCATCAGCGGTGGTTTCTGCAAAAACAAAGACTTTGTTCCCTTTTCCATAGGTCAGCTCACCGCTCTATACCACTACAGCCGTATATACAGTGTATATCAAAGTCATGCAAAATGTTGAGTGTTCTTTTCAATGCCCTCAATAAATGCAGTGCTGACTTAGATACTATCTTATTGGACTACAGTTCTTTCCCACTGTTCATGCCTGTTTCCCTCAGGACACTGGGAAGAGACATAATTTCATAAGCCATTCTCCTACTGAGGAAGATCAGCGTACCCTAAGGAAAAAAGAGCATATTTTCACAGTAAGGTGGAAAATGAGTGCATTTTTCTTTTGAACCAGTGGCGGTGGCGGTGGGAGTGGTTGTTTTCCTAATGTAGAATTCATGACATCACTTACTTACAGATAAATTCAAGCATGTCAAGTTTGGCAGATTCTTTCCAGAGACTAGCTTATCTCTCTAGCCTCATTGTCGGCCTCTCCTGCACTGTAATTTGCACTTGGCAAAGTTCCCGAAATAGAACATGCTGTTTCATACATCAGCATTTTTAGTTTCACTGTGACTTCTACCTGGAATGTGTTTCCAGCAATTATTTCTTCACCTGCCTCCACCCCTCATGCAAAACACAGTCCCAGAAGTGTCTCTTCTCCAATCACATAATGCTCCTCTCTCCTGAGACCCGCATACCCTGAGTATTCCAGTATCGTAACACTTAAATTAGTCTTTTGAAATGATCTATTTACATGCCTGTCCAGCCTACAAGTTTCTCAAGAGCACAGGACTGTGTCATTCTCCCCTTTATAGACCCAGCTACTACCCCAGTCCTTGCCATACAGCATGCAGTCAACAAATACTGAACAGAGCCCAACTCAACTAAAATATCAATAACTTTTTGGAACAGCGCTTTGAGCTTATGCAATCATAATTACCCCCAGAATGAACCCTGTGGGTAAACAAAATAGCCAGCTTCCAACATAAGAAACTTGAAGAGCAGGGAAGGCAAATAATCACTGGTGAACTTTGGTTAAATTCCCTCCTTACCCTTTTAATTAAAAATTTTTAAATGCCAATTAGTATACTGAGCATGGAGCACATTAGTAACTATTAACTCACTCCTTGATAATACAATATTATAATGCATGGCTTAGCAAAGTGGTTTTTAACTTAGCTCTTTGAGTTGGGGTGGGGATCATTTTGTGCTTATTTTTTGGTGCACATTTTAAGTTGTGATTTTTTTTTCCTCCAAATAAAGCATGAGCATAAAAATCGATAAATGAAACAGATAAAAGTGAGTGAGGTAGCTGAGGATGGATGGAGGGATGAGGGAAACTGAGACAGAGCCTTAGGATCCCTACTGCTCCTTGGAGCTCACGGTGACAACCACGTGTAGGCAGCAAGCAGTCTTTGAGTGAAGCACAAAAGAACTAAGCTTGCTGTGCACTGCCTCTCTTCCTTCATCCCTCCTCACTGCATGATCACTTATTTTAATTCTCTTTTTTTTTTTTTGAGTTGGGCAAGTAGATTCTGAAACTACCAACTTCATCTGTATTCAGAAGGATCAAGTTTCCATTGCTTCTAGGATTCTGGGGTGACTCGAGAACGTTAAAGAGGTGGAAAGAAAAAAAATGGCAGTGGAGGGCGTTCTATCAGTGATATATAATTACCTGCCTCACATGCTTTATTATGCTTCATTATCTTTATTATTATTTAACATATATTGTATGAAAAGTGCTACAGAGCAGCATTGCTCAATTTTTAATGTGCATGGGAAGCACCTGGGATCTTGTTAAAACAAAGGTTCCGACTCAGTAAGTCAGGAGCAAAATAGGAGAGTCTAACAAGCTCCCAGGTGATGCCAATTCTGCTGGTCCACAGATTGCGCTTTGAGAGGCACTAAAGGATGCCAAAAAATGGATGAGAAATAGTCTCTAATTCTCACGGAGTTCACAGTCTCATAGGAGGTACAGACCGTAACTGTAAGAACTCAAATAAGAAGCAGCAAAGGGTGAGTACTGAAAAGGATGCTGAACACCAGGCAGCCTTGAGGTTTTAGCAGAACACATGCAACATGGGCTGTTCTCAGAATCTCATGTCAAGTGCTTAAAGAAAGTAACATAAAAGAAATGAGGACCCAGTCGGGAGGTCCCAAAAGAAATTAAATATGTTCTCCCTTTTCTGATCCCTTTCTTGCTAGTTTTCTTAGTGAAGTGGGAGAATGCTGACTTTGTTTACTACCAACATACTTCTGCTTTCTTGTTGCAGAGAGCAGTAAAGGAAGATGGACCCCAGACAATGCTAGCTTCCTCATGGTTTCCAAAAACAGCCTCCTAGATTAGGTAAGTATTTATCCCAGCAGAGATGTCACCTTGCAGAGACAAAAACTGAGCCTGTTATCAAACAGACTAGCCCACTCTTAAGTGTAGGTGTCCAGGTGTCAAGCTGAAAGGAAGACAAATGCAGCTTTGCCCCCCACACACAGCCAAGAACTGCTTTGGAAAACTCTGTGGTGTGTGACACGTTGCTTTTCTATACTGTCACGTTTTAACAGGTTAACAGTATCAAAGCTAAACTTTCAAAACTCAGTTTTACAGGCTTGGGTATCTTTGCAATGAAATCACAAGATCACAGTGTTGAACTGCAATGTGGATCCCATCCTGTGAGTGTGTATCAGGGTTTCACTCTCAGAACATCGACTTCTAGGAAACACACAGTAGCCCAACCAACCTGTAGCCAAGCAGCGAACAAACAATCCTCTTGCTAAGGAGTCTGCTCCGAATTTCATCGAGATCCGACTATTTCTCAGAAAGAACATTCTGTCTCAGTGTTGTTCACTCATCTTTTGTCCCAAACCGATGATAGTGTGGTAACGGGCTGCGTTCTGTAGAACGAAACACACGTGGTTTGGAAGAACATCAGGCTTTAGGCTTTAGTTAGTGTCCCTAAGTTCAGGGTTCTCATCCATAAAACAAGGATAATAAAATCTACTAGTTACCTAACAGCATATTGTGAGAATTTAAGGAAGCAAATGTACGTGAAAGAACTGTAGAAACTACAAAATAATAATGTAATAGCATCATAGCTCATAAGCAATTGTCTTAATAAGTAGTAAAACAGTTGATTTCCATTATAAAAGTTGAAGGCCCAGATCCTTCTTTCCACTAGACTGGAACTGCAAGGGGGAAAAAATTTAGCCAAACACTCTTTCCTGGGACTTCTACCCTTGAAGAATTGGTGCAAGGCTTTAAAAAATGGTGAGGTCCCATTCATTTAGAAGCAGCATTCTCATCTGACTGTTCCTGTCTTGAGAAATTTCCTTTAGTTCTTGTTTCCTTGCTCCACTCGAAACCACTGATTTCCTCCTATTTCAAGATGTGGTTCTCCAATCTTTCAGTTTGCCAGTAAATTTCCTTTTTTGCCTAAGCTTACCAATGTTTGTTTCTTTGCAATCAAAAAAAAACTTAGCTAACTGATATACCAAGCCAGGATCTCAACCCAGGACAGCCCAAAATCCAAAGCCCATGCACTAAACCAATAAATTATACTGTCTCTTAAAAAGTCACATTAAGTATTAAAATGTACAGTGCTTCTCTTATCCAACCTGCAGCTGTATTAATCTATGATCCACCCATTAGTTCATATGGTAAGTTCTGACTTCTAAAAGCAAATGTGAAAATTATTTCTTATGTGATAATTCAGAAATTATCTTACGTGCCATGGATTTAAGGGGAATCATTGAGTCATTTGAGAAACTGAACTGTAGAGCTGATAGGAACCTATGAGATCATTTTCACCTAACTTTGTATAAACAGAAGTATCATAACAATTTCATGAAAACAGCATCTGGCAGACTTAAACATTCTTCTTTCAATTGGTATAGAAGCAACTACCCCACTGCTTAGATGCAATGTATTACAGACAAGTCTCACCAAGTACAAACTGTAAACACAGACTACAAAGACAAAATTTATCTTTCTCAGCTTTGTTTCAAATTTAAGAAATATCCAGGCTCTGCTAAGTGAGCAAGCCTATTACTCCAGTGGCCCCTTGAGTAGTCTAAGCAATCATCCTGGACATCAAACAGCAGGAAGCTTTTGGAAAGAAAAAAGGAAAAAAGGTTCAGCCACAGTTTAATTTCCTCTCTAATTGCCAAGGAATATATTCACTGAGCTCCTTGGGAAAGGAACTTTCTTCCACTCTCTCAACACTTTTCTGTTGGTACTAGATGAAAAAGAGACACAACAAATTGACGTGGGCCCTTAGATTCACAATTTTCTGAAGAAGGGCTTGCAGGAATGGGCATGTGCTGCGTGTGAGAGGAGTGGAGGGAACCAGAGCAATGGGTTCCTGCATGTGTCTGGACCTGTTACCACTCACCCCAACGTATGGCCAGTTTTCCATGAAAGAGAAAAAAGGCATGTCGACTGAAAAAAATGCACAACCCGAAAGTTGAGAATCATGTTTTATTCGGTGGACTTGCTGAGGACATAAGCCTGGAAGACAGCCTCTCAGCTTGCTCTGAGGGACTGCTCCTAAGAAGTATGAGAGGAGCCAGGATATATATAGGAGTTTTTGCAAAAAAAACCAGGTAGTCGGAACATCAGAAGATTACTGCTAAAGAAAACCAGACATCTCAAGTTAATGAATTTAGCGCTTTTCTATATATAGGAAGATGCAAGAGTCTGGCCTCATTGAAATCAATCCTTTGATATGATATATCTGGCCTTGATATCAAAGGCAAGTATCCTGTTTTTCTCCATCCTGAATCCCCTCAAGGTGCACAGTCGTGGGCGGCTACAGTGGCTGATGGCTTGATGACTGCAATATCCTTTGTTTACTGATATGGCAGGTGACATTTCCACATGCAAAACAAATAAATCACATTGGATTGTATATTTAGGATAAATGATATTTTCAAAATTCCCTGCAACATGCAAAAACCACTCACATTTATTAAAAATCATTCTCCCCACTCCAGGGTTGAAAGATTCTTGCATTTAGCAGGTACTTTTTTTTGGCACTTTGAGGAACTATGTTCAGCAGGTATTGAGCTCAAATCAATACCTCACTTACTGTGAAGTTCCAAGCTGCAGGATCATCACATAAAACACAATAGGGTCCTTCTAGTAATAGGACCCAATCTTGTTGAATGTGCACAAGTGGAAACCACAGAACACTGAATTTCATCGAATGTAAGATGCTATCAGCATGCAGGTTTTATAAATTTAAGTTTTAGCAGAGTAAATAAAGACAAATTGATCACATAATTTGATGACTCATTTTTATTGAATATGTGACTGTTTGGAATCATATAAATATTATAAATGACATGGTCTAATGTAATGAATTCTGTCTAATTAGAAGTTTTAAAAAACCGTATCCTAAAAAATTAGAAGAATGAAAAATACTGGCATAGAATCTCCTCAGAAATCTCAAATGGAATTATCTGATGGATCTGGAACACCATTAGAGAAATTTCTATTCACTTCTTTGAAGATCTTTAGGGAGAAGTTTAGATGTCTTGGTATAATGGAACAGGAGCCTTCTATGAAAACACTGAAAGAAGAAATATCAATAACGACGTGGCCCAAGAATATCACCTTTACCCTGAGTTGCTACTTTTAATATTTTCATTTACAATTTATTTCAAAAGTTGGTCTAATATTTTTTACTGCATGAACAAACTTTCATCAAAACGGCCTTTCTACAGAATACATTTCTCTTCAGTTTGCAAAGACGATATTCTATTCTTAAGCAAGCAATTCTGGTTTTACATTTGTAGCACCATTAAATAGAACTGGAGAGGTAACTTTTTTTGTACGTTTTTGTTGTAAATTTTACTACTTCAAACTTTTTTTGTGGCTGCCAAAGGGAAAAGAATAAGAAACAAAAATCAATGTTTGTATTTAAACTTGGAAGTATGATGAGAAGATATGGTGTGTGTATGTGTGCGTGTGTTGTTCTTTTGTTTTGCCTACTTTCTAGAATGTAAGCTTATGATACATATACTTACAGATAGCTCCTTCTCCTCCTATTACAGAGATTAACAATCCCTTTCTCTCAATAAACACAGAAGCTATCATTTATTCAGTAGTTATTATGTGCTCAGTGCCATACTAAGCTCTTTAGGCTCATATAAGAACTCTATGACAAAGTCATATTAAAATGGTGAAAACCTTTACAATATTCATTTAAGAAGTATTTATTGAACAACTACTGTGAGACATTATTCTGGGCTTTGATGATATCAGAGTAAACAAAAAACACAAAGCCACTGTTCTCAAAAAACTAACAAAAATAGAGAGAAAAAGCATCCACAGATGAAAGAGTATCTTTAAAGTATGACAATTTGATTGAAAACAAATCAGCAGTTACAATGGAAGACAGAAAATTCTGAGAAAATGTATTCAAAAAATACATTCGAAAATCAATCTAGAAATGTATGTCCAACAAAATTATCATCCAATAATGCGGGCAAAACATGTAAATCATTAGATGAAAACAAACTGTTTCTTCTATTAATAGATTCTAAATAAAAGCACTTAAAATATACTTCTAGAAGAGGACAAATTAGCCATAAAGGGAGGTCAGAAAAGCATACAAGAAGGATGAACAAAGCAGATTCCACAAAATACCAATAACAATGGTGCTGGTCATATTATTATTTGTGTATGGATATGACCTTACTCACCTTAAAAATAATATCTACAAACATACATCAATATTTTATTATTATTATGTTATATATTATATATATATTATGTATATATTATTATGAGGAAATTTTCCTCTCAAAAATTAACCTGAAAAAATAAAAAAAATTAACCTGAATGTAGAACCATTTATATGAAGAGAAAATAAAGTTCCATTTTCTTTTAAGCATAATTATGAATAATGGCTTCTTCTAGGCTCTGCTGTTTTAATCAATTGTGATTTTTATTACCTTTTTTTAATGCTCAAATTGTCACAAATTAGCCAGTGGGAACTCTTTTTTTTTTTTTGCGGTACGCGGTCCTCTCACTGCTGTGGCCTCTCCCGTTGCAGAGCACAGGCTCCGGACGCACAGGCTCAGCGGCCATGGCTCACAGGCCCAGCCGCTCCGCGGCATGTGGGACCCTCCTGGACCGGGGCACGAACCCGTGCCCCCTGCATTAGCAGGCAGACTCAACCACTGCGCCACCAAGGAAGCCCAGTGGGAACTCTTTTTAAGCTAGCTTCTGAGTCCTGTCAACACCACATTAGAACATTTCAAAGCACACTTGCCTGCTGGAAACAAACATTTCTAGCCTAATCTTGAAAACTCTCTTCCCCAAGGCATAGAATTAGCTCCTCCTAGAAGCATTGATATTTTTAGTTGATTTTTACCATTTCTCTATGATATCCCTACTTGAAATTTTAACTCCTCACGAAACTGTAACTAAACCTCCTTACTTTTATAATGTGATGAACTAAATAATCTTTACCATTTTTATTAAAATTTATATAATCACTTGATTTTTTAAACTCTGTCAATAAAAACTGTCTAAAAGACAGTGCTAACATTTTGAGTGATTTTCAATATTTTTATTCTGCTATGATTTTATGTACTCAAACCCCATTTCAGCCCAATATTTCTAATTATTTCCAGGAAGTTTCATAACTTTTCTAATTTTTATAGAGCAGTGTATTTCTAAAGCTGTCATTGTCTTTAGTAAGTTGTAATTACTTTTAACATGAGACAAAAATTTTAAATCAACTACTTAACAAATGCCAAGATATATACTTTATCCATCCGTACACGAGACAAAAAATGAAAATCTTTGGTTGTTCACTATTTTAATTAAAATAAGAAAAGCATTATATCTGTAAACAATAAGGCAAATTAAAATTGGAAAAAATTTCAGTTTTCACTTGGAGAGAAACTGAGATTCTGGTGCATGCTGAAAGACATAATTCAACATGGAAGTTCAATATCTAAGCCCTCACAGAAAAAGCATCTTCAGATCTCTTTGATGATACTTATGTGGGCAAATGGTACCCTCTGGTGCAAGACTGATTGAAACTGACACTTTCAACTTCATGCTCAAATTGGAAAAAGGTCCCCTAAGGATAGAGGAGCAATACTCAATTAAAGATGTCTGATTGTTAGAGAAAATGATACTGATTACCTTGCCTCTGAACCTCAAATTAATTATGCAAGATAATTCTCTACAATTTAAGACTGCCTCTATTATGTGATTTATTAGAACTACCTTGAACCTCTCTGGCCACTTAACATATGGCTTTTCAAAAGTAATTGAGAATATTCCATTGTATCTAGATGGGTGGGATGGGGGAAGGTGGGAGGGAGGTCAAAGAGGGAGGGGATATAGGTATACATATAGCTGATTCACTTCATTGTACAGCAGAAATTAACACAACATTGTAAAGCAATTTTACTCCAATAAAAAAAATGTAAAAAAAAAAAGTAATTGAGAAATGTGTTTCTTTTTCTAGCTGGAATTTATTTAAAAGTTTTGGACGATAACTTGAGATATATCATCTAGACACATTAATATTTATAATCTAGGTTTAGCTTTGCCAAAACAAAGCTGCAATTAGAATCCAAGTTTTCACCAAATCATACAGATTTTTACAGTTTAAAAACCCAAAGTAATTTTTGCTGAATCTGAAATGATAAATAATTTGTCCCAAACCATTGCCTTAAGGTCATATAGTAAGTACAATAGGAAAGCAAAGTGAAGAGATTGAATCTATATTAAAAGGTAGGCTTTCCTATGGTTGTTTCTATGCTAGTATCATCAGTCAATACATAATTAAATATTTTGATAGAGTACAAAATGTGATTTTTTTTTTTCCTGAGACAAAACAGAAATACCAAATAGGTTGTGTTGCATGCACCAATTCCAATTATCTGATACTGAGTAACTCCAGGACCGTGTTGAGGATTCTGAGAAAGAATCTGTGGCTCAGAGTCCAATATTAGCCAGGAGTGGAGGACTGGATACATATTTTTGGCCATCCTGACTCCAAAAGAACTGAAAAGAATTCCTTAGGACATTACCTCTACCTTTCAAAATATTAACGAATATTCTTTTCTACTTTGAATTAAGACATCTAACACATTTTGATTTCTATAAATACCTCTGAAACTAAATTTTTATTATCCAACTACATGTAACTTAATTTAATAGGAAAAAAAATTTCACTGAGTGCCCACCAAAAGCCCTTATGCCTGGAACTGGGAATAAAACAGTGTACAAAATAGACACAATTTTGCCCTCTCTGGGCTCTCAAATTAACAGGAAGGTAATAATTTTGATAATAATTGTCTATATAGGCAAAAATCCTCAACAAAATATTAGCAAACCAAATCCAACAATATATAAAGAGGATCATACACCATGATCAAGTTGGATTCATTCCAGGGTAATAAGGATGATTTAACGTACACAAATCAATCAGTGTGATACAACACATCAACACAAGGAAAGATAAAAACCATATAATCATCTCAGTAGATGCAGAAAAAGCATTTGACAAAATTCAACATACATTCAGAATAAAAAGTCTCATCAGAGGGAATATATCTCAACATAATAAAGGCCATTTATGACGAACCCACAGCCAACATAATACCCAATGGTGAAAAGCTGAAAGCCTTCCCACTAAATTCAGGAGCAAGACAAGGACGCCCACTCTCATCACTTCTATATAACACAGTATTAGAAGTCCTAGCCACAGCAATCAGATAAGAAAAAGAAATAAAAGTATCCAAATTGGAAGAGAAGAGGTAAAACCATCACTACTTGAAGATGACATGATACTCTATATAGAGAACCCTAAGTCTCCACACAAAAACTATTAGAATTAATAAATGATTTCAGCAAGGTAGGAGGATACAAGATTAAGATATAGAAATCCATTGCATTTCTACACACTAATAATGAAATATCAGAGACAGTAAAAAGAAAAATCCCATTTAAAGTCATATAAAAAATATACCTAGGAATAAACTTAACCAAGGAGGTGAAAGATCTATATGCTGAAAACTATAAAACATTGATAAGGAAATTGAAGATGATTCAAAGAAATGGAAAGATATCCCATGTCCTTGGACTGAGAGAATTAATATTGTTAAAATGGCCATACTACTCAAAGTAATCTACAGATTTAATGCAATCCCTATCAACATGCCCATGACATTTTTCACAGAACTAGAACAAATAACTCTAAAATTTATATGGAACCATAAAAGACCCAGAATTGCCAAAACAATCCTGAGGGGGGGGGAAAAAAAAAGCAGGAAGTATAACCCTTCCAGACTTCAGACTATACTACAAAGCTACAGTAATCAAAACAGCATGATATTGGCATGAAAACAGACACATAGATCAATGGAATAGGACAGAGAGCCCAGAAATAAACCCATGCATTTACAGTCAATTAATCTATGATAAAAGAGGCAAGAATATATAATGGAGAAAAGACAGTCTCTTCAGTAAGTGGTGTTGGGAAAGCTGGACAGCTACATATAAAACAATGAAATTAGAACATCCCCTTACACCATATACAAAAATAAACTCAAAATGGTTTAAAGACCTAGATGTAAGACATGACACCATAAAGCTCCTAGAAGAGAACATAGGCAAACCATTCTTTGACATAAATCATAGCAATATTATCTTAGATCAGTCTCCCAAAGCAAAAGAAGTAAAAGCAAAAATAAACAAATGAGACCTAATCAAATTTAAAAGCTTTTGCACAGCAAAGGAAACCATCAACAAAATAAAAAGACAACCTATGGAATGAGAGAAAATATTTGCAAATGATGCAACTGACAAGTGGTTAATATCCAAAATATACAAAATAGCTCATACAACTCAATATTTAAAAAACAGACAACCCAATTAAAAAATGGGCAGAAGACCTAAATAGACATTTTTCCAAAGAAGACATAAAGATGGCCAACTGGAACATGAAAAGATGCTCAGCATTGCTAATTACTGGAGAAATGTGAATCAAAACCACAATGAGATATCACCTCACACAGGTCAGAATGGCTATCATCATAAAGTGTACAAATAATAAATGCTGGAGAGGATGTGGAGAAAAGGGAACCCTTGTACACTGTTGGTGGGAATGTAAATTGGTGCAGACACTATGCAAAAACAGTATGAAGGTTCCTTAGAAAACTAAAAATAGAACTAACATATGATCCAGCAATTCCACTCCTGTATATATACCTGGAAAAAAAAAAGAAAATATTAATTTGAAAAGATACATGCACCCCCAACATTCATAGCAGCACTATTTACAATAGCCAAGACAAGGAAGCAACCCAAGTGCCCATCAACAGACGATTGGATAAAGAAGATGTGGCTCATATCTACAATGGAATATTACTCAGCCAAAAAAAGAATTAAATACTGCCATCTGTATCAACATGGATGGACCTAGAGAATATTATGATTAGTGAAATAAATCAGACAAAGACAAATACTATATGCTACCACTTATATGTGGAATCTAAAAAATAATACAAATGAACCTATATACAGAACAGAAAAAGACTCACAGACAGAAAACAAACTTATGGTTACCAAAGGTGAAAGGGAAGGGGGAGAGACAAATTAGAGTACAGGATTAACAGATAAAAACTACTATACTTAAAATAGAGAAGCAACAATTCCCTATAGCACAGGGAATTATACCCAATATTTTGTAATAATCTAAAATAGACTATAATCTTCAAAAAAAACCCTACGAATCACTGTGCTGTACACCTGAAACTAACACAAGACTGTAATTCAATTATACTTCAATAAAAAATAATAATAATAATCTAAATGAATGGTTGTATCATGCTTTGCAATGTATTTTTAAACATTAACCTTCCTTGAATTCTTTGGAAAAGCCAATTCGTTCATGATGTACTTTTTCAACACATTGTGAGATTTGGTTTGCTAATATTTTGTTCAGGAATTTTGCATCTATTTTCGCAAGGAAGAATGACTTTTAATCATCCATTATCAATAAAATCCTTATTTGATTTTGGCATCATGATAATTTAGCCTCATTAAGTTATTTGTAAGATGTCACCTGTTTTATTTTGTTCTATTTTCTGGAAGGATTATATGGTTTTGGAATTAATTGTTTCTTGATGATGTGTCATAACTTGCCTTTTAATTGATCTAGATCTGTTGTTTGTTCTGTTTGGGTTTTCATTTTGGCTTTTTATATAGAAGAGGGAAAGATTTTTAAACACTGATCTAGTTTCTTTAAAGGTTACAGGTCTACTAAGATTTTCTTTTATTTCTACTTGATTCAGTATTGCTAAGTAATTTTCTGTGTGAAATTGTCCATTACAATGTAAATTTTTTACATAAGACTGTACAATGTTCATGTATGTGCAATTTTATTTTGTATGTTAGATGTTTTTTCTCTCCCTGTCCCTTGATAAATTTCACCAGGGTATATCAATTAACACTGAATTACCTTTTTTTTTTTAACAATTAAAATCAATTTGGCCAATTATTTTGGCTTCATACCAAAAGGCATAAAATTGCCAAGAAGTGGTAAGCCTTTTCTTGGTAATCCATTCTTTTAATATTAAGCTTCTCCGTTATTAAAGTATATTTGTAATTATTCTATGTTCAGCACCCATGAAAAGCAGCCATTCTTTCATTTTGATGAAATAAATTTTCATCTCTTTTTCACTGCCAATAATAAATAATGTTTCCTTTCTAGAGCCTTTCTTCTTAAATCTTTATTCACAAGTCCTATATTTCTCTTTGATTCATTCCTTTGAACTCTGTCTAGGGTCTCTCCGTATCTTTTAAATTTTGAAACAGAGAACTTAATATTAAACCCTAGAACTACCTGACCAATGGTATATAAAATAAAAAAATGATCTTAGGAACCCAAACATTCAATATGTTGTCTTCGTTAATACTGCTTGAGAAGCCTTGAATAAGGGGATTATGCAAAGTGGGAGAGTGGAGGCCTCCTGCAGAGAGGAAATCTTGACCACAGACACACTTCCTCATCACCTCTTTTATTAAGACCTCAGAGACTGTGCCCTCTGTTTTCTTGTGTGCTACCACGTACTTCCTCCAAATAGAGTTTTCCATGACCCTAAATAACTCAGAGCTTTCTCACAGTTTTTCCAGGTTTCCTAGGGGTTTGCATTGCAAAAACAAGGAAACTGGCTAAGATAACCTTAACTAATCATAAGGATTTTATATTTTCAATAAGCCACTGAGCAAAATGACACCAACACCTCTAAGACCTGGGAAGAAAACTATGCCTCCAACCCTTTGGCTCTCTCTCTTCATTCTCTCTTTGGTTCTGGAGAGAACATGAAATAAATATATTTTATCTCAGCAGGCATGAGATAAATATGTTTTGTTTCTAGGACTGGTGATTCTGATGATAAAAGTTAATTATATCTTAATTACCCACTTATCCCTTTGCGGGGGCGGGGGCAATAGAGGAGACAATAGTTCTTTGCACAGGGCAGTGTCTCAATAAACATCTGTTGAATGAATGAACTAATGACAAACAAGTTAAAGATGGCATTGGATCCTTGGAATCAAAAGGTCCAAGTAAGTTTCCTCTACATTTTAAGAAATACAGGGTTTTATCCGTTTCTGTTTTTTCTTCTAATTTATGAAAGTAAATAATAATGATCTTAGTCATCATTCTCAGAAAAGGGATGACTATTTTTCTTTCAAGAATAATTAGCTCAAAAACAATTAAAGTTCACAGAGGCAACCTAAGGTATTAGGAAAGTAGCTGGTTTTTTTTTAAAGAAATTTACAAACCATGGCAATACAAATCCTTTTTGGAATAAGGCAGCATTATAAATCTATAAATTAAAATATTTTACTCATCCATTTTTAATTACAATAGGAAACAGAAAAAATATATTCAGTCAATATAAGTATAATCTTTATCTAGGTTAGGAATACAATGAAAGGGATATAGGTGGAAATATAGATGAAAGCAACAGAGATCAAGAAGGTGGAGGGAGAGGGAAAACGGAGGAAAAAGAAAGATAGAAACATAGATCGAAAGCAGCAAGAATTGAAAGAGAGAAGTGTTCCCTATTAAAAGCTTTTTAAACAATTACTGCTATAGGCTGTTAAAGTTGGGCTATGGTGTTCCCCCAATAGGATTAAACAGTAATGTCAAATTTTGAATTTTCCTAAAGAGTCAAAGGACAATAAGCTATGAGCTGTAAGTTTCCCATAATTTAAAGACTGCAATAAAAATTTAATATTCATTTAGGGAGAGAAATACGTATTTCCTACTCTATCAGTTATAAATAAGTTTAGCTGCAAGTAAAGAAACCATGATTAAGAGTAGCTTAGAGCTTCCCTGGTGGCGCAGTGGTTGAGCATCTGCCTGCCGATTCAGGGGACACGGCTTCGTGCCCCGGTTCAGGAAGATCCCACATGCCGCGGAGCGGCTGAGCCCGTGAGCCATGGCCGCTGAGCCTGCGCGTCCGGAGCCTGTGCTCCGCGGCGGGAGAGGCCACAACAGTGAGAGGCCCGCGTACTGCAAAAAAAAAAAAAAGTTTCTTTTTTTCCTCACAGAACAAGAAGTTCAGGGCAAGGCAGTATCTGGTGTTCACTGACTGCTCAATGACGTTACTGAGGATTCAGGAACTTTTTTCTCTTTGTTCCAGTGCCCTGGCCACAATAAAAGACCTTCCTCTCACCATTGTGGCCTCCAGGTCTCTAGATAGCTCCTGAACCAGCAGGCCTGATATCAAGGAAAGAAGAGTGCGACTGGAGAAAAATAATAAAGAACAAGACCAAAGGGGCCTTCCTGCGTGCCTCTCCCTCCTTATCAGAGAAGCCATGGCATCTGGGACACCTCGCTCAGCCCGCTTGTGCTTACATCTCATAGGCCAGTACCACGTTCCCTAGGGAGAAGGGCTTGTGTATGGGGATGGCGTGGTAAACCACCATGTTCACCACAGTCACATTTTCAAGAGATCAATTTACTTTGCCTGGGGTCACACTTTAATGAAGAGGACAACAGCTATTTTTCCCTTGGCAGTCATATTCCAGTGGTCTGGCAGCAAGCAGAAGAAAGATTTTCCTATACAAGAAATTTTGTTCATGGGCAAATATATTTAGTCTTGCTATTGTACTCAATTCATTCAAAGATACATTCTAATTTACATGAGGTGGATATCATAATCAAATGCAGGGCAGGCCCTTGAAATTCCAAAATGCAAGCACAACACATGAAAATGTTCCGATTCTGCCAGGTCCTTACAGTTTAAAATGTAAAATACTAAGCTGTTTGCTGCAAGCAAACTTGACTCTTCCTAAATTTAATCCGTCATCTAAGTCTAGCAACAGAAATATTTGCCCCTGTGTATACTCAGTGAATACAACTGAAGATGAATATCCTCATTTTCTCTTATGAAGACTCAGGAAAACACAGGTTTGTTAGGCAAATTATGTACTCTTTCCAGGCTCTCTGGACAATAAATATAATTCAAATTTAGTATCCCTGATGATTAGCATATATATATACACACACACACATATATATATATTTTAGTGTATATATATATTTTATATATATAAACTATATATATTATCATATATATAAACTAGTAAACATGATTAGTATATATATTTGTATATATAAACATGTAAGTATATATATACTAATACATTATGATGATTAGTATAGTCTTTTTTTAACATCTTTATTGGAGTATAATTGCTTTACAATGGTGTGTTAGTTTCTGCTTTATAACAAAGTGAATCAGTTATACATATACATATGTTCCCATATCTCTTCCCTCTTGCGTCTCCCTCCCTCCCACCCTCCCTATCCCACCCCTCTAGGTGGTCACAAACCACCTAGCTGATCTCCCTGTGCTATGTGGCTGCTTCCCACTAGCTATCTATTTTATGTTTGGTGGTGTATATATGTCCATGCCACTCTCTCACTTTGTCACAGCTTACCCTTCCCCCTCCCCATATCCTCAAGCCCATGCTCTAGTAGGTCTGTGTCTTTATTCCTGTCTTACCCCTAAGTACTTCATGGCTTTTTTTTTTTTTTTAGATTCCATATATATGTGTTAGCATATGGTATTTGTTTTTCTCTTTCTGACTTACTTCACTCTGTATGACAGACTCTAGGTCAATCCACCTCACTACAGATAACTCAACTTAGGTTCTTTTTATGGCTGAGTAATATTCCATTGTATGTATGTGCCACATCTTCCTTATCCATTCATCTGTTGATGGACACTTAGGTTGCTTCCATGTCCTGGCTATTGTAAATAGAGCTGCAATGAACATTTCGGTACATGACTCTTTTTTTTTGCAGTACGCGGGCCTCTCACTGTTGTGGCCTCTCCCGTTGCGGAGCACAGGCTCCAGACGTGCAGACTCAGCAGCCATGGCTCACGGGCTCAGCCGCTGTGCAGCATGTGGGATCTTCCCGGACCGGGGCACGAACCCGTGTCCCCTGCATCGGCAGGCAGATGCCCAACCACTGCGCCACCAGGGAAGCCCCGCATGACTCTTTTTGAATTATGGTTTTCTCAGGGTATATGCCCAGTAGTGGAATTGCTGGGTCATATGGTAGCTCTATTTGTAGTTTTTTAAGGAACCTCCATACTGTTCTCCATAGTGGCTGTATCAATTTACATTCCCACCAACAGTGCAAGAGTGTTCCCTTTTCTCCACACCCTCTCCAGCATTTATTGTTTCTAGATTTTTTAATGATGGCCATTCTGACCAGTGTGAGATGATATCTCATTGTAGTTTTGATTTGCATTTCTCTAATGATTAATGATGTTGAGCATTCTTTCACGTGCTGGTTGGCAATCTGTATATCTTCTTTGGAGAAATGTCTATTTAGGTCTTCTGTCCATTTTTGGATTGGGTTGTTCGTTTTTTTGTTATTGAGCTGCTTGTAAATTTTGGAGATTAATCCTTTGTCAGTTGCTTCATTTGCAAATATTTTCTCCCATTCTGAGGGTTGTCTTTTGGTCTTGTTTATGGTTTCCTTTGCTGTGCAAAAGCTTTGAAGTTTCATTAGGTCCCATTTGTTTATTTTTGTTTTTATTTCCATTTCTCTAGGAGGTGGGTCAAAAAGGATCTTGCTTTATGTCATAGAGTGTTCTGCCTATGTTTTCTTCTAAGAGTTTTATAGTGTCTGGTCTTACATTTAGGTCTCTAATCCATTTAGAGTTTATTTTTGTGTATGGTGTTAGGGAGTGTTCTAATTTCATTCTTTTACATGTAGCTGTCCAGTTTTCCCAGCACCACTTATTGAAGAGGCTGTCTTTTCTCCACTGTATATTCTAATATATTACTGTATACAAAAATATATAATATTAGTTTATATACACTAAACTATATAAACTTATATGATGATTTATATACATAAATGAGTATACTAGTTTATAAGCAATATAAATAAGTATATATGGATATAAAGTATATATAAACTAGTATATATATTAGTATATATAGTTATATATATAAACTCTCATAGATAAAGGTTTCTGGGAGATAGTTTCATAAATTCATAGCACAGTATGTGTTTTAATAGCATTTATCATGTATTTTAATAATTATATAGAAAGAGTATATATATATATAGTATTTATGTATTCTCAGGGGGTGTAAAATATTAGACTATAAGGATATCTACCAAATTTACCAAGCTATTAACAGTAGTGCTAACAGTAGTGCTCTTTTCTGGATGGTGGGATAAAGGTATTTTGTGTTTGGGGCACGTGCAGCATGCACAGTGGCACTTTACTATGGCTATATGATTATTATTAACAAAATTCTTATCACGTTATATTAGAAATGTTTGCATGTCAGTCTCTCCCATTAGCTGTAATCTCTATAAGGATTCAAGGGTCTTGTCACTTATTTCTATATCCATACTTTCTAGAATAGTACCTGGAAATTAGTAAGTGCTTGTTATCCTCAGAATAAATTAATGAAAGAATGAGTTTGATTTTGGACTTTCTCATTCAGGTCAGTGTCCGTCCATTCGTTCAAGTACTCTAACCAGGATTTGATGATCCACGTTCCTGTGATTGTGCTGATATGTTAGAGGTGCTTCCAACTAAAAATTGTCACTCGCCATCTGGTTCTACAAGCATGAAGTCACTAGCCACTGTAGTCGCTGACCTTCAACATACCCTGAAAGGAGTTCAAGGGGAAGATCAGGAATGAGGCTCTCCGTGCTCTGGGAAAAACTGGCAGAACAGGCCGTCAGATAGATATTTTCAGGAGAAGATTTTATGAGCCCAATTTCTTGCATCTTCTCATACCTAGAAAAGCACTAAAATCATTAATGGAGACATCTGGCTCCTCATGACTAGCAGCAACCTTTTGCCAAAATGTGTGCCTGACCGCATGTATCCACCTTCACTAAAATCACGTATATACTGACCTTCCCCCCACCTCTTCGGAGCAGTTCCTCGGAGCTATCTGAATGGCTGTCTCTGGGCTATAGTCCTCATTTGACCACAAAGAAAACTTAACTCACAACTGTCATGTTGTGCTTTTTTTTTTTTTAAGTGCTAACATTTTTAAAAGAAAACAAATAATCACTTAATATCCTTCAGATGCCCCTGAGAATAACATGACTTCACATTCCTAACATTGTCTTAGGTCCCATGATCATATAGAAGTTGATACCAAATGCTGACCTATCACTATTGAGAATCCCATCTAAAACTGCCTTCAAGTACTGTTGCCAGATGCCAATATTGACCTGGACCATTCACTATTTTATTTTCTTATTCAGAAAAAAAGCAGCATTTTTATCAACATTTCTTAAAATTACTTGGAAGTAAAAGAACTACTTTAAAACATAAAATGGTCAGGTCTAAGATTTGATTTGATTTACAAGCTAATAAATTAGTCTGTTGTTCTTTCCTGGATGCTGGTAGAAGAGACAAAACTCCTGAGTCAGAGAAAAAGGGTTTTGTTACTCATGGCACCGCAAACAGCTGGAGCATCAGTATATTTACAATGGTTCTTCTTGCCCCCAGATCTCACAAGGAGATGGGGAGGGGGCCAGATGGATGCTATACATGCAGAGTATGCAGCTGAGAAACGATGAGATTGGGGAATCCACCACATTTATAGACAGGAGTGAACTAGCTTACTCTTTGTGTGGGTGTAGAAGGAGATATCACCTCATGTCTCAAGATTACCAACTGCATAAACAGCCCTGAAAAATGGCCCCAGTAAACAGCAGTTAGGGCCTTACAATCTTAGCACACTCAGCAAGACATAAAGGACAGCCAAGTAGCCTACAAAGGACTCTCTCTCCCACAAAACTATTATTATATAAGCACAAATAAATCATCGACCAAAATTTGCAAATTTTTATTTATTCTGCAGAGAACACAGAGCAAGCCTATTTCGATGTAGTTCAATGCTTGGGCTCCACTTGGCTTTTATCCCCACCTACTATCCCACGACTAGAGCAAAGAGTTGGTGAATGCAATACAAGAAATGAGGCTGCGGCAGAAGTCGGGGTCAGAGGTTGAAGGGTTTTATATACCATGATAAAGACACTGGACTTATCCAAAGAAAACAGGAGCTATTTGAGGGTTCAAAGTGAGAGAGATTCGATTTGCATTTTATATAAATGGCATGGAACAGGCAAATATAGAGGCAAGAAGGCTAATTTGGAGGCAGTTGAATGATTGCAGCCTGACCCAAAAAGTAGGAGTTAGAATGCAGATAAGAATAGACTTGAGAAATGTTTAAAAGGTAGAATTGTCTCAATTTAGAGTTTAATTGTATACAAGAGGTGAGGAAGAAGAATTTAAGAAAATTGTCTGTTTCTGCCTTGAGCAACCATGTCACGGTGGCACTCTTCCCTAATGTAGAGAGCATAGAGCATGCAGCAAATGAGACAGTGAAAGCATTTTTTTCTTTTGATACTATAGGGAGTCTGAGATGTACTGGGACATCTGGGATGTTCAACAGAAGTTGGATAGGCAGATCTGGTGCTTTGGAGATAAAGCTAGGCTTGTGCCATGGAACTAAATGGTAATTGAAGTCATGAAAGAGAACAAGATCATGTCGGAGTATATGAAGAACAAGAAGAAAAAAAAGGTTCAGCTGAGAACCCTTGAAGCACAACCACTCAAAGACAGTCAAAAGACTTAGAATTACAACTAGAAAGAAGAAAATCAAGAATGCAGATACCATGGGAGCTAAAAGAATATTTCAAGAAAAGAGACATCATCGTCAAGTGCTATGGTGAACTCGAATAACTTCAGAACTTAAAGTGTTTATTCGATTGAATAAGGAGGTCTTTATTTACATTGATATGAGCAGTTTCATTAGAATCGGAGGAAGAAATCATGTCGATAGAAAGAGAAGTCGAAGTGAGTTGAAGAAATGACAAATGAGTGTGTACATAGGCAACTGTTTCAAGAAGTGTAAAGTAAAAATGCAAACAGAGGAAACTTCCAGGGTTTGTTTTGTTTTTTAATGAAAGAAGAGATTTGAATATGCTTTAAGTGAACATAGGAAAGAACCAATAGGTAAGGGCAGACTGATGATGTGGGGATAAGACAGGAGAGATAGTCCAAAGAGATGCTAAAGTAGAATTTTCAAGAAGATAAAATCAGGACCCTCATGCAGATATAAAATGAACATGAATCAAAGATGGCCTTCAACTCACTAAACAAAGAGGTAACTCATAAGATAGTAAGACCAGCTCAAAGTGATTTGAATAGCTTATTTATTTATAAGTAATTTAATATGGAAATGTAAGGATAAGATTGCTCAGTAAGTGCAAAATGATTAATATCCTGGAAAGCAAAAAACTGAAGCCTTTGGAGTTATCTTTTTACAGAAGAGAAAATGTGGACAGACCTTATTTACATCACTATAGGGCAAAATGCATAACTTAACTATGCATGTAACTTCACTAAGTCCTAATAAATTGTGAGCTGAACAGAGTACATTTCCTTAGATAATCCTTACGTGGACCTGTAAAACAATGACCCCATATGATAATAAAAGGACATTCTGTTCACCTTTTGGCGTTATTTACAAGTTCTGAACAATTTTTCTCAAGAGAGAGTAGTTGCTAAGGAAATAGAAAGGAAGTTTATCTTCAAGGTCTTGGCAAGTATCAGAAACACTCAAAAAAAAAAAAAGTGAGTGAAGTGAGTTAATGAACAATCCATTTATGAAATTATGGACAGAGTCAAGAAAGAGAAACCAAAAATGGTGAAGGGACCCTGGGATCAGCAACAGTAGCTCCACTAGGTCTGATAACGGAGCAAATGGTTACCATGACCCTTTGAGACCTAAAGCTGTAGACGCCAACTGTGGACTTTGATAGAGGAACACATCCAGTGGCAATCCCTCAGCCTGAGGAAGATAATAAAGGAAAGAATATCCCTCATCATTTTCCTGCTCTCCAATCTCTGGTGACTTCCATTGGCGAAATCCAACCTGATGCCAGAGGGCAAAGGAGCCTTTACGTAGGTCCTATAGCTCACTCTCCTGGGACATAAAGCAATGACTGATTAACTGGTACTATACCAAAAGGAACCTCTTGATAGATTCTAATATTCATGGATGTAGTGTCTCATCACATTCTGATTACAAATTAATACATTCTTTTATTGCTTCTCAGGAAAGGAAACAGATGGCAAATGGTTATGATTGGAATGAATCCATTTGTAAGCTATGATGTCCAAGATTATTTCAGGTCAATGTGAAATCAATAAACTTTGTATTCATACTTATATAATTTTTTCATACATTAACCAAATTAGCAAAACTTTCTCAGTGTATCAAATGTTGTCATGAGTTCTGAGAAGAGGAAATATGGTAACCAGCAATATTTCATGACACTGACTACTGGGAGTATTCATAAATACTGACTGGATTATGATACCTAATGAGTTAACAAAATGAATTTCCTTTATTATGTTACAATTTTAGATGTTACATCCTTTATAAGGCTTTTTATCAGAAATCCAGAATGATGTAAAAGGAAAGGCCAACGGTTATTTCAAAAAGATGTTGAAATGCAGGGTATATTCAAACAAACTGGACAGCAATATAGGGTGATTTGTTTTGTGCCAAAGTATAGTCACACGGCTGCATAAGGCACAAGTTTTGAGCTTCTGTAACGTGCTTCTAACACCACTTCCAGATCTCTTTGGCAATTATTATACACTGTTGTAACATATACAACAACAGTATCTTTCAACAGTAAGTACCTCCTCCTTGAACGCTTTCCATTTTCTATATATACGTAAGTCTTTCCTAGATAATTTCAACAAAGAGTTTCATTTCAACAACAAAGAATTTGTTGAAATATCATGGTAGGCAAAGGATTGTACTCTGAACCCACTGAGGCTATATCTGAGTCTCAATAAATGTCATTTTCATTTTCACCGTGTATTTTATGGATGTGCATACATGTCCTCTCTTCTCTACCAGAATATAAATTCCTTACGTGTAAGTTCTCTCTTATCCACCACTATGTATCTTGTGGAAATAGAACATTATGGGCACTCATAAGCATTTGATAAATATCTGATGAATAAGTGGATGGATGGCTAAATGAATACAAACGAAAATTAAATGGTCTGTTAATTAACAAATATTTGAAGAACTCTCATCTATTTATCAACTGAAAGGGGGAAGTAGTATATGCTATTGCTAATTGTTTTACTAGGAATATCAGCTGCATCTATGTGGTATCTATGTTCTATTCTTCAATACCTATGTCATAAATCAATTAGAAACCTAAAATGGAGATTTCTTCAAATGTGGAAACATAAAGCATAAACTCTTAGTTTTGCTTTACAGATGAGGTCATAGAAAGATTAAGTGGTTTACAAAAGCTTTTATACAAATGCTAATAGCAGCATTATCCATAATAGCTAAAAAGAGAGAAAAGCTCAAATATTTACCAACTGCTAAATGGATGAATAAAATGTGGTATATCCACATAATGGAATATTATTTGGCAATAAAAAGGAATGAAGTACTGATACATGCCGTTCCAGGGATGAACCTTGAAAACATTACATTAAGTGAAATTTATATGAAATGTCCAGAATAGGCAAATCTATAGAGACAGAAAGTAGCTTAGTGGTTGCCAGGTTTGGGGGCAGAGTGAATAAACAGTGACTGCTAATGGGTATTAGGTTTCTTTGGGGATAATGAAATGTTCTCAAGTTAGATTGTGACAACTGTATAATTCTGTGAATATACTATAAAGCATTGAATTGTATACCTTAAATGAGTGAATAGTATGAAATGTAAATGATGTGGTTTTTTGTTTGTTTGTTTTTGCGGCACGCGGGCCTCTCACTGTTGTGGCCTCTCCCATTGTGGAGAACAGGCTCCGGACGCGCAGGCTCAGCGGCCATGGTTCATGGGCCCAGCCGCTCCACGGCATGTGGGATCTTCCCAGACCAGGGCACGAACCCGTGTCCCCTGCGTCGGCAGGCGGACTCTCAACCACTGCGCCACCAGGGAAGCCCATAAATCATGTTTTAATAAACCTATTTTTAAAAAGTAAAAATTAAGTGTCTTGTTCAAAATTGCAGGAATAATTAGTGAAGTCAGAACTGTAATCCACACTTTCCCAACCAGTACAATTCTTTTTTCTTACCTTGCTGTTGTCTTGTGTGTAACACAGTTACTTTTTACTCCCTTATTTTCTGAAAATCTTCATTGCTTTTTTGCCATTTTTGTATTTTTATTTAGTTCTTTCTTTCCTCCCATTTCTTAACTTCCTCAAGAGCTCTCACACTGTCCTTCCCAGCTGTTAAATGACCTACATTTTAATGATCACGACTCAGTTTTATTTCTTATGGCTGCACATCAGGGTGACTTCTGATAATATTAATCTAATTCTTCCACAAAAGAGACATTTGGGACTAAGCATATGAAACTTGATGGGCAAGACTTTTGAGAAGAAGATGACTTTAGCAGGATGTGAGCTGCAGGTGGGAAACCACTGAACAAAAGAATGATTCTGTTGCTGGAATCTTATTACATTCATAGAAATGAGAGACTTGCAAAGGTAGTTTAATTTGATACTCTTACCCAGGAGATTGACTTACATCTGGTGTGTGAGAAATGCCATTTTCCAGATGACTTCCTCTCCTGTTACAAAGTCTGGCTATGGCCCCTGCAAAGTGCTGGATCTGCTCCATGTTTGGGTGTTTGAGACACTTGTCTTTCCCCTCTGTGCTGGCTTTTTCCACTCATCTTTTTTAAAGTGTTCTACTGTAGGAAGATTAATTCTTCTCCATTGAGTTCCATGTCTTTTTGAATATATGTGCAGCCATTGTGATAATTCCAACTGGGTCAGAGAGAAGGCATAAGGTAAATGGTAGTTTACACTATTAAAGAAAGCCACAAGGTAATACATTTTCTCTCTGCAGTACATGACTCGATAGATTCCTCAAATTTAAGAAATAAAAATGGACATTTCCTCGTCCATTATTGTCAATCTCTAGAAATGTCATTAAACGTGATTAACAGGTGATTTTTTTCCAAATGAAAATGTCCAATGTGAATCTTTCACTGGTTTAAATTGTAAATTACATTTTTTCCCTCATTTTTAAAAACATTCTCTGGTGGCTTTAAGCAGCTTTTATTCACTTACTGTCCACGGTTATTCATTTTCCATTAATCCTGAGTTATTTGGGGGAATCGCTCAACTTTCTTGGGAAAAATGTTAATATTGTTAAGTTCGTGTCTTTTAACCTAACACATAGCAGTAAATATATAGTACAACTTGTTATAAGTTGTGGAGGGAAGAGGAAAGAAAGGAGAAGACAGAAGATTGCTCTGGTTACAGACATAGTAGAAGTAACACCCCAAAGTGAAGCCTTTGTGACACTGTCATATTTCACGACGTTAAAAGGGAAGGAGTAGGAAGTAGACAATGTTAGTTGCCTACCCATCTTCTCCCTTCTTTCTTGCTAACAGAAGCTCACTGTGTTTGGGTTGACAGTGTGCTCAGCCCCAAGGACTGAATCACGGGTTAGTCTTACCAATAATTACTTTAATGTCTCCTTTTGATTCCTTCCTATTTGGGATAATCGTATGTCATAATGATGCTTAGAACTTCAGCAGCCATCTTGCCACCAGGATGCAATAAAGGAGGACAAAAATTAAATGTGCTTAATAACAGAAAGGGTCAAAGAAATTGGGTTTTTGATGACATCACTGCACTGATGAACTAGATGTCCTGCCTCCTCCAGACTCTTTTTAATATAAGAGAAGAAAAATGTCTCAAATGATCATTGGGTGTTTATTAATTGCAGACCTACGCATCCTAACTGAAACAGTATCAGAGCGTTTTCATACCATCAAGAACATATATGATGCTCAAGATTATAAAGAAAGTTAAGCTTTTGATCAGGCTTAAATAATAGAAGCATTTCATCGAGCTCAGCTGCCCTCTCCGAGTGGGTGAGGGAGTTTATTTTCTCTGATATGCCCTTCTGGATGGCATGACTGAGGTGAAAGGCATAGTTATGGATAAGCAATGGATACCATACCGCTCTGGGTCCTCTCTGAATTTTGAGTTGTAATTCACAACAAGGATCATCATTTAAGAAAATAATGGATGACTCTTCAGATTTTAGGAATTTTCCTCAAGGAGACAAGCTGTTTGATGAGATGATCTTACTTGATAATCTTTTTTTTAAATTTATACTTCTGGGGCTTCCCTGGTGGCGCAGTGGTTGAGAGTCCGCCTGCCGATGCAGGGGACATGGGTTCGTGCCCTGGTCCGGGAGGATCCCACATGCCACGGAGCGGCTGGGCCCATGAGCCGTGGCCGCTGAGCCTGTGCGTCCAGAGCCTGTGCACCGCAATGGGAGATGCCACAACAGTGAGAGGCCCGCGTACCACAAAAAAAAAAAAAAAAAAATTTATACTTCTGGTTATCACTACACACAGCATAGAAGACATACCTAAGTACCTAAAAGGAGAGGGCACATTTCATATTTACAAACAAATCCTGGTTGCAGAGCAGAGAAGGAGCCTAGGAATGTGTAGCCATGCTAAATAAAATGCATCCTATTCCCTTTGCCCATCTCCCACTCATACCTCAGCCACACACTTTTATTCAATAATGAAAATAAATAGTATAAAAAAACTGCCAACACATTAAACACAGTTTTTATACATCTGTCTTGATTTCCTGAGTGGGGAATTTATAATAGAAATACAATGACTATGGCCTTCTATCATTTTTCTCTTAACACTTTGATCTGCAGAGTTCCTAGGAACAGAAAGATGGTCTATCAGAATCATTAACTGGATGATGTTAAGCTTATAGTCATGCAGCTAGTAGTTGTTGAGCACCTATAACGTATCAGGGTTTGTATTAAGTCCTGAGGTGGAAGGCATGATTACCACCATCAGTTTCTCACAGATGGGAATAAAACCGAGTTATGTACCCCCCAAATTGCATCCCACTGTGGTAGAGTGCTGTAACAAAGATTTGGGGACAAAGAAAAGAGCTGCAAGACTCAGATGGGGGTGGTTGGGAAGGCTTAGGATGGTAGAAACTCACACTGAATCTTGAAGGACTAGGTGGAACTTTCTAGATGAGGAGAGAAGGATATTTACCAGCAGTTGGAACTGGATGTTCAAAGACTGCAAGGCAACAGAGAAGCAAGCAGCTAATTATGGCAGGCTCACTGAGGGATCCATGTGCGGGAGAAGGAGCAGATGGGAAGGGAGGGAATTTTTGGCTATATGAAAGTTTAACCCCAAAGGAGACAGGAAGACCTTGGGGGATTTTAGGCAAGGAAGTAAAAGATCATTCTGGCGGCTTAGGATAGAATGAATTAAAATGAAGAGAGTCTGGAGGTAGAAAGAAAATAATTCCAACAAGAAATTACAACAGTGGCATTGGGTATGAATCAAGAAATTTCAAGAGAGAGTCTAAAAGATTTGGTGATCAACTGAATGTAAGGGTAACAGCTCCATGGGGGGGTTGAGGAGAACTCACATATTCTGACAACCAACTGGGATGGACAGTTATGACGTACTTTATGATACATAATAAAAATGAGTTTTGTGTTTAGGGGAAGAAGGAAGCAACAAATATACTTTTCACAGTGTCGAGTCTGAGGAGCTTATGGTTTATTCAAGTAAAACTGTCCAACAGATCAGAGGTTCCTAAGCTTCCAGATTTCACATACCAGCAAAATTTCCAAATAAACATGAGGGACCAATTTAAGACTGCCAATTTTTCATTTTGCTAAGTCAGGATACGTTTTAAAAAAAATCTATCCACTGATATCAATATTTCATTTTTATAAAAGGATATTTCAACACCAAAAACTGAGTGAATCTTAATATAAAAGGCAATTTATTAAATTAAGTAAACTTGACTTCATTTTAAAACTGCACTGAAATGTCCTTCTTTTAAATTGATTAATTAATTTATTTGGCTGAGACAGGTCTTAGCTGCGGCACACGGGATCTTCATTGTGGCACACGGGCTTCTCTAGTTGCGGTGCATAAGCTTCTCTGGTTGCAGCGCACAGGCTTCTCTCTAGTCGTGGCGCACAGGCTCCAGAGTGCACAGGCTCAGTAGTTGTGGCACGCAGGCTTAGTTGCCCTGTGGCATGTGGGATCTTAGTTTCCTGACCAGGGATAGAACTGCATCCCCTGCACTGGAAGGTGGATTCTTAACCACTGGACCCCCAGGGAAGTCCCAAAATGTCCTTATTTTTTTTCCATTCCTCTTTTTCCAACATAATCCTCATCACTGACTTACAACAGACCACAAATTGGCACTAAAACCAATGAAATAGTTTGTACATATAGAGATTTGGGGTCCAATAGAGAAGCGTTAGTGGAAGATCTAGAATCATAAGCATAGTATTTGAAATTGACAAAATAGATAATCATAAGTACTATTTATTCACCATCTTCTATGAGTCAAGCACTAATGTAAGGGCTTTACATAATTTCTCATTTCAAAATCTCAACAATTCTGAAAGGTAAGAGAGGGTAGTTCATTTTTACAGATGAAGAAATTGAGACTGAAGATATTAAGTTGCCCAAGATCACAAAGCAGAAAGTGGCAGAGCTAATAGCCAAGATTTCTCTAACTTGAAGTTCTCTATTTTTAAGTGTGATGTTAAACTGCTACCCTGGAAAGAATATATAGAATGAGACAGGGCATCAAGGATGGAACTCTAAGGAATACTGACACTTAAGATGATGCTCCAAAAGAAAAGAGCCTAGGAAAGGAAAATAAATAGCGTCATATGAAACAAAGGAGAGGAAAATTTACAAAAGAAATGTGTTGTCAAAAATTCCAAATATCAGGCTTCCCTGGTGGCGCAGTGGTTAAGAGTCCGCCTGCCGATGCAGGGGACCCGGGTTCGTGCCCCAGTCCGGGAAGATCCCACATGCCGCGGAGCGGCTAGGCCCGTGAGCCGTGGCCGCTGAGCCTGTGCTCCGCAACGGGAGAGGCCATAACAGTGAGAGGCCTGTGTACCGCAAAAAAAAAAAAAAAAAAAATTCCAAATATCATGGAGAAGGTAAATATAAATTAAATATGCATAAAAATCTATATTTATACAAATTGAAGTGAAAAAATTATACACTGCATTTTCTTTTAATACCCTGTTAGTAATACTCATCAGTCCTGCTGACCCTTTCACGTGCTCAGCAGTCACTCAGTTACTAGAATTAGGAACTTACTCTACAACCATGTATCTAACCACTTTTACAAGTCGGAAACCAACCTGGACACTTTTTTGGTACTGGCCCATTGTAAGGGTCTTAATCTGGATTACCTGAGCAGTTGGATTAGCTAGCATTTGAACTCCTGACCCTGGTACTTAAATGAATCTTTCAGGATCAAATCAAACCACATTCAAATTTATATAATATCTCTTATGCAGGATAAGTTCCTCTAACTAGAAAGTTTTTTAAAGTGTAATTTGTAATTTAGGAACTATGGATGTAGAGAAATGTTTGCTACAATCTTATAGCCTGTTCTAAAATTTCGATTATAAAAGCTGCTTCTAATAGGCACAAAGATTTGAAATGCAATTTCAATATGCTATCACCAGGAGGCACTGATACATTGATATCAGGGTTTGAATAATTAAGCCAATACATTGTATAAGTTTAAGACAATCACTTTTATCAAGACCTAACAGAGATTTCCAATCATGAATTCTTTACCCCTTATATGCCTGTCATAAATTATTGCTTCTCAGGTCCAAATTCTTTCTATTTCCCTGCTCTGTGAAAATGGGCCCTTTAAATATTTTCCACTGTCAACTGTACCATGTCACACTTTATCAGTAGAGATTGCTGTAGGGACATTACAGGGGGAAAGGGTTTTGCCACCTGCTTCTCATGTGCTCCCTTCTGCGCAGACTTCTGCAGCATGTGCCTAGTGCCCAGGTCCTACAGCTCAGGCAGCTTCCAGCACCAGGTTCCTACGGTGTGCCCAGCTTCTACAGAGCCAGGTTCCTGCAGAGTGGTCAGGAGAAGAGTGATACCACCTTTGGGCAGTTTTGTAGCATTGCTTCCAGTGAGATACCTCCTCACGAACAACTTTCCCTGGAGCACTAGAGAAAGGCAGCTTCCTGAGAGCAGATTTCCAACAAACTCCCCCAGGGTAGCGTCACAGGGACTTTTCTGACATCCAGTGAGGACTGTGCCTTCTGCAGTAGGTTCCAGATCTCAATCCTGGAGTGTAGAGAGGGGCGGAGGAGTGGGAACTCTTCCTTGGGTGATCTTCTCAGCCCTATGGATAAGGACTGCTCCTTATACCCGTTATACTGTATTCTTTAGAGTTCTGTTTACTTCTCACCAGTGAAAGAGGCATTGCTCCAATCTCTTATTAGAGTTGGTGATTCTTTATATTAAATTTTCCCTGTTCAAGTTACTTCATGATTTTTCTCTCCTGATAATATGCATACTGATAAAATCCAGTTACACTTACCTTTATTAAAATAACTAAAGAAATTAAAATAACCAAAGAAATTAAAATAATAGTAACTCTATAAATTTCAAAGATGAGAATTTAACATCACAACTTTTAAAGAAATAAATAATTCAAATAATACCTTTCCCATGAAATATTAACTTTGCCAGTTCACCATGTTTCCCAAGAGGAAGTCAAACACCTTTTCTGGTGGTCTTTCCTTAACCTTAAATTTCCTCAATATTAAAGGAGGAAAGAGGAAGACAACTGAAAGAATCTTACTGAGAAGCCTACAGGTCTATACACCTCGTCTGTCTTAATCCCACAATGACCCAAAGAGTAAGTGTTATTATTTCAATTTTAGTCAAGGAACTAAGACCAAGAGAGGTTAAATAACTCACCAAGATCATGCACCTAGTAAATGGCAGAGAGGATTCAAAGGCAGATGTGGCTGATTCCAAACTCCTTATGCTTCCCCACAGATGATTTTTTGTGTAACTGGCTCTCTTCTCTCTGACTCAGATACAGAAGGCGGCTCACTGGGACTGAATTTTTAATTTATGTTTTCATCTTCTTTGCTCTCAGAACAGATGCTTCTTCTTTCTGCATGCTTCATAAGAAAAAGAAAGAAGCAACTACCTAGAAAGCAGGCAAACAAACAAACAAAAAAAAGCTTTCATGTGTATTTTCCCTCAGTCAAAAAGAAATATTTCTAATAATATAACAAGAGTGAAATTATACCCTCCCTTTTCTTTTTCCAATCAAAACAGGCTATTTAGGTGGCAATCATATAATTAAACTTTAGCAACTTTAGCCCTAGAAATATTGGTTTATATTATATTAAATTTAGCATATTTTTCTAGTGTTGAAAGAAAAAAAACTGTCAGCCCTAAATTCTATACTTCACAAAAATATCCTTCAGGTATGAAGGGAAAAAAAGACATTCTCAGATGAAGGAAAACTAAGAGAATCTGTTCCCAGCAGACTTACCCTTAAAGAATGCCTTAAAGAAATCCTTCAAACAGAAAGAAAATGACTTCAGAAAGGTAGAAATAACAATGCAGTAGGTTAAAAGAAAAAAAGCAGGAAGGGGGTAAACATAATAGACTATCCTTCTTCTCATGGATTTTTAATCATGTCTGGTGGTTGAAGCAGCAACTATAACACCACCCCAGGGGGTGCTTGATGTGTGTAAAGGAAATAAATTTTTAAATGGGAGAGTTAAGGGATTTAAATGGAAATAAGGTTCCTATACTCCACTTGAAGTAGTAAAGTATTTTTTCAGTAGATTGTTATTGCAGTTACACACGTTCACTGTAATACCTAAAGCAACCACTAAGAAAACAGTACATCTAAAAACCTGTTCAAGGAAGACAAAGGAGGACCTTTGTATCACATGTTCATGTCTGCTAGGAGAACAGACTTCAGAAGAGGCATCCAGCACTCAAGTGGACAGGATGACTCAGTCGCCCAGCCTCGGTCTTTAGCTTCTCTGGCAATTGAATAGTATAGCTATGAACTAGAATGGCCATGGTGGAAGAAATGGACCTTCACATGGGCCTGGAATCCTTCTCACCAATGCTAGTCTAGCTACTGCCACTGCTGAACGTCTAACTTGCCAGTAGCAGAGAACTACAGTGTGCCCCCAATATGGAACAATCTTTTAGTGAGACAAACCAGACTTTTACACTCTGGAAAGGGCTACCCATGCTACCCATGCTTGACCCTGTATTCCAGATAGCACTTTGCCTTTCCTTTCCTGGCCACACTTCCCATCCAGCATCACCAAGGACTCACTCTGGATAGCCAGGTGACTTTCACTCCCAGTCATTACTGTAAATGGGAAAGTATAGCAACCATGACCTGATAAAGACAGAGTGACCAAGAGGCTCACAACTCACAAATTAAGGATGGGGCCTGGGTCACCCCCACCAGGCAAACCACACGTTGGCAGAAATGCTCATCAATGGGGAGAGGAATTTAGAACTGGTAGTGGAGGCAGGAGGTAATGAATATTACACATGGCCTCAGGACAAACTGCGGCAGCAGCAGCTGGATTTTATCCCAGTAACCTTCTTGTAAGGTTTTCCAATCAGAATTCTCGAGAGGCTGTGCCTGAATGTAAGTGTATCTGAGTTTGAAGGGTAAACTGTAAAGGATGTTGTTGGTACCCATCCACGTCATGTAAACAGGGGCGTCCCCCTTTTCCCCAGCTACTGTGAGCATTGGTTGATAACAGCTCACAGCTACTCCCATTTCTAGTGACTTGCCCTCACACAAACAGGAGCAGCCTCACCTAGAAGGCTATGACCGCCCACCCCTCCCAAGGGAAGAAGACCACTGCCCTGACTGACTCTCATCAGGAGGAAATGACTTGGTTGTACAATTTGTCCTCCACGGTTTCCTGTGGAATCAGATCCATATTCTGGCTCAGTTTTTTGCTTTTTTTTTTTCCTGTCCTATCCTATTTTCCTCAATTTCCTTCCCCTGAAAGTGCTTTCCTAAAAAAACAAACGAACAAAAAAACCACTGGAACAAGAATTCCTATCCCATACTCTCCTTGTAGAAACCCCAGCTAAGACACTTGTGAATCATAAAACTGTGCTCTGCTAGACATGCCTTGTAAAACTTGACAGATTCCATCAAATCTGAAACTTGAAACCAAATGATTAAAATTAAATCTGTAGATAACACAAACTCTGTATGCATTTCATATTACTTGAGTTAGGAAACTAGAGTTTATGATAAATATAATAAAATATTGTTAATTCAAAAGAGGCAACAAGCTTTCTATTTCTGCTTTGATGATGTCTTTCCAAAATCTTCATTACTCTAAAGGCAGGAAGCATGCAATCACAGAGAGCCTATCTTTCACATTAGTTGTTTTGTATGGGCCAAGAAAACTGAAACAGAGGCCATCTACAACAAGAAGAAATGACTTTTAAAATAATTTTCACATGCCATAAAATTTATTCTGCTTATAATAAATTATCATTCAGGTGATTTCCCACAAAAGTCCAATTTAAAAAAACATATTGCAAAACAAAGTCACAAATCAGCATTGTACTATAGAGGGAAATATTTCTAGAAATAATATATAATATTATGGATTCAAAAAACACTAAATTGAGGTAAAAACAAAATAAAAAAGACCACAGAGAATTTAAATCTTAATTATAATCATAACACTAGGAAACTTGGTGGGTTCAATCCTTCTCTAGAGGACACAGAACAAGTGTATTCTTTTAACTCTGGTTCTCCTAGGCCTTCAAGACTAAAAATTTATAATCTAGGTTATAAAATTAAATTATTTTAAAAAGAGCTCCTATCACCATTAAGAAAAGAATATGTCATCAAAATCCATTGTTCAACTTCCATAGATCTAATGTTTTCAAAACTCATCTTCCATCAAAGGGAGCTTCCAATATTTTGACAAACCATGGTGACCAGCACTTAAATTAACACTAAATCTTTTTTATATATATATAAATTTATTTATTTATTTATTTTTGGCTGCATTGGGTCTTTGTTGCTGAGCACGGGCTTTCTCTAGTTTTGACGAGCCAGGGCTACTCTTCGATGTGGTGCATGGGCTTCTCATTGTGGTGGCTTCTCTTGTTGCGGAGCATGGGCTCTAGGCTCGCGGGCTTCAGTAGTTGTGGCACACAGGCTCAGTAGCTGTGGCTCGCAGGCTCTAGAGCACAGGCTCAGTAATGGTGGCGCATGGGCTTAGCTGCTCTGCAACATGTGGGATCTTCCCCAGACCAGGGCTCAAACTGGTGTCCCCTGCATTGGCAGACGGATTCTTAACCACTGCACCACCAGGAGAGTCCAAATTAGCACTAAATCTTAAAACAAATTTTGGTACAGAACATTATGGTGCCCTACATATTGAAATAATGATTTCCTTTAAAGTTCCTTAGCCTATTTCCAAGGCCTCCAAGCTTTGACCCTAACCTGCCTTTCTAAGTTTATCTCTGACTATCCCTACATGCCCCTAGAGACCAACAAAACTGGGCAGTTACTCTTCCCTGACAAATCCCTTATTTTTTCACATTTATTTCTTTATAGAATAACTTCATCATTAGGCTCTGCAAGAAACTGCTTGGGCTCAAGTTTCTCAGCATTATTTTGAAGCAAACCTCAGTATCAATTTATACATAATTACTTCATTGTATACCTTTAAATATAAGGGCCATTTTTTTTTTCAAACACAGCCATGGTGTCATTCACTGCCACATCTAAAATATGAACCATAATTCCTTAATAATCGTCAAATAAGCAGTTGGTATTCAAATGTCCATGACTGTCTTGTACATTTTAAAGTGTTTAGTTTAAATCAGGACTCAAATAAGAATCACATATTGCATTTGACCGTGTTTCTTAAATTTCTTAAGATTTTTCCATGCCCACATTTCCCCCTTTGAAATTTATTTATTTAAAAAAAATAAGATCACTTATCCAATAAAGCTTTCCACACTCTGGATTTTAATGACTGCTTCCCCATGGTGTCTTTTAACATGTTTGTCTGTCCCCTGTAATTCCTGTAAGCTGCTAGTTAAATCTAGAGGCTTGATCTGTTTCAAAGAAAAATTTTGGCAAGAATGCTTTAGAGATGGTGGTATATACTTCTATTAAGAAGCGTAAAATGTTTAGTAGTTTCTCTTTTTGTGGGGGTAACAGCTGTAAATGATCATTTCCTAGATCAACTATATCACTGAGGGTTCACAAAAAGGTGATATTTGCATCCTATTATTCCTTCTTTGTCTATTGGCTATGATAATTTTATAGAGAGAAACACCCTCATGAACTGTTTGACTACCCTGAGGTATAGTTCATATAGGAGAAGGTGATTAAATGCTTGATTCTTTCAATGGGAAGAAAATTCTTGAAGATGATTTCTCAGGTAAGAACTCTGTTAATAAATTGCCCCTAACGGAGAGGTTTGCTGTGCTCATTCTCACCTGAAAGCTAGTTAGAGGACCTTCACGGGTACTACTGAAAGAGCTTAGTATGTATGCAGTATGGGAAACCCAGTAGACTGGAATCTGACTCCCACCTGACAAATATAAAGAGCTAAAGGTAAGGTGATTAGCTGTTGATGAATGAACCCAAGGACTGTGGGGTCTACCTCCACTGTACAGCTTATCAAGTCCAAGGGTACATCAAGGATTCCAGTGTACCAGACATGGGTCATGACGAAAGAGAGACCTTGTGGAGGTTTATATTATGTCCTATCCAACAGAACCCACTTTGCATATATGGCCTGCCAGACTGCTAGCAACTGAGGAGAGAGTAAGAGGAGAGTGCGTCACTTACCACAAGAGAACTACAAGGAAGAAGCTCCTAAACATGTGATGGGAGGCTCTGAAAACCTCATGAGAGAAAAATTCTTCTTTAAACACCTGCTGAACTCAGAAAGTTCAAAGCCATATTAAGTCATGTTAAGTCTTCGGTTAACAAAACAGACTGGTAGTCCATTATAGTTACGGATTATTTTTTTCTCTTCCATGGTATATATACTTGGCCATAGACCAAAGTGTTAACTGTGCTCGTGGCTGAGAAGTAGGATCTTTTTCCTACTGAAATAGTTTTATCTTTTCTCCAGAAGTTCCACTATTTTTATAAGAGCAAAAGTTAAGTTATAGGGATTTACTGTTTAGGGAATGAATGAGTAAACTTGTCCAGGCAACTAATGGTCTACGTCTTGGCTTATAAACATTTTCGTATTGATTTTCCTAGTGCTCATTCCACTCTGCCCTAGGCTATTTGAAAAGCTGCAGCTAAAACTCATCCCCTGCTTTGACTATTTTCTGCCCAGTCATTTTATACTTCAGCAAAATTCTTGCTGTCCTCTTTAATGGCCTTCTGGGGATGGAAGAGCAACTTCAATAAAAGTACTGTGAATTAAGTGATGGGACCAAGCCATTAACAAAACTCTAAGCTTGTCCTAGATCCTAGAACATATAGTTCTAGTATAGCCCCTCTAGCTTTTAACATATTTCTATGCATATTATTTAATTTATCTAACAAATAGGTGTTTACATTTATCAAATACTTTTTCTGCATCAAGTTAAAAAGTCATATTATTTTCTTTATTGTCTGTTATTATGGTAAATTCTCTGGTTATATTTTCTTATGTTGAGATCTGGGATTACTGGGATAAACCTGATCTGAATAATGAATTGTTTAATAATCAAATGTTCGATTGGCTAATATTTAATTTATAATATTGAAACATGCATTAACAAGTGAAATTGGCTTATAATTTTCTTTTATTGCCATTATCTGATATTGGAATCAAGATTGCACCAATCTCATCAAATAAGCTGATAGTGCTTCTTTTCTGGAATAAAATTTCTAAGAGTTTTTCCTTGAAAATTTAGTAGAAATTCCCTTCAAACAGACGGGGGCTACAAAGTTTTGGTGGGAGGGAGGTCCTCTGCCACCATTTTAACATCTCTACTGCTTATTGACCTATTCAATTCTTCTAATTTGGACACTTTATATTTTTCCAAATAGTTAATGACTTCTTATAAGTTATCAGGTAAATTCTTATATAGTTGCTCATAACATTGCTTTTGATTTAAAATGTTATATTTGTAGTTATTATTCTTTTTCATTGTATGTTTCTGTTTTCATTTTGTTTTTTCTTTTCCTTGCTCAGACTTTTAGTTTTGTTGATGTTTTTCTTGTTTTTAATTCTTTATTTTATTAATTTCTCTTTTATTGTTATTAATTCCTCCTTCCTTGTTTCTTTCCGTTTATTTTTTTGGATTTTCTCCGTTACATTTTCAACTTCCTGAATTGAATGTTTAGCTTAATCATTTTCAAACTCTCTGTGTCCTGTTAAATTTACTTGAAACTATACATTTCTGTCAAAGGACTGTGTTAACCATACCTTAGCAAATATGACATATGAGGCTTTATTGTTGTTTGAGTTGTAAAACTTCATAATTCCCTTCATGATCTCCTTTTTAGCCCCATGACTGTTTATTAATATAAAACCTGACATTTAAGATTATGTAAACCACACTTATTTCCTTTGTTAAAACTTCTAACGTCAATCAATTATGGTCAGTGAATGTAGCCCACATGATATCGATTCCCTGGAATTTACTGAGGCTTCCTTTATGGTCTAGTAAATTTTCCATGAGAGAACATTTTGTAAATAAATCTGTGTGATCATTTGTATTCTCAGTTGCTTCCGTGTTGAGTTGTGTTCTGTGCTTATGTGTGTCTGTGTATGTGTGTATCTTTTGGGAGACACAATTCAACCCAGTACATATGGCAAAAGGGGCTTTGCAGATGTGATTAACTTAAAAATCTTGACATGGGGATATTGTCCTGGATTATCCAGGTGCCCAGTATAATCACACAGACACACATAGACACAAACACACACATAAGTACATACATACATAATCTACGTATATAAAATAGTTCAAGCTTTTTTATTACATTACTCAGTTCTTCTATGTCTCTAGTTTGTGTTTGTCTGATTTATTTGTCAATTTATGAGGGAAGCACGTTAAAATCTCTTGCAACATATGTTGATATATCTATTTATCCCCACCATTATGCCACTGTTACTTTGTATATTTTGAGGCTATATTGTTAAAGCATCTATATAAATGCTGACGATACCTCCTTGCTGTATTATTTTCTTTCACGTGCTCCCCTCATAAACTGACCCTAAGTGGCATCTGATCAGGGAGGGGGCAGCCATTACTGGCGACGGCACAGGTAGCACATCAGAGGCAGTCTGGATCTCTAACGGCAGCCAGTCCAACACAGTTCACATGCTGACCTTCACCAAACACCCCGCCAGCCCCTCTTGCTCCAGCACTGCTCCCCTCTGTGGCAAGGGTGCTGATGCTGGGAGGGGAAAGAGCACACACTTAAAGGGAACTGAGCCAGCTGAGGCCGACCCTCAGCGCTTCTGCTCCAGCAACATGGGACCTGCCCCTGCCTCTATAGAGTGATGACAGCCACTAACCAAGGGGAAGACCCACCTCACACCTGGATCTGGCCCTAGCCACTCCTTCTCCAGCCCCAGCTCCTACCAAGGTGATAGCTGCCAGCACATCCTGAGGAAAGATGTGACTTGTGTTCACACCAAATCCAGCTCTCCCACCAAAGACCCTGGGCACACACACACTGTATAAGGATGTTCTCACCTAAGCACACCCCTTTAAGACCTGCATAGGTAACTGTTGCACCTAATTTCACTGAGAGAGAGAAAGTTAAGCAAAATGAGAAGATGGAGGAATTTGCCTCAATTGAAAGAGCAAGAGAAAACCCGTGAAAAAAAACAACTAATGAAAAAAGCAAACAATTTACCAGGTAAAGAATTCAAATCATTAGTAATAAGAATGCTAACTGAACTAGGGAAAAAAACAGATGAACACAGTGAATATTTTAACTAGGAGCTAGAAAATAAAAAAGAACCTGTCAGAACTGAAGAATACAAAAACTGAAATGAAAAACACACTACAGAAAAATAAACAGTAGACTAGGTGATACAGAAGAGCACATAAGAGATCTGGAAGATAAAGTAATGGAAACCACCCAATAAGAAGAGCAAAAAGAAAAACAAATTAAAAAAATGAGAATAGCTTAAGGGATGTTTAGGCTAACATCAAGCGTACTGACGTTCACATTATAGGGGTCCCAAGAGGAGAAGAGAGAAAAAAGGAGATTGAAAATGTAATTAAAACCTTTAAAACACCTTTTCTTTTGATTCTCTTGTTTGTATTCTGTGAGTACTACTATATCCAAATCACTTTAGGGATTCAACCTACCCATAAGGAGGAGTAAAAATGAAAAATTCCTCATAAAAGAAGAGTTCTGAGAGGAAAAGCAATTTGAATTGATGTCTACCAAGCTTTTCTTCAGACAGTTTAACCTAGTGAATGCTTCTTATACAATTAAAGAGGAATTGAATGGAATCTTTTTTTCTTTAAACAAATTACTTCCAGTTTGGTATTTATTACTCCAGCTCTACAAAATTAAAAAGCATAATTACACACACACTCGTTCAGAAGCCTAAATAATGAGACCCCCAAGAATTACTAAAGAAAGACAATGAGCCAAACGATACATACGCATGAATTAGAACTATTGGAACCACTGGGTCCAGAATATAAAAGAAAAACAATATCCTCAAAGAGATAAAGCAGCAAGTTTGGGATTGACAAAAACAAAAACAAAAACTGTAAATCACTATATTGTACACCTGTAACTTATTATATGATATTGTACATTCACTATACACCAATAAAAAGAAAGTGAAAAAAAAGGAGAAAAATATATTTTATATATATATATATATATATATATATATATATATAAATTATCTAAGATTTCCTTCATGTCCTCCTTCCTTTATCTCTCACCACCAAATATAATTTGTGCTATAAGTATTTGTAGTACACATGCTGGCTCAATATACTTTTTCTAAACCACTTCATTGAAATATTATGGCATATTACAAAAAGCTATATATATTTAATATATATAATTCTAGTTATTTAGAAATATATACATCCATGAAACCATTACCATAATCAATGCCAGAAGCATATCCATCCCCTCCATAAGTTTCCTCCCACCTTATTCATTTATCTATCTATCTATCAAGATCCTAACGTAAGATCTACCCTCTTAGAAAAATTTTAAGTATACCATATATCGTTTTTTTACAAAGCTACAATAATCAAAATAGTATGGTACTGGCATCAAAACAGACATAGACCAAAGGAACAGAATAGAGAGCCCAGAAATAAACCCATACATATAAAGCAAACTGATCTGTAACAAAAGTGCTAAGAATACTCAATGGGGAAAGGATAGTCTCTTCAGTAAATAGTGCTGAGAAAACTGGATATCCACATGCAAAAGAATAAACCTGGACCCTTTCCTTACACTGTACACAAAAAACAACCCAAAATGGATTAAAGACTTAAATGTAAGACCTGAATGCACAAAATTCCTAGGAGAAAACATTGGGAATAAATTTCTTGACATTGACTTTGGCAATGATCTCTTGGGCCTGACAACAAAAGGACAGACAACAAAAACAAAAATAGGCAAATGGGATTACATCAAACTATAAAGCTTCTGCAAAGCAAAGGAAACAACAAAGTCAAAAAGGCAACCTGTGGAATGAGAGAAAATATCTGCAAACCATATATCTGATGAAAAGTTAATATCCAAAATACATTTTAAAACTCCTTCCTATAATTCAATACTAGCAAAAACAAACAAACAGCAACAACAGCCTTATTTAAAAATGGGCAAAATACCTTAACAGAAGTTTCTCCAAAGAAGACATACAAATGGCCAACATGTATATGAAAAGGTACTCAACATCACTAATTGGGGAAATATAAATCAAAACTACAATGAGAGATCAACTTAATATTCTTATTAACGCATTTTAGAGAGGGGCCATAGTTTTATTACCTGTGCATATGATAGATAACCAGATCCAATGCTCTACTGATAGCCAAGCTCATAAAAGAAAAGGATGTTATTCCCTAACAGGAGGGCAGCAGAAAGGAAGGCAGCTAGGGACTCTGGGATCAGCCTGTCTTGTATTCTTTAAGCTTTCTCAAGATACACATTCTATCTTCTTGTGTGCTGAATGATGAGCAAAGTTGAGTACACTCTGCACACTCTGAGCATTTTATAACCATGGAATTATTTCTTCCTTTCCAAATGGAACTTTATGGTCTCTGTGCCTCACGAGTGAGCCAGCTTTGAATGAGCATGGACTAGGAACCAGGAGACCAGGTTCCAAATACTCCAGCTGCCACTGAACTTTAGACAAGTGATTTAACTTCTCTGTAAAATGAGGATAGTGATACTTCACCACAAACACTTCTCAGGATTATTTTAAGGATCAACTGAGATCACATAAACACTCAAAAAGCCTAAGGTGTATCAAGGAACCTTGTGTAGCTCTAGAAATATAACACTTGGTATAAAATGGAAAGTGTAATATTCCAGCTGTTAAATGATGAAGAAATGTTAGTCATCATTTTTTTCAAACCCCTAAATAATGAGTCTAGGCAATGCTCATCAATGATTACTAAGATCACACACACAAAAAGAGAAACAAACAGACATTATTCATGTATTCCTGAAAAAAAGACCTAAATCAGATCAAACCATCAAGCCAAACCTCTAGATCAAATTGCCTGTATTCAGGATATACAGGCGGCAACAATACATGTTAAATGACATCACAAAGAAGCAATCATCAAAATCCAAAATTCAAGAAACTCTACGAGAAACTGCTTTGTTTTTTCAACAATCTGCTAAGGGAAAAAAGATTGGGGGAGTTTATAGATTAAAAGAAACTTAAGAGACATGTGAGAACCAAGTGAATGTGTGAACATTGTTTGGAAATTGATTCAAACAAACCAAGATTAAAAAACCATTTTGGAGACAATCAGGGAAATCTGAACACTGGATATTTGTTGATATTAAGGAACTGTTGTCAGTTCT